>NW_027555736.1:152102667-153302667 GCF_003287225.1 Phascolarctos cinereus
TTTTTGGGACATTTTGTATTTCAACCTTTGGCCCAGAGTATACCACTTGCCAGCCTGTTCCTGCTCACTTCTCTAGTCCTGGCTCCAAAGTGTGTTTAATTTGATAGTCATTCTAGGGATCACTTGGAAAAATGAAAAGAAGATGCCTAGCACCCATTGGGTTTATTCTTATGGTGTTTTCATTTTTTTGGACACTTATTTTTCTGCTAAAAATATCATACACCCTTCCAGGAAGGAGTGGAAAAATGACTTCAGCCACCCAATTAAAAATATGCTCAGCTGAGCCTGGCTCTTACCTATTTTGGGGCAAAGCCCTGGGATTGAGTTCTTTCCATACCCTTTTCTGTACACCCTCACTAATGGATTCCAATCCAGGCCACTCTTGCCAGATGTTTTCAAGAAAGGAAATCTGTACAATTCTTCTTCCCACCAACTCCTCCACTCCACTCCCAACTTCTACATACATTTCTCTCAAAAGTTCCCTGGGAGCCCAGGCCAGAAACTCTGTTTCACTAGCATGGCATAAATTTGAGTATGGCGACTCTGGATGTGTGTTTCTCTAGGACTTAAATGGGGTGTCACCCACCTTCTCCCTTTACATTTACATGGGAATTAGAGTATGAGCAAGGTCTATGACCAGGAGAGAGATCCAAGAGCTTGCTACGGGAGAACTGAGCTCGTCTGAATGAAGAGGGTCAATCTCTCCTTTCTTCACCCTCTCTTCCCCAGCTTCAAAAGGAAAGGAAAATGAATAAACTGTACAAAGCAGGCTGGGAATGTGGGACGAAGAGTTAGGGCTTTGACTGGCCAAGGAGCATCTTGGTAATTAGCATACAGGAGATTCAGGGCTAATTTCTGGAAATTTTTAGCTCATGTAGGATGGGATATTTGATAACCTGTATGATTAACATTTTATTTCAACCTTACTTCAAGCCCTACTTCCTTCAGAAAAATAAAATGAGTTTAATTAGCTTAAAGAAAATGAGAGTGGAGGTAAGAGTAGGGGGAAGGTCAGGAGTGCATTTGGGTAATTAATTTTTAAATGACTCAAGAATTTGAAAAGGTTCTTGCCTCAATACAATTCAGGCAAGGGAAATCCCAGCATAAGGTGTCCTGGAAATCATCAAGTCAAAAACTTAAATGTTAAGCACCTATTATGTGTAAGGGGGCAGGTAGGTGGTGCAGTAGATAGAGCTCCTGCCCTGTGAGGAAGAGCTGAGTTCAAATCCGGCATCAGATACCTACTAGCTAAGTGAGCCTGGGTAAATCACTTAATCCTGTTTGCCTCAGTTTCCTCATCTGTAAAATGAACTGGAGAAGGAAATGACAAACCACTCCATTATCTTCACCAAGAAAACCCCAAATGGGGTCACCAAGGGTCAGACACTACTGAAATGACTAAACAACATCATGTGTAAGACATTATACTGGGCTATGGGGATGCAAAAGTGAAATGAGATACTACCCCTGCCCTCAAGGGAAGACAAGACATGTACGTAAATAACTTTCAGAAGAGCAATGGATTGAGTGTCAGAGAATCCCTGAGCAAATAATTTCTGTGAGCCTCATTTCCTTATCTGTAACAAGCAGCTATTGGACTAGATGCCTTGTAAGACAAGGATCCAGCTTTAAATACACGATTGTGTGGTCCGACAATACGAGGCAAAATGTGATCAGTAAAAAGAGAAATGTGAGCAGACTGCTGTGTGTCTCCCCCAGAATCCATTTCGTCCCTTAGCCCTAGATCCTATAGCTTCAAGAATTCTGGAAGATTTCTTTCGGTTATCTGTACTTCATACCACTAGCCAGCTGCCCTAGGAAGAAGAGCCAGAAGTAGGACCAAGGACATACTAACTCATGTTGACATACCTTGGTATTAAATTAATTACCCAAATCCACTTCTTACCTGCCCCCTACTCTTTCCTCTACTCTCATTTATCCTTTTCCCTTCATGGCTCTTTGATGATGACAGGTTCCTGTTTGTCCAGCAGCTGTTACAGGCATTCAAACCTTTATCACTTAATTTTCCACAGTCTGACCTCCAGCTTTCTTTACATCATTTTAGTTAGGACATCCAATGATTACTCTCATAATCCAGAATTTATTGCTAGTTTGCTTCTTTCACCCTACCCTCACAAAACTTTGGTTTTCCCAGCCTGGCATCATGGGAATTTCCTGGATTGATCCAGGAAACTTGTCCATCCCTAGGAGGAAGGTGCTGGGAGATAGTACATTGAGCAGGAAAATATACAGGAGTTGGAGAGACTTCTAAGTTTTAATACTTAAATATAATCATGTACATAAACAAATGCAAATTAGTACCCTTCTTTTGAATCATCAGCTTTGACATTTTTTTTTTGTAGGAAGACAATAAAATTAGCCAGAGAACATAGTTCAGGGCCTTTGGTGCTGAAACATTTTACTCCTGAGGCCTGTTTTCCATATGCTTCTTCCTCTTGGAAGTTGACATTCCAAATTCCTTTTATCTGACACATATTAATCGCTTAATAAATGCTCTGTCTATTCACCTACCTGTATCTATTTCTATCATATCTTATCTCTCTATTACCTACCTTTATCTCTATCATCTTTCTGTCTCTCTTTTTTTAACTCCAAGAGGATATCATTCCACATTGTTCTTCCTCACTTTGTCTCCTCTGTCCACACCGGTTTCCCCACAATTACTTGGTTAAACTCATTAAGTCCACTGCCCCTAAAACAAAAGGCTGCCCTGGTCCCTTTGTCCGGGTTACTAGACTTTTGGTTTTAAAAGTTCCATCTAATACTAAAGCTATGTGATTTGAGGCCAGAAATCATAGTGTGCATATGCTGATTTCAATACTTCTAAAGATTATGATTCCTTCTGTGTGGACAGTCCCTCTGCTGACATGGCTTACAATCACTCTGTCTTAGTAGATGGTTTCATGATATAAACAAAATGATCATTTGGTAGCTAAAGTTTTGGTGAAGAATCTCTCTGAACTTACAGAAGCTGGTTCTGGGATAATAGGTATTGCTGGGTGTCTCATACATTATTTGTCTTGCCTCAGGCTTAAGGGGCTGATTATAAGTCCAGTCCCTAAGTGGTAAATATCTCATACAAGACCTCCATCTCCTGTCTCAAATCCCCCATGCCTGGGATTCTCTCTTTCTTCATCTTTACCTCCTAGTTTTCTTCAAGTCTCAGCTAAAATCTTATCTTCTACAAGGAGCCTTACCCAATCCTTCTTAATCTCAGTGCCTTCCCTCCTTTGATTATCCTGGATTAATCTTGTTTGAACATTTTTATTTACATGTGTCCCCCATTAGACTGGAGCTCTTTTTATTGACTTTCTTTGCATACCCAAGACTTAGCATATTGCCTGGCACATAGTAGGTGCTTGATAAATGTTAGCCGTTGATTAGACTATATGACATATGTAGTCTTTAGTCATGGAGACCTGGAATGGGGATAGGTTAGAAGCCTTTCGGGGGAACTCTTACATAAACCACTACCAAGGAGAAAGGATAATGTCAACTTTGACAAATTGTTTATTCCTGACTGTTATTGATATTGGGCCTGAACTCAGAGTCTTTCTGCCTGTGTAAAGAACCTGACATAACTCTTGAAAACTCAGTCACTTTGTAACTCAGAACAATTATTAGTGTTGGACCTTAGTGGAGGGGTACCTACCCACAGATACAATGCAAAACTAGGAGATGAGAAAAACCTAAATTCTGGTATTTGGGCCAAGTGAGGGAAACCTAGTTTTCAGCACTTTCTTTCCTATGGAGTACGACCACAGAGGTAGGGAACCTGTGGCCTCAAGGCCCTTCCGGGCTGCACTTAAGGACCTAGAGGGCCACGTAGGGGCCCTGACTAGTGGACAGAATGCTAGATGTGGAATCAGGAAAACTTTGATTCAAATCCTGCCACTGACAATAGCTATGTTACCATGGATAAGTCATGTAACTTCTCCAAGTTTCCTCATCTAGACCATGCGGACAATAATTCCTGTTATTTACCTACAGAGTTGTAGTGAGATTCAAGTAAGTGCTTTGGAAAGTTTAAAATGTTATATGTCATATGTCCTTTCTTAGTGGATAAAGTACTGGGCCTAGAGTCAGAAAGAACTGAGTTCAAATACAGCCTCAAACACCAGTTGTCTGACTGGGCAACTCACTTAAATTCTGTTTGCCTCAGTTTCCTCATCTGTAAAATGGGGATGGGGATATCAGTCACATCTATCTTCCATGGTTGTTGTGTAGACCAAATAAGATAATAATTCTAAAGTGCTTAGCACAGTGCCTGGCATATAGTAAGAACTCTATGAGTGTTAGCTCTTATTATTATTAATAGTTATTATCTGTCAAACTGCTGAAAATATATGGCTTCTCCTCCTACCTTTATGTCTGTTCTCTGTCTCCCTTTTGGGATCTTCTTCCTGCTTCTATCCCCTAATTTTGAATATACTCTGAGCTCCATCATCATCATTCAGCTTATAGCTCTGTCGCCCCTTCAATGAACTAGCTCACCCTCTTCCATGGTAAGCTATCACATATATGCAGATAAATTAGAGATCTATATCTCTAACTATGAACTTTCACTGGCATTCTGATTTCATATTTACAATTACCTTAAGGACTTCACAGCAAGTATAAGAACTAGAATATGTAATTCTTCATCCCTTTCCCCAGCCCCCAATCTTTTTTCTACCGAACATTTCTATCAATAGTAACCCCATCTGGATGCCTATTAATTGGGGGGATAGCCGAACAATATGTGGTATATGATTGTGCTAGAACACTATTGTGCCATAAGAAATGATGAGCAAGATGGTTTCAGAGAAAACCTGGGAACACTTATATGAACTGATACAAAATGAAGTAAGTGGAACCAGGAGAACATTGTTCATAATAACAGCAATATTGTATGATGATCAACTGTGAGTGACTAAGCTATTCGCAGCAATACAATGATCCAAGACAGTTTCAAAGGACTTATAATGAAAAATGCTCTTCACCTACAGAGGAAGAACTGATGGAGTCTAAAGTCAAATTGAGGCATACTTTTAAAAACTTTATTTTTTTGTGTTTTTTTATGTGTTTTCTTTTGCAACATGGCTAATATGGAAGTGTTTTGTATGACTGTATATACATACATACATACATACATATATATATATATATATATATATATATATATATATATATAAAGTCTATATCAATTGCATTCTTTCTAAAGGAAGGGGGAAAGGAGAGAGGAACAGAAGGAATTTGGAACTCAAGATTTTAAAAAATGAATGTTAAAAATTGTTTTTACATGTATTTTTAAATAACTCCATTCTTCCATTCTCCCAAACTTGGAATCTTAGAGTCATCTTTGACTCATGTGTCTCCTTCATCTCTTAATATCCAACTTAGAACTATGTGCCATTACTTCTTTTGCTAAAAGTTTCTTTAATTTCTACTTTTCTTTTTCCCCTATTGCCATCCTGGTTCTGGCCTTTATCATCTAAGACAGTCAAAATAAACCTGAGTTCAAATTCTATACCTGGTACTCATTACCTGTGTGACCTTAAGCAAGTAACCTACTCTTAGGTGTGGAGCAAGGGACATAGGGGGAATTCCAGGCATAGGGATCAGAATAAACAAAGGAATGGAGGCAGGAGAGGGCAAGATGTGTCTTACAGGATGATGAGTTCTGTTTGGCTGGTAACATCCAACCAAGTCTGAAGGATACTGACTCTACATGGGTGGGACCTTTCATACCTTGAAGTAATCAAGAAGGCTAAGGTCACCAGGAAGGTGCCTCCAGGAAGGAATGACTTGAGCCTTCTTTGACCTGCTGGGCCAGTCAAGTCCTGGATTTGGTACCTTTTTAGGAGAACTCTAGCCCAATTCATATTGCCAGGGTTGGGGAGAGGAGACCCTAGTGGGTACTGGTCCTATCATGATGTTCAAGCTAGCATTGTTTTCCTCATGACCTCTTGATGATGCACAGAAAGTAAGCAGGCATTCCTTCAGCCTCCAAGGGTCAGCCCGGGCAGATGGGACTGGTAGAAGGATTCTAGTCACCCTATAGTCCTGGACCAACTAGAACTGGTCCCCAGAAGAGGAGAGAACAAGATTTTAGTGCTAGCCTCCTCAGGGCTCCTTCACATTTTCCATGATATAGAGTCTATACTCCTTATGATACTTGATCCTAAAAGACCCAATGCAAAAAATGGTGGTGGGGGCAGGGAGGAGGTTTATCCCAGGATAGCTGCCTCTTTTTAAGGCCAGAGAAATATAAGGGATCTAGAAGGAAAAACAAGTGTGTCAGAAGCCTAATTTAAGGCTTCCTTGAGGTGGGCAGGGTAGCTTACACTCTGCCCGTTCATGTTTCAGTTCACATGACTCCTGTTTTTGCTATTCAATAATAATGCCTAAATACCATAGCAACCACTATAGCATATGGCACACCATGTTCCTTCCAGGCTATATGGTATTTTCTTAAAGAAACACACTCCCTACCTACCACTTGGAAACAGAATTTCTGGATTCTTTCCAGAGAAGCATTGGCACAAGAATGACAATCCCTTTTCCCTGGAAAAGATATTTCCCTTCCTTCTTTCATTTAGTTGGGTGGGCTCAGTGAATATTCCGGCAGCAACATTATTTGGCAGGACTGTTTGATGGGAAATAAGGTCAACTCAGCACCTGCTAGATGTGGGTTGAAACCTTTTCCATCACAAAAGCTGCAAGTCAGTTTCTGCCTCCTACAGAAAGAGGTGTGGATTTTGAAGAACCTTTTTGGCCCAAGAAGGATAACCAGGAGCAATGGAAGTGTCAGTGAAGTAAATCTAGGCTTGATGTCAGGAAAAACTTCCCAATAATTAGAGTTGACAAGAATGGAAGGGCTGCCTTTGGAGGCAGTAAGTCCTCCTGCATTGGAGGGCTTCAAGCAGAGGCTAGATGCCCACCTGACAGATACATTAAATGGGGATTTCTTTGGGGAATGTGTTGGGCTTGATGGGTATTGAGGTCCCTTCCAACTATCAAATACTGTGATTCTGTATATTCATAGAAAGGTTGTGATATCTTCTCCTTCATTTAAACAAATAATTGATATTTTTTGCTTTTATATAATCTTTATTTTCAAATGTATCCCTCATTTATTCCCTCCTCAAAAAGCCTTTCTTGATGATGAATAAGAAAGAAAGAGGAAATAAGGGGCAAAAACATTTCAGCAGACAAACCAACAAATAAGCAGAATCAGACAGTATTTGCAGAGCTCCGTGCTCCTAGTTCCTTACCTCTGCAAAGAAGGGAGGGTAGTATATTTTCTCATCTCTTCTTCAGAGCTAAACTTGGTCACTTGAATTACACAGTGTTCACTCCAAGCTGTGTACCTTTAGATTGTTATAGCTGTTGTGTATATCATTTTCCTGGTTCTGCTTATTTTACCTTGCATCTGTTCATATAGTTCTCTACATGCTTCTCTGTTTATATATATATGTATATATACATACATATTCATCATTTCTTATGGCATAACATTCCATTATATTCAGCTACCAAGATTTGTTTAACCATTCACTAATTGAAGGGCATCTACTTTGTTTCTAGTCTTTAATTATTACAAAAAAATGCTACTATAAATATTTCAGTATACATAGGACCTTTCTTTCTCTCTTTGAATGAGTTGGAGGTACATTTCTAGCACTGGGATTTCTGGATCAAAGAGCATGGACATTATATAATTCCAAATTGTTTTCCAGAATGATTAGATCAAGTCAGGGCTCCACTAACTATGTGTTATGGTACCTATCTTTCCATAATTTTCCTAACATTAGCTATTCCTACCTTTTGTCGTCTTTGCCAGTTTGCTGAGCATAAAATTGAAACTTGAGTTGTTTTGATTTATGTTTCTCTTATTAGTGATTCAGAGCAAGTTTTCTTGATTGTTAATAGTATGGATGCATCCATGCAATTACTTTTGAGAACTATTTGTTCATATACTTTGACTACTTATCCACTAGGGAATGGCCCTTGAATTTAAAGGAACAACATTTAAGAAATGTTTATATTAGTTTTCTATATATCTTGGATATTGGACTCTTGTCAGAAATATTTAATATAGAGGTGGAGCCAAGATGGCAGAGTGAAAGCAATGACTTGCTTGAGCTCTCCCCCAAACCCCTACAAATACTCATAAAAAATGGCTCTAAACAAATTCTGAAGCAGCAGAACCCCAAAAAAAGAGTGAAACAAATTTCCAGCCCAAGACAACCTGGATGATTGATCAGAAAGGTGTATTGTGCCAGGCTGGGAGAGCAGTGTGGGCGCCCTGCGAACCTGGAGCAGGCCTCAGAGGACTGAATCGCGGGCAGCTGTGGCAGTTTCCAGACTCCTCAATCCACCAATGCCTAAGACAACTTAGAAGGTCAGTGGGAAAAGTTTGTTTCTGTCGGTGCTGAGAAAGGAAGGTGGAGTTTCAGCTCCATTCCCCACGAGCATGATACTGGCGGGGCAGCTGCTTCCCGAGCTTCCAGCCCACAGACTGAGGGGGAATCCAGTGGCTGATCAGAGAGGGATTGCAGGGATCTCTTTGCCAGTGCTGAGGCAGGAATCTCTTGCTTTGCCCGTGTTTGGATCTGGGTCACAGTTCTGGGCGGAGGTGCTGGGGTGAGGAGGAGCACTGGCTTGGTGGAGCTTGTAGTGGCTGTGGAGAGGAGCCCCTCCTCACAGTTACAGGACAGAAAGGAGTACTTGTAGTCACAGGCCAGGAAAGGAGTAAACACCTCGCCCCTTATCATACCACCTTGGAAGAACTGAAAATTTACAGGTCCCTACAAGTATCTCTGAAAACAGCTGTACAAACCCCTGAAGCTTGGGACAGTACATTCTCCACATTGGAAGCAGATTTGTACCTTAACAAAGAGTTTAAAACTCAAATAATTGGCCGGGATCATAAGCAAGCAGTGCAAAAAAGTCAGACTATATTATCTTACTTTGGTGAAAAAGAAGATCAAAATATACAACCAGAAGAAGACAACAAAGTCAAAGCTCCTACATCCAAAGCCTCCAAGAAAAATATGAATCAGTCCCAGGCCTTGGAAGAGCTCAAAAGGGATTTTGAGAAGCAAGTAAGGGAAGTAGAGGAAAAACTGGGAAGAGAAATGAGAGTGATGCAAGAAAATCATGAAAAACAAGTCAACAGCTTGCTAAAGGAGACCCAAAAAAATACTGAAGAAAATAACACCTTAAAAAATAGCCTAACCCAAATGGCAAAAGAGGTCCAAAAAGCCAATGAGGAGAAAAATGCCCTAAAAAGAAAAATTGGCCAAATGGAAAAGGAAGTCCAAAAGATTACTGAAGAAAATACTTCCAAAATTAGAATAGAGCAATTGGAAGATAGTGACTTTATGAGAAATCAGACACAGTAGAAAATCCAAAAGAATGAAAAATTAGAAAACAATGTGAAATATCTCATTGGAAAAACAACTGACCTGGAAAATAGATCCAGGAGAGAGAATTTAAAAATTATTGGACTATCTGAAAGCCATGATCAAAAAAAGAGCCTAGACATCATCTTTCAAGAAATTATCAAGGAAAACTGCCCTGATATAGTAGAACCAGAGGGCAAAATAGAAATTGAAAGAATCCACAGATCTCCTCCTGAAAGAGATCCCCAAAGGAAAACTCCTAGGAATATTATAGCCAAATTCCAGAGTTCCCAGGTCAAGGAGAAAATATTACAAGCTGCCAGAAGGAAACAATTCAAGTACTGTGGAAACACAATCAGGATAACACAAGATTTAGCAGCTTCTACATTAAAGGACCGCAGGGCATGGAATATAATATTCCGGAGGGCAAAGGAGATAGGATTACAACCAAGAATCACCTACCCAGCAAAACTGAGTATAATCCTTCAGGGGAAAAAATGGTCATTCAGTGAAATAGAGGACTTTCAAGCATTCTTGATGAAAAGACCAGAGCTGAATAGAAAATTTGACTTTCAAATACAGGACTCCAGTGGAACATGAAGAGGTAAACAGGAAAGAGAAATCATAAGAGACTTATTAAGATTGAACTGTTTACATTCCTGCATGGAAAGATGATATTTATAACTCATGAGACCTTTGTCAGTATTAGGGTAGTTGGAGGAAAAAAATTATATGTATGTATATGGAGATAGATAGATAGAGGGCACAGGGTGAGTTGAAGATTAAGGGGTCATATCTGGAGAATAAAATTAAGGGATAAGAAAGGATTATACTCAGAGAAGAAGAAAGGGAGAGGTAGAATGGGGTAAATTATCTCAAAAAAAAAACAGAAAAGAAAAGTCTCTTACAGTGGAGGGGAAACAGGGGAAGGTGAGAGGGAATGAGTGAATCTTATTCTCATAGGATTTGGCTTAAGGAGGGAATAACATACACATTCAATTGGGTATGGAAATCTGTCTTACCCTACAGGAAAATAGGGGGAGAAGGGGACAAGAAGCAGGGGGATGATAGAGAGGAGGGCAGATTGGGAAAGGGGGTAATCAGAAGCAAATACTTCTGAGGAGGGACAGGGTCAAAAGAAAGAATAGAATAAATGGGAGGGCAGGATAGGATTAAGGGAAATAGAGTTAGTTTTTCACAACATGTCTACTATGGACGTGTTTTGCATAACTGCACATGTACAACCTATATTGAGTTGCTTGCCTTTTCAATGAGGGTGGGTGGGGAGGGAGGAAGATGGAAAATTTGAAACCTAAAGTTTTAAAAAATATGTTTTTAAAAAGATGTTTTCACATGCTACTGGGAAATAAGAAATATAGGAAATGGGGTACAGAAGTCTGTCCCACCCTACAGGAAAATAGAAGGGGAAGGGGATAAGAGAAGGGGAGAGAGATAGAAGAGAGGACAGACTAGGGGAAGGTATATTCAGAATGCATGACATCTTGGGGTGTGGAGAGGGGGGAGATGGGGTGAAAATTTGGAACTCAAAAACTTGTGGAAATGAATGTTGAAAACCAAAAATAAACAAATTTATATAAAAAAAAAGAAATGTTTAATACAAAGATTTTTCTTCAACAGGTAGTTTGCTTTCTTATCCTAATTGCATTAATTTTGTTCCTGCAAAAGCCTTTCCATTTCTAGCATTAACCATTATTTTTTCCTTTTGTGGTCATTGTGTTCTTTGGTTAGAAGCTGTCCACATAGCCATAGCTGTGAAAGGTACCTGATTTGGTTCTCTTCTCTCTCTCTCTCTCTCTCTCTCTCTCTCTCTCTCTCTCTCTCTCTCTCTCTCTCTCTCTCTCTCTCTTTTCTCTGTCTGTCTGTCTGACTTTTAACATTCCTCTTATTCTATGATGAGACATAATAGTATGACATGCATCTACAGGCATGTCATAGACCTATGGATTGCTTAAACAAACAGTAAAGGACAAATCAATCTATAATAATATACCCAGTGAGACGAGTAATGCAAATATTATTAAATCTACCTTACTGATGGGGAAACTGAGGTCCAGAAAGGTTAAATGATTGCCTAAGATTACATAGCTAGTAAATAACAGAGCACCAAGTCTGCCAACTTTAAAGTCAATGCTCTCTTTACTACACCATTTACTGGATGCCTCCTTTGCACCCCTCCACATGCCTTATATCTAGAATTATATGAAACTATCTTGCCCCTCCAAGAGCATATATTCTAGTTTGTAAACAGAAAACACACACTAGGAAAAATAATAATATAATACTGTCAATGGTAAGTGAGGAGATGTAGACATTAAGTGCTACTTTTCATTGGAGTGGTCCGTGGAAAAAGTGAAACATAGAATCATAGGACCTTGAATACCTAACATCTAGACTATTTTACAGGTGTCCCAGTCTGTTATAGGTGCTTTGGGATTTAGACCACATTTTCACCTGAGACTGACCAATGATGATAAAAGCAATAGGACTTTATTATGGGAGTTAATGTGTTGTTAACTGCATAGGGAGGGAACAAAGCTCTAAATAAGACAAGGCAGGGGTAGTTATAAGGCAAAGTAATGTTGACAGTTATCGAGGATATGTAAGGCAGGGCTGGGGCAATTCAGGATACACACAATAGGGTTGGGAAAATCAAGTATATGTCAGGGAGTGGTGGTTGTAAGAAGCAATCCAGGAAACAAGCAGGGTAGTGTGATGATCTTAAAGCTACTGCTGGAGGAGGATGAAAGGGGTGGTACCAATTATGGTCCTTTGACTGCCTACCCTATGGACTTGGCACATCCAAGTTACACCAGATTACACTTTGTTTTTAATGGGTAGGATGCAGGTATTTCATCCCTGTATACATCAGGACAGCTTATGAAGGCAGTCTGGGGCCAGAGCTTTTATAAGAAAGATGAGGGTGGAGAGGTGGGAGGAGGTGGGGCTGAGTCTCGCTCGGGCATGTCTAATTGATTCCTCCTTCATGTCACAGGCAGAGAGGTGCTGGGGTGTGGCTGTTGAGGTATCCTAGGGAGAGTTTCTTTATCTTATCCAGTAGGTTCACCAGAATTTGAGGGTCCAGGTTAATAATTGCTTTTAATAAAGGGAGGTACAAATGATCACAAGTTTCCCAGGCCTTCTCCTATGAAAGTGTGATTGGTGGTTCCAAGGCAAAAGCAACCCACAAGGATGTTCCATCAGGCCTGAGAAATACCAGCCCTATGCAGAGAGCATTTGGAAGGACACACACTTGGACTGCAGATCCATCTACCTGGGGGTAGGGGAGTCACAAACTGTACCAGGCCCAACATGAGACCTGGTTGAGTACAAAATAGGGCCAGAAGGTCATAGAATCAGAGATTTAGGTCTAGAAGGCATCTTAGAGGCCATCTAATTCAATAATTTTACAGATTAGGAAACTGAGGCACAGAAAAGTTAAATGTTTTTGCCCAAGGTCACATAGCTAGTAAATATCTGAAATAGGATTTGAACTCGAATATTCTAGACTCCAAGGTCGGTGCTCTCTCCACTACTTCATATAGCCTCTCTTCTGCCATACAGTGATGGGAATAGGAGATTATCAGTCTTCACCTCTCCAACCTCTGCCCTCATATTCAAGGACTTCTCTATGCATACATGGTTGTCCACACAAACACTCTTTCTTTCCAGTTCATCAATCTCCTCAGTTTCTGACTGACACCTTTATTCCATCTAAGCCGCCCAAAGGGATATATGCAAGACTCAAATCTCACCATCACTCATAACTGAAAATTCAATCCATGATGTTCAAATATGAAATTTCTCTCTCTGGTTATAATCTCCTGTCCCCATCACTGCTTCTGTCTAAACCTGATCTTTATCTCTACCCTGACCTACAGCCTCTCTAGCCCCTTTTCCCCCACCCTTCTCGCTATCATGCCTGTTCTGGCTTCATTTTCTTGCATGTACCCACAATTCACCAATTTAATACTACAATGTTCTCTACTCTGAATCTTTTCCTCTGGTTTTTTTTTTTTTTGCTGACCATGCTTTATCAAGTCCTTTATAAAAAGAGGCACCAAGAGAGCACTAGGCTTAGAATCAGGAAGACTCGTCTTCATGAGTTCAAATCCAGCCTCAGACACTCAGCTGTATGACCCTGGGCAAGTCACTTAATATTATTTGTTTCAGTTCCTCGTCTGTAAAAATGAGCTAGAAAAGGAAATGACAAACCACTTCAGCCTCTTTGCCAAGGAAACTCCTAAATGAGGCCATAGAGGGTCAAACAGGACATAAACAATTAAACAACAATCCTGGATTACCCCCACAATCTACCTTCTCTAATTTATTTGTGTGCTGCCAAAAAAAGTCAGAATCATGCTGTCATGGCCTTCAACTAATGTATCTTATTTATTCTCAACTGGGCTCTCAGTGCTACTCAGAAAACCTCTTATTTTCCTTTTATTAACTCTTCATCATCCACATTCTCAATAACTTTGAAACTTTCTCTTCTCCCTTCAAGCTCCATGTGCCACTTTTCTCTCATTTTTAGCAGTGGATCTTGCCTCCTGCTTTATTGAGAAAATTGAAAATTCTTGCCTACTTTCCACCTCACCATGCATCTTTCCTTCTGTCCTCATTGGCTTATGTTGCTGAAGAAGAATTGGTCCTTCTCCTTTTCAAAGTCAACCTTTGTACTTAAACCCTTTGACCACTCTTCCTTCAGGAGTTTGCTCTTCCAATAATCCTCTTTCTCTTTCATCTCCAGTTTCTCCTTATTTACTGACTTCTTCCCTGTTCCTTACAAATCTTGCTGCCTACTCCTCCATCCTTAAAAATACCTTCATTTGACCCTGCCAACCCTTTATGCTGTGGAACTATATCTTTTTTCCTTTTCACAGCAAAGGTATTAGGAAAAAAGTACACCCTTTGCCTCCACTTTTTCCCATTCAAATCTCCCCCTTCTGAACCCCTTGCAATTTGGCTCCTGATCATAGCACCCTACTGAATCTATTCTCTCTAGTGTTTCCAGTGGTCTCTTATCTGCTATATTCAATTTTTTCAGTCCTCATGTGACTGATTTTTTTTTTGGAACTGTCAACCACCCCTTGCTCCTGGCTGGCTACACTTTCCTACTTTTGCTCTCTGACACTGCCCTCTCCTGATTCTCTTCTTACCTGCCTAATCATTCCTTCTCCTGTTTTGTGCCTGGCTCGATATTAATAATGAAAGGGTCATCAAAACAAGATATCTCTATTTTTATATTTATCAAGAGATCTTGTATGATTTTGATGGATGGCTGGGAAATAGCTTCTTGGAGAAGAGCCTTTGGGGTGGTATTATACGCATTGAAGCCAGGGAACAGTTTACAGTCAACAAATAATAAGTGGGACCTTATATTTTCTACACCTTTCAGTTAATTGTGTGATTGCAAAGATGTAGTCTCATCTGAAATAGTATTAGCAAAAGCTTGCCTAGCCCCTTATCACACTTTCATTAAGGATGTCTTCAATACATGCATTGATTATTCTTTAAAAATTGGAAAAGTATGCAAATAGTTATTAATGTTCTATCACTTTTTTGTTAATAATAAGCTTTAATTTATTTCCAGCCATTTACTGTCTTTCTGTTCTTCATATACCTTGAGATTAGATCGATTATCACATTGCATTATTTCCAAATTGACCTCCCTTGAGGACCCTTGGTCTCGTCCAGCTGCTCATTCCATCTTTGTTTTCCTCAGTGCTATTTCCAGTCTTCATGTAACCCATCAGGAACTGGAATCCAAATGTGGCAACTCCACCATCTTTGATGGTAAAAAGAGTTGTTGTAAATATCTCTATAGATCTTTTCCAGCTTTTATTGATCTGATGTTGTCCTTCCAGTCTCATCCTTAAAAGCCCTCAGAGTGACATTGCTTAGTTATGTCTCTGATGAAGCTTTCTGTAAACTGTTTCTCCCTCCCCTGCTTCTCACTGCTTTATTAGGCAATAAAACTCATAATCCTCCTTTGAAAGAGTTTATAAACAAGTTTATGTTCTATACTGGTGTTGCCATTCGCTGCTTGGCAAGAAGATCAAGTGTTTTCTGACCAAGACTGTTTCTAGGTTCCCTTGGTCTCCTTATTTTGACAATTGTTTTAAATTGGCTAAACTTCTCGAGGAAGTCATTTGGCAGCTTATCCATCATTTTCCTATTTTCATGTCAACAACTTGTTTAAGAGGGCCAGGTTGGAGTTGTTTTAACTGTGTAGAATATCTTTTACTCATTTTTATTTTTTTTTAATTTTCAACTTGTATTAATATCTTTGCAATAATGAGTTCATACTTTAACGGTACACAGATAGCTTATTTGGGAATGAGCCTCATATTAGAACCAAGCTATTTCCTGTCTATTAAAATGTGATACATATTATAATTTGCTATATTGCTCACTGCTCACTGCGTCCAATTCCTTCTGACTCTTTTCTCAACGAAAATGTTCATGATACACTGTGAAGTTTTGGTGTAATCTATAAGTATTTGGTCTCCCTTTTTTTTTTTTACTCCCAAAACATATTTTAAAAATATTTCTCCCTGATTTTCTCAAGTCCATTTTTTTTTACATTAAAGTTGAGTATCAAAGCATATGTTTACTTAATTTGAAGGATTTTATTGAGTTTTTCATAGACTTTTTCTACTTCGTTATTTGGTACAGATTTTAGTATATACACTGCAATTTTATTTATAGTAATCATTTTTCAAATGCTTATCATGAGCGCTGCAACATGAGATAAACAAATGTCCCATGAAATTATATTTCTTGTTCCATTTGGATACACAATAAAACCAATCCCCTGCTCCCAGTTCCCTTATTTGCCTTTTCAAAGTGAACCATTCTTCCTTTTAGCTTCAATCCCTTTGTTTCTTCTGGTTTTGCTTACAACAAGACTGTAAAAATTATTATCATTCAGTTCTTTCAGTGATATGTCTATTCATTGGTCACTGAGCAAGAATCCTACATTAAAGTGCCAATAAATAATAATTCATAACTGTAAGCAATCTAAAAACTATGATTGCTGGACCCTTCTGTCCCAGAAATGTAGAACTAGTCAAGGAAATGGGGTTGGTCATACAACAAGGCTGGTTTCCATGTGAAATAGGTTTCCATGTGTAAACTATTCAATTTTGGAACAAACGAGACAATCATAGGTCATTCTTCAGTTAACAAAAGGACATTTGTTTAGCCATAGCATGGATGGGATGCTCAATAAAGACGTAGCAGTTTGCTTATTCTATGAGATAATCAAATCTCAAAGGCAGTTTTAGTACCTTTTAAGGAAAAAACTAGACAGTCTGCATTAGGGCAAGGCAGGTGTTAGGAAGGGCTACATCCCTCATGGTAAGAGACTCTGGTAGATAATATTACTCCTACTACACCACAGAATATTTTAAAAATAAAAAAAAAAACTTGGAGAAAGACCTTGAGTGCATTGAATAAATCATCTGTGGAGAATTATAGGAAGATATATTCAAGGATCCCTCAGGATAAGAAAGTATGGATGATAATATACTGTTGAAGGGAATATGTTGATCATAGAGTCACTGAAGCATAGAGTGTAGTATGATTCAGAGAAGCAAGGGAGAGTAGAGTCTGGAAGATTAGCCAGAAGGCTGTTTCATTTCAGGTGGGAGGTGATAAGAAATTTAACTTGGGTAATGGCAGTGTGATTAGAAAGCAAAGACCAGATGCAAAAGTCATTAAAGGAAGAATTAGCCAAGGTGTGTTGACTGACTAGGTGATGGCACATGCCTTTAATTTTTGCTACTGATGAGGCTGAAGCTAATAAATCAATTGAGCTCAGGAATTCTAAGCTTCAGTAGGACTAAAGCTGATTTGGAGTTGGCAGTGAGTCTGACACTCAGGAGGCCACCAAGCTGCCTAAGTAGCCTTGAACCTGCATAGGTCAGAAGTGGAACAGGTCAAAACTTCCATGCTGATTGGGTCTATGAGTGGCTGCTGTATTTCAAGCATAAGCAAAATATGGAGACCTTGTCTCAAAAAAAAAGTTGTTGACTGATTAGATGTAGGGGCTGAGGGAAAATGAAGAGTCAGAAATTGTTTCAAAGTTTTAAGTGATTGAGAAAAGAAGTCAGAATTAACCAGCAAACATTTGTTAAGCATTTTATATGCATGAGGCACTATGCTAAGTATTGAGGATCAAGAGAAAAAGAAATTATTTTCTTCTGTGAGCTTTTGTATCTGTTCTCCCACATTTGGCCAGTTCTGCTTTTCAAAGAGTTCTTTTCTTTAGTGAATTTAGTGCCTCATTTACCTTTAGGTCAATTTTGTTCTTAGGGTTATTTTCTTCAGGTTTTTTTGCACTTATTTTACCAAGCTGTTAATTCTCTTTTCATAATTTTCTTGTACCATTCTAATTTTTTCCCCAGTTTTTCCTGTACTCTCTTTAACTCTCCCATGAATTCTTGTTGGGCTTTTCTTTGAGGCTTTGCTTGTAGCTGTTTTTACATTGCTTTCTTCTTCAGGGTTTGTACCTTGGTATTCCCTGGAATTGCAGTCATTTTTTATGGTCAATTTCATTTTCGTTTTTGTTGTTAATTCATTTTTCTAACCTATTTCTTGATTTTGAACTTTATGTTAAACTTGGGCTCTGCTTACCTGGTGGTGGGGAGGCACTGTCCTAAGCGTCATTATTTTTTGTGCTACTGTTTTCAAAGCTAGTTCTGGGGATCTGGAGGTTTTTGGTACTTCCAAGGTAGTGTGATTTGGGGAGAGGTGTGGTTACTGATCTCCAGATCTGTGCTCTGGTCTTTACCCAAAAAAGGCCCCTGCTCTTCCATAGCTGCAAGTAGTAGTGCTCCTCCTGCCTTCGAATTATGACCAAGGCTCCCACTGCCTTGTGACTGATGACAATCACTCCCCTCCACCCTGAAACTTCAACCCAGACCTATATATGGGCAATAGAACTGCTGATCAGCACTAACTATACCCAGTGCCAGCAAAAGGTCCCCTGTAATCTCTCTCTGATCAGCAGTTCTAACCCCCCCCCCCATTACCATCTCTGGGCTGGAAACTCCTGAAGCTGCTGCTGCTTCTGCTACTGCCCTGGCCACCTCCAAAGCCTGCTACTGGTGCTGCTGCCAGGCTCCAGGCTAGTCCCCACCCCCATTCTAGTGTCATAGACCTCTCTTGTTGATCTCTTAAGTTGTCTTAGGCAGGAAAATGTCTCACTCTGACCTTTTATTGGCTCTGTTGCTCTAAAATTAGATTGGAGGCATTATTTTTAATATTGTTTGGAAGGGAGAATTTGGGAGAATTCGACTTGTTTCCTGTCTGCACTCCTCTTAGTTCTGTCTGATGTGAATGTTTCTTAGCTGCCTCTACATTTTTCAGAAAGAGTCCAGGCCCAGTCAAGTTTCCCATCTTACAGTGAGATGCCATCCTTTAGGTAAGTTGGAGAGAATGTATTCATTGATTATAGCTGTTTGGTCTTTGATTATTTTCCTTGAGCTTTAGAATATTAGCTCCTTGAGGGCAGGAACCAGATTTTTGCCTGCCCTTTTTTTCCCGGCCCTTAGCATGGTGCTTAGCATACACCAAGGGCTTCATAAATGCTTGTTGTTCTTGAGCCTTGTGTGACAAAACATCACATGGCACTGTAGTATCATTTATTGGAGAGATCTCCGATTCATTCTTTGCTGCTACCTGTTGTTGTTGGTTCTCGAGGAGGACCGTGGCATCAGGAAGGTGATTGGATTTAAGTGAGGTAGGGCTGTGCAAAGTCACCAGCCTCACTTTCTCCTCCGGAGCCATCTGGGCCCAGTGGCAAGATATAGATCAGGATGACTGGAGATGGCTTAGGATGCAGTGAGAGACCTTGGCCTTTTTAAGCTAAGATCTTTGTCAGGTCTCAGTTTGACTAAGGCAATGCCCATTTGGTGATCAAGGTTAGGTAAGAAATGAGGCAAAGAAGGGCCTCTTCTATCTAGTGAAAAGAAATAGTAATCAATCTGGGAAGGGAAGACCCTCAAGGTTTCTGGCCAAAAACAGAAAGAGTTGCTATTTAAGCTGGCTCTGAGCCATCAGGGCTGAAACAGTGACCAGGTGGGGCTTGCCCTGGGACCTATTGTAGGCCAATCAATGAGAGCCAGAGTGAATTGGGTTTAAGATATGGTCCTTAAGAAAGAAATCTAGCCCCTAAACCCCAAGTGATTAAAATTTACATTCCTTTGGGCAGAGCACTCACAGGTAAGGTTATTACACCCTATGTGGAAAGAGGGAGAAGAAAGAGGAAAGGAAAGGGAAGGGAAGGGGGAGCCTCATTGCCCAACTGGAAGTAATGAGTTGGGTCCCCAGTGGGACAGCTTGTCCTACGCACAGGTTGTTGTTTGTTCTTCATTCTTGAAGGGGACCATGGCATCAGGAAGGTGATGCCAAGACTTGCAAGTGGATTGGATTTAAGTGAGGGAGGGTTTTGCAAGATCACCAGCCTCATTTTCTTTTCTGGAGCCATCTGGACCTGGTAGTAAGATATAGATCAGGATGACTGGAGATGGTCCCCTTGCTGCTACCACTATAAGGTGAAAAGGAAGATGTCTGTATGAAAGCTAGGACCAAGGGACACAGCAACAGAAACAACACACTGGTATGAGAGGGATTCTTTAGCTGAGAGTTCATTCTATGAGTGAAATAGCAAGTCTCTATCCTATTGATGAGGAGCATGGATTACGTGTGTGTGTGTGTGTGTGTGTGTGTGTGTGTGTGTATGTGTATGCTTCCAGGTCAGACCATTTATTGTAGAATAATGATTATATTAGTCTATGTAAGGTGCATTCGTTCGTTTGTCCACAAGGTTGAACTGTTGGTATGTAGTGTGACTGAATATTGGGGTTTACCAGTTACCATGACTGTAGAGGTTTTAGAAGACTAGTTCTCTCTCTCTTAGAAACTGACCAGAATCAAGGACTATTATTCTTGACTATACTGCTATCACAAGAACCTTTCACCAGTCTGAAAATATATTATGAGACAGGAAGTACGGGACTAAGAAATACAGGGATGGAGAAACAGTAATGGTGTTATGTGATCTGCTTAAAATAATGACACATTTTAACACAGTGAAAGGAATAATTCCTAATGTAACTGCTAGAGAATTATTATTAAATTCTCCAGTGATCATGATAACAAAGAATTATTGAGAAAAATCTGAGGCCTTCCAGGCCAAAGAAGGAGTTAATGAAGACAAAGTGAGGAACATGCAAATAGGCAGAGCATCATCAGAGTAGTTCATGGGTTGTCGTCTTCCCTGGATTGTGGTGTGGTTGAATCATGAAGCCCAGAAACTCCAAATGCAGTATGGAGTACCAATTGTTGGCCTATAGGCCCTACTAGAGGAGACTAAATGTGGAAAGCCGTGGCACTTTTTCAGTGGACAACCATGTACTTACCAAATGGTATTACTTTTAAGTACTGCCTGGAATGTGTCACAGTGTGATAAAAGCCAAGAAGACAGGAAGTGGCCAAAAGTACTGCATGATAACTTTGGATCTGTGACTCAAAGGAAAACTCTAGGGCTGGTACAAAATAAATTCCACTGGACCAAGATGGCAGTGGATGGTTATAAAAAATGTGAGACTGGTACCTGATGTATTCGAAGAAAGAAAAATGTTGTCAACTTGTGCTCTATTATTAGAGAAATATGTGTTAGCCATAATAGTTAGCATTTATTAGTGCTTTAGGTTTTGTGCTTTACATAACCCTCTCCTTGGATCCTACAATAACCCTGGGAGGTAACTGATATTATTATCCCCATTTTACAGTTGAGGGGACTGAGGAAGACTGCGTTAAGTGACTTGTCCAGAGTCATATAATTAGTGACCAAGGCAGGATTTGAACTCAGGTCTTCCAGACTCCAAGTCCAGTGCTCTATGCACTGGCCACCTAGCAGTTTCTGTGGAGCTTATACGCATTGATTTTCCTCCCCCTTTGGAAGGAAATAGGGAAAAATATTAGCAACATCATGGTGATGAAGGACCCATTCCACCCAGTATTCAGAAGCATGTCTAAACAGGCATCAGAAATCTTATACAATTGGGCAATTTTCATGAGAGTAGTGTTTCTTTCTTTATGGCTTACCTGGCAGGATCCACACTGAACAAGGTAGAGAACTGGAAAGCAAACTACTTAAGGTAGTAACAACCTTGTGGGAATCAAAGAGTCTAGCACCGTGCCTTACCAGTCTCAAAGACTGAATCACAGCCTCATGACTTCCACTATACACTGTTGAATAAACTGGGGAGAGGGCTGAGCTGAAAGCTCAGTGATCATTGACATTTCTAGTGCATGCCTAGAGTGCTGCCATGCATTATGTCATTGGTTTTACTGTATACCTTTCTATTTTTAGGTGAGAGCCAATTTTACTTATTGACTTATTTTTGGACTCTCAGAAGAAAAGAGAATGTATACAGAAGCAGATAGAATGTTGGATCTGAAGTCAGGAAGACCTATGTTCAAACCCAGCCTCAGACACTAACAGTGGAATCTAGGCAAATTACATGACCTTCATCTGCCTTAGTTTCCTCATCTATAAGATGGAGAGAATAATAACACCTACCTCCCATGGTTGTGGTGAGGATCAAAGGAGAAAATATTTGTCCAGTGCTCAGCACAGTGCCTAACACATAGTAAGCATTTAATCAGTATTTATTTCCTTCCTATAAACTCGTACCAGTATGTCTTTTAGCTGTGATATTGGCTAACAGAAATCTGCCATTTTGATTTACCTCAGCTTATAAAGGTTCAGAAAGAAACAAATATATGATGTTGGAATTTATTATGAAGCTCTGAAATCAGAGAATTCTGCTAGGAAATCTTGATAGGCAGAGAACACACAAAATAATGGATCACTGGAAACCCATGCCATACCAATCTTGCTGTTTTACTTCTACTAGATAAAAAAATCGGGCAGCTTGCCAGACTACAAAATAATACCAGAGAGTGATTGGGACCCTATAAAGAAAATGTATTGCACCCGCCTATTGCCTGTTGGTCCCTGAGTTCGTCTCCATAATAAGCAGGAAGAAAGTCAACTAAATTGCTCTTAGAATAAGAGCCCACTCACCAGTTACAGAGGGATGGCAAGAGCTAGACAAAACTCTGAAGGTGATGATTCAATAAGAAACAATGACAACTATTGGGAGACCAGAAAACTGAATTAAGTTTACTATGGTCCCAAGGGAACCTCCATTCAGATAAACCCATAGGAAGCTCCTTTCTAACTCAGTATTTTAGTTGTCTAGTCCTCTCAGGAACAGAATGTTATTTGGAGAGCTTGAAGACTATAACTGTCAGTGTTGATCACACACAAGTTTGGTATCCTGCAGCCCAAAGGGTCTGTGAATGTTGATATTTCGCTTGGGCCATTCACCTGTTCAGGGGGTCATTCTAGAAGGGCTAGGCTTTACTTATTTTTTTTTAAACTTTTTTAAACTGTATTTAAAATGTTTGGTTTTGTTTTTAACCCTATATTTTACTTATGGCTTTAACATAATTAATATATTTAAAGACATTCTGAGATGGGGTCTGTAGGCTTTACCAAGCGGCCAAAGGGGTTCATGAAACAACAAAAAGTAAGAATCCTTGTTCTAGAGCTTGCTGTCTTAAGAAGTCCCTCCTTTTGGATCATTGCCCTCATACCATAGGAAAAATATTTTATATTTATTAATATTGTTTGAAACTAGCTTTAGATGCTCTGAGGAAGCTGAATGGCTGAGGGAATGCTTAGATCCCACCCAGGTCCTCTTTTGGGTTCCCCAAATTAGATTGAATGTACATGCTTACCTGCTGATATACATCTCTGGCAACTTTATCTAGAAACTGTTTTACTGTATATATGCAGTTCCTGTGCTGGTACTCTTCTGTATTCTATATAATGCAAACCTCACTGAAACTTGAGAGGGAGCCACACCTTTTTCTTTTTGGCTCTCTCCTCTGCTGAAACAACCTAAATAAAATTCTTTCTAAAATTATTTCAGGTTTGGAGGTTTGTTCTCAATCAACGTGACCTGCCCCTTTTCCCCTTGGCCATGGCCAGGACCACATCTTCTTGGTCTTTTCATCTTCTCCAGCTAGGTACCTGGTACCTATCTACACACTAGATGCTTAATAAATACTTATTATTAAATGAAGCGGAATCCTGGGCAGTCACGTAACCTGTAGGGCAGTCCAAGATAGATGCTTTCCTGCTAAATTTATTCAAAGGCCAAGGCAACCTTATCCGTAAATGCTTGGTCTGTTCTCCAGAAAACCATAACCTCCTTCATCATCACTGTCAATGCCTTTTGATTTGCCAGATCCGTTCATGACATTGTGAGATTTCTGCATCACTGACAAGGAAGCAGAAGCAGCCTCCTGTCAACCTGTACCCATGCTTCCATCACATTTGTACTGTTTGATCGTGGCCTGTGAAGGAGCAATGTCAAGAATTTGTACCTGGGTGGGTTCTAGGGAAGGGGGCTGTCTTACTTCAAATCTGGCACTTTTTTTGTGTGTGTGCAAACAACAGTGTTTCTTCAGCTATGACACCAGGCCACACTTTTTTTTTGCAGGCTTTCCTTATTGTCTGACTTTGACCAGAATTCCAGGCCCAAGCAGCAGTTCAGTTTTTCCTGTTGATGCCAGAGTACTCCATGTCACTCTTAGGGTAGCTCATCTTTCTCAGATAATCTCTTCAGTCCTAACATTTCATATTCTGAACAACTCCCAGTTCCACAGGTTGAATGGGCAAGATAACATTGCCAAGAGGTGGGGAGTAGGGTTAGAAGATGGCAGCATATTTCTAGGTGTTAACCCTGCTTCCTCAGGATGAGGATCTGCAAAGACCTAGCAGGAAAATAGCCTTGCCATCTTCAGATAACACAATAGTTTTGGAAAGACCTTTCATTGAAGGGAAGAGGAGTGAGTTACTGGTACACACTCCCCCTCAGAATTGGGGTTCTCCAATGAGCCCTGGTGGGAAGGTGTCTCAGAATAATTGTTTTTATTAAGTAAGCTTCCTGGCCTGAATCTGGACTCTCCCTTCCAGTAAATTGACTTCTCCTAGGGAGAATGCCAACTCTAGCCACAGAGAATGTGAGACCTGGGGAAGGAATACACAATGGTGCACCTGTGGCTACTTCTCCATGGGTCAGTGCTTTGATCAGGGACAGCACTCATGAAAAATGTCTAATTGGGGAACTCCCACACAGTGCAGCTGTACCACTCTTGCCTAAGCACCCAAGCCTTACTTGGATCTGATCCTATCTCCACTGATAAGCCAATTCTGCTCAAACACAACAAAGTTGCAGCCAGATTCCACAAGCAAGAATTTCATAACTCTCTGGGGGTATTTCAATCTCATTTTCCCATTTTACATATAAGGAAACTGACACTCAGAGACTTGCCTATTATCATCTAAGGACAGCTAGGTGGCAAAAACTGCCATAAGCTAGGTAAATAAGTGCTAGACTTTAGAGCCAGGAAGACCTGTGTTCAAATCCTGCCACCTTCAGACACTACGTAACCTTGGGCATGTCATTTTTTTGTTGTTTGGACATTCAGTGGTATCTGACTCTTCCTGACCCCGCAGACCATATTATGCCAATGCTGTCTGTGGGGTTTTCTTGGCAAAGATACTGGAGTGGATTGTTCTTTCCTTCTCAGGTGGGTTAAGGCAAGCATAGGTTAAGTGACTTGCACAGAGTCACGCAGCTAGTAAGTATCTGAGGCAAAATTTGAACTTGGGTCTTCCTGACTCCAGGCCCAGCATTCTATCCACTGAGCCATGTAGCTGCCTAGGTGAGTCACTTAACCCCAGCCAATCTCAGCTTCCTCATTTGCAAAATGAGGAAAATAATAGCACCTCGCTCACAGGGTTATGAGGTTCAAATGAGAAAACATATGGGGAAGCTCTATATAAATATTAGTTATCATAACTAATAAGTATTAGAGGCAGAATTTGAATCCAGGTCTTTGCTGACTCAAGTCTAATGAACATGACTGCCATAGCACTGCTGCCTTTCATACTTAATCGCTGCATTATTCACCTGGTTCCTACAGTTCTGCTGGTTCCCTCGGATCATTACGCTAACACATAGACCCACTGTGGGACAGGACCCAGAACAGGCAGCACAGCCTTGCCTGTCAGCTTGTACCCACGCTTCCATCCCATGTGTTCTGTTTGATCACAGGCTAGCAGACTGTGTACAGAAGGGTGATAGGTAAAAAGACTGAAGCCAGCAGCTGGCATGCCAAAGGATGGTTTGAAAGCTATCTTTGGAGCAAATCATTTGGCTTCTCTTGCCTTAATTTCCTCATCTGTAAATTGGGGATAATAATATCTCCAAGGTTGTGATTATCAAATAAGATAATGTATAAAGACAGTTGAAAGTGCTATATACATGTTAGGTATTGTTGTTGTTGTTGTTGTAATGAAAGCTAAGTTGGTTTTTACTTGCTAAACGCTACATTTTCACTGCCTTGGGGGCTTTGAGGCAGAGACCTAGTGTGCCTCACAGATAATCGTGTACTAGTTGGGACTGGAGAGCCATTGTATCATAAAGTAATAATGATAACGCCATGGAAAGCAGGATCAGCTCTGAGAAGGTGCCCCTAGGGGCAGACGCACAGCAGAGAGGGAAGGGAAGAATCTCTCATCTTCTTTCTCTTGTTCCTGTCCTTCCTGCATTGTGAGTCTGCCATCTCTGGGATCTGGAACTTGGAATGTGGCTTTGGACCTTGATGCTCTAGGTACTGCTTTTTGCCTCTTTTTGAGTCCTCAGTGCTTAACATAGTGCCTGGCACATAGTAAGTACTTAATAATGTTGATTGATTGATTTTGGCTTCCTTCTGTGCCATTTATCGTACAAACAGGGCAATCTAGTTACTCAGTCATCCTAAATACTGCCTTTGGCCCATGTGTCATATGTTGCTAGCTCCTAATTTACAGGGTGATTATGCAATATCAATATGGGCTCTTCAGGACTTTTTTTTTTGTCTCCATTCTTCTACTACATGAAAAATGCATTAAAAGCTCTCTGCAAACTTTAGAGTGCTCTATTAATAACAATAACAGCTCTGGACATTTACATGGCACTTTAAAGTTTGAAACGCACTTACATACTATCTTAATTGAGACTCACAACAACCCTGTGTGGTGGATATTGCAGACATTATTATGCTCATTCTGCAGATGAGGGAACAAAGACTTCATGAGGATAAAGGACTTACCCATGGCTACAAAGCTAGTGTCAGAAAGCAGGATTTGAACCCTGACTTCAAAAGTGTAGCATACCATTATGCCGTGTTAGTTATTATGATTTTGACATGATCTATCCAGGACCTTTGTTTTTTAGCCTCCATTCTTTGATCAAATGAGAAAATGCACGTGAAGCACCACGCAAACTTTAGACCACCATATTAATTATTGTAACTTTGGACATTGATGTAACTTTTGAAATTCTCTTTCTTATGTTTGATGGCAGTCCATTCAAAAATGGACCACAGACAAGTTGCGATCCTGCTACTGACCTTTTAGGCTTAATGTTTGGTGGATTGTTAAATTGGTTTTATCTAAGTATTTATTCTAAAAATGTTAGGGTTTTTTTTATGGGGGGAGGGTGGTGTAATCGAATGAAAGGCTGAGGTGCAAACTCATCTTCTTTAGACTCACAAAGTCTAAAGGACAACTCCAGCAACAAACATGACAGTGAGGATGATGTATACCTTTTTTCCTATCTCCAAATAGTTTAGTTTGTTCCACTAAGTCTCTCTACTTTGAGAGCTTTTCATTCCATGTAGTTTGGACATCATGAGTATTTAGTGAGGTGCCATCTATTAACAACTTTGTTCTTAAATTTGTATGAGCCAATATCATATCTGTGTGATTGATCTTGGGCAACAATTTTGTCTGCAATGATGCTTTTTCAGGGATCAAGGCTGCTAGGTAGCGCAGTGGATAGAGTGTTGGGTCTGGAGTCAGGAAGACCTGGGTTCAAATCTGGCCTCAGACATTCATTCATTTACCCCACAAGTCACTTGCCCTCTGCCTCAGTTTCCTTAACGGCAAAATGGGGATCATAATAGCAAATATCTCACATGGTTGTTGTGAAGATCAAATGAGATATTAGTTGCAAAGAACTTAGCATAGTGCCTGGCACTTAATGGGTGCTTAGTAAATGCTTATTCCCTTCCTGAATTTAGACATCAAGGTCACCCATCAGTCTTTTCTCAAACACCAACTGCTCTGGTGAGCAGTAATCTCCTTGAGAAAATGGTGTGTTAAGTTTCTGAATTAGTCTGGTCTCTGGCTCCTTCCCTCTTACCTCCCTGCATACTCTAATGCGTTTGTTTTCCTCTAACCCTCTATTTTGGTTAGATAGTGAGCCCTCAGGGACCACAAAGTTGGGAAAGACTTTTAGCTTCCAGAGCCAAAGTTGGCTGGGGTGGGGAGGCTGGGTAGTGCCCCAGGGCTAGGTGCTGCTACTCTCTTGAAAAACACAGGAGCACGGGATATAAGAACCAGCCCCTGTTGGGGTGAGGGGGGTAGGGGACATTCTCAAAAGGCATCCAGAACTTGGAGTGGCAAGATTGTTGTGGAGAAAGAGCTTCAGTAGTTTATCAGAACTCCATTCAACGGGCTCCTCTGATTGCTTTCACCCAGAAAACGTGTAGTGCTCAGGAGAGGGCATGGGGATGGATATCTGATTTTGTACCAGGAACTACCACCAGTGGTTCTGGATTTCAGTTTTCATTCCTAGGTCAGTTGGAACATGTTTGCTGTTGCTCAGGGAACCAAAGGCGTCACATTAGCAAGAAGTTTGAGGAGTATTGTTTCTGACCTCGATGTGTCTTTGTGCCAGGAGGTGGCCTGGTTTACCATCAGCAGGGGTAGCCTACACATCTCACAAGGCTGTGAGAGGAAGCAGCTGACTTGGAGTGTTGCTCCCAGGAGACTCTTAGGGAGGTTCTTTCTTTCTTTCTCCTTCCCTGCAGACTTGTCTTGGCCTGGCCAGAGTGGAATCACTCAGAGAGGAGCTCAATCCAAGCCCTGTGAGCCAGTCTCTTGCCTTTCCCCTAACATTTTAAGATTCTCGCTAAGGCAGAGAGACTTCACATTCCCCAACCTGTTTGTTAAGCTAGGGGCTGGGAAGACAAAGATGTGTTACAAGGTTGCTCTATCCCCACTCTCTGAGCACCAGGCCTGTACATTTTTTTTCTTTCAAAATTCCCTGATATCTTGAATGGGGCTGGCAACAAATCCCCTTAATAAAACGATTTTTTCTATGAAGTTTGGATTCAGTCACAGGGCCACACTTGAGGACCTAGAGGGCCACATGTGGCCTCAAGGCCACAGGTTCCCCACCCCTGGATGAGGTATTTCTCTCATCTGTCATTGGCATGAACCGTCTTCTTCCCATTTTTAGGAATTGAGTGGTTAGTACCCCAGTTCCTCTTAACCATTTAACATCAAGTTAACTTTTACAAAAGTTTATTCACTTCAAAGATATAGCAAAAACAAACATACATCTTCTCCAGCACCTCTGGAACATAACCCCCCCCCCCCAAATCCTCCTCAATCTCTAGGAAGATAGGGGATAGGGTGGAAATTAGATTCACAGTTTAGCTCAATTCTTAGAAAGCATTCATCTGGCTCTGTGGAGTTAGTATCTATAGACCCCAACTCTCCTGGGCTGTGTTAATGGTTCTCAGACACTCAGATTCCGTGGCCAGAGCATTACCCTCCTCCCCCTTGCTAAAAAAAAAAAAAAGGTGAGAGGGCAGATTTGAGACTCGATTCTTTCACTTGGAATAGAAAGGAACGAATAAAAAGGCCAAAGACCCAGGGCTGTTTTTCAAGTCCACATTGGTCCCAAGTAGAGTTAGGAGGTAGCTCTTGAGTCCCCCTTACTGGATAGTCTTACTGTCTGTAAGGGAAGGAGCTACTTTCACTGTCATACTCAAATGCTGCAAAAGCCACAAAGATTCTGTGCTAGGCCATTTTAAAGACTGTTCTGGAAATGCAGCCAATGGAAAACTGCTGCTCCCAATCATGTGGTAGATGAGTACAGAATGTCCATACACATTCCATTTCAGGCCTGGAATCCCCAGCATCATCCACATGAATGATGCTATCTTGGCACGCGCCAAACCCCATGAAAGATGGAAAAACAATATAGTCTTTGCCCAAATTAGCTAGATAACACAGTGCATAGGGTGCATTGACTTAGAGTCAAGTAAATTGAATTCAAATCCTATTTCAGCCACTTACTGGCTATGTAACACTGGACAAATATCCAACCCTGCTTTTCCACTGAAATTCTAATAGGGTTCTTTCTAAAGCAGAGAAGGCTTTTCTAGGCTTCGGTTTCTTCATCTGTAAAATGAGGATGTTGGACTCAGTGGTCTTGAAGGCTCTTTCCAGTTCTCAATGTATGATGGCTGTGACTCTAGTAGGAGAAAGCTACATGCCTGGAAAGAAACATGAGTTCAAATGTGATTATGTATTGAGGTAAAACAATGAAAGAAATGATATTTCTCTCTTGTATTAATAACTAATTATTGAATCAGGACCAAGGTTTTTCTCCTTTTCTACTTCCTCATCCAGAAATCAACCAGTTTGGGAAATTTTTCTTGAAGAAGACTTACCCATTAAAAGAAATTCTAAGTTTAGACTAATAGGTGGATATCTGCTCATTGTGTTTACTCAGACGGGTCTGGGAAAATGTGGATTCTCCCTTTTGTCAGACATGTGATATGGAAATTGATATATCTTTGAGCAAGACTTGGATGATCCAAGTCACTACTCCTAAGACTCCCATTAGAATGAGCCAACATCTCATTATAATATTATTTTTCTTATTAATTGTTAACCAAACAGAGTTGATTACCACCCTTAGGAACACCTGCTCTTCCAAAGGCATATAAATTGTGAGCCCACCACCATGAGGAGTCTTTGGCATTCAAGAGTGCCATTGACTTCTTTTATTAACAACATGCTAGCATTATTAATTAAATGATTAAATTACCCAGAACATATGTCACTCAGACTTTTTAAACATCACAACAGGAATGAAAGGGTCAAGGAGCTGAGGGGCAATTTTTGTTTGGGACATCAGGAAAGGCTTCATGGAGAAGATGACACTTGAAAGATTTCAGCATGCTGAGAGATGTTGGGGGAAAGTCTGTTTTAGACATGAGGGATGGACTTTCCAAGTACGTAGAGGTGGGAGGGAGTATGAGTGGATCAAGAGAGAGTAGAAAGTCCAGTTTATTATGGAATGTTAAATGTAGAATAAGGAGAGTGAGCAATAATGCTATAAAAGAAGTTTTGAGCTGGGGTGACTGGGAAGATGAGAATTTCATCAACAGAACCAGTGAAATTGAGAAGATTATGAGTTCATGGAATCAAGGATTTAGAATGAGAAGAGATTTTAGAGATAACTTGCAAGATCCAAAGATATTAAGTGATTTAAGATCACACAAGTTTAAGTGGCAGAGCCAAGTTTCAAGCCCAGGTCTTCTGATTTCAGATTCAGTGCTAATTTCTATGAAACCACACTGCCTCTGGTCAATTTGAATTATTCCAAGTAGAAATCTCCACCAGGCTGGAAAAATGTAGGACTTGAATCCAGGGGAGATATTGGAGTTAAATATGGAGATTTTGGAGTCATCTGTGTTGAGGTGACAAGGAAAAGGCTAAAGGACAGAGTGTTTGGAGAAAATAGCAATTTCTCTGTCTTGTTCTTCCAGAGCAAGAGCCTTGGTGGACACCCCCATTGAGGGGGCAGGGTGAAGAAGATGTTGAAACAGGTAAAGAAGACTAAAAAAGGAGTGGTCAGATACACAGGAGGAGAGTCAGGAGCTGGCAGTATCATAGAAGCCAAAGGGAAAGGCAATATTAAAGTTAAGGAAGATGAGGATTGAGAAGGGGCCATTGGCTTTGGCAATTAGGATGACCTAGGAAATATGATGCAGGAAAATGAGATAAATGATTGTTTCTCTATTATATTAATAACTATTTACTATTGGGGAGATCCAGGATTTTTTCCCTTTCTATTTCATCATTCTCTACTAGGTCAAATCAGCCCCTGAAGAATAGGGTTAATAATGAGACTGGATTTAACATTCTCCTCCATCTTGTTCAGACCCCACCTAACTGGGAAAGTTTAGATCTAATCAAGAGGTAAAGAGATTTTAGTCTAGGTGAAATTCCAGCTCACTGTGTTCTACTCAGGCTTGGGTGGATGTTAGATCCCTTTGTCTAGATTGCTTGAGGTTGAGGGAGATCTGGGAATAAAAGTGATATAATTAAAGTCACATCCCCTAGCCTCTCATTAGCACAGATCCACCTCTGATTATAATATTCATTCTCTCATTAATTGTCAAACAATCAGAGTTGATTTCCATCTGTTAGGAACAACCACTCTTCCAAGAGCATATAAGCATCAGTAGGCCAGCAAGGTTCATCTTTGGTTCATGACCAATCTTTTTGTTAATTATTCACTAGCTATAATTAACAAAATGATCAATTACCCAGAAATTTTGTCTTTCAAACTTTTTATACATCACAAAGAGAAATTTTCTACATGTGATAATAGAAGCCAAATTGCCAAGGTTGAGGAGGGAGTAGGTGGTAACTGGAGGTGGTTAATATAGACAATCTCTTTTAACATATTTAGCAATAAAGGGGCCATAACTTGGCTAATAGGTTATTATTATTTACTTCTTTCTAAGGTGTTAATAACTTAATAGATTAACATATTACCCTCTCAGTTATTATTTGTATTTAAGACTGTCTTTCTGGAAATAATACTTGATTCCAAATTATTAAATCTCTAATGGTAATAATAGCAGCATCAAGGGAAAGATTTTTAGGCTAGAAAAAGGTACAAGCTCTTCTTTGCTTCCCTGAGCCACTAAGTCATACCTCTAGTTGTGGACAGTTTTTAAAAAAACTCTTTCTCCTGTGACTGTGAAATCTTAGCTTCATTCATTCCAGCTGTGAACTCTTTCAGAGACTTTAAAGCCCATGGGTCAGGGAGGAGGCCTGGAATTCTACATCTTGGATTATTCTGCTCCTCGTGTTCTAATAGGCACATGAACATGAATCTTTCATTTTGGGGTTGCTGCTGAGTGTAGACTGTTTGGCTTTTAAAGGCCTTCATCACCTGCCCCATTCCTACCTTTTCAGTCTTCTTACTCCTTACTCCCTTCTATTTATCCTGCCATCCAGTGACACTGATTTCCTGTTCCTTGCACACAATACTCTATCTCCTGACTCCAGGTATTTCTACCTCTCCTGGCTGACCCCCATGCCTGGTCCTCTTTTCCTCCTCATCTCTACCTCCTGGCTTCTCTAGGTTTCTTCAAGTTTCAGCTAAAGTTCTGTCTTCTACAAGAAGCCTTTCTGAATCACCCTTAATCTTCGTGCCTTCCCTCTAGGATAGGCTTGGGGAACCTTCAGTCTCAAGGCCACATGTGGTCCTCTAGGTCCTGAAGCACAGCCCTTTGACTGAATCCAAACTTCATATTTTGGAATTCTTGGGTGTGGCCTTTTGACTGAGTCCAAGTCTTATAAAACAAATCCTTTTATTAAGGGAATTTGTTCTGTGAAGTTTGGATTCAGTCAAAGGGCCGCACTTGAGGACCTAGACAGCCACATGTGGCCTTGAGGCCAAAGGTTCCCCACTCCTGCCAGGATTATCTCCAATCTATCCCCCATATATCTTGTTTATTCATGTTGTGTGTTATCTCCACCATTAGACTGTGAGTTTCTTAGAGCAGGGCCTGTTCTTTGCCTTTCTTTGTATACCTAGTGTTGACCTGGCACTTGTTGACTTGATGTACTTGACTGGTTCTTGGGCAATGTCGGGGGTGGGGAACCTGCAGCCTTGAGGCCCCATGTGGCCTTCTAGATCCTTAAGTGCAGCCTTTTGACTGAATCCAAATCCAGTTACCACCTACTCCCTCCTCAACCATGACAATTTGGCTTCTATCACCACATCTAGAAATTGCTCTTTGTGATATAAAAAGTTTAAAAGAAATAATTTCTGAGTAATTAATCATTTTATTAATTATGGGTAGTGAATGGTTAATAAAAGGATTGGTCATTTGGCTATCTCATGTATTTGTTCTGTAAATGTATTTGTTTTGTAAAATTTGGTAGCCTTAGACTGGAAATAAGGAAAATTGATCTTTTATGTACCTAGTGCCTTTCTGTACCTTTCCTCCTGTGCATCAGTGCTCTTTCCTCTTCTCCCCTTCCCCCTCCTGTCTTCCCATAAAGTATTCCATGCTTTAACCTTTCCTTCATTCACATCAACACTTCTGTTTACCATCGAATTCCTTCAGGGTCTTGCTCTGTTCCCTGATAACCTGGTAGTTACCATTAGGGTTGTCAAATGGAAGAGGAAACACTTGGGACTTTAAGTCAGAAAAGAGGGCTCTAGTCTTTGCTCCACATACTAGCTATGCTAGTGATCTTGGAATCCCAGTTTCTCTTTAGGAAGGGATAAGGAATTGTTCTATGATGTCATTGGCATGGGGAATGCTCAGGAAAGAAAACATCCTCTAGCTATGTAGGTTGGCATCTTCTCTGAAACTTAGAACCTTAAAGAGTTGCTTTGACTGTGGAAAGGTTAAGTGTAGTCCAAGGTGAGACTAGCCCCAGCCAGGTCTTGCTAGCTCTTAAGGAAGCTGTCTTTCTTCTTAAATAAAATGGAAATAACAATGACCATACCTTCACTGGGTTTTTGAGGGGGTCAAATGGGATAACAGATGAAATACATTTAAAATTTGTAAAGCCCAGCAAAATAAACATAGGCTAGTAGGCCATTGTTATATATTAAGAATTATTAATAGCTTAACATATTACTCTCTCAGCTAACATATTTACATTTTGAGACTGATTGCCTGGAAATAATAAGCAATCCCAAAGGACTGAATTTCTATTGATGGTATTTGAAGCATTAGGTCAAAAATGTAGGGGTGGGGATGAAAAGTGGCCTTTCCCAGAGCTCCTCCACTTTTGCTCACTATAAGTCAGGCCCCATTTTTGACAAATGGTCTGCATTTCCAAGACAGCTGGCTGGGGTTAGGGCTGCAATTCGAGGCAGCTGAATCAGAGGGAAGCTAACTGGCCCACCCAGTTACTCCATGACCTTGGCCTAAAGAGCACAGTGATCCCTCAGAGCTGACAAGCCCCAGCTACAGACAATGGAGTGGATTTTTCTAAGACCATCAAATGATCATATTTGAAAAAAATGACCTGGTGTTGAACTTGAGAAAATTCAGCTTTTCCTTTATTGCTTTCCTGATATCCAGGAAGGCTTAGAAGCAAAGCATCCTGGTCCTTTTGTGTCCTGTACTTGGCATATCATTGTGTTAGATTTCTCTATCCCACCCTCCCACCCCTGCTTTTTTAAGAAGAGTGGCAGCTTCTTCTCTATATGACCCGTCGAGATGTGTACTTTGTTCTATGTGGCACCAAATATAGGAAAGATCTTCCTAGATTTGGGATGCCCTAAAGCAGCTCTATTTAGAGGTATCAGCCAAATGAAACACCCTCCTTGCAGATCCATCCCACCTCAAGTGTCTGATTCTTCTTTCTCAACTGTATTCTCTGAGCTTGGGCTCAGATACACTTTCATTATAGCAATGCTGTGAAGAATATGTGAAAGAGAAGTAGCTTGGTAAAAGTATATCTGAATCCAACCTTAGAGAATACAGTTGAGCCACACAAATGAGACTCCTCAGGGAGATGAGTGATGGTGAAGTCATTCCATCTGTCCTAAGGATTTTGGGCAGAGCATTCTGAGACAGGTCAGATCTAGGACTTTCTCTCTGAGGCTGAGTTCCATTTCAGCAGGTAGGTGGTACAGTGGATAGAGTACTGAGCCTGGAGTTAGGAAGTTCTGAGGTCAAATTTGACCTCAAATAGGTACTGGCTTTGTGACCCAGGGCAAGTCACTTAACCCCTATTGGCCTCAGTTTCCTCAACTATAAAATAGGGTTAATAATAGCATCTACTCCTAGGGTTGTTGAGAGGATCAAAGGAGATAATCTTTGTAAAAGTAATTAGCACAGTTCCTGAAACATAGTAGGTGCTATATAAATGCTGAATTTGAGATGTCTTTAGAACTACCATTTTAAAAATGTCTATTAGGTAATGGGCCATATGGAGTCATTAGCATAGAGATGGTAATTAAGTTCATGGGATTTAGTGAGTTCACTAAGAGAATATAAAGACAGAAAAGTTGGGGGTCTAAGACAGAACTCTATTCTCTATGGTCAGACTAAGCAGTTTAGACATATATTTAAAAGACAGCATAGAACGTCTGCTTAGATTAAAAAGGAAAAAAAACTAGAGTGTATGGAAGTTAAGGATCTCTGCCTCTGATAATCAAAGAAGAATGGTTTATAAAATGAGGAATCGTAAGACATTATTTTAGGAATTAGAACTTGATGGGAACCTTAGAACCCTTCCCTTTACAGAAAGAGAAACTGAGGCCCAAAGGTAGGGAAGTGACTTACCCAAATTCCCATAGGGGGTAAGTAGCAGATATGGGATTCCAACCTAGGTATGGTAACCCCAAATCCAGGACACTCTCCAGAATTGTTTCTCCTGTGAAATGATCTGGAGAAAAGCCAGCCTTGGGGAAAAATATATCAGGAGTTCTTGGATTAGCTCCCATTCAGACAGTAATGTAAAACCTAAAGAAAGGTTCTTTGGCTTTTAAGAGTGGGACTTTTAGTGACTGCTTGTTTGGATTTTCTGGAGAAGAAAACCTGCAAAAAGGCTAATTAGGAGGCTTCCTGAAGGACAGACCCATGTTGAAGACAAAGAGAGCCATAGGCTTGGCTAGCCTGCATGTAGGAGGGTTGGAACAATGTTGGATTTGGAGTGAGAGGCTTTGGATTTAAATCCTGGCATTTACAATACAGCCTTGGGTAAGTCATGTCTCCTCTTGAGGCCTCACTTTTCTCTTATCTAAAATAATGAGATTGGACTAGATAACCTTGAAGGACCCTTCCAGGTCCAAATCCTACAATGACAAAAAAGGATACATGCAGAGGTGTGCTGGAGCCAGCTCTAACTGGCTGGAAAGCTGATTAATAAATTTTCAGTGTGAGCCATTTACATCTCAGGAATTGGCAAACACTAAAAATCAGAGCTTGATTTATTGTTTTGTTGATTTCTAGACTTAGGAAAGTGATGGAGAAAATAGTAATAATGCAGATCATTTTAAAATGTGTTATGCATTTTTGGAGGTCAGGTTGCGAGTTATCAATGCACTGCTGGATATATGGATATTTGGCATTAAAAAATGACCCTGACACTTAATTGATTCTGCTCATTTGCTTAAATAGCTCTGTGACATCCTTTGATAGTCATTTCACGTATTCAATCAGGCGACAAAATTGTCAGTGTTAAGCACGTGAGGTTTGGAGCTCCATTCATATCTCTAAAGTTGATATTCTCCTACCCTTCACAAATTATACTTCTAGGATAATATTTTCCATGAGGAAAGAGCTGCAATTAGGACAATTCCTTAGTTCAACTAGCACTTGAGGGATATGAGGCCATAGCAAAATGAGATTAAAGGAGAAACTTAGAAATCTTAAGAAAAAAAGTTAAGGAATAGTGGGGGGTTGGTGGACAAAATGCCTTGCTCAGCATGAAAAACTTTCATTTAATGGCCTTGGAAGTTAAGGGATTTTTAAAGATGCTCAAATGAAAGCAGTGTAATCTGATAGAAATAATACTGGATTTAGGATGCAGGAGACTTGGGCTCTATTCTCAGCTCTACCCTTAAGTAATTCTGTGATAAATCATGTTCCTTCTCTGAGACTCAATTTATTTGTTTATAAGATAAAGTGGTTGTACTAAATAATCTCTATGATTCTTTCCAAGGATAATGATTTTCTTCTTCTTCTACTTTTGCCATGAAGGGATGGGAAGTCCCAAGGGAGAAAAATTAGATTTTTAAGTGAAAAAAATTAATTTTTTAAAAAAGGGAAGTAAACATACATGTTGCTATTAAATTTTGTTCCCAGGCCTACTAAACTACTACTATGTGAAAGATATATGTGAAAATATATTAATATACATATATAAAATATATAAAACATATGCTACATTCTTTTGCACATACTTCATGGAAATATGATAATAATAATGGCGTTTATATAGTGTTTTAAGGTTTAAAAAACACTTTCCAAATATCATCTCATTTTAATCACACAATAATCCTGGGAGAGAGGTACTATTATTACTCCCATTTTATAAATGAGGGAACTAAATCAGGCAAAGGTAAAGTGACTTGCCCAGGTCACAGCTGGTCTTCCTGACTATAGATCCAAGGTTCTTTTGTTTTTGTACCACCTAGTCTCCAATATAAGGGCAGCTCGGTGGTTTATTGGTTGAAGGGCTGGATCTAGAGTCAAGAAGGCTTGTCTTTCCTAATTCAAATCTGGCCAAAAAACTTCCTAGCTGTGTGACCCTGGGCAAGTCACTTAACCCTGTTTGCCTCAGTTTCCTCATGTGTAAAATGGCTTAGAGAAGGAAATGGCAAACCACTCCAATATCTTTGCCAAGAAAACCCCAAAAGGGGTCATGGAGTGTCTGACATGACTGAAATGACTGAACAGCAACATGACAATATTCTCACCAATGTAGCAATAAATTAAAACTATGTGCATTTTTGAAAAATCTATAAGGAAAGGAAGAAATGTGTAAGACACAGGGAGAGAGAGAGAGAGAGACAGAGACAGAGACAGAGACAGAGACAGATACAGAGTGATAAAAACTGATAATCAGATATTTGGTTGGGAGAATTTTTTAAAAAATGAACCACTTGAAGCTATGGGAATCCATAAATACTAAGAGATTCTTCAAAATACACACCTTAAAAAAAGTATAGGGAGCTTAAAAATAAGTGAGAAGGAATTATTTCTGATAAACATAATACAAATGGAAGTATTGTAGGATAGCTAGAACCTTTTGGTGTTTCACAGGATTTAGAGACCAATGAGTCTCCTGTCCTCATTCTGCCTTAATTTTACAGATGAGGAAATGGGCCCAGTGGGGAAGTGACATTTCCAAGATCATACAACCAGAGGTTGAGCCCAGGTTTTCTTTCCACTATGCTAAGCCCTTTAAGTATTTTTGTAGACATTCCTTTCATTCTCATGGCATTCCAGAGAGTTCATTTTAGGAAAGGAGAGAGCTATATGATCCCATTTTCCCTTACTCAAGCCACTTTCTAAGTGACTTAGAGCTTCCCCACTTAGGAAGTTAAGAATGGAGTGGAGGTTCAAGACTTTTATTCAGATTTCCAGCGTCTTAACTAGACCGTATGATCTAAAAATCATATTGTTTGCAGATTTACTCTTCATATTCCTTTGTTCATAAACTAGTAAAAAATACTAGTTCAAGGCAAGTTTATTCCAAATGAATAATAAAGAAGGCCAACCTGGTAAAAAATATTTTTGTGGGCTGGTAAATTTTTTATAGTTGTTTACAAGGTAGTTTTAAAGACTCTCTGGGAAAACGTCAAGGAATCATCTTAGCCTCTTGAGTTCCCCCATTGTGATTTCTCCTTTTCTTTGGTTTACTAAGGCTTCTGGGAGATTGGCATAAAATTTGGGAATTTTGTTTGGGAAGACTGCTCTCAGGGCTCATTACCTGCTTAAAATTGTAATACACTGTGACCTGTAAAGCAAGGATGATTATATAAGCAGAAGGGTCTCTAAATCAAAGGCTGCTCAAAGTTTTCCTGATGTCAGCAGGTGTTCTGGGCTGTGTTTCTCTCTCTAAGGTTATCGAAGCTGTACTCCTCATGTGGAGCTTAGCATTACCTGGCACACTATGCCTTTTTGGAATTCTAAACACTCTGATTATTCCAAATACTCTGAAGCAGTGTGGTGTCGTGGGAAGACCACTGGTCTTATTTTCAGGAGACCTGTGCTTGAATCTTGCCTCTGATACTCACTGTGTGGCTGTGGGCAAGCCAATGAACCTTAGTTTTCTGCCTCTGTAAACTGGGGACAATAGTAACATATATATGTGTGTATGTGTATACATATATATATATATATGTATATATATATATATATAGTATGTATATATATGTATGTGTGTGTGTATACATATATATACATAATTAGCCATCTCTCCCATGTTTCTATCAAATCTGTAAACTTGATAGAGATAACTTCCAAGATTATTAAATATCATTTTTCTTCACATGCTTTTCAGCTCAGCCAAATTGGCCTTTTGTCTGTTTCTCACATGGGGTACTCCATCCCCCATTTTTAGTCCTCCATGCCGGGAATGAACTCATTCCTCACCGCTGCCTCCTAGAAGTCTTAATGTCCTTCAAAGGTCAGCTTATGAGGCTGTTGCTGATTTCCCTAGCTGTTCCTGAATTCTCCTTCCCCTTAATCTGACCTTGCACTATCCATGTTGTTTCTCATAATAGAATGGAACATCCTTGTCTCTGTATTCTCAGGGCTTCCCATGGGAAGCCTGGCTTGGCTCATAGTTGATAATTAATAAATGCTTGCTGATGTATTCATTGAAGGATCTGTAATTTCATCAGTATGAGTAGGACTACCTCCACTGATTCAGGTTGCTTTCCCCCTATAATGTAGGACTAAATTTCTATGGTTAAAAAATTCATAACCCTTTGGCCATGCTAGTGATAACCCCCTCTGAATTTAGGCTGATTTTCCAAAACAGGCATAAAAACTGTTGTTGATCACATAGATGAAGCCATTAAGCTTCCCACAGTGGGCAATACCACCCCGGTACCACACTGGATTGATCCAAGGGGACGGTAGTAGCCTTGGGTGTAATTGTGGAGCATTGAATAAAATAAGGGGGTGGTGGAAGCATAAGGAAAGAAGAGAAGAGAAGAAAATTTTGAAAACTGTTTGTACATGTTTCATCTGTTGTGTAACAGAGTTAAAGTCATAGTGATTACATTATTTTCCAAATAAACTCACAAAATGCAAGTTATAACTGATCAGTGGTCAAGTCTGCCAACAGGTCTTAACAAGCAAGTGTTGTCAGGTGAGCATGTAGTGCACAGTTGGGAAGTCCAGGAATATGTACCTGTAATGACTTGTTAACAATATGATACTAGATGGTTACATGACACAATATGTGTCATCAAAATTATAATGCAGAAAACCCCCCCCACAAATTTACAACAAATTATGGATTATTTTTTTTTAAAAACATTCTGTTTTTGAAATAATGCGAATTTCTTTCTTTCTTTCTTTCTTTCTTTCTTTCTTTCTTTCTTTCTTTCTTTCTTTCTTTCTTTCTTTCTTTCTCCTTTCTTCCTTTCTTCCTTTCTTCCTTTCTTCCTTCCTTCCTTCCTTCCTTCCTTCCTTCCTTCCTTCCTTCCTTCCTTCCTTCCTTCCTTCCTCTCTCTCCTCTCTCTCTCTCTCTCTCTCTCTCTCTCTCTCTCTCTCTCTCTCTCTCTTTCTTTCTTTCCTTCTTTTCTTTCTTTCCCTTTTGGTGAGGCAATCGGGGTTGTGACTTGCCCAGGGTCACACAGCTAGTAAATGTCAAGTGTCTGAGGCTGGATTGGAACTCAGGTCCTCCTGACTCCAAGGCCAGAGCTCTATCCACTGCGCCACCTAGTGGTTCAAAAAACAAAACAAAACAAAACATTAAAGTGTTAAAGAAAATAGATTTCCAGGGGATGCTGAGTAATTTTTTTTAAAAGGGGGCAGTATGCCAGATAAGTTTGGGAACCTCTGCATTAGAGCTTGGTAGAACCTTCAAGGCCTTCTTTATACCATGATAAAAACCTGGAATGGAACTTTAGTGGGATATTTCACAATTATATCAGTAATGGGAGATTGGCACAATCTATTTTTTTTTCTTTTTAAAAACATCTATTTATTTATTTTTGGTTTTCAACATTCACTTCGATAGCATTTTGAGTTCTAAATTTTCTCCCCCTCTCTCTCTTCCCCACTTCCCAAGATGGCATACAGTCTGATATAAGCTATACATATACATTCATATTAAACATATTCTCACATTCGTCATGTTGTAAGAAGAATTAGAACCAATGGGAAAAACCATGAGAAAGAAGAAAAAAAAGAGTGAGCAAATAGTATGCTTGGATCTGCATTCAGACTCCATAGTTCTTCTGGATGTGGTTAGCATTTTCCATCATGAGTCTTTTGGAATTGTCTTAAATCATTGCATTGTGGAGAAGAGCTAAATCTATCAAAGTTAGTCATTGCACAATGTTGCTGATACTGTGTACGATGTTCAACTGATTCTGTTCACTTCACTTAGCATCAGTCCATGCAAGTCTTTCCAGGTTTTTCTGAAGTCTGCCTGCTCATTAATTCTTATGAAACAATAGTATTCCATTACATTCATATACCAGAACTTGTTCAGCCATTTCCCAATTGGTGGGCATCCCCTCAATTTCCAATTCTTTGCTTTTTTTTTTTTTGGTGAGGCAATGGGGTTAAGTGACTTGCTCAGGGTCACACAGCTAGTAAGTGTCATGTGTCTGAGTCCAGATTTGAACTCAGGTCCTCCTGACTCCAAGGCTGGAGCTCTATCTATTGTGCCACCTAGCTGCCCCTCAATTTCCAATTCTTGGCCACCACAAAAAGAGCTGCTGTAAATATTTTTGTACATGTGGATCCTTTTCCATTTTTTATGATCTCTTTGGGATACAGACCTAGAAATGGTATTGCTGGGTCAACAGGTATGAACAATTTTATAGCCCTTTGGGCATAGTACCAAATTGCTCTCCAGAATGGTTGGAAAAGTTCACAACTCCATCAACAATGCATTAGTGTTCCAATTTTTCTACATCTTCCCCAACATTTATCATTTTCCTGTTTTGTCACATTGGCCAATCTGATAGGTGTTTTGATTTGCATTTTTCTAGTTAATAGTAATTTCTTCATCTGAAAACTACCTGTTCATATCCTTTGACCATTTTTCAATTGGGGAATGACTTATATTCTTATAAATTTGACTCAGTTCTCTATATTTTAGAAATGAAGCCTTTATCAGAGACACTGATTGTAAAAATTGCTTCCCAGCTTTCTGCTTCCCTTCTAATCTTGGTTGCATTGGTTTTGTTTGTGGCACAATCGTTTGTGTCATCCATGTGGAAGATGCTAGGGGGTTGCTTTTAGGAGACTGGAGCATGCATGGACATTCTGCATTGTCCTGCCACCTGCTTGGTAGGGATCTTCTTCCATCGATTATGTAGTTGAAAGTGTTGGAATCTTCAGAATAGTTGGAACCACACTAGCCAGGGCTTCTGTGGAATTTAATTCTGAGAGAGTGAGGCAAGATCATGTGGTAAGGAGATCTTAGGAACTCTCTGAAGTCATATGGTCCCTGAGAAACCAGCATAGGTCCTTGGCCTTCACTTTTGTTCTTTTACCTTCTAGGTATGGAGAGTGGAGTGCCTTCTGATGTGGAGCAGGAGCATGAGCCTTGGAGATCCAGGAGTCCCGAAATCCAGGCAGGGTATTGAAGTTAGCCCAGCAGTGAAAATTTGAGGGCCAAGGGTCCACGAGTCTAGCTCATCAGAAGCTGGCGGTGATGCTGGCTTTAGATATGAATATGGTGGAACCAATGTTAAATGGGAATTGAGCTAAGTTATGAGACTAATCCCCCTCTAGGTATTATATATCTTTGAAGTAAATATTCCTTTTAAAAGCAACTGGAGTTCTAGTTACTGGGACCCAAATAAGAGAGTAAACTCATTGGAGATGAGAAGAGAGATACCCTAACCCCCTTAGGATACCTCAGCACCCTAAGAATAGAGGAAGATGTAATAGGTTTTTCTCTGAAAAAGTGAGCCTATTGGCTACATATGTATCCGTACATATGTATATGTATATATATACACAAACACATATACATATACATATGTGTAATATATAAATAAGTATATTATATAAAACTATATTTATGTAGAAATACAATTACATAACAGTATTATATAAATATATTTCTATATATAGTTTCATCTGTTAGATATTATTATGTAATGTGCAATCATATCGTATAATTATACATAATGTGATTTGATTATATTATACAGCCTAATAGTAGCTATAATACATTTGTCTAACTGTGGCTTTATAGAACATTATATTTATATTACATACATGTGTTTATATGCAAACATTCATATTGAATATAACACATAAAATATGCATACTGCAGGCATATTTATGCATTATAAATCATGTTACATGTATACATATGTTTTATATATAAATTCCCACATAACAGATATGTATATGCATACACATATGTATACACACATTCAGATACTGATACACATGCATACACACATACATACCTACATACATATAGTTAATTTCTCGGCCTTCTCTCTCAGGGTCATAAGTGTATATATATATGTATATATATATGTGTATATATATATATATATTTGTATATATGTATACACATATGTACACACATGTATTTATATATATTCATGCTATATATGCACATATCTATTTCACATACATATGTATGTATATATCTATATGGTGTACATACACACATATGAGTTCATGCTGTATACAAAGATCTCAAAGCTCTCTTTTTTAAAATTCCAATCCTGAAAGGAAGGAGGTATAAAGATTATCTTCATTTGATAGAGGAAATTGAAAGTTGTATAGGTTAAGGGACTTGCAAATGGCCACTGTCAGAGTTAGAATTTTACTAGGACTTCTAACTCCAAATTCAGCATGTCCTTTCTACCAGACCAGCGCACTAATCAAACATGCACTATTTGTGTCAACGTCACAAGGTCACAAGGCTATTGTGAGGAAAGCTCTTTGTAAATCTATCAGAGTGAATGAATTTTATTGTTTTCCTTTCCCCTTTTGAACTGATAATACAACTGACACGGAGTCACGCTCCCTGAGTTTTAATCTGGACTCTGCTACTTATTAGCTGTGTACATTTTGAAAATCTTTATGTCTTTGAACTTCGGTTTCAATATCTGTCAAATGGGGATAATAATGTAATCCTGAGAGGGTTGTTGTGCTGATCAATTCGAGATAATGAATGCCAAAATTACTTGTTAACTATCAAGTACTAGACAAGTTTTGGAAGGCACCTCCTTGCTCTACTACTTACTTTCAGAGTGACAAATCAATCTCTTGGTGCGTCAGTTTCATCATCTATAAATGAGGTTAATAGAAACTTGCGGTTGTGGGGAGGATCAAATGAGATAACTTATTTAAAGCACTTTGAAAACCCTGAAGCATTAAAAGATTGTGAAGTGTTGCTACTGCATTTATTTTTCTTTGGTCCTGGGCCCCCTTACAGCTCTGGCCATACCTGCCTCTTCTGTGGTCAGGTCACTTAGGATCATTACTTTCATTGTTACGTGATAGGCACCTGCATTTTCAAAAATAACCCTAGAGGCTTCTGTTTCACCTTGAAAATACTCAAGACCCAGATTTTCCTTGGAACACAGACAATTCTGATCCGAAGTGCCTCTGCAGTCCTTCTCAATCACTTGCTCTGGGCAGATGAAGAACATTTTCAGGACCCTTATTTCCTAAAACATAAAACCGAAACTTAAGTTGACTTCCAGGCTTTCCACAATTTAGCTTCATTCTATCTATCCAACTTATGTCTCTCCCTGCTCTCCAGTGAGAACTCTTTGCTATATAGTCAGATCAACCTTCCCAAGGATCCTCAGCACTGAGAATCTTATGCCCTCCCCCTTTGTTTGGCTCAGATTATTTTTCAATCCTTCCCCCAATGGCTTCCTTTGTCCCAGTGGAATTTTACTCATCTTTAAAGTCCTATCCAATTTCCTGTGACTACTCAGGCCTCCAGCTTTTCTTCAGGTGAACACTTAAGATCACACACACACACACGTTTATAATCTATCTATATGTCTATATGTGGGCATATATAATATATATAAGTACACAACGCATACACACAAATATACACAAAGTGCATGTGCATATATACATATAAACATGTGTACATATACACAATACATACATTTATACACATATTATATGTGTGTATCTATATCTATCTGTCTGTCTATCTATCTATCTATCTAATCTATCTATCTATCTATCTATCTATCTATCTATCTTTCTGTCTATCTATCTATCTCCCTATCCATCTATCCATCTGTCTATGTTTTTTTTTTACTCTTTCACCATTGATATCCTTTCCCAAACAAGAATGGAAGGTCTTGGAGGACAGAAACCACATTTTTATTTCTGTACCTGCTGCAAAACCTGACCTATAGCTGACTATGTAATAGAGACTTTAAAGTTTGCAAAGCATCTTAAATATGTAACTCTGGGCTCAAGTTCATCTTCATAAGACTCTCCTCATTGGTGGAGAATGACTATTCAATGCTCTGCACCTGTGTGAGAGGGAACATTGGTGAGAGCTTGGGAGAGGAGAGAGCTTGGTCATCTGGCTTCCAGCTTGTAAAGAAAAGATGCAGGTTTGAGATTTCCTTAAGGGGGAGCAACTAGAAAGGAAAGACTCTGGGAAGAAGCTGACATGCAGAGGAGCTAGCACTTTATCATGTCTTTATCCTCTCCTTACCACACTAGAGACTTTGGGGAATTTTCCCTTGGGTGAGATCTGGGTACTCTCCCAGCTGAATTGATATCTTGCTCCCAGTGGGAGAGTTCATTCACTTTGTGTATTGTGAGGCATATTCTTACTTGTTTCTAATTCTGTTTCTAATTCTGTTTCTGTTTGCCGTAAGCTTGGAGAATGGGTTTATTTGTTATTCTCTATGTGTAGTCTTTGTGTAACCAGCATTTGGTGGGAAAGTGAGTCAAGTTCTTAGATATATAAATTAGAGCATTCTTTCACCAGTAAAGGATATTGACCAGTAGTGTAACTTGCATGTAAAAATTATTCTGCCCAAACTAACAGTATTTATAAAGGTGGGCAACCCTTCTCTGAGAACAGAGTGGCCAGCATCATAGTACCAATCTCCTGCTCTCTTTCCTCTCAGCAGGAATCAAAGTCTTCCTTGGAGAAGGGTGGATGGAAAAGACTCTAGGCAAAGGTAGGAAACCTGTGGCCTCCAGGCCACATAAGGCCCTCTAGGTCCTCAAGTGCTGCCCTTTGATTGAATCCAGACTTCACAGAACAAATCCGTTTATTAAGAGGAGTTTGGATTTAGTCAAAGGGCCACACTTGAGGACCTATGGCCTGGAGGCTGCAGGTTCCCCACCCCTGTGTCTAGAGACATCTTTTCATACTATCCTGTGAACCACATCTAAAGAGCTCTATCTGGACCCACATATAATACATGGGTAACACACATACACTCCCTACACATACTTTGTCTTATTTGAGCCTCACAACAGTTGTCATTATCCTTATCTTACAGGTAAGGGGACTGAGGCTCAGAGACATTAAGCAACTTGCCCATGGTGCCACAGTTATTAGTATTAGAGGGAGGATACTTATTAAGAACATTCAACTTTATTGATTGGGTATCTTCTTAATTTTATTTTCTTCGTCTCTTTCCTCAGTCATAACCATAGAACAGGCATTCTTGACCTGGGGACTCCAATAGGTACATGGATAGATTTTAAAGGGTCTGTGATCTCAGATGGGAGAAATACATCTTTGGGAAACTATTTTTTTTTGTGAGGCAATTGGTGTTAAATAACTTACCTAGGGTCACACAGCTAGTGTCAAGGGTCTGAGGCTGGATTTGAACTCAGGTCCTCTTGACCCCAGGGTCAGTGCTCTATTCATTGCACCACCTAGCTGCCCCTGAGAAATATATCTTTAATCCACTATTCCACTAACCTCTAACTTAAATTTAGCATTTCCTTCAATTACAAATATAGGAAATGAAGCATTCTGAGAAATAGTCCATAGGCTTTACCAGGTTGCCAAAGAGTATTATAACACACAAAAAGGTTGTAAACCCCTGAAAGCACAACCATTTAGGAGAGACAATGCTGGATTTGGGTCTAGGAGGACCTGGGTTCAAATCCTGCACTGACACAGGCTATGTGACAAATCACATATCCCTAAGCCCCAATGTCCCCACTTGTAAAATGAATGAATAAAGCACTCTTTGAGTGCCTATCATGTGCAAAGCATTGTTCTAAGTGCAAATAGGAAAATAAGATAGTCCTTCTTCTCAAGGAGCTCCCATTTTAATGGAGGTGACAACACATATGGAAGTGTTCAGCTGCAAGTCAGAGGGAAAGGTCCTAGCATCCTTAGGGTGTAGCAGAAAAGCAGATGATCATACCTTTTGTTTAATGTCATTTCCCCTGATAAAATCCTAATAGTTTCCGATGTAGAACGATTTAATGATACTGAGGGCTTTGGTTACAAAAGCTTTCTTTTCTGGGTTTTCAATAAATGTGATTGTAGCACCTGCAGGAGCAGTTGCCAGGCTGAGTCTCTGCTGGGATTGCTTCCCAGGGTGATGGTTGCAGACCCTGGGCTGGAAGCATTGCTGTCCCTAAGCACTTGGGTTCAGGGTTCTGCACTGTTTCTGTCAGGGTCTGAGGGGAGATGGTGGTGGTGGTGGTGGTGGTGGTGGTGGCAGGTGGCGGTGGTGGTTTGACCTATTTGGTACATGCTGCCTCCTGTCTCTACCTTGGGGTGCCCTAATGCTTCAGTTAGGTTGGTTTGTCTGCCATGTAAGTGGCAGTTGGTTGGCAGTTGTTGGTTATGGCTAGCCCCTTCTCCACAGGAGCTGCCTCCCTTGTTGTTGGATTTGAGGGCTGGGCCAGAAGCAGGCCTAGTTGTTTGGCTAGGGTGGGGCAGGGGAATGCTATTGCTCCTTGGATTTTTGTATCTATCCACCCATTGGTGGCAGCTGGTCAGCAATTACTGCTTGTAGTAATGAGGAAGGTGGGCCCTTCTCCATGATGATTTCTCCCCTTGTTGATGGGTGCAAGGGCTGGTCTTGAGGTAGGTCTGTTGGTGTGAGGATTATACACACATACACACATATATGTATGTATGTATGTATGTATGTATATAAAATGTTATCATTTACTCCATAGGACTATTATAACCTCAAATGAGATAATATACATGCAAACTGCTTTGTAAGTTTTAAAGTATTATATAAATGTCAGTTATAGGTGGTGTTATTATCTACCTTTGACTGAAGAAATGAGTATAATTAGAAAATTCCCAGTGTGAGGGTAAAAGGAATATGGGGCAGAGATGGGAGCTGGATTTTCAGGAGTGGAGTAATTGATTCATGACATTTCTTTATTCAATTTATTTCAGAGTCCTTTCTTTAGGCTTGTAGGCAGGAATTAATAAACTAATCAGTAATTAGTAAGCTAAGAGACCTCCAGAAATACATAGGGAATCCAGTTAAAATTCATATGTACCTTCTACTGAGATCTGAAATATCTTACAGTTTGTAGGATGGTTGTCATTGATTGATTTATAGTTATGACTGATGGTGATCTCTCCAACAGCAGAGAACACATAAATGCTGCAGGACACTGGACTTCGTTTTTCTCTCCTCTGCTGATTCAATAGAAAATGGTCCTCATGTATCAAGGAGACTGTGAACGTTGAATGGCAGCTGCTAGTTAGAAAATGGTAGAGAAACGGTGGGAAACTATGAATTTCTCTGGCTATTGCATCTTCCTCCTAAGGAAGGTGTGTGTGTGTGTGTGTGTGTGTGTGTGTGTGAGAGAGAGAGAGAGAGAGAGAGAGAGAAGAGAGAGAGAGAGAGAGAGAGAGAGACAGAGAGAGAGACAGAGAGAGGGAGAGAGAGAGAGACAGAAGGAGAGAGAGGGAGAGAGAGAGAAAGGGAGAGAGAGAGAGAGAGAGAGAGAGAAGAGAGAAGAGAAGAGAGACAGAGGAGAGAGAGAAAAGGGAGAGAGAGAGAGAGAGAGAGAGAAGAGAAGAGAGAGAGAGACAGAGAGAGGGAGAGAGAGAGACAGAGGGAGAGCGAGCGAGCAGGTATGAGAGACAGAGAGACAGAGAGCAGGGAGTCTTCAAATGAGGCAGTGCCCCCCAAAATGTCATTGAGATGGCTGGAACCCTAGGGTCATTCAGTTTCTTCCCAACACTTCTTGCTTTGGCTTTATATGTGTGGTAAGAGACCATGGATTTGAATGAGCTGATATGAGTTTAGTTCTGCTGCTTAGAATTACAGGATCATAGATCTAGTTTAAACTTGGCATTTTACACAAAAAGAAGTTGAGGTTCGGAGAAGTAAAATGACTTATCCAAGGTCATAAAGATAAGTAAGTAGCAAAGATTTGACCATAGATCCTCCATCTCACTAGGTGTCATTTTCCTGCTGTATAAAAGGATCTATAATGCCCCTTTCAGTTAGAAAACCTATGAACCCAGATCTTCTAGCTTCCTTCCTTTCTCTCTCTCTCTCTCTCTCTCTCTCTCTCTCTCTCTCTCTCTCTCTCCTCCCTCTCCCTCTTCCCCTACCTCCAGCACTTACTAAGTGTCTAAATTATGTGCCACGTACTGTACTAAGCACTTTTTTTCTTACAACAACTCTGGGAGGTAGATACTATTATTATCCTCTTTTTACAGTCGAGGAAACGGAGGCAGACAGCGGTTAAGTGACTTGCCCAGGGTCACACAGCTAATCAGTGTCTTATCTCTGCCTTCCTAGAATCTCAGGGTCATCCCTTCTGGGAGGTGGATAAGCAAAGGTCTTACAAGGCGGGTGGGGGGAGAGAGGGGACCTCTCTGGTTTCTAAGCCATAGAGTTTTTCTTTAGCCGTCCTCAGTCACCTATGCCCAGAGCTCCTCTGTCGTCAGTCAGTGCGGGATGTTGAGGAGGGGATGCCCTTGCCCGAGCCGGCCGCCAGGGGGAGGCAGGAGGGGGCGCCTTTTGACAGCGGGAGGCCGGGGGAGCGGGAGAGGGAGGAGGGACAGGACGGAGGTAGCCGGGAGTGGGGATCAGAAATCGGGAGCCAGAGCACAGCGTGCCCGACCCCGCTGACCGAGCAGCCAGAGCCAGAGTGCGGACCCTCCGGGCCAGTGGGCACAGCCGGGGCCGGGGTGGGAGGCACAGTCCATGCGGCGGCGGGCAGCGCTTGCCAGGCTCCGGGAAGCACGAGGAGGTGAGGCGAGGCGAGGCACGGCAAGGCAGGGGAAGGCAAGTGAAGGCGAGCCGCTCCGGCCGCTCTCGGACATTGACCGCCAGGTGAGCTGCCCGCCCAGCCCGGACCACGCGCCTCCCGCCGCTGCCCTCTCCCTGTCCACGCGCAGTGGCCCCTCATGCTGGGGCGCTTCCCGCTCTGGGTCTCGGGGAGCACGAGTGTGTGTGTGTGTGTGTGTGTGTGTTGTGTGTGTGTGTGTGTGTGTGCGCGCGCGCGCTTGCACGAGGTACTGGCGAGTGGGTGTGTCACCTTGGGTGCCCTGGAGTTTGTGTCCCTGTAATCTTGCTTTGGGGCTTGGGGAACGCGTGCACCCTTGTGTTTCTGTGAGTGTGTCTATACCACTGTGGGTGTCCATTCTTTTATCTTTGCGTCCCGTGCCCGGGGTTCCTGGAGCTTGTCGGTGCCTTTGCTCTGCGCCTCCTCTCAGGGGCTTTAACTTTCAATCAAGTTCAATCAGGCTTGGCCAGTCTGGCGCAATTTGCTGTTCTTCAGTTCCCGGGCAAGGTCTCCTTACTCACTGGAGCCCTGGCCCGGAGAGGGGATGGGCCTCAAACCGCCGGGTGGAGGCTGGAGCAGACCCTGCCCACCCAGCCCTCGCTTCCCGCCCGCCCCACTCCAAAGGCGTCCCTGCGTGCAGGGGATGGGGCCGCCTGTTCTCCTGGCTTGGGGAGAGTTGTGCTGGATTTAGGTATAAACTAACCAAGCTCCACTCTAGGGCCTCCACAATATGAGGGGGCCTGCTAAAAAAAAAAAAATCCTGGCTTCCAAAAAGCCTCTGTTGCAAGTGTGTGTTAGTTTCAGCTAAGCTGTACAGTCAGCTTTCTATGATGTTCTGGATCTCTTTTCACCGTCTGTTCCAGCTCTGATGAGCTCTCCAAAGTTTGTTTCAAAATACCTGCCCTCCTTGTGCCCTGCTTTAGAATGGGCTTGGGACAGAGCTACTTTTGTCTTCAAACAACTTAACAGTTTATTTTTAAAATAAAAGTTTAGTTTCCTATAGAATTCTTCAGGTTTGGAACTCTCTGTGAGTGAAGCAATCGATTTGGGATTCTAGGAATGTGCTTTCGAATATGAACCTCAGTTGCCTCATCTGTAAAAGAAGGGGGTTGGACTAGATTTGTGAGATCTCTAATACCTGTAATTATTAGTGACTTGTTTTTCAACTTACTTGCATAAGGTGATGTAGGCATGTGGTCTTTGATTTAGGTGCTTTTTATTCTTACTGAACGGAGAGCAGAACAATCAAATATAGTGGTCTTCAGTATAGTAAGCCCACACATTCCTTTTGATAACATCTATTTAATTTCTCCGAACCTCTCTAAAACATCAACTCCCATTCTGCAATTAAGCAGAGAGAATTAGGCAGGAAAGTGGGAATCCTTCTGAATGGAGTGCTACAAAAGAGGCCTCTGCTATAAAGGGATTAGGGCTGGGGTTCTTAACCTTTTTTGTGTCAAGGACCCCTTTGGCAGTCTAGTGAATGGAATGCACTCCTTACCATTCTAGGAATGGAAATGCTAAATTTCAGTTAGGAGTTAGTGAAAATAAAAGTGTTCCAAGTTCACAGGCCCCCTGAAATCTATTCATGGTAAAGAAGCCCTGGAATAGGGATAAGGCTCAGCATGTGAGAGTCCATCTCCCTGCTCTGTGACTTTGCATAGGTTGTTTCAGATACCTGGAATGCCCTTCCTCCTTTGCTTCCAGCTCTTTGAACCCCTAGATCCTGTCAAGGATCACCTTAAATACCACCTCATTTAAGAGGTATTTCCTCCTGATTCCCTGTTAGTGTCTCTTCCACCTCTCCCATCACTATGCACTTATATTTGCATATATATTATGTATCTATGTATCTATACTATGTATCTATACTATGTGTAAAATACTATCTATAAAGTTACTGGATCTCTCAGTAGAATGAAGCTTCTCAAGAACAGGGATTGTCTCACCATTGTAATTGTGCTTTTGGCACAATTATGGACAATTAATTCTTGTGGATTGGTTGATTGATTGAAATAAGGCATCTTTTCTGCAGACAAATCAAGAATTTTGAATGTTTGTTATTGGCAAACCATGGGCGAAATGCCGCAGGGGATACAAAAAATGCAAATGACACAAAAGCCCCTGTTTCAAAAGACCCCGTAGAGTTGGGAAGTTACATACCAATGTGTATTCAAAACTTTAATTAATAATAAATAGAAGGCAGCATATTGATTGGACAATGATTTATTACTGCATGAGGTCCTGGGTTGATACACAAAGCTTAGATAAAAGATAGTCCTGCTCTCCTGGAGCTTACAGTTTAGTAGGGAGAATGAGACAAATGAAAATGACTTTAGTGTACAATGTTACATGGTAAAATCAGAATGATGCAAAACAAAGCAGAGTACCATATAAGGTCTGGGAGGAGAAGCTCATTGGAGGAAACAGGGACGCCTTTCTGGAGTTTGGGCTCCTGGCATTTGAGTTGACTTTAAAGAATGGCTGAGAATTCAGCAAGTGAAGGAGGGGAGGCAGTGAATAGATCTGGTGGGCTGGAGTGGAGGGTTCATATTGGGGAGAGGATGGGGAGAGGGTAAGGAGGTTGGAGAGGTAGTCTGTGGCCAGACTGAGAAGAGTCTTAAATGTCAGGTTTATGAGTTTATGCGGTAGCTGATGGGGAGTGAAAGTTTCTGAGCTGTGGATTAACTGGAACCAAATGAAGTTCAAGGAAAATTTATTTCTGGTTGGGTTGAATGGATTTGACTGGGGAGAGTCTAGAGATTGGGAAACAGGTTAGGAGGCTATTTCAATAATCTGGGCAAGGGAAAATAAGGGTATAGAATAAGATACTAGCAGGTAAAGTAAAAAAAGCAAGAGACCTTATACAAGGAAGAGTCAGCAGGACTTGGTATCTGACTTGTTCTGTCTCACCACTCCTCCATCTTCTACTTCCTTCTCTTCCCACCATACCTGACTGTGAGATTTTAACTTAGGGAGACGTCCTTTACAATTGCAGAGGATCACTTCATCCAGCCTCCTTATTTTATGTTGATGAGGAACTAGGCTCAGAGAGGTTAAGGGACATGCCTAGGGTCACATAGTAAATGGCAAAGACAGTATCTGAACAAAGGTCCTCTGACTCCAAGTTTAGTGTTATATGCTGCCATTCAGTTTTATGGACAGAGATAGGGAATTCAGGAATAAGAGCAGGTCATAACATAAAAATATGATTGTTTTGGTTAGCTTAGTCATGTTGGGTTTCAAGTGATGAGGAGATATCCAAGTGGAAATGTCTGAGGCATTCAAAGGTATGGTGGTGGAGCTTAGGATAGTGGGTGGCTGCTGGAGATAGTGAGTGATTTGTGATTCATTTGGACAGGGCTAATAGTTTCAAATGGGGATAGTTCAACTTTCCAAAAGCAAATAATGAGAGAAGACTGAAAGGGGACAGCTGACCTCTCCCAGATCTTTTCTCCTTTGCATCTGATCTTTCCTTGTTTTTTTTTCCCTTCTGTTCTCCTCTTGTTCTACTTTCTGTCCTTTTTCCATACTTTTGGATATATGCAGAAAGAAAGTTTTTGCTTTAAAATATTTAATGTCTTTGTGGTGAAAATACACCATTATTTTTTGCATCTTTTGCTCAGGGCTCAAAATGCCTTGGTCTGTTTCCTGGAGGAGAAGCAGTTTCTCTTTGGGTGCAGGATGTATGGACTCTAGACAAAATGGTCAAACAGGTTCTATTTGCTCCCCTCCTTTAGCTATGTCCCTTGTTCAGAACCTTGAATCCCTTTCTTGGTTCTATCTTTGATTCTCTTGTTTCTTCTTTCTTCATTCCCTCTGTTGGCAATCTCATCCACTCCCATGGCTTTAGCTACTACTTCTATGCAGGTGACCCCCAAATCTGTATCTCCTGCCCTAACTTCTCTTCTGAGCTTTAGCTCCTTCTCTCTACTTGAATATAGTACATTGCCATTTGGATTGGTGCTTTGACATATCAAAGACTGAGCTTTGCTCCCAAACTTGCTCCTCCTTTTGTCTTCAGGGTTTATGTCAGTGGTATCACCATTCATCCAACCTTTCATTTTCCTAACTTTCTGTTCCTTCTTCTTTCACCCTCTCTCAGCACTCATGTCTAATAATTACTAAGTCTTGCCACTTCCATCTCTGTACCATCTCTCACACCTGTCATTATTCTCACTAGTACCACCCCCCAGACTGTTGCAGTGGCCTTCCAAAAGTTCTTTTCACCTACACTCTCTCCTTACTTCAATCCATCAGTCACACTACTGCTAGAATAGTTTTCTTTATATATAGTTTTGGCCCTTCGGCTAAAAATTTGTCAGCAATTCCCTACTGTTTTTGTAGTAAATTCAAACTACTTTGCCTGGCATTCACAGTCCTTCATAATCTGGCACTGCTTTTTCTACCCAGACTTTTCATATAACTCCCCTTCATTCACCCTTAGAATTCCTGGGCCTTGCCATCCACCTTAGGAACTATGTGATTTGTCATCTACCCTGATCAAGGTCAGATGCTGTGTTTGATTGATGAAACCCAGATTATTCTCTGCCCTCTTGCATTCTTACCCATCCATTAAAATCCAACTCATATCATTTGCCTTCTGAAGTCTTTACTAATACTTTTTTTTTTTAAACATCCTTTCCACTTGGACTTTGGAAGTGTTGTCTGACCATTTTTAACTGAAAGCTTCATGGAGGAGATGATACTTGGGTTAGGGTTTAAGGGTTGTGAAGGAATTCCATAGTGAAGAGTGAGGAGGGGGAAGGTTGAAAGAAGGTATTCCAGCCATGAACAAAGGAAGCAGGAAATCGTAGCATATACAAATGGTCAGCAAGTAAGATGGTTTGGCTGGAGTACGACTTAGCTGGAGAAAAGTCATAATAATACTGAGGATCAAATGAGGAAATTTACGTAAATTGCATTGTAATTTATAAAGTGCCATACATGTGAATTTTCAAAGCATTTTTCTAATTCATTCCTTAATGGTAGTATAAGATCAAGCAAGTAAAGGAAAGTGGTCCTAGACTGTGGACTTCAAAACAAAAAAGATATGCTCTGAACAGATAATAGGAGACATCTAAAGAGTGACAAAATGGTTCAGAGGATGGAGACTGGGGGAAAGGGCATTTTATACACCAGAAAGGTAGGTGTAGTATGGGGAGGCTTTGTTATTAAACAGAAGAAGCATTGGATTTGGAGTGAGAAGACGAATTTGAATCCTACATCTGATCCTTAGTAGGTGTGATATTGGATAAATCTCTTTGTGCCTGAGTTTTTTCATCTATGAAATAGGGATAATGAGAGCTTATAAAAATTGAATAAGATAATCAAATGGAATGGAAAAGCATTTATTAAGCACTTGCTATGCTCCAAGCACTGTGTCATAAGCTGGGAATACAAATGGAGAAAAGCAAGGTAGTTCTTGCTGCCAATGAGTTCATATTGTAATTGGGGAAGACTACACATATAGCTTTAGGACAGATTACAGATCACAGTGGTCCTTAGGATTCAGTGCTAGGGCAGATGGCAAGGCCCAGGGATCCTTGAATGTTGGGAAGAGGAGGTCCTGGATAATGAAGGGATCATGCTTTTGGTGAGTGGTATGTAAAATGCTTTATAAAAAATAAAGCACTATATGTTATATACCTAACTATACATTGGTGGTTTTATTATTGTTAATAAAATAAGCAAAAGCATAAAGGATGAAAAACTATAGGGGATGTTTGGGGAAGAACAGTTTTGAAAGAATAGAATCATTCACTTTGTGGAGTGAATCATTCATTCCTTCCATTCCAGGCTGAAAAGTTAACTTGCCCTTTGGGTGAATGTAGAGAGAGAGCAGAAACACTAGAAAATATGTAATTCTGGGGGATGTGCATTATTACATCTCATCTTCTATCACCAAAACCCTCAAATCCTTGCTGAACATACTTTCCAGAGTATCAGACATAGTGTAGTCAGAAGTTACCACTATGGTTAAAAATGATATTTTTAGAATATAAGTGGACCCTAATTTTCAAACCATTCCCCACCCCCCACCTCCTTCATCTCAAAGGCCATGATGGTTCACTGGCCACCATTGCCCTTGTCCAGAGCTTTTTCACATCAGTTTCTCAGCTACCTACAAAGGTCTGAGGGATCTATAACCTCTCCTTTTGAGAAAAAGCACCTCCAACTTGCTACTGAGCCCAGCCTTAGTACTAGACAGGTGTAGTTTCTGAGGTGCTGGTGAATGTGCAGGAATGTGCTGGAACCAGCTTGAACCAGGTTAAAGGCCTAATTGTTAAAGTTTCAGTGGAAGCCTTTAAACCTTGGAACTCAGCAGAAACTACAAATCAGGGCTTGATTTATTGTTTTGTTGATTGTCTAGAGTTCAGGAAGTGTGAATAATGCGTATGAAACTTAAAAGTATGGCCTGCTTACATATTCTCCCCAGAGAGATAGTTGTTAAACATTTACCAGCACATCCCTGTGGGTACATGTTTTAAGGTAGCCTTATATTTGTAGAAAGTGTCATAGTCTGGTTTGGGACCTGTGTCCCAGTCCTGACTCAGATAATTGCCAGCTTTGTGATTCTTGGAAAGTTATTTCACTTTTTTGAGTCTTTATTTTTTCATTTACAGAAAGGGGTCACTGATACTTGCCCTATCTACCTTGTGGGTAAAAGATTTGGTACTTCTGACACCATTATATGAAATGTGAGTGGGCATCATTGTTCCATAGAAGTCAGCCCCCTTTCCCCATCTCCCCACCCTGCTTCTAGTTAGAATACAGGGAAAGATCTGTCATTTCATCAACCTGAGGAACTCTTTCCAGCAACACAGATGACAACATAGCCCATAGAGGTTACATGATCTGCTGGGCTGGTAAATATTTGGGGCTAGATTTGAAGCCAGGTGTTTCTAACTCTAGAGCCCAGACATGCTGTCCACTCTGAGTCAACATTGCCTTTCCACCCTCCCCCAACCGACTGAATGATAAGAATGTCTAGCTCACTCCCTGCCTTTTCTTTCTTCCAGGAGGTACCTCAGAAACAGAGTATTAGAATATAGTTTTCTTTCAGTGTTTGCTTTGAATAAATGGTGCCTCATATTAGAAGAATAAGCTTTACTGTTATGTTTAGGCAGCGGAAGGGTATTTTGTCTTTGTCTGACATACTTTTTGGGTACTGCTGTGGCATCTTTATTGGGGTTCTTACCTGATGCCCTCTTCTTCTGGGCATGGCCCTGCTGGGCAGTCAGCCAAACTCAGCACTGTCTATATCTTGTCTCAGAAGGGTGTCATTCAGCCAACAGGCCTCTGGCATCCGTGTGCACTCCTGGCTACAGCTCAGCTCTGCACTGGCTGCCTGCCTGCATGCTTGGGGGCCTGGTCATCTCCTAGGACAGATGTAATGAGTGATTAACAAGGGCTCCATCTAATCTGCCGCCAGGGGAAAGGAAGGGCCAGTAGTGGGCTCCCTACGGGTTGTGACCTGTTCCAGGTGGGTTTGGAATGTACCCAGGGCAGGATGGGGATTAGGACATAAAAGGAAAAAGGAAATGAAATGTTAACCCTTTAGGCTATGGCTTTTTTTGAGCTCTGGCAGTAAAAGAACAACGGTATTATCTTCTGCATCTGCAGCAACCCCAGGAGGAAAGTAGAATTTTCGTCTTTGATTTATGGCAAGGATAAATTGGCATGTGATTATGGTTGGAGAAAAATACCAGTTCTTTTATTTTTCCATTTTCTTAGAATCCCACTAAGTTATGTTGTTTAGCAGAGGAGGAGAGAGATTGAAAGAAAGAGATTTAATTTCAAAGGAAAATTGATAAACAAGATCCCCAGCAATGAGTTTATCTGTTTCCTTCCTGGAAACCTTGAGATCATATTGAACAAGTTATAATGTGGTTGACATGCTTATCTTTTTCCTTAAAGTCAATGCCTGGGTTCGTGTCCTTTGGGACTACTGTATTTTGGAAGGAGATTGATTGGGTTTTCTGAGCTCATCAGGACCCCATCTATAGCTGCTGCTCACTGGTCCCTTTCCTTAAGCAGCCATGTTCATCTTCCCCACACCTGCAGTTCTAAATCCCAAGAATACATTCCCATAACTGGAGCTACTTTACAAAAGCAGTATAAAAGAGAGCAGAGGGCAAAACAGCTTCTTCCTTAAGGGCTTGTCTCCCTTATGATCATAAATTCAGACCTGGAATAGACTTTAGAGACCATGTAGTCCACTCTCTGACCTTTCCTCCATTTCACAGATGAGGAAACTGAGGCCTGAAGAGAAGCGACTTTACCAAGGTCTCATGGGTAGTGTCAGAGACAGAATTCAAACCTAAGGCCCTTATTGCCAAAACCAGGGATTTTTCCACTACCCCATGCTACCTCACTTAGGGTCGCTAATGTAACTTTTAATGCTTTAACCTTTGTGTGCTTTTCTGCTTTGACTTTTGAGATCTAGCTACTCTTCGCACCTAGCTGACCACCCACCTGTCTTGCTGACTCTTTGATGCCTAGACTTTTTTGCTCCCTTTTCATTCATTAGAGCATACAGCTCCCTGACCTTGTCAAGGTTCTGCCTCTGATGCTTACTACCCATGTGACATTGGGAAAGTCACTTTTGCTCTTCAGGCCTCAGTTTCCTCATCTGTTAAATAGGGGTGGTGGGGGTGGGAGGCAGAGAGTGGACTAGATGGCCTTAAAGAGTCAAGCAAGCCACTGGGACCCTGTGCATTTATGCTGTGAGAAAGAAATAGACTCTGCTTGAAATAATAAGAACTATTGTGCCTCCGAGGCCTGTTGCTTGCATTGGACCCTGACAAATGCCTGGTCGTGGTCTTGGCTTCTCGCCTGACCAGTTCTGTACACTGCTACACATACCTTGGCACAGCAGATAAAAAGAAACTTTCTTTTTCACTTGGAGGAGAGAACATTTGTGTGGGAGAAATCCTCTAGTCCCAGAGTTGGAAGGGACCTCATGGGTGCTGTGGTCCAACCCATACTAGAAGCATGAAAACATTCTATGTATTCTTCAGCGAGTGGTCATCCAGCCTTTGCTGAAAGACTTTCCAATGGCAGTGAACTCACTGCCTCCTGAGGCAATAGTGCCTTCTATTTCTGGACTGCATTAGGGAGCTGTAATTCCTACCTACTGATCCCAGTTCTGCCCTCTGAGCACAAGAAACTGCAGTTCAGTCCCTTGGAGGGGACTTGAGTACTTCATTCTCTTTTAAAAGAGTCAGGGCAGGATTTGAACCCAGGTCTGGCAGACTCTAAAGCCAGCTCTCTATCCACTAAATAACATCGACTCTCTTCTATAGAACTTTAAAAATGGGTACAATATCACCCCACCCAAAGGTGGGAGTACATACAGTCTTGTCTGGATGCAAGGGGATGGCTGAGAGAACGTTTTTTGATTTTGTCTGTTTCTGTGAATGACAGCGATGTCCAGCTTCTCCTTTTCTTCCAAGATGCCTTGATTTGTCATCCAGGTGCTCAGGCTGAGCCTCCTTGGCACAGGATAAAGTCTTGGCCTCTCTATGGAGACTATTGGGGTAAGTCCCAGAATGGTGGTTTTGGTGGTGTGGACCACTGCCCACACAAAACAACCTGGAACACTCTGAAGTCATCCTATCCACAGGCCACCTATGTTTGCACTGAATTCTTTTATAATTGGGAGAACTATAGGGAAGCACAAACTTTGCAGACACTTTGAGCCTTTATGGTCTGATTGATTACTCTAGTCTGATGGAGCTTGTATTGGGATAGTCTTGCTCAGTGATATTTATGGTGTAAAATGAAATTGCTTGCTGCTTTCAGCTTTCTCTTCCTGGTTCCTGGGCACCCACCTGCATGCTCCCTTTCATACCTGGGTCAAGGGACACTTGGTGACCTCATGTATTGGTGTGGTAGTGGGGATATGCCCATCAGGTGAGACAGTGTTAATTCATGTTCCTCAAAAGTAAGCTACATCCAGAGAGAGAGAGAGAGGGAAATACTGAGAGGGAATGCAGACTAGTAGATAGAGTGCTAGGTTTAGAGTGAGGAAGATGTGGTTTTGAATCTTAACTCAGACACTTAATTAGCTTCGTGACCCTGGACAATTCAACATCTTTAAACCTCAGTTTCAACATCTGTAAAATACGTATACTAACAGTCTCTACCTCATGAGGATGTTGTAAGGATGAGATGAGGGAATGTATATAAATTGCTTTATACATCTTAAAGTACTATGTATTTCTAGGTCAGAATATTATACACATTGTTGGGCACAATTACTGGTGCTTTTGCTCAAAAAATTGTTTTTTCTTTGTTACAAGGGAGAGTTCAGTTTCAAGACGCTGGGGAGGGGGTAAGGAAGACATGAAGGAAGAGAAGAAGGAATGTATTTCCAGAAGGGAGAACATATTGTTAAAACATATTTTATTTAAAAAAAAGTGCTAAAACAAAAGGCATCAATAAAAAGAAAGTGGGTCAAGTGTAGCAACATCTGTCTAAATTAGTTTCATGCACTTGAAGTTTCCTCTAGTTGAGGGGTTCTCAATTGTTTTGATGACATTAACCCCTTTGACAGTCTGGTGAAGTACAGATCCCTTCTCAGAATAAATTTTTAAGTAATTGGAAGAAATGCTACATTTTAGTTAGAGGTTGGTGCAAATAAAAATGAATTTTTTTTTTGCCATTCAAGTTCATAACCCTTACCCCTCCTCTTACCCAGATCTGTAGATCACAGGTTAAGAACTCCTGCTATAATCCAATCTACATTTGAAGTATGAATTGAATCTCTATATTCCTCAACATGTGTCCATCAAGCTAAGTAGCCTTGTTTTCATGGTTCTCTTTGGGAATTTATGCCATTCATTCATTCATTCAAATGAATATTTGTTAATAAATATTTGTTAAGTGCCTACTATGTCTCTATGTAAGACTTCCCAATCATTTCTGGCCCCCTTTCCAGTATCTAAGAACTTCTCCCCTCTTGAAGAGTCCTTTTGTGTAATTAATTAAACTGTCTCCCACTAAATAATATTCTGAGATTATTGCTTGCAATCAGGGCTATAATAATGGTTATTGAGATTTGTTAATGGAGGAAACGAGTGTTGGAAGGCAGCATTTTTTTTCTGATGGTCACTAAGTCACACTTGTTTCTGAATAATTCACTTTGGCTAATGGCCCTGTGGTCATAGGAGGCACTCAGTAAATATTTGTTTAGTAACTGAGTCAGTGGGCACATAGTTCTTGATCTGCCTGGCATATTGAGGGTAGATGCCTCTCCATAAGCAAGGCTGATGTTTTCAAAGACGATTCTGACATTGGAGTTCTTGGTTTTCCTAGATGCTTTTCCTGTATTTATTGGCCAGACCTCCCATCTTGGGCAGACTGTGCTCACATTGTTTGTAGTAGTGATGGCATGGAACCATATGTGCTCTGGCCTGTGGTCTGGCAACATATGAAGTAGCTAGACATTAACCTTTGGCTGAGGAGTTTCAATTCAATTCAGCAGTCATTTGTTAAATGTTTGCCATATAGTGAGTATTATGTTAGATACTTGGGGGTGGTGGTATAAAGTTTAGATAAAACACTTTCTCTGCCTTGATGGAGTTTATGATCTAGCAGGGGGCTAGGAAACACACACACACACACACACACACACACACACACACACACAATATTTATCAGTGCACATGTGGAAATAGCAATGATCCTTCCTCTTTCTGCAATCCTTTTGTAAGAGATGGTAGAGGACTACAGGAAGACTCATAGGCAATGAGCTATAGAGGTTATGGTGCTACTAGGAGATTTCATTCCCAGAAGGCTATGGGCTGAAGGCATGTGGCAAAAGGGAATCGAGTGGGTGCTGCTGAAAAGAGACTTCTAAGAGATGGTGATGAGAGAAGTCGGAGACTGAACATAGCAGGCAGCAGATGCCAACTGAAATATGAGCAACCAGAGGTGCCTGAGCCAGACTTGGAGCTTGAAGACCAAGCTGAAAGGAAGGAAAGTAGGAGCTATTGAATAGGTGAGGATAGAAGGAGTGACGCTTCAAAACTCTAAGAGTGTCATTAACTGTGGTAAGGGCTGGGACTTGGAATTAAAGGCATCTGACCTTGAGCTACCCTGGGACCTGTCCAGCAGGGCCCCAAGCTACTGGGACTTCCCTTAGATCAGGGGTTCCCCTTTGGAAGTCTGGTGAAGCCTATGGAGAATAATGCATTTAAATGCGTAAAATGAAGTGCATAGGATTAAAAAAAAGAAATAGATTATATAGAAACAGTTACAAAATATTTTAAAAATAGGTTCATGCATCCTTGTTTGAGAAGCCTTGCCTTAGATTTCCCAAATTGGTGCTGTGACTTTTCAGAGACTGAGACCTATAGGAACAGGGGAATGAAAAGTGGGACTCATCTGGAGGTATGTTCTATTTCATATTGTTTTGATAAAAGTTTTGGGAAATGAGTCCCTTCCCTCTTTACAACTGTCTTAAATAAAGATGCTTTGCTTAAATGCTTATTGGGAGCCTAAGGTTGTTGTGAGTGTGGAGTTTAATACTCTCAAAAGAGAGTAAAAACATGTCAGATCATGATTATCTTAGAGAGATAACCTGGGTGGAGGAAAAAGCCATAGAAAGATTGTAGAGAACTTTCTTAATTATTAATAAACCTCCAAAACGGAATTTGAGTCTGTATCAGTCCAAAGCTTCAGTACTGTATAACAGTTGACAACTATAATATAAAAATAATACATGTTTAATGTATTTGAGGTACAAACAAAATACTATTTAAGAGCTAAGGGTGGAAATGTTGGTTATCTCTCGGGGGGATCAGAGATAGCTTCATGGGAGTGGTAGCATTTGAGTTAGGCTTTTAAAATCTGAGAGTTTCTTTACAATGACTTTCACTTTCTATTTCCATTTTTACCAACTTATTTAAGTCCCTCAGCATCTCTTATTTGGACCATTGCAATAGGCTCCTAATTATTTTCTCTACTTTTCCTTTTTCCCTATTCCAAACCAAATCAATCATCTCTAAATCAATATCTCTAAAATACCATTGCATTACCTTCCTCAAAATACTACAAGGGCTCTCAATCCCTTAGAAGATTCCTTGATTAACAGTCAAGGCCTTCCATGATTTGGTCTTACGTGCCATAGTGGATTGAGCACTGGACCAGGAACCAGACAACCTCATCTCACTTCTGAAACTACCTTACTCTATGAGTGTAGGCAAGTAAGTCAGCCTCTCTGAACCTTAATTTCCTCATTGGTAAAATGAAGGGGCTGGACGAGATGATCTTGCGAGACTGTTGGATTTGGAGTTAGAAGACCCGTTCAAATACTGGCTTTTCCCACTTGCTACCAATATGATCGTGGCAAGCCACTTAACCACTATGGGTGTCATTTTCTTAAAGAAGGGGTTAGACTAGAAAACCTCAAAAGTCCCTTTCTATACTAACTGTGTGGTTTTATTGCCAAAGATTCTATGATTTTAGATAGATATACTCATTTCTTTTGAAAGGAGGGAGAAGAGTATTCCAGACATAACGAACAGTGTAACATTAGCAAAGATATAAAGGTGGAAAAGTGTAAGGTGTATATGAGGAATTTTCAATAGTCTAGTTTATCAGAACCATCAAATGTGTGAAAGGAAGTAGTGTGAAATGATAGTGGAAAGGTAAGGTCATGCAGATTGTGGAGGAATTTGAATGTTAGGCTAAACAGTTTAGACTTTATTAAATAGAAAATAGGAAAGCATTGAAAAGCTTTGAGATCTGTACAAAAGGAAAAATGAATGAATAAAACATTTATTAAGCACTTACTGTATGCAAAGAACTATGCTGAGTACTGGGATATGAATAGAAAAGTAAGATAATCCCTGCTCCTAAGAAGCTCACAATCGAATGGGAAAGATAATACATGTGGAATAATTCAGCTGTAAGCCAGATGGAAAAATCCCAAGATGCAAAAAGTACAGCAGAAAACCAGATGGTCGAGCCTCTTCTTTAACATAATTTCCACTGATAAAATCATATCAGTTTCTGATACAGAACCATTTGACAGTGTCAAGGATTTTGGTGGCCTTCAGTAGCTGTGACTGTAGCGCCTGTAGAACAGTTGCCAGGCATCCTCTCTACAGGAGTTGTTTTCTAGGAAGGAGAGGCTGGCCATGGTGTGGAAAGTCATTTGGAAGGTGAAGAGACTCAAGCTGTGAAGACGTGTTAGGAGGTGGTTGAAGCATGTGGACAAATGAATATTAAATACTTGGGATGTGATATCAGCCAAACTAAGTTATTCATTATGAATAGTGATATCCCTGAGGAAAATAAGTGGCAATGATGTCTTGTAACAGAGTGGTGGCAGAAGGAATAAACAGGAGGGTATGGATGTAAACTATGTTGCTGAGACAGAATTAACAGGCTTTGGAAACTGGTTGAAAGATGAGGAAGAAGGAAGAATCAAAGGAGACACCAAGGTTTTGACCATAAGAAGGAGAATGTAGAGTGTCTAAAATAGTGAAGTCCAAAGGAGGAATGGTTGGTAGAAAGAAGATAATAAACTGAGTTTTGTTTTTGTATCTCCTACTCCTTGTACAGTGCCTAGCATGTAGTAGATGCCTCCTAAATGCTTACAGACAGCGAGGTGGTGCAGTAGATAGAGTGCTCGGCCTGGTGTCAGGAAGACTCATCTTGCTGACTTCAAATCTGGCCTCAGACACTTATAACCTGTATGTCCCTGGGCAAGTCATAACCCTGTCTGCCTCAATTTCCTTATCTTTAAATGAGCTGGAGAAGAAAATGGTAAATCACTTTAGAATCTTTACTGAGAAAATCCAAAATGGGATCATGAAGAGTCAGAAGTGACTGTAAAGAACTGAACAATAATAGTAAATGTTTGTTGGTATTAGATTAGACATTTGAGTTTCAGATGCCAATGGGGCATCTAAGTGGAAATGTCCTTTAGGTAGTTGTATTTGTAGGTCTAGAGCTCTGGGTAGAGATCTGAACTGAAGATATTGGTTTGTGAGTCATCTTAATACAGGTCGTGATTGATATTATGCGAGTGAGTGAAGAGAAAAGGGAGTTGAAGATACCACCTTGAAGATACCACCTTGCGGGATACCCATATGAAGGAGTCAGGAAGAGGATGAAGAGCCATAGGAGACAGGAAAAAAAAAGCAATTTCAGGGGCAAACAGAGAACCGGGACAATGTGATGATTCCTAGAGCCAAAGAAGAGGAGAATATCCAATAGGAGAAGGTTGTCAATAGTGTCAAATACAGCCAAAATTACAGAGGATGAGTACTGAAAAGAGACCATTGGATTTGTTAATTAGGTTGTTATTGATAACATTTTCAGTAGAGGTGTTGGAATGAAGCTGGACTGAAAGGTATTGAAAAGAGACCAAGTCGTAAATAAGTGAATATACTAGGTATACAGTAGACAACTTTTTCTAAGAACTTTGTCAGTGAAAGGAAGGAGAGAGGGTAGTTTCAGGGATAAGGTAAAGGTGTTGATTTGCTTTTTAGTGCAGAGAACCCAGTGAAGTTTGTGTTTGAGGGAATGTAGCACAAAACCCATTAATCTCTATTCTTTGCAGATATACATATTAAATATATGATATGAAATGGGGCAGCACTTTAGCTGTCCTTTGTCAGGGAGAGGCTTGCTTGTCACTTCTCCCAACGGTGATATCAGGAAGCAGTAAATGGCAGCAAAGAGCATCAGATGGCCCTAAAGAGGCCAAATAGCTAAAGCTCCAAAGATGGTAGTATAAAACAGCTCATTGGCCATGAGACCAGTGGAGGCATTCAACAAAGACACCTAGCATTCAGCAGAAATAATCCAATGCCCAGAGTGGAGAACACTTTTGTGTATTTCCTAGCACTGTGAATCACCACATTTGTCCAGGCAAATAGCAAATGCCAGAAGAATATACTAGCCTAAAACTAAGTCTATTCTTTTAACTACTTTTCTTCTGGTGTTGATTAATAGTCCCTGACTCCAGACAACTGTCTGACTTGCTATTAGTAAATTCACTTTTCCTTTTGTTAAATCCCTTTTTCTCAGTCTGTGTCCTCAAAACACATTTCAGGGAAACTCCACGGAAGCTGTCCCACGATGATTCATGATTGGCATGCAGATGAACCTAGTGGCAAGAACAAAAAAGGTTTAAGTGAGGATGTCAGGGTCTTTTCTCCTTATATCTGCCTTTAATGTTAATACCTACAACAACAGTATTGATGGTGTTTTGTGCTGAATTCTGGATAGTACAAGTCTCATATTCTCTCCATACAGGAAAGCCACCATGATCCCCTCCATAAGTCTTTTCTTCAGACTAAACATTCCTTTAACAGATTCACATATATCATGGACTCCAGTCCTCTCACCTCCCTGTTCACCTTTCCATGGATTCATTCTAGATTTTCAATATCCTTAGTAAAATAATATAATACCCAGAGTATCCAGGTATAGTCTGATTTGGGAATAATACAGAAGCATTCTCTCTTCTCTTGATCTGTATGCCTTAAAGAAACAAAAAACCCCAAAACAATCAATATCTGTGATTTCCCTGATAGAGCAAGCTCCCAAGGAGTGAATTCCATTTATCTATGCAAATGAGCACATGCTCTGAAACTTATAGTCCCGCAAATTTGCCTGGGGACACTGAGAGATTATCTAACTTTCTCAGAATCAAATAACTGATACGTGTCTCTTGAGATTTGAACCTAGGTCTTTCTCTCTTAATACAACCTAGTATTATATTAGCTTTTGTGAAGTTCTACATCATATTGTTGATATAGTTTGAGCCTGCTCCTAAAATTTAATTTTCTTATAATTTATTATCTAGCCACACTTCCCTCATCCCATATCTTACAGATTCACTCACATATGCAGTCACAAATACTTTACTTGCCACTTATTATGGTTACATCTGAGCTTTGGTCTATTGACTCCTCCCTGAGAGCTCTTTTCCCACATAGACACTTCTGTGAGCGCAGAACTATGCCATCCAGATCCATAACAACTGGCTCTCACAAGTCTGTATTTGGACACTTTTCTTACCTTGCACTTATTCCATAAGTCAGTTTCGGAAGTCTATACCTGACTGCACATCCTCCCCCCCCTCCACTTACTCCCTAGCATTTCAGTCCTACTCTGCACATATTTAATAACTAATCCATCTTCTTTCTCTTTCCCTCTCCTCCTCCCTCCCTCCCTCCCTTCCTTGTTCAACTTCACTCACTCAATCTCTGCTCCATATTCCATTACAAACACAGTCAGTGGCTGGATTTATACCACCATGCCAAAAAATGAACATCAGCATCACAACCATTTCAATGCTTTTTCTTTTTAAAGCCAGTTTCTCTCTGATGATCAGAATCCGGTTCAGAATAGTAGTTGTTTTTCTTAATCCCTGTTACCTTTTAAGAAATGAAAGTATCATGAAGACAAATCAATAATGTATTTGATGCTTGACTTTTGTCAATAATAAAGAGTTCTAGCAGGTGTTCAGATAGATGATGGCATTAGAAACTATCTAGACCAATTTGTTTCTGAATAGGAATCTCTTTTATAATAACTTTAACAAATGGCCATTGAGCCTCCAGTTATAGGGGACTCACTACTTTCCAAAGCATCCCACCCCATTTTTTTGAATACTTGTGGTGGATAGATAGGTTTTCCTTAAATTATGTGTCTCTTTAACTTCTAATTTTTGCTTCTCATGCCCTCTATGGCTAAGAAGAACAAATCCATCCCCCTTTCCTGTGATATTCTCTTTAAATTCTTGTTGATATCTATCATGACCCACTAAATTTTCTCTTCTCCCTCTTAAACACCTCTCAGATTCTTCAAATGATGCTCATGTGGCATGGTCTCCAGTCCTCTCACCATCTTAGTCATCCTTCTGTACCTGTGCTCCAGCTTGTCAGTGGCTGTTTTTAGGACTGAATCTGACTAGGACAGAATACTGAGGTACTATTACTTATCTCTTTTTGGACATTATGATCTGTTGATATAACCTGTGATTGTGCTAGATTTTTTTAGCTTTCAGATCATATTGTGGACACATTTTGAGCTCACAGATTTTTTTCAACTGCTGCCAAGCTGGACTTTCCCTATCTTTGTATTTGTGCAATAGATTCTTTGAATACCATTAAATTTCATCTTAATTAATTCAGCCACATCCACAATCTCTGGAAGTCTTTTTAGCTCCTACCTGTCATCCAACATAACAGTTCTTCTTCCCAGTTCTGTCATCTACAAATTTGATAAGCATAATATATATGCTTTTATATGAATGATAATGATGATGGCTTTGCTCTCTGATTCATTAATAGTCTTTAATATTTCAAATATTTATTGAGCACTTTTCATGAACTTGGCACTTTTCAAGGGCTTTAAAAGAAGTACAAGTATGGCCTCTACTGTCTGGGAATTTATACTCTTTTCAAGGAAAACAAGGCAACACAAAGTACAGTTAGATTGGTGGTTCCCAAGCTGTGGTCATACATCCTGGGAGGTTGTGGAGTTATTGCAAAGAGTCCATGAATCCATGTATACCAAGTATAGTCCTTTCATCATTATGAATTTTTAAAGTCTGTGGATACTAATAATACAAAAATTGTCACAGTAAGGTCTATGATAGACTGGAGTTGACCGAGGACAGTTTCCTGGTAGTTTAAGTCTGAAATATGAACAAAATGTGATGCTTGTGATCTGTTTAACAGTTAACAAAAGGAGGTTTACTTATCTATAGCAGGGCAAAGATGTTCAGGGCAGGAAAGGAATGGTCCTGTAATCTAAAACATTGATTCAGTTAACTTGTCAGTTTTGTTCATGCTTCTAGTCTATGGTCTCAGGAAGGGGCTTCAGCTGCTCATTTCATGGCTGTTTTAATGACCAGTTTTAATACCTCATAAGGACAAACTAGCCTAACTTACCTGAACATGATGGTTAGGATACTGTTCCCACCACTGAGTTTGTGAAATATTTTTACTTAAAAAGGTATCCTCATAACACAAAAGGCTGGGAACTTCTGAATTTGAAGGATTTGAAGAGACTAAATGTGGAATACTGAGAGCTGCTTATTGTTGTACAATCATTTTTAGTCATGTCTGACTCTTCATGACCCCATTTGGGGTTTTCTTGGCAAATGCACTGAAATGATTTGCCATTTCCTTCTCCTACTCATTTTATAGATGAGGAAACTGAGGCACGCGGGGTTAAGTGACTTGCTCAATGTCACACACAGTAAGTGTCTAAAACCAAATTTGAACTCAGAAAGCTGAATCTTCCTAACTCCAGGCCTGGCACTCCATCCCCTGTGCCACCTAGCTGCTCCTGAGAGCTGCTACAGGAGATCAAAATAAGAAGATAGGAATATGGGCCAGAGAAGTTGGAAAACCTTTCATGGAGAGATAGGGATTAGCTGGACTTTGAAGGATGGGTAGGATTTGGACATATGGAAAGGAGTTCAGATGACTGTAGGAATCTATGTTGTGGACTCAGTGTATTATTGTAGAAAGCAGAGATTGTTTTCCAAGCAGTTGACCCAGGTTTCTTTCCTGGCTAATGAACTGATGTTTGGGAAATGGGGAGGATAATTATGGAAATGATCAGGAATGAGGAAGAAGGATGAGCTAAGCCCCTGACAGCCCTAAAGAAACAATGATAAAGTGAGCCTAAGTGAACTTCAAGTCTGAGTTGACCTGAGAATTCCATGGGAGAGGTGGAAATGTCAAGAAGATACAGAAATCATCTGTTCAGGAGATGGATGGTATAAAGAAGTCAGAGGAACTCTGGTGGCCAGTGAGGGTGGGAAAAGAATCTCACTGCTATAATCGGCAGAATTTGTAGCTTATATGCAAACTAGCTCAAATATTTATTCACAATTAATAAAGAGCTGAAAGTAAAGCATAATTGTGTTTTGTGTTGATGTTCATTATGTAAAATGAACATATGAAAAAGATGATTGTAAAAACTCAAAAGACAGGGGAGAAACCTTTTGTGGATCTCACTTCCTTTTTTGGGGGATAATAAAGAAGTAAAATATCTACATTTTATGCATTTTGGGAAATATCCAGATGTGTGGCTCTGAATAGTTGTGGCTCATTCAGAAGGAAGAGATAGTACAGCACAGTGGGAAGAACTTTGGATTTGAAGCCAGAGGTCCCTGGCCCAATTCTGACTCTACTGCTTACCACCTGGGTAAGCTTAAACAAGTCATTTAACCTTTCTATTTCCCGTCTGTCACATGAGAGGGTTGGTTTAGATGATCAACAAGCTATAACTCCTACAATAAAAGAGAAATAATCCCTGCAACCAAGGCTAAAAGGCCAAGTGTCCCTTGAGCAGGAAGGAACCATGTAGTTCCCAGGATGGGAGAGCTTGGTATTTCTAGTCTAGAATAACTGTGATTACCAAGTTAGCCTATGGAAGATGTATAATTTGAAGGATGAGTGGGATTTTAAAATATTGGTGGGATGGTAATTTTGGAGAGAGACTACGACGGTCAAAGGAGAAGGAGTAGATGAACAAAGTACAGAGAGGAGGCCAGTCTGACTAGCATCAAAGTTTTGTGTTGTAAAGTAGAGATAAAGATTGGCTACATGAAGCAAGGCCTTGAATTACAAGTTGAAGAGTTCTATATGTGATGGGTGATGGGAAGCAGTTGAACTTTTTTTTTCCTCAGGGGAGTGACATGATGAAAGAAATGCATCAGGAAGATTAATCTGACAGTATTGTCTGGGACTGGACTGAATTGAGGGGTGCCTGTAGGTGGGAAGAGCAGGTAGGAGACAGTGGAAGTAATCAAGTAATACAAATGTGATGTACAGTCACAGTAGTTTGGATGGTAGGATGGTAGAAGTTGGAATGGAGGGGAAAGGACTAATCTGAGAAATACTGTGTAAGAAGCATTGATAAAAATTGGTGATTAGATATAGGGGATGAAAAAGAGGATGGAGTCAGAATGATTCTGAAGCTTCGGATCTCACTGAATGATTATACCATCAAGAAAATAGAGGATTTGGGAGGGGGAGGAAACTTCAGTTCTATACATATTGAGCTTAAAAAAAACCCAACCCAACAACAAAAAAACAACCCCTCAGGAAAGGTGTGTGACATTTCATATACTCTGACTTGGTTGCTCTGTGGGTTATGTTACTCTGCTTTTTCCGCTTTAAAAAATTCTTTGTTACAAGGGATGACTCACTGGGTAGAGGAAGGGTAGGGATACATTCGGAAGTGAAGGTGGTGTAAATCAGTCAAATAATAAGCATTTAATAAGTACATGTTATGTGCCACGCATTGCAATTGGTGCTAGAAGACAAAATATTTCATTCAAAATAGATCAATACTTTTTAAACCTTATTAACTGCCTGGAAAAAATTACTACAGGATATTAAAATTAAAATGTCCAGTAGGCAATTGGAAATGTGGGATTGAGGTTAGGTGAAATGGGAGGACAAAGTTTGAAATGCAGATTTTCAGAGTCATTAACGTCAAGGCAATAGTGGAAAGAGTAAGAATTAATGAGAAAGAGAGAGAGAGAAGAGAAAAGAAGGAAGAAGAGGAGAGAGGGGGAGAGGAAGGGAGGGAAGAGACAGAGACAGACACAGATAGAGACAAAGACAGAGACAGAGGTAGATAGGAAGAGTGATATTAGAGATAAAAGGTACATATAATACTGTATCATCATATAGCTCAATGGAGGAGAGAGTTTCAAGGAAGGTAAGGTCAACAATGACAATCTAGCTCGTGCCAAATCCTTCACCCTATTAATAGTTCTCAATCTCCCTGACCTCTCAATAGTATTCTACACTGAATACGTATCTAGCTTGAACCTCTTGCCTTGGTTTCCTTGAAATTACTTTTCCTGATTCATGTCATAAAACAGCTTTGGATAATGGGAAGAACACAGTCCAAAATGTGCAATTTGAGTTCTAGCTATATCACTTGTTAGTTGCTGAACCTTGGGCAAATCACTTGACCTTTCTGAACCTTCCTCACTTTCCTTTTCTGTAGAATGGGGATAATAAAATTTTCCCAATTTACACTATGTGTAGTACAGTTTAAAACTTGTTCAGTTGTGTCTGTCTCTGTGATCCTGTGGACTACATAGCACACCAATGCTGTCCATGGAGTTTTCTTGGCAAAGATACTGGAGTGATTTGCCATTTCCTTCTCCAGTGGATTGAGGCAAACAAGGGTTAAGTGACTTGCCCAGGGTCACACAGCTAGTAAGTGTCTGAGGCCAGATCTGAATTCAGGTCTTCCTGACACCAGGAAGAGCCCAGTGCTCTATTCACTGAGCTATCTAGCTGCCTCTACAGGTTTAAACCATTGAGCTTGTAAAACTTAAAACTGTACCAAGACTTTTGGAACACCCAGCGTTTGCACTAATTGCAGAGTTATTGTGAGGACCACATAAAATAATATATTTAAACCATTTGTGGAATTGTGAGAACACTATGTAAGTGTGAACAACTATTATGTAATGCCTTTAGGGTAAATTGTGTTTATGTTGAGTTTGTGGAGTAAATACAATGAGAAGAATAAATTGTTTTATCACAATGTTTTAATCAATGTAGCATGTTTGGGCTAATATTAAAATACAAGGTAAAGGGGAGACAGAGTGGCTTAGTGGTTAGATGACTGGTCTAAGAGTCAGGGCAGACCTGGGTTGAAGCCCCCTCCCCGCCTGTCTAACACATACTGGGCAAGTCACTTACTCTGTTGGTCCCTCTGGGCAGCTCTCAGAGACTGTAAAGTTGAAGAGCAGTTGCAGATCTGCATTAGGGGGAGGATTTTTCTCACCAGGGTCTCACTATGATGAAGAAGTCACAGGTCAAGCCAAAAAAAAAAATGAAGCTAAAGCCAGTTGTGGAAGTTTGGCAGGGTGTTAAGCCCAACATAACTGTGTTTCTGTCTCCCTTTATAAGGTGCAGGGCACATTTCAGCAGATATTGCATGGCACTGTTTGCATTACAGAGCAGGGCTAGATTTATATTTCTAAATATAGGAGTCAAACTTATGCCAGATGTAGTGCATAAGACCCAACAGCAGGGCATGAAATAAGTTCTATTTTCTCTGCTGTTCAAGAGTCCCAGAAAAAAGGACAAGTTGCTAGTTGATTTATAGTGGCTTCTAAGGTAGAGCTGGTCTAAATATATTAAGGAAGACTATAAGGGGAGTTGCAAGTGTGTGTGTGTGTGTGTGTGTGTGTGTGTGTGTGTGTGTGTGTGTGTGTGCGTGTGCGCGTGTGTGCATGTGCGTGTGTGTGTGTGTGTGTGTGAGAGAGAAAGAGAGAAAGGAGAGAATGTATCTTAAGCAAAAGGCTTAGGTTAAAATAACGTCCCGGAGGTGACCAGAATGAAATAGCTTTTCCTCTTGTGCCTTGCTATAGACATCCGGGGTTCTGTTCCCACATGCCACAGTAATCCCTCAATTGGGATCACATAGTAAAATATCTGCTATTCAAAAGATGTAGTGATTTTCTTGGAGCTGACCCAGTGGTGTTCTGATAAATGTTTAACAACTGGCACTCCCCCCCCCCAAAATGCGTGCAAGATGTGTTTTTTAATTTAATCTGAATTATTAACATTTTCTCCATCACCTTCTTAAATGTAGATAATCAGTAAAACACTAAATCAAGCTCTCATTTGTAGCATTTGCTGATTTTGGAAGTGTAAATACTCATGCAAAAATTTAACAATTGCTTCTTGAGAGCTGATGAGTTGGCTCCCCCATACTACTGATCTGATCCCATGTATAGCAGCCTTTTATGACACAACTCAAATATAACACGAATTTTTGCTAACTGACCTATGGCAATTCTATGGGTTGTAGAGATATCACAGTGGTGTAATATATTGAGTAACATTTCTTAGGTTCTTTTGGAGACAGATGCACAAAACACCCCATTCTTTGGTGTACTACTTGACCCATTAATTTATTAATTCTCTAGAATGGGTTTGAAGGTGATCAAGGGGCATGTTGTGATACTAACTCATACATAATGCAAAGACAAAAACTTTCTCTAAATAATCAATTCACTAATCAGCTCTGAGCCCTCATTTTGGTTTATAAAAACCAGAGAAAGCTCTTTTCCCATAAACTTTCTCTCCTTTTTCACTCTCAAGTCCCTGTTTCATAGAATCAGACAAACATCAGTGTTACTGACTGTATAATTTATGAACAGTGTAACAAACAATACAAAACCATATTTAAATATTTCAACAATGTAGCAGCTGTGAGAAAGATCACAGCCAGAGCCATCTCTATCCATTGACTTCAACTCTGACCCTTACACAGACGCTGAAACCACAGTATGACCATTCAGCTGTCACAGGATGCCAGTTAAAGTCTCCTCAGGATATCTTCTCCATAGCATATCATCTCTATGGGATCTCTTCTTCCTATTCCCTCAACAATAATAAACTCCCTAGCCTCAATGTCTCATGTGTAATGACAATTATATTGTCTCAGCCACAGTCTCCCACAAGATTCCTTGTAGAATTACAGATGCATTCACTGCCTCCTCCTTTTATCTTAAAGGTACAGTAACTATCCATGGTCTTGGTGAGGATTATTTAAACTGGGATTACAGATCTGAAGAGGATTAGGGCATTTTGGTTCATCTTAGGGTGTTATGGAAGAGAAGCTGAATAAACAAAATGTTAATTGATAAGTGATTATTAAGGTTTTATTTGGAAGGAAACATTTTTATTTTGCCTGTTGAAGACAATTCTCTTAGGCAAAATGCAACCAACTTAGTGCGGTCAAAAGACCACTGGATTTGGAGTCAACAGACTTGGGCTAGAATCTAAACTCTGTGGGTAACCTTGGAAAATTCATTTAACTTCTACAGGCCTTAATTTCCTAAGCTATAAAATGAGGGCTGGGCAGTTAGATGACATGGTAGATTAGAGTACCTGGCCTAGAGTCAGGGAGATCTGAGTTTAAATCCTGCCTTAGGCACTTACTAGCTGTGTGACCCTAGGCAAGTCGCTGAAATTCTGTTTGCCTCAGTTTCCTCAACTGTAAAATTGTGATGATAATGCCAATTTACTGGTGGTTGTGAGGATCAAATGAATTAATATTTTTAAGCGCTCAGCAGTAACCTAACTGAATTCTCTCTAAATTCCCCTCCAACAACTTTAAAATAACACCTCAAATCAAATTCTGGAGCAGCAGAGTCAACAGCCCAAGACAACTCAGGAGGTTGGTGGGAGAAGTCTGTGACACTGGATGGGGGTGGGGGAGAGAATGCACTTGGCCATAGCAGTAGCTTTAGGAACTCTCAGCCCAGAGAGGGTAAGGGGGTTAGAAACTGGTCAGAAAGAGATTATGAGGGACCCTTTACTGACATTGGGTGCAGGACCTGGCAGTGTTTGGCAACTATATTGTCCACATGCAATTCTGAGTCTCAGTTCTAGAGTGGAAAGGAGCCTTTGTGTTTGGTCAGTCATAAGGGAGCAGAGGTCCTGGTTGCAGTTCTGGGGTAGAGAAGAAGCACTAAATGTTTGCAGATGTAGAGGAGCAGGAGCCGTTCCTGGATAAGGCCAGTGTGCAGACCAGGAAAGCTGAGATCAAACCTCTCACCAGGCCACACCACCTTGGAAGCACTAAAAGCTTGAAGAAATGGCTCTGAAAACAGCAGCACAAAAAAGCCCGAAGCTGGGGACAATGCCTCCCCCCATATACACCTTATGTTGAAGGTAAGCTGAGCTCAACTTTAACATGAACCTCAAAGTCAAGGAATAGGCTGGAAAAATGAGCAAACAGCAACAAAAAATAACTTGACCATAAAAAGCTACTACAGTGCCAGGCAAGACCAAGAAAAGAACTCAGAAGAAGATAACAAAACGACAACAACTATAAGCAAAGCCTCAAAGGAAAGATGCTAATTGGACACAAAGCCCAACATGAATTCCTAAGTTAAAGAAATAGTAGAGGAAAAATTGGGAAAAGAAATGAGAGTAACGTAAGAAAAGTATGAAAAAAGAATTAATATCTTAATAAAAGAGAAATAAATGTACTGAAGAAAGCACTTAGCACTGAGTCTGGCACATAGGAGGTACTATATAATTGCTAGCTATTATTAGCTCTTATTATTATTAAATGCTTTCCAAGGTCTCTTCCGTATTTAAATCTACGATTACATGATTCTAGTCCTATCTCTGCCACCAACTAGATGTGTAAGTCACTTAAATTCTCTAGCCCTCAGTTTTCTCATCAGTTAAATGAAGAAGACAGACTAACTCATTACTAGTTCCTTTTAGATCTAAAATTTTCTTTAAAATTTTTAATTTTATTGATAACTTAAATTTTTAGATCACACTTATTTTTGAATATTCTCCTTTGCCCCACTTTTATCCAGTCAGATATCCCTTATAACAAAGAATAAAAAAGAAAAAAAATTCAGCAAAATTAACCAACATAATCAATTGAATCTGACAGAGTAAGCAATCTTCCACACCCATAATCCTCCTACTCTTTAAAGAAGATAAGGAAATGAATTTTCCCATCTCATCTGGGCTAAACTTTGCCATTAGACTTGTGCAGAATTGGCTTCAGTTGATTTTTTTTTCCCATTTATATTGTTGTTGTCGTTGTGAATATTGTTTTTCTGGCTGTGTCTGCTTCACTTTGTATCATCATATATCTGAATTCTTTATATTTACAATTTCTTGCAACACAATACTATTTCATCACATGCACATACCTTCATTTGTTTAGCCATTCCCCAACTGATGGACGTCTACTTCGTTCTAGTTCTTTGTTACCACAAAAAGACTGCTGTGACCATTTTGGTATAGATAGAACCTTTCTTTCTGTCTTTGACCTCTTTTGGGCATATGTCTAGTAACTGGATTTCTGGATCAAAAGGGATTTCACTTTGCTTTCCAGAGTGGTTGCACCAAGGCACAGCTTCAACAGTTCTGAATTAGTGTGTTTGTCTTCCCACAACTCCTTTGGCATTCACTATCACCATCTTTTCTCAGTTTTGTCAGGTCTGAGTTTATAAAAATGCCCACTGGTTCAGGTTAATGTTCCCCTCAACCTTCTTATCTGTGACACCAAAGGATATTTTGTAGAGGAATGGGATAGTTGCTCCCCGTGGCATAATCTCAGATTCAGCACACATTGGTGGTCTATAGGGGACTTTACAGGATTTCTAGCCTAAAATCTTCATTTTACAGATAATGAACCTGACACTCATAGAGATGAAATAACTTCTGCAAGGTCACACAGTAAGTTTGTACCAAAGACATAGAACTCAAGTTTCCTGCCTCCTGGTCCTGTAATCTTTCTTTTATATGTTGTAAGCTTCATCTAAAAGGGAATGCAATAATAGTTTACCCCAGGGCTGTGATAGAGCAAGTAAGCAGGGATTATTAAAATTTCAGTGTGAGCACTTACACATTGGAAATCTGCAAATGCTACAAATCAGCTCTTGATTTATTGATTTGTGGATCGTCTAGAATTAAGAAAGTGATGGAGAAAGTGTTAGTAATGAAGATTAGACTTAAAACATGTTGAGACTAAGCTGTTCTTCCCCAGATGGTTGCTAAATATTTACCAGCACACCACTCCTTTACCAAATCCTTATTTCTCCCCTCTCCTACAACTCTCGAACAGTATTGGCAATAGTTTGTCAATGACCTTTAACCTTTCTATAGCATGAATATGCTTTATCCTGAGCCAAAGGCTCAGTAAACAAAGTTTGGGTTTGGATTCCCATAGCCACCTACCTTAGGCAAATGATGCAGGAGATTGTGTCAATTTTGGGAGTGATGTGGGTCATCATATTAGACAAGATTTGAGGCAGCTCATGAGAAAGTGCTCCAATTTCCACCCAGAACTAGACAATGGCAGTCAGATCTCTTCCCTTTGATAGTTCTGTTACCTATGGAGTTGAACCCTGGGATCATGAACTGCTGGGGAAAGGCCTAGAATTAAGGAGGAAGACCATAATGAGTCTTAAGGTGTCTGGAATACCAGGCACTTTCCCACATTACTTTTTTCCCCCTTTTATCAGTTTTCTTCCTCCAATTAGTTGAGAAACCCCATTATTTTTCTATTATATTCATAACTAATTACAGAATTAGAATTAAGGTTTTTCCTTTCCTTTTCCTCATTCAGGGACCAGTCCCTGTAGGCCATTCAACCAGTCTCTGAAGGACAAAGCTGATGAATGAGATTGGTCAAATCCTCTGGGTACATGCTCTTCGATCTTGGGCAGGACCCCACCCATCTAGAAGACCTTAGTTCTGTTTAGAGTGCTCTACAGAATCTAATCTAGGTTCATTGCAGCCCTAAACATTGAGTAAATGCCTTTGCACCCCTCCATCGCAGTCTAGGGGAACTCAGCTCATGAAAGGGAAGATCAACCAGAGTGGTCTGGGTAGAGATGGATTCCTTTGTCCAGATTACTGGAGGCAGCTCAGTCTATTGACCAAGTCATGTTCTCAGCAGGAGGGGCTAAAGACTTTAAGCCCACCTCCTCAATAATGTCCACCCCCTCAATAATTGTTTACCAATCAGGGTTGATTTTTACCTGTCAGGGGCACCTCCTCTTCTAAAAGAACATGACATTTAAGCATTGCAGGATCTCCATGGTTTTTTCTTTGGGTACTGAGAGAAACCACTGGCCACCAATTTATTATCAGCTAGTCTAATTAACAAATTGATTAACTGATAAATTAAATAAATTGATCCCTCAGGCTTTTCATTTGGCTCATAGCCCATATCTCACCACAGCTGTTCACTATATTCAAGAACACACAAAAGTACTGGGTGCTGATGTATGGGCATTGTGGTATTAGAACAATATTCACTATTGTAACTGCTAATTATTTCTGAAATTAAGTAGCTGGCCCTGGCTATGTAATTAACTACAGTAGCACAAAAGAACTAAATATCATACATAATGCTGCTTTGAGAACTGTCGTCTATTGAGAATTCTTAGTCACTGAATTTGGTTTAGAATATCCATTTTTCTGTTAATTTGGGCTAATTGCCTGATTAATTAATCTGATAATTAACTTTAGGTCTCTATTAATAGACTCACAGAATCTCAGAGTTGGAAGTAATTTTAATCCAACTCATACCTTAACATAAATTCCATCTTTTTTCTCCAACAGATGGTCAATCTGCCTTAGAATCAGGAAAACCTGGGTAATATGTAATATGTATTACAAACTACTTTGTAAATATTAAAGCACTATGTTAAATGTATTATCTATCAACACCAGTGGCCATCTCTCTTCTTTGACTGTCTTCTTGTTTCCCTACATAGCTTAAAGTACCACCCCCGCACCACTCTGTTTTATTGTTCTTTGCATTTATTGTCGGCTTGTTCTGAATTTTTGTATGCACGCTCTTCTTACAGAATCATGCCACTCTATTCATCCTTACTCACTTGTCCTTCTGTTTCTTCTGCATTTTTTAAAAATCTCAGTGAGACTTTACAAAAATGCATCCATTTTAGTCTCGTTTTACTCTTCCCTCATCAGAATCCTTTGCCTTTTTATCCTCAGAATTTCCTTCTTGAGAATTTCCTATCTCTTCGGATGATTTATCCCATAGAATTTTAGTCCATAGGCTTCTATGTGTCCTTTTTCTGAACTCTTTGATATTAGCACTCTCAAAACCCAGTATAAATGTCTAACAATGACTGGCTTCCCTCTTATAACATCTGAAGACTATTCAGTTTTGCCCCAGAGGCCAAGGGGGAACACAGCTGCCTGCAACTACTAATTATTTCTTAGGCTATTTAGGAAGCATTAAGGTGTACCCTTGACATTGTTGTTAGAAAGGTTGGTAAATATCAGCCCCAGGCTGTGTGAGTCAGTGAGTAGAGAGTCTTTGTGAGAGTAAAGAGGGAATTATGGGTGCACAGAGGAACCCTGAGAGGAGAGAGAACAGTACTGTTATTGTGAGATGAGAAGCAGTATGTGCAAGAAGGGTGTTCGGGAACTTGGATCTCGTCCATTTCAGGGTATGTGTGAATCAAGAAGTTATAGTAGTAAGCCTACGATTAAGAGAGAGTAAGGCAATGTCTAGGAGCTTAGAGTTATACCACAAGTGGGAGAAGGAATGAGTGCTAGGGACAGTCATCTTGGCTTTGTACTGAACTTTAAAGTGAGAAGGGTTTCATGTGGGAATCTGGGCCCTTGTGCCTTCCCTGTGCCCTGTGAGAACAATAATAATGAAAACTCACTCAGAATCTGTAGATATGAATAGCAAATTTCTGAGCCTCTGGTAGTTTCCACATGGGAAATAAGAGCATGAGATGGGAGGTAGTATAAGAGGACCCAGAAATCAGCATGTGACATCAGCTTTAATATTGTCATTGCCAGTAAGCATTTACAAGTATGTCTGAAACTCCCGCCTTTCCCTTTTAAATCTACAATGAATTATAAGATGTTATGGTGACATTTTCCCAAGGTTTCCTTAATTGCTTCCTACTCTGGCAACCAATTCCTCCTTACTGAACAGCAGAATAGTAATTCCTCAAATTGCCTCCTCCATGTTTTAAAGAATAAAATTCTTATTGAGGCAAGTCAGTAATTTATCATCATTGCTTATTATCAGTAGCTCTCCTTTCTGCTCCAACTAGAGAAAGAGCACCGGGGCGGATGCCTGAGTATTGGAAGGCCCCCTTCTTTGTCATGCCAATGTGACAGGTTTGTGGTCTGTGTTCTCTCTTCCTCAGGTCATTCTCATGTCAATTCCTAGGCTCCCTCCCCCACCCAAACTTCAGGGCTCTTTGTGCCCCTTGCCCTGGGCATAAAAATGCCTGCTTTTGGCACTGAAAAGGCTGCCTGAGATTAGGGTTGATGACCTGTGGCAGGTTATGAGATACTAGGAGATAATTGTTATGATAATATTATGAGATAATTAGCACAGTCTCTGGCACATAATAGATGCTTAATAAATGCTTTTTGACTTGATTTGATTGTGAATGTTGGGGCTAGGAACAGACCTTGGAAAAATTGTGAACTCAGCGTCGGTTTGTCTTTCCTAGAATCTCGCTTTTCTGATTAGTGCTTCCTTTCTTTCTCCCATCACCCCTTTTCTCTCCTTTATGCCTATATTGTAATTCACTTAAATTCACCCATAAGGTTTTAGATGATGATATGCTGTGACCTAAAAATGTCTATTTTCAATTCTCATTCTTTTCTGACCTTACTATAGCATTTGCTACCATTGAACAACCTTTTCTTCAACATAGGAACTGAATAATAACAATACCTAGCATTTACATTATACTATAAAGTTCTGCAAAGCATTTTACACATATTATCTCATTTGATCCTCACAACAACTCTGTAAAGTAAGTGCTACTATTGTCCTCATTTTACAGATGAGGAAACTGAGGCTGAGAGAGGCAAATGACTTGCCCAGGCTCATAAAACAAGTGTCTAAGGCAGAATTTGAATTGAGGTCTTTCTGACTTCAACTCCAACACTCCATCCACTATACTACTTCACTGAACAAACATTTTAAAAGTATCTGCTATATGTGGAAATCACTGTCCTAGTTGCTGAGGAAAATGAAATTCAAACTGACAGTCCTTGCCACAGATCTTATTATCTAAAATGAAACAAATGCCATGGATACAAGTAAATAAGATGTGAAGTAGAACATGGGGGAAGCAAGAGCTCTAGACGAAGAGATCTAGAACAATTTGAGGAAGGACAGATCCTTGGCAAAACGAGGAGGGGAAGTCTAAGCTGGGTCTTTCAGCAGGCAAAAGTGAGGAGAAAGTGAGTTGTACTGGGGGATAAATCTGTATGAAGATCTAAGAGCATTGCATGAGATTGGCATGCAGCTGATTGTCTAATTTGGCTGGAATATAGAATACATGAAAGAAAATGGCTTGAAATAAGTATGGAAAGTAGGTTGGAGATAAATTCTCCACCTCATTTCCCACAGAAGGTATGCCAAACCTTCTCCTACCTCCTGAAGCTTCCCATACTTTCTCTTAAACCCTTTCTTTCAGCTAAGGACCTTGCTTCTCCCTTTACTGAGAAAACCAAGGCCATTCAACATGAACACCCTCTTCTATTCTCTTCATCCTGGGTTCCAAAGCTCATCCTTATCCCTGACTCCTCTCTCTCCCTCCCTCCCTCTATATATCCAGCCAGTTGCCAAATTTTGCCTTTTTCTACATTTACACACACTCTTTCAATAAACCTCTTCTCCACACTCACACAGCTCCTACTTTAGTCAAGAAGACCTTGTCACCTCTGGTCTAGACTATAGTAACAGCCTCCTTACTGCTTTCCCTTCCTCAGGTTTCTCCCCACTCTACTTCCTCTTCCATGTTGCTCCCAAAGCAATTTTAAGTGCAAATCTTACCATGTGACTTCATGATTCACTATATTCCAGCTCCTATTGCCTCTAGGATAAAGCATAAACTCTTCTTAACTTTTGAAGTCCTTCACAGCCTTGCCCTAGTCTATCTTTTCAGCCTCATTGGACATCACTCCCCTACCCCAACTCCGACATCAAGTCAAGATCTTCTCTCTGTTCTCACACATGATATTCTATCTTCTGTCACTCTACATTTACTCTGGCTGTCCCTCCATGCTTGGAATGTACTTCTTTACCTCCCATTTATAGAGTCCCTCTGTTTCTTTCTTTCTTTCTTTCTTTGTTTTTTTTTTTTTGGCTAGGCAGTGGGGTTAAGTGACTTGCCCAGGGTCAAACAGCTAGTGAGTGTTATGTGTCTGAGGCTGGATTTGAACTCAGGTTCTCCTGACTCCAGGGCCGGTGCTCTATCTACTGCGCCACCTAGCTGCCCCAGTTCCTCTGTTTCTTTAGGCTTAAGTCCCCACCTTAAGTCTTTCACCATCTCCCTGCAAATGCTGCTCTCCCTCCCATGCTGCCTCCTGTTTAGCTTCATTATATACATTTGTATTTATTTACTTTGTGTTCTATATATTTTATATGTCCTTGTTATCTTTTGCATTAGAATGTAAGCTCCCTGCAGCATAAGGATGGTTTTTACTCTTTGTTTTCGACTCCCCAGTACCTAGATAGTACCTGGGAGCATAGTAAGTACTTAATAAAGTGCTTATTGATTGATTGAATGGTTGATTGTAGACAGTCAAGTGTCAGATTTAGGAGTTAATATTTTATCCTTTAGGCAGCAGGAAGTCACTGAAATAGTGGGGCAAGGGAATGGTATTGTTATGTCTTTGCTTTAAGACTTCTAAAGACTTCCACTTTAGGAAGACAATTTTTCCAATTGTGTGAAGGATCAATTGGAGGTCAGAGCAAAGACTGAATTTGAAGTCTTTGTAATAGTCATAGTAGCGCAGGCAAGAAGCGAGGGCCTGAACTAGGGTGACTGGTTACCTGGACGGAGAGGAGGGGATGTTTCTAAAGATATTGTGCTAATTGAATCAATAAGACTTGCCTAGTGATTAAATGAGAGGTTTAAAAGGGGAGAGAGAGAGAGAGAGAGAGAGGAGAGAGAGCGCACAGAGAGGGAGGGGAGAGGCAGCGTGTGATGATAAAAAGCTCTATGGATTTGTAATCAGAGGATCTGGGTTCAAGTCTCATGTCTGCCACTTGTGACCTATGAGGCCTTAGACAAATCACTTATCCTCTTTGGGCTATAGTTTCCTCATGTCTAAAATGAAGAGGTTGGATTAGGTGAAGCCTGGGATCCCTTTCAACTCTAGATCTATGGTCCTATGAGTCCAAGCTGATTAGGTGGCACAGAGGATAGAGAGTACTGGGCTTGGACTCATGAAGACCTGAGTTCAAATGTGCCTTCAGACACTTCCTAGTTGTGTGATCCTAGGTAAGTCATTTCACTTCTGGTTGCCTCAGTTTTCCTCATATGTGAAACAGGAATAATAATAGCCCCTACCTCTCAGGGTTGCTGAGAGGATCAAATGAGATAATATAATTGTTAAACACTTAGCATAGTGCCTGGCATGTAGTAAGTGCTATATAAATATTAGCTTAGGGAGTGATTAGGAGGCTGAGAACTGTGAGCTGAGTCAGCAGTTGGCAAGGAACAGCACCCAACTGTTTCAAGCTGAGTTATCAATTGCCACCATCATGAGTGTGCAGGGGCAGCATACAGTGAAGGGATATAAGGCTGAGAATGAGAGCATTGTAATGCTGCTTCCTTTGACTGGCTGAGGTTATAGAGCTCTGTGACTGTTCCAGTCGTCTTAACAAAGCAAGTGAGACCCAGGGGAGCTTCCAAGGTTCAGGAAGGGTGTGCCTGCATTGTTGGGATTCCTGGCAGCCTTCTCCAATGTGGGCATGTCACTGTGTGCCTTACCCAGGATGTGGACATCTGGGAAGGCATCCAGGGGTTCGATTTGTGTGTCTGCTTCCCTTCCCCCTTTGCATCCTGGGTCCTTTTGGTTCCACATGGCATCTCCTCATTGGCTCACTGCATTGGGCAAGCTTGTGATGTTAAAGCATTTCTAAGATAGCCTGGGGCTACATCTCTGAGATGGCACATGCCTGAGTCACCTGAGCCACCCACCAACCTCAGGTGTGGTTTCAGAGTCTCAGAGGAAACAACTCTGAGGTTTCCAGTCTGATGACTGGGAGTATGGTGGTGCCACCATGATCACAAAAAGTAGAGTTCAGAAGAGGAGCAGGTGTAGGTGGGAAGGTTATGAATTCAGTTTTGGAAATGTTAAATTTCAGGTACAGATGAAGGCATCCACAGAGCAACTGGGAATGATGGTGAGAAGCTTTGAGCGCAGGACTGGTGATGCTATGTCCTCTGAAGATCAGCCCAACCAAGTTAGAGGCTTGTCAACAGGTTGACCTTAGGGTACTGAATTTCTAGTCACAGATCTCGCAAATACAATCTTCTAAGTCAATTATAAGCCTAGAGAGGGCGGATGAACATGTTAACAACAAAAAAAAAGCCCAAGAAGGAACAATTGGAGAGGTAGATGCTGAACCAATTGAAAGCACTTTTATGAATGACTGCATCATGTAGTAGGTGGAACATTGGGCTTGGGGTTAGGAAACCAGGGTTTGAGTCGTAGTTACAATGCCACTTAGTTGTTTGATGGCAGGAGAGCTATTTAATCTTTCTGTTTAGTTTCTTCATTTATAAAATTGGTTCAATAATATTCATACTATCTACGTGAAAGGGTTATTGTAAGGAAAATGCCTTATAACTAAACATTAGAATTATTAGCTGTTGCCACATTATGGTAAGGTAATAGCCTTGTGTTATTAAAGGCTATTTCAGACAAAAATAATAGTTAATAATGATAATAGCTAACATTTTTTATAGTGATTTAAGGTTTGTGAAGTGAGTTGTATTATCTCATTTAATTTTCTTAATAACCTTGGGAGGTAGGGCTATTATTGTTTCCATTTTACAGCAGGAAAAACTGAGTTGGACAGCAGTTAAATGACTTACCAGGGTCACATAGCTAATGCATGTCTGAGGCTAGATTTGAATTCAGGTTTTCTGGACTCCAGGTCCAGCTCTCTATCTACTGTACTACCTGGCTTTTTATCACTGAGGAGTGAGTGTGTGATAAAAAGTAAAGGCAGCAAGTGTAGTTTTTCTGGAAGTTTAGTATTGAAAAGGAGGAGAGATGTGTTATAGAATGATGGTTGGAGGCATAACAGGGTAAAGGAAATTTTTTTTTAAGATTAGAGATGATTAACCTAAGTGTTGGGGCATTTAAGTAGTTCAGTCGATAGAGCACTGGGCCTGGAGTCAGGAAAACTTGAGTTCAAATTTGACCTTCTACACTTACTAGCTGTGTGACCCTGGGCAAGTCACTTCACCCTGTAAAATGAGCTGGAGAAGGAAATGGCAGACTACTCCAGTATCTTTGTCAAGAAAACCACAAAATGAGGTCGTGAAAAGTTGGACATGACTGAAACGACTGAACAATAACAAAATCTAAATGTACTTGAAGGAAGAGAGGAAGCACCACATGACACTGAAGATGAGAGGGAACAATTAGTTATGTAAAGTCTCAGACAACATTGGAGGAGATAGAATGAAGGTCAGAGGTTGGAAAAGTTTAAAAAAAAATAGAGCTGCATCATTCTTTGACCCTAGGAGTGACAAGAAGAGAAAGTTAGTTCAACCTTCAGAGACTGAGGTCTTGAAATGACGGTAGAGAAAAGGGGGAGCTCTGAATATTCCCAGATTATTAGTTATTAATAATCGTTTCTCTCAGTATACATATGCATATATACATATGCACATATACATATGCACATATACATATGCACATATACATATGCACATATACATATGCACATATACATATGCATATATACATATATAGTCAGTCAATCAGTAAACATTTATGAAATGCCTACTTTGTGCCAGGCATCATGCCAAGCACTGGGAATACAAAAAGAGGCAAAAGACTGTCCTTGCCTTCAAGGAGCTTATAATCTAGTGGGGAAGACAATACGCAAGCAATTACATACAAACTGCATGCAGGGTAATTTTTTTCAGTCTTTTCAGTAGTATCTGACCCTTCTTGACCCCATTTGGCAAAGATACTAAGATGGTTTGCGATTCCCTTCTCCAGCTCATTTTACAGATGAGGAAACTGAGGCAAACACGGTGAAGTGACTTGCCCAAGGTCACACAGCTAGTAAGTGTCTGACGTGAGATTTGAACTCAGGAAGATGAGTCTTCCAGACTCCAGGCCTGGCACTCTATTCACTGTGCCACCTTGCTGCCCTTCTAAGTAGCACTTCAAGTTTGCAAAGTGCTTTATATAATCATCTCAGTTGATCCCTACAACAAGCGTGAAGTGAGCACTAAATCATTATTCCCATTTTATAGACAAGGAAACTGAGTCTCAGAAATATTAAATGACTTGCCCAGGTTCACATAGCTACTAAGTGTCTGAAGCAGGATTCACACTTTCTCCAACTTTCTGATCTTAGTCTTATACTCTTTCCGCTGTGCTGTGATGCCTTTCACCAGTCTTGTCCCAGCTAAGTCTTCTCTTCTTCAGGCTGCACATCCTTAATTCCTTCAACTAGTTTTCCCGAGTTTGAAATCTTTGGTTGTTTATTCTGGATGCTCTCCATCTTGTTAATGTCCTTCTTGAAAAGAACAGAATGTAATTCTGCCTGAACAGAGCAGAGGATGTCAGAATCATCTGCTACTTTTTTTTTCTTCCTGAAGCTAGGTCTTTTTCTACAACCTAATATTGCATTAGCTTTCTTGGCTGCAATTTCACACGACTGAATTATAGAGCTTTCAGTACATTCACCTCCCTCACCAATCTTTTCTCAGACTAACTGTGTCTCATGTTCAGTATAACCCAGCCTCCTCTACCTTGTACTTGTGAAGATGATTTTTTTGAATCTAACTGTAAAGCTTTACGTTTCTCCCAATTATATTTCATTTTACTGAATTTGTCTCAATATAATAGATGATCAAGATTTTTTTAGGCTTGATTTTGTAATCTGCTTTGTTAGCCATCCTTTCCTCCTAGCTTGGTGCCATTTGCAAATTTGCTAAAAAATGCCATAGATATTTTTATCCAGTCATTGTTTAACAAGTGTGAGACAAAGATTCCTGGGGTTCTTCATTGGAGATGATTTTCAAAGTCAACGTCAAAGACTTCTCTTGGGAGCTGGCCATTCATTCAGAATCCATCTAATTTTATTATTCTCAAGGGCACATGTTTCCACCTTTTCCCCAAGAAGATCTTGATCAAATACTTTGCCCACATTTAGGTAAGTGATATAGATAACATTTCCCTGATCTACCAGTTTAGAACTCAATGAATTAATGATCTCATCAGTTCAGGAGTTCTCTCTAACAATGCAGATAATGCATCTTGTATGATGCTCTGCACATAGTAGGCACTTGGTGAATATTTGCTGAATGAATTATTCTACCCAAGGACCAGGAAAGCAACTTTATGACTGGCTCCCAGGCACCAAATATGTGAGAAATTCTCCTCATTTAATACTCCTCATGTACTTTTTGAGTCCTTACACTTTATGTACTCTTTTTACAAATGAGCCACTGAGATTTCATCTGAGAATTGGAATACCATCATAACAGTACAGTCTGTGTTCAAACTGTACCAAGATAGGTTTCTTACATAAAGTTTAGGCAGGCTTCATTTGTACACAAAGGAGATCAGCTGTCTTATTGTCAAACAGTGGTTTATTGATTTGTCCAACATTAGGTGGATCAAAGCTGGGCAATGTTCATTGCAATTTAAACAGCTGTGTTGTCCTCTCCTTTTGGAAAAAGGATACTGCATGATAAATAGAAATGCATAGAACTATTCACTCTCCCAGAAAATCTATGGGCAAGCAGGTCATCATTCATTCATGCATGCATGCGTACATTCATCTAACAAACATTTGCCATACAGAGCGTCCTTAAAGTCAGTGCAATTTTAAGCTAGCAAAGCTTACAATTTTAAGCCACTTAATTAAATTTTAAATTAATACTTTGATGTCAACTTTGAAAAATGGAAAAACCCCCAGGAAACTTTGTTTGACCCTGTGTTGTTATTTTTTTTATTTTTTATTTTTTTATTTTTTTGCAATAATTGGATAAAAAGCATCCACGGCATGTTTTTCAAATGTACAAATGGCACTGAGCTGGAAGGAAGGCATAGCTAATTGGATAACAAAATTTTAATTAAATTTTTAACAATTAAAGCTTAAAACTTGGACACCTTATTTATTGGACATTTATAGAACACCTACAGCATATGAGGTATTGTGCTAGGTGTGGTAAGTTTATACACAGATGAGTAAGCCCTGGTAATTGTCTTGATGAAATACCTGATCCAACAGAGGAAACAAAGTATGTACAGAAGAGATTTAGCCTTTGGTGCTTTGATCGGCCTGGGACTTCAACAATGTTGTTACTTCCTCAATCAATATATGTTGCAGCTCATCTGTATCTCATCCGTGTTTCTTATCCAAATTTTTTCTTTCTTTTTTAAAAGTAGAGGTTAATGAATACATTTGGTTTTTAATATGTTATTTTTGTATTCCTATCAATACCCTAAACATCAATCCTTCCGTGTAACCAAGAAAACCATTAAGTAAAAACAACCAATATATGTAACATTGTGTGCCCTTGTACACAGACTCCTGTCTTCTGCCAAGAGGAAGAAAGTATGTTTCATTATCAATTCTCTGGCACCATTATTGGTTTTCCAAGAATTCAGAGTTTGGCTTCCTTATAGTGACCTTGCACTATTCCATGCTTGTCTTGTCTATGTTGTCTTGATTGTCTTTCGTCCTGAAGCAGTTTATACATTTTTTTCATGTTTCTTGCCTTTCTATAAATCTTCCATGGAGGAACTATCCAATGTATTGGAGGTCTTTCTTGGTATTTGGTAAGTATCAGTGGAGCACCTGGCTTCTCCGTCTGTTATCCTACACAACTGGGGTCATGCCACTGTCCCTCATACCCAGTGCCCTGGGTCATCCTCTGTCTCCTGTCCCAGGTGACCTCATCAGGCAGTTTTATGATAACTGGTTGTAGCGGAGCTGCCAGAATTTGGAGTATAATCATTGTGACCTATTTTGGGGCAATCTTGTTGCTCTAAGAACCTAACAGGAAGCCCTTGAAGTTCCTGGCATTATTAAGTTCTGCACCACCCCACCAACTCTTCAAAGTGCTGGAGGAGGGGAAGCCCTCTCCGTGGTAATGCTGGTATTACTCATTCCCTGTACCACAGGCCTTTCTCTTTCCTTTCTCTCTCTTCCAATCAGGCAGTCTTCCTCCTCCCTAGAAGGAACACAGAAACCCATAATTCCAAAATGTTGTGAAAGATAAAATCTTATCTTCTGGTTTGTCATCACCATTCCTTCTGTTGCCATAGGGCTGTATGAAGGAGTTACTTAGGACCCTAGTGATTATCCTAGGTCTGTATACAGTCTCTCTCACGGAAGGCCCAATGTGTAGCGAGGGCTCACCAACTTTCCACTTGCTCTGGCATGTACTGACTGAGGTGGTTCTCTCTCCTGTTCAACCACTGGATCATTTCATTCCGGTTTCTAGTTGTAAAAAGCATTTGTGATAGCCAGATGTGAACTGTAGCAACCCACAGGCTTTTCTTCTCTTTATTTTCTTGATTATGAACCATATTTTCCAATGTATTTTCCCATTTCCCCATTCCCTCTTTCAAATTGAAATCATAAAATATTAAGACATAGCTTGGTTTTATTTAAAATAATTTGTCAAGTTCTTCACTCAATTTCTTTACTGCTTCATCTTTTGCCATCCAGGTTAGTGAATGAACTGCAGTCAACTTCATGTCAGAATTTTAGCTTATAGTGTAAGGTAGATAGCATTTTTCACCATGAATCCTTTGGAACTGTCTTTGATCATTGTATTAATCAGAGTAGCTAAGTCTGCCACAGTTGATCATCATTACAACATTGGTGTTACTGTGTACAATGATCTCCTGGTTCTATTCACTTCATTTTGTATCAGTTCACGTAGATCTTGTATTTTTTCTGAAACCATCCTCCTTGTCATTTCTTAGAGGACAATAGTATTCCTTCACAATCATATGCCACAACTTGTTCCACTATCCACCAATTGAAGAGTGTCCCCTCAATTTTCAATTCTTTGCCACCAGAAAAAAAAGTTGCTATAAATGTTTTATACATATAGGTCTTTTTCCTTTTTCTTTGATCTCTTTGGGGTACAGACCTAGTAGTGGTATTACTGGGTCAAAGGTTACATAAAATTTCATAGCCCTTTGGGTGTAGTTCCAAATTCTTCTTCAGAATTGTTGGATCAGTTCACACCTCCACCAATAGTGCATTAGTGTCCCTATTCTTCCACATTCCCCCTACCATTTGTCATTTTTCTTTTCTGTCATATAAGCCAATGAGATCAGTTTGAGGTGGTACTTCAGAGTTGTTTTAATTTGCATTTCTCTAATTATTAATAATTAAAGAATTTTTTTCATATGACTGTAGATAGCTTTGGTTTCTTCTGAAAACTGCTTGCTTGTATCTTGTGATTTTTTATCAACTGGGGAATAGCTCTTATTTTTTATATAAATTTGATTCAATTCCCTATGTATTTGAGAAATGAGAGCTTTATCAGAGAAACTTGCTATAAAATTTTTTGATATTACTTCATTGTCTATAGTTCCTTTCAGCAAAATATAGTTTCCCTGATTATCTTTTTAATTTGGTCTATTTTTGCTTTTGCTTTGTCTGAGATCATGATAGCTATCCCTGCCCTCCCCCCCCTTTTTTTAATCTCAGCTAAAATATAACAGATTCTGCTCTAGCTCCTATTTTAACTCTATATATGTCTTTCTGTTTCAAATGTGTTTTTTGTAAATGGCATATTGTTAGGTTCTAGTTTCTAAGCCATTCTACCATCTACCTCTATTTTACAGGTGATTTCATCTCATTCACAGCCACAGTTATGATGCCTATTTCTGTATTTCCCTACATCCTATTTTCTTCTGTTTATCCTTCTCTCTCTTTATACTGTCTCTCCTCAAAAGTCTGTTTTGCTTCTGACCACTATCTCCTTTAATCCACCCTCCCTTTTATTCCTACTTCTCCCTTTCTCTTATCTTCTTCCTTTCTTACTTACCTTTTGAGTAAGGTAGATTTCTATACCCAACTGAATGTGTGTGTGTGTGTGTGTGTGTGTGTGTATTTCTGTGTGTGTATTCTTCCCTCTTTGAACCAATTCCAATGAGAGTGGGATTCAAGAATTAGCTTTCATCCCCCACCCATTTCCCCCTCCACTGTAAAAGTTCTTCCTTGTGTGCCCCTTTAATGTGAGATAATGCTCCTGCCCCATTCTTTCTCTCCCTTCCTCCAGTGCATCCCTCTTCTTCACCCCTTCATTTTTTTTGAGATCATCCCAACATAATCATCACATACCCAGGTCCTCGGTCTATGTAGGCTCCTTCTAATTGCACTAATAATGATAAAGTTATTAGGACATATATATGTATATATATGTATATATATGTATGTATCCATATCCATATATAAATATAATTTTTCCCACCTAGGAATATAAACATTTTAACTGTATTAAGTCCCTTATGATTTTTCTTTCATGTTTACCTTTTTATGCTTCTCTTGAGTATTGTGTTTTAATGTGAATTTCTTTTTTGTCCTGCTCTAGTATCTTCCTCAGGAATGCTTGAAAGTACTCTGTTTCATTAAATATCCATTACCCCCCCCAAAAAGCATTATATTTGGTTTTGCTGGATATGTTATTCTTAGTTATAATCCTAGATCCTTTGCCTTCTGGAATATCATATTATAAGCCCTCCACTTCTATAACATGGAAGCTCCTAAATCTTGTGTGATACTAATTTGACTTCATAATATTTGAATAATTTATTTCTGGTTGCTTGAAATTTTTCTGTTTGATCTAGAAACTCTGGAATTTGTTATAACATTCCTGGGAGTTTTCATTTTGGGATCTCTTTCAGGAGATAGTAGATTTTTTACTTTCCTGTTTTATCCTATGGTTCTAGGATATTGGGACTGTTTTCCTTGATACTTTCTTGAAATATGATGCCTAGGCTCTTTTTGTGATCATGGCTTTCAGGTAGTCCAGTAATTCTTGAATTACCTCTCCTTGATCTATTTTTCTAGATCAGTTATTTTTCCAGTGAGGTGTTTCCCATTTTTTTCTACTTTATTATTTTTTGACTTTGATTATTTCTTGATGTCTCATGGAATCATTAGCTTCTACTTCCCAATTTTAATTTCTAAGGAATTATTTTCTTTGGTAAGCATTTCTTTTCCATGTGACCAGTTCTACTTTTAAAGGAGTTCCTTTCTTCAGCAAATTTTTGTTCCTCTTATTAAAGTTTTCATAATTTTCTTACATCACTCTAATTTCTTTTCCTTTTTTTCCCCTCTATCATGCTAATCTTTCTTTAAGTTTTCCAGGGAGTCTTGTTGGGCTTGTATCCAATTTGCATCATTTTCTTCGAGGCTTTGCTTGTAGCTGTTTTCACAGTATTATCTTCTTCTGTTATGTCTTGATCTTCTCTGACTTCACAGTAGCTTTTTGTGTCAGGTTCTTTATGGTCAGGGTTTTTTTTCCCTCATTTATAAGATTTTGAGTGCCAAATTTTTCCCTTCCCCTGCTTCTTCCTCCTCCCCCCCAAGATGGCATGCAATCTGATATAGGCTACACATGTACAATTCTATTAAGCATATTCCCACATTAATTATGTTGTAAAAGAAGAATCAGAACAAAAGGGAAAAACCACTAGAAAGGGAAAAAAAGAGAAAATAAAATGCTTCGATCTACATTCAGACTCCATATTTCTTTCTCTGGATGTGAATAGCATTTTCCATCATGAGTCTTTCGGAATTGCCTTAGATCATTGTATTGCTGAGAAGAGCTAAGCCTATCAAAGTTGGTCATCGTACTATGTTGCTGTTACTGTGCACAGTTTTCTCCCGGTTCTGCTCATTTCACATAGTATCAGGTAATGTAAGTCTTTCTAGGTTTTTATGAAATCCACTTGCTCATCACTTCTTATAGCACAATAGTATTCCATTGCATTCATATACCACAACTTGGTCAGCCATTCCCCAATTGATGGGCATCCTCTCAATTTCCAATTTTTTGCCACCACAAAAAGAGCTGCTATAAATATTTTTGTACATGTGGGTCCTTTTTTATGAACTCTTTGGGATACAGAACTAGCAGTGGTATTGTTGGATCAAAGGGTATGCACAATTTTAGCACCCTTTGAGCATAGTTCCAAATTGCTCTCCAGAATGGTTGGATCAGTTCACAACTCCACCAACAATGCGTTAGTGTTTCAATTTGCCTACATCTTCTGCAACATTTATCATTTTCTTTTTTTGTTATATTAGCCAATCTGTTAGGTGTGAAGTGGTACCTGAGAGTTGTTTTAATTTGCATTTCTCTAATCAATAGTGATTTAGAGCATTTTTTCATGTAAGTATAGATAGCTTTATGTCTTCATCTGAAAACTGCCTGTTCATATCCTTTGACCATTTATCATTTGGGGAATGATGTTTGCTTATTTTTTTCTAGCCTATTTCTCAACTTTAAACTTCTTACTATAGCAAAGTTGGTCTTTACTCACCTAGGGGTGGGAAGGCACTCTCCAAAGTTTCAGGCTCTTTTGTGCTGCTATTTTCAGAGCTCATTCTGGGAATCTACAAGTTTTTGGTGCTTCCAAGGTGGTATAATCAGGGGAGAGGTGTGGTCACTGATCTCATCTGCACTCTGATCTTTGCCTAGGAAGGGTTCCTGCTCCCTTGTATTTAAAAGCACTCTGTGTTCCTTTCTGCCCTAGAAGTGTAAGGAGGGCTCCTGCTTCCTTGTGACCAACCACAAGTGCTCCTCTCTGCTCCCAGAACTGCGAATGAGTAATGATGTTGCCAGATAGCATCAGGTCCTGCACCCACTGTCAGCTCAGGGTCCCTCATCTCTTTTTGACCAATTGTACAACCCCCTTACCTAGCTGGCTAAAAGCTCTTAAAGCTGCTGCTGTTACAGCTACCTCCAAGGCCCATCCCTGGTATTGCCTGAGCTGTGCTTGCCCCCACCTTAGTGTGCAGACCTCTCCTGCTAACTTCCTAAGTTGTCTTGGGCTGGAAAAAAATGTGTCATCCTGACCTCCAGAATTTAATTTGATAAGTTATTTTAAAATTGTTTGGAGGGGATTGTTCAGGCTACTTTTTTCATTTGAGCTTCTGTGCATAAAAGTTTTAGGCCAAGCTTGTTACATTTTAGTAGGATAAATTCTTTATGAATTTAGAGGCAAATCTTGGATCTCACACATGGGTAGAAAAGAATAGAATAGATCCTATGGATGGAGATGAGCATTTGGTACCCTGGTATCCTTATTAATGAGAGCTCATTTTCCCTCTGGTGTCTATTTACAAGAGCATCATTGTGGTACACCTACTTGGCAGTGTCATTCTTTAATTCTATTTCTCTGCTACATTTGGGCATTTTTCAGTATCCCTTCTAGGTTGTCCACCAAGGAACAATGACTGAAAGGCCAGGTGGGTCCTAGGCTGTAGTTTCATAGCCAAATACAGTTACTGGTTTCAGACTTTATGTGGGATCTTGAGAGAACAGAGAAAAGGTGAGGTGCCCATCCAGTAGGGAATTCATGTATTAAAGAAAGAAGAAGATTAACTTTTTATTGCTGTCAAACAGATTGTCAACAGGAAAATGCAGCTTTTAAAAGCTATCTCAGTTTCAGTGATCACTTGTATAGTGAAATCATATTGTACACCAATGCCAGGCTAATTTTCCTTAAATATTGCTTTTTATCATGTTACTCCCCTGCTCGTTACTTTTTTAATGAGGTTTTTTTTAATGAGTTGAATGAGATGACTCCTAAGGTTTAGTCCAGCTCTAAATCCTAAAAATTCCTGAATGTCTTATCAAATATGCACTTTCATGATTTTCAAGGTTATGGATGGTCTGGCTCCACCCCATCCACCCGGCTTCATTTTCCATTGCTCTCTAAGACAAATCTGCTATATTAGCTAGGCTATTTTATTATCATCTCCTCATATACAGTGCTCATTTCTGCCTCTGAACCTTTGCTTATTCTGTTACCACAACCTGAAATCTCTTTACTTCTCTCCAACTTTGCCAAGTCCTGCATATTCTCTGAGGACTAATCTAAGTACCATTTCTTATGTTAAGCCTTTTTTCATACTGCCAGGCCATAGCGATACTTGTCTGCTTTCATTCCTTTGGTATTTATTGTCTATGATACACATAGTATTTTGTTTTACCCCTTCACTACAGTGGATCTGTGATCTCAATGATGTGGGCCTTTCTTCTCATGGTATAAATTGTACCCCTTCATCTCTGCCAATCCTGTGACATCCTTGTGCATGACCTTCCATAAATCTGCCACAAGGAATCTACCTAGTATATTGGGGGCCTTAGTAGGGTTCTCTTGATGTTGGTTGGATGCTAATGGAGCTTTTAGGCAGTATATCAGTTATCTTTCACTCTTGTTATATGGCAGACCCAGGACCATTTTTTTCCCCTGGTCATTCATTTCTTCAACAATATTCTCTTCTTTACTTCTCCTGAATAGTAACTTTTTCTAATACGTACTTTGTTTTTACTAGTATGTATGTATTTCTCTCTCATGTTTGTGATAATCCTATTTTTTCCCACTGGTTATTTCATGCATGTGCATCCACTTGCTCTAACTAGATTGTAGGCTATGGCAAGGACAATGTCTTATACATCTCTCCTATGTCATTAGGCACAGTGCTCAATAAGTTATTGATTGGTTGATCGTAGTCTGAGCCTGGTATCTAATAAGTGTTAAATGTCAAGTCTTGTCATATCTACCTTTATAAGATCTCATATAATCTAATCCAATAAACATTTATTAAGCACCTAAGAAAACAGTCTCTGCCCTCAAGGAGCTTATCCTTAATAGGAGGAGACAACACCATAAAGAGTAGGGAGGGGATGAAGCACACCAGGCCACACCTGACACAGAGGCATCTTGTTCCATGGAGTTGAAAAAACTAGGGAGGGCAGCAAATGCAAAGTGGAGTAAGCCCCAAAGTTCAGTATCTGCCCTCTATAAAGAAAGGCATTGGGAGGAGTTTGGTACTCTATCCTCCACCCCTCCAATCAGAGGGAAAAGAGGCTGAGGGAGGTAGTGTCAGTTAAGGCTTGAGTTAGCAGCATGGTGATAGGAACAAAGGTGATGAGCTTAATCTGGAAGGGGCATCCTGTTTTGTGCAGTTGAAAAAAAATCAGGCAGCAGATGGAGAGTGGAGATAAGCTCATTTTTTTTTTTTTAGGCAATTAGGGTTAAGTGACTTGCCCAGGGTCACACAGCTACTAAGTGCCAAGTGTTTGCTCTGAGGTCGGATTTGAACTCAGGTCCTCCTGACTTCAGGGCTGGTGCTCTATCCACTGCACCACCTAGCTGCCCCAAGAGTGGTGATATATAACATCTATATCTATATTTGGAGCAGGTAGGTTGTGCAGCAGATAGAGTGCTGGGCCTAGAGTCAGTAAGACTAATCCAGTTCAAATCCAGCATCATACACTTACTAGTTGGGTGACCCTGGGCAAATCACTTAACCCTGTTTGCCTCAGTTTTCTCATCTGTAAAATGAGCTGGAGAAGGAAATGGCAAGTCATTCTAGTATCTTTGTCAAGAAAATGCCAAAAAGGGTCATGAAATGTTGGATATAACTAAAAAATGACTAAATTTAAAAAAAATTAATATTTCTGTGTATCATACAACATTTCTACTCACACAGCCATCACCCTCTTGAGGTCCTCATCACCTCTCTCACTCAGATTATTACAATGGCCTTCTAAATGTTTTAACCCTCTCCCTATTCTAATCCATCCCTTAAACAGCTGCCAAAGTGATTTTCCTAAAACACAGATCTGACCCTGTCATCCTCTATTCAGTGAATTTCAGTGGTTCCTGTTATATTTAGAATCACTTAAAAGCTTCTGCCAGGCATTTAAAGTTCTTCACAATCTCTCTCCTTCCTACCTTTTCAGTCTTTGCTCTCCTCCAGACATTTCATAATGTTTATTCCTGCCTCTAAACGTGTGCTCATCTTATTACTCCAACTTGAAATCTTTCTCTACTTCCTCCTACATCCTGTGCTTTCTTTAAGGCTCCATTTAAGTCCCATTTTTCATATAAAGCTTTTTTTCCTCTTCAAAATCCGAGGTCACAGTGATAGCTTACTGTGATGATGCTTCATCTCCTTTCTCTGGGCCTATGCACTAGTCTTCTCCTCACATCTGTTGTTCTTTTTTGTTTTTACTTTTTAGGCATTTGGGGTTAAGTGACTTGCCCAGGGTCACACAGCTAGTACGTGTCAAGTATTTGCTCTGAGGCCAGATTTGAACTCATGTCCTCCTGACTTCAGGTCCGGTGCTCTATCCACTGTGCCATCTAGCTGCCCCTTCTCCTCATATCTGGAATGCTCTCCCTTCTCACTCTTGCCTCTTAGAATCTATGGCTTCTTTCAAGATGCTGCTCTAGTGCTCTTTTCTGCAGGAGGCTTTTCCTGGGCTTTCCAGACATTACAGCCTTCTCTTCTAAAGCTACCTTCCATTTACTTTATGTGTACCTTATGCACTTGTGGCTTCAAGAAGCCATAGCATGCACAGCAGCTACATTCTGGTAAAATCATTACTGCAGACAGGCTAAACCAGGTTGAAGATAACCAATAGGCCTCAAAGTTGTTGGTGATTTAGGGGGATGTCCGCCTCAGCATATGAAGACTTCCCCCAGCAGAATGGGAGGATGAGAACAATTTGTTCCAATGGCTATGGAGGCTACAGCAGACACCATGGAGAGCTTAGAGCTTGGTTAGGCATTGAAGACGCCAAGGTTGTGCATTCTGGGCCATTGCCAGTCATCTTGACTTTTGTGTTGCCACTGGACTTTGACTCTGGAAGGGAGAGTGAAGCTGATGACTTTGCATAACTCTGCCTCCCTTAAATCCAATTCATGGGCAAGTCAGAACATCACCTTTTGATGTCATTTGTCCTGTTCAAATAACAAACAACTTCTACATACCTCTATATGTTGCCTCCTGCATTAGAAGGGAAGTTCCCTGACATCAGAGACTATTTTCATCTTTCTTTGTACCCCAGGATTTAACATGGCAACTATGTGCAGTGGATAGAGTATTGGACCTGGAGTCAGGAAGGCTCATCTTCCTGGTTTTAAATCTGGCCACAGATACTTATTAGCTGTGTGACCCTGGGCAAGTCACCTGTTTGCTTCAATTCTTCATCTGTAAAATGAGTTGCTGAAAGAAATGGCAAACCGCTTCAGTATCTTTGCCAAGAGAGCCCAAAATGGGGTCAGGAAGAGTCAGAGATGACTGAAACCATTGAAGAACAATGACAAAGCACTTAGCACAGTGCCTGACTTATAGGAAGTTCTTAATAGAAGCTTTATTCACTGATTGATTGATAAGTGACAGTCATCTGACCAGAAAATTGAGCTTGTCTTATTGCCTATTTAGTATCCAGTCAAGGGCAAGAGAATAACACTCTTATTTCGGTCTTATAAAATTACTTTCAATTTACAGTTTTTGAATTTTTTCCTCATAAATGGAAATCAGTGAACCTTCTGGAAAAGACTCAGGATATTCAGAGGAGTATTTTTAGCACTTGCTGGCACCCTTGGATCAGAAAAGGTTGTTCTTTTTTTTTTTTTTTGCCAACCTTTATAATTCCAAATAGGGCTTGAATCTCCTACTCCTTAATTTCTTTCTAAAACATTTTACTTTTTTTTTTCTAGCAGGCATAGTTCAATTTATTTGTTTATAAAAAACATCTATGTGGTTGCCACAGCAGCTGCCTGGGTCCTCTGGACAGACACTCGAGTGTGAGTCTTCACAAGATGGTCGGTGAATTCCTGATAGGGGGACTTAGTGAACACAGCCTCCTTCCACAGGTCTGGGGTTAGATAGCTGTATGTTTTGGAGATGGCCTCGAAGGTAGCTTTAGTGAAGTTGCCCAGAGTGGCAGTACAGCCTCTTGCAGATGTGTAATAGTAATCAATTCCAGCCATTGTCAGGAGCTTCTTAGGCACAGGAGCTGAGAGGATGCCAGTACCTCTAGGGGAAGGGATTAGGTGCACCAGAACTGATCCACATTGCCCAGTGACCTTGCAGGGCACTGTGTGAGGCCTGCCAATCTTGTTCCCCCAGTAGCCACGTCTCACAGGAATGATGGACAGCTTGGCCAGAATGATAGCACCACGAACAGCTGTGGCCACTTCCTTGGAGCACTTGACACCCAGGCCAACATGACCATTCTAGTCACTAATGTCCATAAGAGCCTTGAACCTGGTACGTTGTCAAGCTCTAGTTTGTTTCTGAACAGGCATGATCTTCAGAACCTCATCTTTCAATGAAGATCCCAGGAAGAAATCTATGATCTCACACGCCTTGATAGGAAGGGAGAAAAGATAGATCTCTTCCAAAGACTTGATTTTCATGTCCTTGATTAGCCCACCCAGCTTAGTGACAGGAACCCACTCTTTGTCTTCCATCTTTCCTCCCCGAGCCCCGCGGCCATGACCACGGCCTCAACCACTGCCCTGACTTCAACCTCGGCCCCCACTGGCAAGGCCATCATGGAAGCCACCTTGACCTCTGACTCTGGGGCCCCTGGGGCCTCCCACTCCTCCTGCAGCACTGGTGTCGTCCTCCATTTTGTGTTCACTAGAAGTAGAAGAACATTTGACTTTTTGAAGCTTATGTGTGTCTCCTTAAAAAAAATCACCCCTTTGAAAATGTGTCTAGTTTCAAATTAGGGGAAACCATGAAGAAACTAAGAACATCCTTATCTTCCTCTTAGGCCACAAGTTCTTCGGAGAAGAGTTTGTTTTTGGTGTATTTTATGTCGTGTTGGACTTGGAGTCAGGAAGATGTGAATTTAAATTCCACTTTAGACACTAAGCTAAGTGATCCTGGGTAAAGTCACCCTAGCTGAGTCTCTATGAACTCATGTGTGAAAGGGTAATAATAATAGCACCTATATCCCAGAGGTGGTCATTTGTAAAAACAAAACTTTAATTTGATGTAATTAAAACTACCCATTTATCTTTTGTGCTCTTATTTTTTATTTGATTATGAATTCTTCCCTCTCCCTAGATCTAAAAAGTATTTTCTTTTTTACTCTTTAATTTCTTTATGACACAGACTTTTATATTTAAATCATACCTCTTTTTGTAGCTTATCTTATTACGTGTTGTGAGGTTTTAGACTAAACCTAATTTCTACCAGATTGCTATCCAGTTTTCATAGCAGTTTTTGCCAAATAGTGAGCCCTTACCTTAGGAAGCTGTTTTCTTTGGGTTTATGGAATACCAGACTACTAGGTTCATTTACTTCTGTGTGTTCACAAAAGTTGTTGTGAGGACCAAATGAGGTAATATGTAAAGCGTTTTACAAGCTTAAAGCTCTATGAAAATGCTATTAAAGATAATAATGATAATAATAATACTATTTTTGTCTTTTCATTGCCAGTCCCAATCATAGCCTCCTTGCACATAAAAGATACTTAATAAATTTATTTATTAATAAATAATAAATCTCCTCTTTGAAATTCTGCATTTGTTGTAAGGACTCAGGGACCAGCTTTTTTTTTTCACCTTGCTTAATTTATTTTTATTTTCCCAAAAGGGAGTTCCTGAGAATCTAGATGCAGAAGATTAGGCCATTATCTATCTTGAATTTCTTTCATTCTTATTTCTTTCTATCTGATTTAGTTAGTTCCTACCAAGCTTCCCGCAAGATGCTTTCCTGTGTTATTAAATATCTTACAATTGAAGAGTGTCACTTCTCATAAACCAGCTATGGAATTCTTCTGGGTCCCTAGGGCCTTTCAATTTAGTTGGCTCAGCTGGCATAGTTGATACTGTTCAGGACTATAGAGTTAGAGGTTGAATGAAATGGTCTATGGGCAGCCCGTAACTATTTCCCAGTTGTTTATGGGGGCAGTGAGCCTAAGTGTTTCACCAGATATTCACAGTTATCCCCACTTGCATGTGTAAGTGAAAGGGCTGGGATTGTTAACTTCTCCAGATACTGAGAATTATCACAGTTGCCTTTCTTGGCTACTTTGGGCACTCATCTTAAAAAAAAAATTATTGATGACTTTTGTTCGTACATTTCTGGATATATTCCACCATCTATGCCCCTCATCCTTGCCCTGCCCCACTCAAACCATCTTTAGTAACAAAGGAAAAGCCAGTTATGCAAAAACAGCTGGTGAGAGGCAGTGTGGCCTCATGGAAAGAGAGTTGAATTCTGAGTCAGAAAGACCAGGGCCCAAGTCTTATCTCTGACATATATTGGGGATATGATCTTGCAAGTCATTTGACTTTCTAGTGCCTCAGGCAACTTTTTTAGTAAGAGAACAAGTGCCAACCTGTGTTAGTAAAGGGAGTTTCTTTATTCCCAAAGCAGCAAAATCAAATCCTCCCCAAAAATGGGAAGAAAAATAAAACTAGCAGTGATCTTGTTATTTGGTCGTTTCAGTTGTGTCTGACTGTTCATGACTGCATTTGGTGTTTTCTTGGCAAGGATACTGGAGTGGTTTGCCATTTCCTTCTCTAGCTCATTTTACAGATGAGGAAAATGAGGCAAAGTTAAGGGTCACACAGCTAGTAAATATCTGAGGCTAGATTTAAACTTAGGAAGATAAGTTTTTCTGATTTTAGGCCCAGTAATCTATCCACTGCTCTACTTAATTGTCCAAGTAGTGACCTTACCTGATTATAATGGCAACATTCTTCCCTAGTAGTCTTCCCTGTTGTTGTTTGTCTTTCATTTTGGAAGAGCCAAAGACGTGGGGAGAGTGATGAGAGTTATGTCTTGACTTGCCTATGATTGGATTTCCCCAAGGCAAAGTGGTAAAAGCAACTAGTTCTTAAATCAGAAATTCAAATCCCAAATCACTTAACACTTTCCCCTACATCAGTTTCCTCATTTGCAAAATAAGAGGGTGAAATTAGAGGGCTTTTGAGATTCTCTTCAGCTCTATATCTATGCTCCTGTGATGTCGCTGTTGAAAGGAGGGAGCTCTTTTTTTTTTTTACCATCATTTAGATTGGTTATTACTCCAAGTATGACTTTATTTTAGTGTTCTTTGCATTTATATTATCGTAGTTATTGCTATGTCATGTTGAATGATGAGGACCTTGCCTCCTACTTTATTACTAAAATTGAAGCCATTCAGTGTGAAATCCCTCATTTTTCTTCTTCATCCCCAAATCCCTTGATATCCTCTCAACGTATCTTCTTTTCCTAGTCTCTGAGATGGCCTTCCCTTCCCCTCCCCCCAAGAGTAAATCTGTCTACGTGAGTTCTTGGTCCTGTCGCCTTCTGTCTTCTCTAACAGATTGTAACCTCACTCCATATCAATTTTTTCCTTCCCTACTGTTTAAAAAAAAAGCCCAAGTATCCTTAATCCTAAGAAAAACACAAAACAAAAACACAGAAAGCAAACAAACAAAAATCTTTCATTTCCTTCTCATCGTTACTCTTATTTATCTCTCCTACTTTGCTTAGCCAAACTTCTAGAGAAAATTGTCTATATTTTCTATGCCTCTACTTCCTCTTCTTTCATTCACTTTTCATCCCTTAGAATACCTCAATACTCGCTTGAAACTGTTCTCTTCAAAGTTTCCTGTGGTATCTTAATTGCTAAATCTGTCCTCATCTTTCTCAACCTATCTGCTGCATGTCACACTGTTAACTGCTCTCTCTTCCTGGATAGTCTCTCTTATCTGGGTTTTTGGGGCACAACTCCTCTTATTTCCCCTACTGTTTGTCTAACCACTCCTCAGTCTGCTTTGCTTGTTGGAAATCACTATCATGTCTCCCCCTTTCCAACTCTCTGTCTTTCCGGCTTTTCTCTCCCCCTCCCTCCCTCCTCCCTCCTCCCTTCTCCCTTCCTCCCTTCTCCCTTCTCCCTTCTCCCTTCTCCCTTCTCCCTTCTCCCTTCTCCCTTCTCCCTTCTCCCTTCTCCCTTCTCCCTTCTCCCTTCTCTCTTCTCTCTCTCTCTCTCTCTCTCTCTCTCTCTCTCTCTCTCTCTCTTTCTCTCTCTCTCCTCTCTCTCTCTCTCTCTCTCTCTCTCTCTCTCTCTCTCTCTCTCTCTCTCTCTCTCTCCTTCCTTCCCTCTCTCCCCTCTGTCTCTGTGTCTCTGTCTCCGTCTATCTCCTCATCATTTCCCATGGCTTTAAATCATCATCTCTGTCAGTGACTCCCAAAATACAATGTTATCTTTCCCCCCAAATCTAACCCTTTCCCATACTTTCTTATTTCTGTCGAAGGCACCACTCTCCTTCTAGTCTGTAGGTTTATAACCTTGGTATTATCCCTAATTCCCCATTCTTCCTTACCCCCTCTAGCCAATCATTTGCCAGATCTTGCTATTTCTGCCTCACATCTTTCACATTCAGTACCTTCTCTTTCCTCCTAAAGCTACCATTTTGGTCCAGGCTCTCTGCACCTGTCACCTAGATTCTTGCAACAGCCTCCTAATTGGTCTCTCTGCCTTAAGTTTCTTGCCATTTTAGCCGATCCTGGCTACTGCTACAGAAGTGATTTACCTTAAGCACAGTATGGACCAGATCATTCGCTTATTTAATAAACTGCAGTGGCTTTCTATTGACTCTAGAATCAAATATATACTCTGCTTGGCTTTTAAAGCCCTCCCAGATTTGCCCCAGCCTATCTTTCAAGCCTAACTGTACATTACTACTCGTTCTTGAGGCACAATGGATGGAATACTAGGCCTGAAATCAGAAAGACCTGAGTTCAAATCTGGCCTCAGATACTTAGTAGTTGTATGACCCTGGGCAAGTCATTTAACCTTTGTTCACCTCCAGTTTCCTCAAATGTAAAATGGGGATAATAATAGCATCTATCTTGCAGAATTGTCATATCAAATGATAATATTTGTAAAAAAGTATTTAGCGCAGTTCTTGGAACATATTAGGGAATATATATGTATACATATGCTTATTATATGTGCTTATTACCTATATGCTTATTCCTTTCTGCTTTCTGCTATTCAGTCAATCTGACCTTCTCTCTATTCCTCACTCATGGTACTCCATTGGATTTTGTTGTGCCTTTCCATTGACTGTCTGCCATGCTTAGAACATACCCTCTCTTCACTTCCACCTAAAAGAGTCCCTCTCTTAATTTAATATGCAGTTCAAGGACCATCATCTAAGTGAAACTTGTTCTGATCCCCTCAACTATTTCTGTTTCCCTCTCAAACTATATTGGAAAAAAGACATATACTCTGAGCTCACTCTCCCAATTGCTACTCAAACTAGCAGGTTGGGTCCCCAGACCAAGGCTGCTTCTCCCCTCAAGGTTTTAGAGGTAATCCTGAAGTGTTGGGGTATTTCTCTAATATTGTTGCTCATGGGCCATCATTCAGTGTATTCTCTCAAATACTATCTCTTAGTAACCATTTCCTCAATATTATCTATCATGTGATCGCTGCTCCAATATAATTTTTACCAGTTGATCTCTGACTAATATCAATTATCCAATTAACATTAATTAACTTTTACAAAGTGATATTTACTGGGCAGCTAGGTGGCACAGTGGGTAGAGTTCTGGGCCTAGAGTCAGGAAGACTCATCTTCCTGAGATCAAATCTGATATAATTATACTTATCAGAAGTCCAGGGATAGGAAGGGTCCTGAATTTGGGATTGACTATAACGTTGTTATCAGTGTGATGGTTTCCCTCTTCTTGCTTCAGATGTCTTAGGCTATCCATGGAGTTGTCAGCATTTTTTTTTGTGCTTTGAAAAATTCCTAAATCAATGATACTAAAAATAATCCTCTTTTGTTCTACAGGATTTGAACATAATTTTTGGCATAGAAAAATTGTGACTGCTTAGAGGCTTCTTTGATCTTCATTGGACACCAATACCTGGACATCATGATCTCCCATTTCATCATTTTTCTGAGGTGAGAGGGCCTTTTAAAAAGGGTCAGAGTTTTTTTTTTTTAATGTGTTAGTTTTATTGACTCCCTCCCTTCTTGTGGTCTAATGCTTTTATATACTATAAAGTATATAATAGACCTCTTAATTGATTGGATAACTAGGGTTTTGATTCAAGGGTAGGAAAGTAGAGCTTAGAGCTACTGTCAAATTTGACCTATAAAGCTTGAATATCAGTAGGTAGTTGTAGATGTAAGCTACCATAAAGGCAACTCCATCAGGGAGACTACAAAAATGGCCACCATGAGAGTAGGGGTCTGGAGTCTTCTGTACAAAGTTTTACAAGATGTCCTACAACTTAAATTTATGCCACTGGGATCTATTAACCTCCTGTAATAACTCACATGCCCTCTCTTTGAAAGGAGACCAATCCCTAGTGCCATGCTATTCCAGAGTAAGAGTTTGTTGATCAGGGGTTAGTTATTGGGTTATGGTGGGGTGGGGTAGAAGGAGTAGGAAGTAGGCAATGAAGAGTAAGATGTAGATTTGCCAGCCTGTGGAACAGGATCAGAGAGGTCCTAATTGTTACTGATTTTGTAATCCTGCAGGAGCAATAATGCAGTAGGTGGCATAGTAGATAGAGTACCAGGCTTGGAGCTAGGAAGACCCCATTTCGAATCCTGATTACAGATACTTGCTAGCTGTGTAACTAAGCATTTAACCTCTTTCAACCTTTGTTTCCTCTTCTGTAAAATGAGGATAAGAATAGTATCTGCTTCTCAGAGTTGTTGTGAGGCTAAAATGGATGATATATATAAAGTGTTTTGTAAACTTTAAAATTATATGCATAATATATTCACACATTAGCTATTATTGTTGTATTTATATGACTTGGGATACTTAGTAGGGAACCAATGTCAACGAAGAATTCTACAACAAAATCTTGAGAAAGCTAGTTATTACAAAGAAATTGATTAATTTCTGAGATTTCGGGTAAAAATCTCTGAATGGTAAAATAATTGTTGTTCATCCTTCATTCTCCAAGAGGACCGACGACATCAGGAGGGTGATATCTTGACTTGCAAGTGGATGGGATTTAAGTGAGGCAGAGCTGTGCAGAGTCATCAGCCTCACTCTCTCCTCCAGAGTCATCAGAGTCCAGTGGCAAGACATAGGTCAAGGTGATTGGCAATAGCCCTAGATGCAGTGGGAGACCTTGGCCTTTTGTTAAAATAACAACAACTAACATTTCTATGGCACTAAACACGTGACAGACATTGTGCTAAGTGTTATACAATTAATCCTTGTGTGGATAAATAACTTTTCCTGTTTGAATACTTGTATAGGTAAACTTTCATGGTGATCCTGGACAAGTTATTTATCTTCTTAGGTCACCCCACCCCCACCTCCCAATCTGTAAGACCATCTATTTCAGAGCAGATGCAGACCTACATTTGTAGGGGGAGCTTGCCTACTCTGAGTTCCTAAACCAACGAGAGAGAGAGAGAGAGAGAGAGAGAGAGAGAGAGAGAGAGAGAGAGAGAGAGAGAGAGAGAGATCACTCTGTACACCTTCCACCTATGGAAGTGGCAATGCAACATTTCAAGATTTGCCTGAGGCTCCCAGAGGGTAATCGGGAATAACAACAATCACATGGCTGCAGCTCTTTTGCAAGGACTTTTTTCACATAGGCCCTGTGACTTGGGTAGTGTAAGTATCACTCCCATAAATAGAAAAGGGAGGGAAAGGAGAAAACTGCTCAGCTGCATCTGCTAAGGCAGATACCATAGAGAATAGGAGGTGGAGCATATGAAGAATGTTAGCAGGGAAGCCCAGGAATTTACCAGAGACAGTGGCCAAGAGGGTCAACAACCAGACTCACAGATGTCTATACAGACTGAACTAGAGATCCTAACTCAAGGTAAATCTGATTGCATAGATAGCGGTGAAACTCCTGTTTAGGGTATGGGAATGGAAAGACATGTGCTATTTTAAAAGAAAGAAATAAGATGAAAGATTAGCACTGCATATCAATAAGAAATGTTCATGAAAGTCCATGTGAGTCTTATGAATAAGTGAAGTCAAGTCAATGAGCATTTATTAGGCACTTGCTATGTCCCAGGTACTGTGCCAAGTATTAGGGATGTGAAGAGGCAAAAATGCAGTCATGATCTCAAGGAGCCCATGGTCTATTATGGGAGACAACTTTTGAATAATTATATACATACAACATATGTATAAGCTAAATTGTAGATAATTTCAGACGAGAAACATTAGCATTGATAGGACTGGGGAAGGCCTTTTGAAGAAGGTAGAATTTGAACTGAGAATTGAAGGAAGCCAGGAAATCCAGGAGGTAGAGATGAGGAAGGGGAGAATTCTAGTCATGGGAGATAGCCAATGAAAAGACATGAACTCTGTATATGGAATGTAGTGTCCCAGGAGCAGCAAGGTGGCCAGCATCATTCTATTGTAGAGTGTGTGGAAGAGAGTGAAATGAAGTGAAAGAAGACTAGAAAGGAAGGAGAGGGTCAGGTGTGAAGGGCTTCAAAAACCAAACAGGATTTTCTATTTGATCTTGGAGGTAAAAGGGAGCCATTGGAACTCATTGTGTAGGGAGGTAATATGATCAAGACCTTCACTTTAAGGTCACATTAGAAGCTGAGTCAGGGATGGTCCAAGGTCAGACTGCAGTGATTTGATATTGAGATACTCATAATAAGAAAACCAATAATAAACCAATAATAAAACAGCAACAAATGATACATCTATCAAGTTAAAGATTGCAAAATCATTTTACACTTGGAGTTCCACAATAACCCTGTGTACTAGGTATTAAAGGTTTTATTAACACCTATTTTGTAAATGGGGAAACTGGGTCTAGAGAAATCAAGTGATTCACCCATGATTGAAAAACTACAAGTGTCAGAGTTAGGATTTGAACCCAGGCCTTCCAGACTCCCAATCCAACTTCCTCTTAATAAATTAAAAAAAACTAAACTAAATGTAAAAATAAGATAATTATGTTGTGTTAAAATCCAGTATAATCTGAAGAGCAGTTACACTGTGTTTTATTTCCTTTAAATATGGTTTTGAAATATTCTGGTCCTTTTAAGAGTTAGTGGTATCTGGCAGAGAAAAATAACTTAAGGGAACTCACAGCAGTTACTAAGGAGATGAATTGTATGGAAATTCAGCATTGATCAAAAAGGAATTGGGAGGATCAATGCCAGTGGAGCTGAGACACTCCTACTCAAATAAAAAAGGCAGGTTAAGGCTTTCAAATGCTAGCTGCCAGGGAAACCCCTGACAGGAAAAGAAAAAAAAAACAACAATAATAACAAAAAGCATTTATGGGGATTCACATTCCTGATGGGAAGCCACATGGTGTGACCCTGATCTCTTTGTAGCTTTTGCCAAGCCATGTGGAAAAGAAAGCCAGTTTTTCTCTTCTGTATATAGACAGAGAGGAATTGAATAAATAGTTAGCCAGATTTCTCTGTGCTAGCAGTCTATGGCAACTCAAATACTCCATTACACCTTATAGCAGAAGAACTGAAACCAAATACTAGGAAGTATTGATGTTGAATTTAGGATAGAGGTTCGGGTACTCAGGTCTGAAGGAAGGCCAAGATGGATTAAGTAGGGATAGCTAACTTCTAACTTATTCTTGTGGGTGATGTAATAGTACTCCAAAAAATACTTTGCAAGAGGAGAAATGCCTCATTTATCTAGAGGCCACTGATTCAAGAGCTTCCACTATCCAGAACACAGCTAAGATTCAGAAAGCAAGTTTTTTTCTTTAGAGTTTCTCAGCAGCCAAAGTGGATAACAGTAATTATAATGTATAGTTATGTAGTACTATAGTGTTTTTCAGCGTGCTATCATATACCTTATCTCATCTGATTCTTACAACAACCCTGTGAGACAGGCAGGATGTTTTATAGATGAGAACGCTGAGTGAGAAGAAACTTGGGCTTGCATTAGGCCACATGATTTGTCACGAGGAGAGCCAGAACTAAGATTCCTGTCTTCTGACACTCATTCTTTTTGCTACATACAATTAAGCTGCTTTTCAAGTAAAACATTAAAGCTCATGTACTTTACTCATAGACAACCTCCCAGGTCCTGTTTCAGAGCCCATTTACTTGCAGTTTAGATAATGTACTAATAATATAGGTTATCTCGTTTTTTTAAATCCACTGTAGATTAGAAGGGGAGGAGGTGGGGGGGATTCTAGAGTTAGGCACCCTGATTTGAGCCAAAATTGCTTATAGATGGTATAGCAATGAAGGAGGAGACAGTTTATCAAAATCAGACACAATTCATGACATGTGGCAGCCTAGGACCATTTAATTTAAGGGAATTTAACTCTATAAACTCCAAGAAGTCATTATATTGTAGCAGGATATGGTAATTGTTGGTCATAATGATAACCCTGAGTTATCAAGGAAAGATGAAAATGTGGTAAGTATTTAACAAAGAAGGGATATGCATAATTCATTTTAGAACAAACTCCATCAAAATATGGTTTAAAGGTTAAAGAGATGAGTTTTGGTATTTGGAAAATGTATTTATGTAAGGCAGTCAGTCAATAAGTATTTATTAAATGTGCCATGCACTGTGCTAAGTGCTGTGGATACAAAGATAAGAAAAAGACAGTCCCTGCTTATAAGGAACTCACAGTGTAATGGAAGAGTCAAAATGCAAACAGCTGTGTGTAAATAAGATTTATACTAGATAAAATGGAGACACTCAACAGAAGAAAGGCCCTAAAATTTAGAGGGATCAGGAAAAGTTTCTTGCAGAGACAATTTTAAGTATGGGAGACTACCAGTGAAAGTGCCCAGAGTTGGCAGACAGTGTAATCTTATTCAAGGAACAGCCGTGGTCTGAGAAGTAGGTGGAGAACTAGGAGAGAGGAGCATTAACAAAAATCTAGAGAAAAGAGATGATAAAAAAAAAGGTGATCAACAGTGTCAAAGGTTGCAGAGATGTCAAGAAGGATGAGGACTGAGGAAAGACTATTAGATTTGGCAATTAGGAAATTATTCATATTTTTTTTTCAGTTGAATGATAGTGTTGGAAGCCCCAGTGTAGAGGATTCAGAAGACAGTGAAAGGAAATGGCCTTTTCAAGGAGCTTAGTGACAAAAGGGAGGAGAGATGTGGGAGGATAGCTAGTGGGGATGGATGGATCAAGTGAAGGTTTTTTGAAAATGACGGAGACATGAACAAGGGAGTGTGGAAGGCCAATGAACAGGGAGAAATTGAAAACAAATGAGAAAATAGGGATAACTTAGGGATAAAGTAGGGTGAAATCTGCTGGAGAAGATGGGATGGAATAGATTATTGATTCAGCAGATAGTTATTAAGCACATATTACACTATGCAGCATGACTAGAGGATAGAGTGGTAGACTTTAACTCAAGGAATGCTGGGGTTCAAGTCATGCCTCTGACATTTACTAGCTATGTGGCCATGGACAAATCTTACAGCTTCCTCGCCATATGGCTGTGAGTTATATAATACATTTTTTGCTCCTGAGGTAACCCTGGGACTTACCTACTAAATATGGCTGGATTGCAGTCTGTTTGGTTGAAGAAGTACCCACACTGAAGAAATTGCAGATTTTTCACATATCCTTAACATATGTGGAACACTGTAGTAGACACAGAGGGAGGTTAGATGAGACATTGGTCTTTTAGTACAAAGAAAACTGGATATGGAGGTAGAGAGGATCTGGTTTTAAATCAGCCCTACTGTATAATATTGCTTAATGATACTAGATTGATTAGGCAACAATAATAAAGTTAGCTAACATTTCTATAGTATTTGTATAATCATAGAATTTGAAATTTGGAGAGGATCTCAGCAGTTACCTAGTTCAAGCCATAAAGTGGTCCCCACCATAAAGTACTCTGCAAGTAGCTGTACCATTTGTGTTTGAAGAACTCTGAGTAGGGGGAAGCCACCACCTCTGGAGGCAGGCCATTTCACTTGGGGATGGCTGTAATTGTTAGGAAATTTTTCTTAAAGTCAATCCTAGATTGCCCTCTCTGCAACTTTCAATCATTGCTTGCTTCTTGTTTTCCCCGCTGGAGCCAAGTAGCACATGTCTAATCCTTCCTGTGCATGACAGCCCTCAAATATTTGAATATAGTTATCATCTACTCCCCCCACCCCAGTTTTCTCTTCTCTAGGTGAAATGTCCCCAATTCCTTCGGCAGATTCTCTTACGACATTTAAGACCCTTTATCATCCTGGTGAAACTTCACAAAGTCCTTTGCATATTATCATTTCATTTGATCCTTATAACAAGCCTTTGAGAGTAGGTGTTACTATTGTCCCTATTTCACAGAAGAGGCTGAGAAGATAAGTGGTGTATCCCACAGCCAGGAGGTGTGGGAGGCCGAGCTCAAACCCCAGTCTTTTGATTTCAAGTCCTGAGGTTGCTTTGCAGTCATTACAATGTTAGCTTTTTCTCTCATTAGTCTGACACATGGTTACATTTTCTTCTCATCTTACAGACAAAAGAACATGATGTATCTATCTATGCAAACATAGATGTATGTAGTTGAAGGCACTTAAAGCAACATATGGAGGCTTGTAGAATGAAATTGTTATGATAGAACTAATGCAAATGTCTTATGTGCAGGAATATATTATGTTCTAGCTGTGTATCTGATAACTCATCTCTTTTGTTTCATGTGGGCTTAACTGCTGTCAGAGGAGGCCAGAGGGCTGAGTTTAATACTGTAAACATGCATGTTGAGCAGAATTCTTTGATCCCCTTGAGCATAGTAGGTAGGGGTTTCTGCTCTGACATTAAACTTTTGGCTCTTTTTTTTTCTTTCTCGAAGTTCAGAATAATTTTATTAGTGATCAAGTTCCTTCCAAAATCTCTCTCACATTGTGTTCACCACAAAGAAAAGGAAATATTCTCTCTCTCTCTCTCTCTCTCTCTCTCTCTCTCTCTCTCTCTCTCTCTCTCTCTCTCTGTATGCTACAGACTTTATTTTGGTATCTGATACCTTTAAACTGTTTGGATTTTTAAAAAAGTAAACTGAGGCATGAGATAGTAGTGACTTACTATTCACTCTGAAATTTCCAGGCAAGGTAAAAACAGAAGCCTGAAGTATCAGCCTTTGCTATACTGTTACCTCGAGACTATATCTTGTATAGAGTTTGAAGGTTGTTTTCTGCATTAAGAAATAAAAATGAGTGTTTAAGGTCAGGGAAATGACTGGACAGATGGTATACTGTCTGTGCCTCAGGGGAATCATCTCTTTCTTTCTGTGTATGAAAGATTTGTCTGTTTTGAATGCAAGGTGAATAGTAAAGCCTTGGTAGGAATGCTGCCTTCCCCAACCACTTGGCCTTGAAGTGTGTGATTTGTTTGCCAAAGACCTGGTAGCAGTTTAGCCTGTCAAAACGTTGCAAATTCACTGCAGTTTGCCAAAGCAAACTATCAAAGTGAAATAACACACGCTAGCCGCACACACACATTCTCATTCCCCAAATGTTGATGGAGAAATGGATAAGGATAATCAAAGATCATGGCCAGATTTCCTGTGTTTTGGACATGTTCAAGTATAGACACAGACTGTAGGCACAGTGGATAATGCATTCTTACACAGTGACTGAATGATGGAAGTGAGGCAACCTCCAATGTGGGAGGTAGCATGTTGTCATAAAAAGAAAGCTGGATTTGGAATTAGGAGACATGAGTTCAAATTCTGGCTCTGTTATCTATGAGCTGTGTGACTGTGGGCCAGTCACTCAACATCTCTGTGCCCATTTCCTTATCTGTAAAATGGAGGTGATAATATTTGCATGGCACACTTCATGGGGCTGTGGTGAGGAAGGCACTTTGGAATACTATATAAATGTGAATTACTCTTATTATTGCCTTCATTTTTTCTAGCCCATAGGATGATATCACTGCTCTTGTAGCCCAGAAAATAATTTTGTCCTGACAGATTGCTATGGCCATTCCATTTATAGGAAACCCCATTTCCTATAGCATAATTAGAAGAATGTTGGATTTAGAGATCCTGGGTTCAAATCCTCACTTGGCCACAAGCTTGGGCAAATAAGTTGCTTAATCCCTGTAGGCCTCAATGAGGGGGTAGGAATAGAGGAGACGTCTAAGTTTACTTCTGAACCCAAACCCATCATCTCAAAGGTTTATTCTCCAATGTATTTTCTTTTGTAACCTCATGTATTTTTAGCCTTACTAGGAACCAGCCACTGGCATTCTGTGATAGAAAGGGTGTTTTTACACCTGTAGGCAAATATAATGAAAATCTTCTTTGGTTAAATCATAATGAAACAGGAAAGCTTGACTGCTCTTTGCATTTTTCCCCATTCAGAAAAGAAGAAAAAAAGACCCTAGAGTTCCTTGTTGGCAGTTTAGGTGGGGCAGTGGCTAGAGCACTAGGCTTGGAATCAGGAAGACTCATCTTCAGGAATTCAAATGCAGCCTCAGACATTTACTGTTTACCCTGGGCAAGTCACTTAAACCTGTTTGCCTCAGTTCCTCATCTGTAACATGAGCTGGGGAAGGAAATGGCAAATCACTCTTTCTCAAGAAAACCCAAATGGGGTCCCTAAAAGTCAGACATGACTGAAAAATGACTGAACAGCAAGGATTCCTTTAGAGACTTAGAGATTGTTGATTTGTAGGTACTCACACCTAATAGCTTGGATTTTTCTTTTTTTTTTTAGATTTTCAAGGTGAAGTAGCATCCTTGACTTTAATTTCCCTCATAATGTAATCCCCAAAGCAATTTGCTTTAAACCAGGGGTTAACTTGGGGTCCATGGATAGATTTCAGAGTGTCTGTCACTGTAGATAGAAAAAAATTACACTTTTATTTTCACTGATCTCTAACTGAAAATTAGCATTTCCTTCAATTATTAGCATATAAGGTGTTCATAGGCTTCACCAGACTGCCAAAAATCCATGACACACACAAAAAGGTTAAGCTTTAAGCTAAGAGCAAACATTCCCCTCAATAACCTTAAAAACACAGACCACCTCTCCCCTAATTTCCTGCTATATAATTTTTCATCCTTTTGTTAAAACTTGTACACAACTACTGTGGTTGTAAAAAAAAAATAGTGGCCTTAATATTTCTATGATCCTGAGAGATAAAGTCCAAGCCATGTTTTGATATATTCATGCTATCTATTTTAAGGGTAAAAGTAAACAGACTTGAGTATAATATGCATTTTAATTCATAGCTAAAGTTTGCAAGCACTGCTATTTTGAAATTTTCCCTTTTCCTCCCTTGCACCAAAGGAAATACTTAATATCCCCCATCTTGTAGACTTTTAGAATGTTGTGGCTAGACTATTAAGGATAGGCTTCATTTTAGAAATTCCCCTTTCCCTTTGGCTTTTGGGATGGCGAACTTTCCCACTTTTACAACTGCTATTCCTGTCTCTTTTTCTTTTCTCTTCTTCTCAACTCCTACATGGGTGACCCCAAAGTTTCAGTTCTTTTCTGCTCTTTCTAGGCTTCCTCTGTGACCTTATGTATTCCAATCAATAATGCTCACTAATTCACAAGATTACTTTCTAGATCTTTTGTATTTGCATATCTGTATATATACCATTAGTAGAATGTAAGCTTCTTGAGAGTAGGGACCCTTTCCTTTCCTTTCCTTTCCTTTCCTTTCCTTTCCTTTCCTTTCCTTTCCTTTCCTTTCCTTTCCTTTCCTTTCCTTTCCTTTCCTTTCCTTTCCTTTCCTTTCCTTTCCTTTCCTTTCCTTTCCTTTCCTTTCCTTTCCTTTCCTTTCCTTTCCTTTCCTTTCCTTTCCTTTCCTTTCCTTTCCTTTCCTTTCCTTTCCTTTCCTTTCCTTTCCTTTCCTTTCCTTTCCTTTCCTTTCCTTTCCTTTCCTTTCCTTTCCTTTCCTGTAGCAGGCTCTTTAATCAATGTTTTTTGAACTACATTGACTTGACTTCAACTATTTTCTCTTTTCTGGATAGGAGCAGGAACTATACCTGTGATTTCATTGGTACAGGAAATTTCCAGGTGAGGAAATTCCCTCCATTAATGCAGATGGACATTTTCTCTGCGGTTTACAATCTTAGAAAATTACCCAAGAAGTTAAATGACTTGCACAGGGCCATAGAGTCGGTATGTGTCCGAGGTGGGTCTTGAAGCCAGTTCTTTCTGGTTTTGAGGCTGTCTCTCTATTCACTGTGCAATACTGCCTCTCAACCTCTGTTGTATTGTTTTCAAAATCCAGATTTATAAGACTGACTTCTCATCTGTGTGTTTCCCTTTTAATTAATTTAATTTTTAATTTGTGGAATAAAACAACAATTTCTGTAACAGTACAATAAAAAGGTGATTGCACATGAAACTGCAGATCTACTATCACAACTTGCTGTTCCTTTCAAATTTACAATAACATTATCATGTAAATTTCTTTATTTCCTTTTTCTTTCTTCCTCCACCCCTTCCCCTCTGCCCTAGAGATGGCTACTATTAGACACAAATAGGTATATCTATTTAAAATTGTTCTATACATACTTCTATTTATCAATTCTTTCTCTGGATGCAGAGAGCATCTTTCTTCATATGTCCTTTACAGTTAATTTGGGTATTTGTAATTGTCAAAATAACTTATTTGCTCTAAGTCATTCTTGAAACAATATTGCTATTGCTGTATACAATGTTCTCTTGGTTCTGCTCATTTCACTCTTCATAGTTTCTTTCCAATTGCCTATAGGAGATCTCTATATGGAAGTTCTGGCATTCCCTCTAGCTTTTTTTCTTCTTTGCTTGCCTATGGTTGTCACCAATGCATTTATTTTTCCAGCCTCCTAGAATCAAAATCACAGTCATGTTGTACTTGGTTATTGTCTTTTATTTCCTTTTTCCAGTCTGTCACCAAGCCTTGTTAACTATCCTGTTGAAATATTGCTCAGAAATCTGGCTTCCTTCCATTTCCTTTGCTACTGCTCTACCTCAGACCCTTATCTCTTCACACCTGTATTATTGCAGCAACCTCCTATATCTGGTTTCTGTCTCTGGTGTCTCCCTTCTGTAGGCTATTCTGCAAAAACTACCATCTGAATTATCTTTTGAAAATACAGATTTCATCATGGTGCTTCCATTTTTTCCAATACCTACCACATCCAGCTGAAAGTATGCTTGCTGCCTAGCTTTTATGACTCTCTATCATTTGGCTTCCTTCCCCTGTTTGCCTCTTTAGCTGTATTTTCCATTACTCCCCCATGTGTACATCTTGAGCAGGCTGGTGTATTAATCCTTTCCATGCAGATTCTCACCTCTGTATATTTGTTCATACTTTTCTCCTTACCAGGAATGCCCTCTATATACCTTTTCATGTCTTACTTGTTCTTTGAAACAGTGCTCAAATTCCACCTCCCTTTCTCTGACAGCAGCAGCCTACACTGATCAAATCTTTCCTCTGAATTTAGTGCCACAAAGATTGGTCATTAATCTATAATTGTTTTATGTGTTAGTTTTATTTTTTAGTCTAGATTATGAGTTCCTTAGCAGAAAGCAGCAAAGATGATACTTTTTTATCATTATTATTTTTAATTTTATTTTTAATTTATGGAATAAAACAAGCATTTCTATAACATAGTATAATAGAAAAAGATAATTGCACATGAAATTACAAATCTACTATGTATAACTTTCTATAATGAAGTTATCATGTAAATTTCTTTATTTTTCTTCCCCCCCCCTAGAGATGATTATTATTAGACACAAATATGTATATATGTAAAATCATCCTATACATACTTCTGTGTATCAGTTCTTTCTCTGGATGCAGATAGCATCTTCTTTCATATGTTCTTTGTAGTTAATTTTGGTATTTATAATAGTCAAAATGACATATGCTTGTTTTATGTAACATGTCCCAAAAATAATAGTGCAGTTTTAAGCTTTAATAAAAGTAGAAATGCTATAAACTTACAAAAAACACTTGAAAAGTTAGTTATCTTTTTCTTTTCTTTTCTTTTTTTTTTTTTGGTGAAGCAATCAGGGTTAAGTGACTTGCCCAGGGTCACACAGCTAGTAAGTGTCAAGTGTCTGAGGTCAGATTTGAACTCAGGTCATCCTGACTCCAAGGCTCTATCCACTGAGCCACCTAACTTGCTCCATTTCTTACTAAAATTCAATATACTATCATCTTGTTTTATATATCACTCTAGCTGATTTTTAACATTGACAAAAACTTTCATGAGCTACTACTTAGGGACTGAAAGTATTATATCTGTAATCCTATAATCTGTAAACCTGTAATCCATTCAGAGAATGAGCTTTTGATGAATATGAGACATTTTTGACGTGACCCAAGAAAAAGTCTAATGATGATAAACAGATGACACCAAGTTGCCAAGCAAGAGACTTCCTCTATCAGTCCACAGGTTTGAAAAAGTGTTATCCGGAAACTGTCACAAGTGCAATACATCATTTAGTATTCAAATCTAATAAAACCAGGTAAGCATAAAAGAAATTTAAATAATTAAACTTTCAAATGTTATTTTTATAAATGTGTAATAATCACACTTCTGAAGTTATTAAAGCTTAAAATTGTACTAAGATTTTCGAACACTCTGTATTTCTCTATCTCGCATAGCAAAACACAAGACTAGAAACATAGATGCTCAGAGAGCAGCCAGGAGGCAAGGTGAATAGAGCTTTGGGCCTGGAGTCAAGAATACTCATCTTTCTGAGTTAAAATCTGGTCTCAAGACATTTACTAGCTGTGTGACCCTGGGCAAGTCACTCAACCCTGTTTGCCTCAGTTTCCTCATCTGTGAAAAATGCTGGAAAAGGAAATGACAAACCACTACAGTGTCTTTGCCAAGAAAATTCCAAATGGGGGTCACAAAGAGTTGGACACAACAGAAACAGCAAAGTCTTGATTAATTGTCTGATTAATTAAAAACTACTAAGAAACTCAGAAACAGTGAAAAGTTTAAATGGCTAGTCAGTATTTCAATGGGCAGTTATAAAAATAGCAACTGAATTCGATTTACTCTAAAATCCAGCTTCCCCTATCTCCCCATTTGATAATTTTTCTCTTTCTCTTCCTTGTTTGAACTGTTAGTAAGCCGGCAAAGGAAAAGCAGGCCTTCATTCATATAAAATAATTTGGGAAATATCTCATATTAGCAATCACTGTAGCATTTGATTATGAGAACTTAATGAGAATTCCACTTCCTCCTCAGAAAATGCTCTACCAAAAACAATTCATAAAGAATAAAAGCACTAATATTGTGCCATAATGACTCTAGTAATAATTTACATACCACTTCTTGATAGTCTGTAAGCTTCTTGAGGGCAGGAAATACTGATTTGCATCTAGAAAAATGCCTTTATGTTATGTTATATAATAACAGAATACTTCTCCCTTTCTGGCTTTTGAGAGCTATTACGTTGCTGTAAGTACAGCTAGGTGGCAAAGTGGATAGAACACTGGGCCTAGAGTTAGGAAGACTCAAGTTCAAATCCAACCTTAAACATTTACTACCTGTGTGACCCTGGGCAAATCACTTAACCCTTATTTGACTCAGTTCTTCATCTGTAAAATGAGCTGGAGAAGGAAATGACAAACCGCTCCAGTGTCTTTGCCAGGAAAACCCCAGATGGAGTCATGATGAGTGGACATGACTGAAATGACTCAATAACAACTATATCACATTGCCCTAATTATCCATCTTCAATAGAATATTATTTCCATTGCCAGAAAAGGTTTTATGTTGGGTATAACTGAATGGTCAAAAGATAAATAGGACTTCAAGTATTAATCCTTTTATTGCTGCCAACCATTCTGGGTAAAATTATGTCTTGAAACCCACTTCAGCCTACAATTTAATCCAATTCAACAAACTTTTATTAAGTATACATAGACTATGTGTAAGCCAGAATTGAAAAAAAATAAAAAAAGAAAGAAACAATCCTTGTCCTTAAGAACTGGGTGTTCTACTAGAAGGGATATGAGTAAATAAATATAAGGCCATACAGTGTAATTCAAGGTAAAGAGAATGCATATGAGGATCTAGGAAGGCTGCTTGTAGGAGCTGCAGCTGAGCCTTGCTTTGATCATCAGAGGTGGAGGTGAGGTAAGAGAACAGCCCAGATATGGGGGGAATACCTTGCATGAAGACATAGAAGCAGGAGATCAGATGTCACACATGAGGAACAGCTAGCAGGCTAATTTGGCTAGAGCAGAGTGTGTGAAATGGAGAAGGGAAACTAACAAAGAACAAAATATAACCAGTTCTGCTGTAACATTTGTTTCAAAAACATGAATTTGTTCTATTGTGATTGATACATTGGGGAGTATTTGGACCATAACTTGAATTTCAAGTTTGCTTCTGCATGATTACTTCTGTGAGAATGCAGAAAGCTGCACCATTTCACAAGAATTCACAAACTGCAACCCTTCCAATGCCCACTTCCACAAGCAAACTTCAGGTGTTTGTCAAGGCAAATTTTTATTGTTTTTTGTTGAATTGCTTTTAGTCATGTCCAACTTTTCATGACCACTTTTTTTTTTTGCAAAGGTTCTGGAGTGGTTGGCCATTTCCTTTTCTAGCCTTTGTCAGTGAGGAAACAGGCAAACAGGGTTAAGTAATTTGCCCAGAGTCATACTAGTGTCTGAGGCTAGATTTGAGCTCAGGTCTTTCTGACTCCATGCCTGGCACTGTGTTCACTGTACCATCTAGCTGCCTCAACTCTGATACTGAAAGGGCTGTGGGTGGAGGAGAGCTCATCAGTACCACCTCCACCCTCACTCCCTTCCATTGTGGTCTCTTGTCCTGAGGCCTGGAGTCACAGCCTGCCCAACTTCTGCCAGACTTTGTCATCATCCAGGGCATGGCGAAGCAGCAGCCTGAAGTCTAGGCCACTGATACTATTTACTGTAGTATTTATGGAGTTCTTAACCATCTAAACATGCATGAAACTATGCTACCATTTTTATTAAGTTTCTATCTTTTTAAAAAGTGTATCACTGATGAAGTTTTTGAGTGTCATATCACTAATCCCATTTCCCCCATAAACTCTGTGGTTTATGTTGCATAATTTTACATAGTGTGGTTTTTTTTTTTTGAAACACAGACATCACATTATAACAGAATTGACTGCATACCCACCTGCAGCTAGATAGTGCAGTGGATAGAGCCCTGGACCTGGAGTCAGGAAGCCTTGAGTTCAAATATGAACTTGACAAGTCACTTAACTTCTTCCTCCATTTCCTTATCTGCTAAATGAGAATAATAACAACACCTACTTCCCAGAGTTGTTGTGAAGATAAAATGAGATAACATTTGTAAAGTATTTTGCAAACTTTAGAGTTACATATAAATGCTAGTTATTTTTGTTATTATTGCTATTATTGGAATAAAAACACAAAGTTCATTACTATGATCCCTGGTATATATAACATTCTTTCTCTTTGATCCCATCTTTCTCTCACTATGACATTTAAATTTCTTCTGCCTCCTTTTACCCCTCTACTCATCTTTAAAAACCAAAGTATAGTTTCAGTCTTACTTTTATTGAATAAATTGTTATTTTTGTTTCTTAACTTTGCACAGTTCAGACTATAGCAGAAAAAACAGATTCTCTTTTTTTGATGCTGGCATAACTACATAGTAAAAGCAGTAATATGGGTCAGGAGGGTGGAGGGCAATGACTTTGCTGTCTTTGCTTGGCTTTTGTTTTTTTAAAATTTCATTTGCATTCCATTTGGGATAGAGTTTGGAGTCAGAGAAACCTTTCTAGCTTTAGTCTAGACACAGTGCCTGTGTGATTTTTTTTTCTTTTTTTGGACAAAGGCCATAAGTTGGGTTTTTAGGGACTATAGGATTTCCATGAAGGGTTAAAAGCTAGTATAAGATATTTTCTGATCACGAATCAGATAGTTGCCTGGTTCCATGGACCTAGAATCAGATCCATACACAGGCAATTTGAAGAACTGATTTAATCTTAACCTTTTGCACTCTTGTTAACTTTTGTAAACTGCCTACTTTTGTTTACTGCCTTTTGCTAGGTGTGGTTGCACGTGGGTGATGGTACATAGCCAGTCTTAATTTGTGGAGTGATTTGTCTGGTTAATACCAATAATGAATGAGACTAGCATGCTAACTAGTCATTCCCATACAAATGGTCATAATATAAAATCAATGCATATCTTTAGCTTTAGGTATATTTAAAATTGTTTCTGGTTTTTACATAATTTTTAAAAGTTCTACTCCTTGTTTTTAAAATTAAATTGCTTGTTACTTGTATGTGGCTCTCAATTCATTTTTCCCCCTTGTGGTTTATTGGCCTTTGATAGTAAAACATTTCCCATTCATGTTACATGGGATTGTACCAAAAGTACTGGCAGCAAGAAACTTCTTTCAGAGTTGAGCTTTCAGAGAAATAGGGCAGATAATAGGCATTAAATATCTTTCCACTATGCTGGTTCATAAAATTATGCCTCTAGGGATCTGGACAATCACCAAAGACTCCCTGTTCCTTTCATAAAAAAATTAACATGATGCCATCAGTATTTAGAGAACAGTAATCTAGCAAGTGGTTTTCAAGATGGATTAAAGGCAGGTAGAAAAATAGATTGGACTTAGAAAAATTAAGTGTGAGGCAATCGCAAAAGTGAAGTCCAACCAAGAAATATTTATTAAGGACCTACTGTATGCCAGGCGATACAAAGAAAGGTTTTTTTAAAAGTGTACCTGCCCTCAAGAAGCTCACAATATAATGGAGGAGACAACATATGAACAACTATGTACAAACAAGATATATGCATGTGTCCATATGTGTGTGTGTGTGTGCATGTGTGTGTATATATAGACACATTAATATATTTATAGTCAGGTTAAAAATTTGAGGTATGAGTAAATAAAGGCTTTAACTTGACTGCAAGCAATGGGAACAGGAAAGATATTACCAGGGGAGGATTGGCAGGACTTTGTGATTGACCAGATTCAGGGGAGGAGGGATTAAGTGGTTGAAAGAGACTGAGGGGTCAAAGAGGATTCTAAAGGTTTAAGAGAGGTACTAGAATAGTTTTCTCGCCATCCAAAACAAGAAAGTCAAGAGAGAGAGAATTGGACTGTAGATAACAGGATAATAAATTTGTTTTTAAATATTGAGGTCATAGTGGAATGTCCAAGTGAAAATATTCAAAAGTCAGAAGAGAGATTAGAGCAGATCAGAATTTTCGATCTACTCACCAAATAGGATGACTTCCTCCCTCTTGCTATGTGCTCTATTTCTGCTTTTGTCCTCCTCCTTAGGGTCTTTGTTCATATGGTCTCTCTGTGCCTGACTTGTGGTAGTGCATTCCAAGCTCACATTGGTCTGATTAGCTACAGTCAGACACACTGCACCTTGACTCCACTCCAACACAGTAATGTCATTTTTGGTCCTGTTTGAGAATGAAGGACAACAACCAACCAATTAATTGTTGTCTAGAAACTGTTCTTGATATGTATTTTTCCTTTCCTTTCATGACATTGACTCAGACCCCCACTTATGCCCTCTAAATGTAGGTGCTATCCCAGGTTCTATTCTCTGCTTGTTTCTCTTGTCTCTATTTCTCTCTTATTATTATATCAATCAACTGTCATCTCTGTGTAAATGATTTCCAAACCTATATCTCCAACCTCAAACTCTTCTCATGTTCTAGGTCTGTATTTCCAACTACTTATTGGATACTATGATCAGATATTTGGCTTTCATCTCAAATTCAACATATCCAAAGGCCAAATTCATCTCCTTTTTTTTATTAATTTATTTTAAACTTAAATACTAAAACTTAAATATACAATAAGAAAAGAAAAATTAAAACTTAAATACAAAATAAGAAAAGAAAAAAAGCATTGTCATGTGCACAGGAGAACATAAGAGAGGATTCAAAATACACAGCAATAAACTTCCATGTCAAGAAAGCCTATATAATAAATACTATGCATTATGTTCAGAGCTGTCCATTTTTCTTTGCTTCCTTTTAAGTTTTCTTTTGTCAAACTAATCTTCTTGCTCTTCCTGTTCCTTAATTCTCAACAGCAAGCCAATTCTTCCTTTCTATTTTTCTTTTGGTGAAGCAATTGGGGTTAAGTGACTTGCCCAGAGTCATACAGCTAGTGAGTGTTATGTGTCTGAGGTGAGATTTGAACTCAGGTCCTCCTGACTCCAGGGTCAGTGCTCTTTCCACTACACCACCTAGTTGCCCCCCCATCTCTTCTTCCTGACTTACCTTTTCTATTAGACAACATCATCCACTCAGTCAACAAGGGTCAACACTCTTTGACTACTCTATATCTTTCGTTCTCCTACAACATTCAATCATTCACTAGTCTGTATAATTCTACAATACCTCTTGTGTTTCTACTCTCATTTCCATTACAGTGTCTTCATTCAGAAACTCAATGAACCAATAATCCCTGTGAGAGTTGACTAAACCATCTCATTGAGTGATAGGATTTCAGAGTTGGAAGGGACTGACAAAGTGATCTGTATATTCTGCATAAGCCTAAGGATTCCTATAATGATATACCTGATAGGTGGTCATCTAGCCTTTGTTTGAAGACCTCATCCAAGGGGCAACTGAAGGATACTCATAGCTTTCTCATGGTTTGCAAGTTTTTTCCTTATATGAAACCAAAATGTACCTTTCTGGAACTTTGATCATTTTCAGAGTTGTACTCTCTGGGACCAGAAAGAACAAGTTACTCAAGGAAGAGAATCATATACTTGGAAAGTAGCTATCTTGAACCACCTGTATCTTCTCTTTTCCAGGTTAAATATTTTTATTTACTTCAATTGATTCTCATGGTTGGTGCTTTATAAAAATTTGCTGAATGAATGAATAAATATAACATGAAGTCAAGACCCTTGGTGACCACCATTCTGGTTACCATCTTCTAGATGTTTTCTGGTTTATAACTAAACTTCTTAAAGTTCCAGGTTCCTGAAACTGAATGTGTTACAACAAATATCTGACTAGGGCAGAGTACAATGGGATTAACATCTCTTTATTTCCTCATTCCTGGACACTGTACATCTCTTAAAAGGAGCCTAAGGTCCCACTGGTTTTTAGGTTGATATACCACAGTGATGACTCATACTGAGTCTGTAGTACATTGAAATCCCCAGGTCATTTTTAAATAAATTGCCCTAGCCACATTTCTCCCACAGAATATATCCCTCACAGTAGTAATCCAGTTTGGATTTATCATAGAATCATAGATAGAGACTTAAAGGGGGTCTTAGAGGTTATTTGGTCTAATCCCTTCATTTGACAGATGAGGAAAGCAAGGCAAAGAGAGGGGGAGTGATTTCCTCAGCATTATATAGCATATACGACAGAGCCAATATTCAAACTTGGATCTTCTGATTCCAAATCTTGTTCATGTTACGCCATACACTGATTCATTGTATCTCTAATCTCTCTGCTAAAATTGGTCCTACATATCACTGCCAAATAAATCTTTCTAACACAGAGCTCTGATCATGTCCCCGTGAGTAAAATCCAATCTCCAAAGGTCCCATTCAAGAAATTCCATGATATGTTTCCTACCTATTCTGCTAGGCTTAGCTCAAACTTCTATATTTTAAGGATCTATGTTTGTAGTGGGGGAAAGGGATCATACACTCTATATCAATGCAGAATGCACAATCTCTATGTCTTAGTAGACACTTTTTTTGAGTTCCTAAACTTTTAGAAAATATTTGGAGATCACTTTGTTAGTTAATAAGGGTACAAAATTTTAAGTCAAAAGGTCTAAGTTTGAATTCTGACCCTGTTGCAAACTAACTATGTGATTTAGGGCAAGTCCCTTAAATTTCCCAGTCCTTCAGTATCATATTCCATAAAGTAAAAAGTTTAGCATTGATGTTGTCTAAAACCTTCTTTGCAGATCTAGATCCTATGACTAACGGCAAGCTTTTTCTTGGGTGGTCAGAATCCATATGATTCATTATTAGGCCTGTACATCCATATGCTTCACTCTTAGGCCCTTTTATCTTGATGAGACCTGTTGGAACTTATGTTCTATAGCATTTGAAATCCCAGGTTCCCCTCAATGGTGTTGGAGCAGGACGTTTTTTTTTGGTGGTCTCTCTCTCACTAATACCCTAAAAATTATATTTCAACTAAACTACTTTCTAAAACATATACCAGAATATTAAAATTGAAAGGGACTCTGATATCATATGTTTGTCTTCTAAAATCTCACCTTGGCCTCTTCCTTCCTTTCTAGTGTTTTTTTTTACATTTTTATTTATTTTATTTTTAATTTATGGAATAAAACAAGCATTTCCATAACATAGTATAATAAAAAAGTTCATTGCACATGAAATTGCAAATCCATTATGTATAAGTTTCTATTCTTTTTAAATTTATAATGTAAATTTATATTTTAATTTAATTTAATTTAATTTTAATTTAATTAATTTAAATTTATCATGTAAATTTCTTTCCCCACCTCCCTAGATGGCTACCATTAGTCACAAACATATATACTTGTATCATATCTATATATCTAGATATATGTAATATTTATATATGTAAAATCAGTCTATACCTCCTTCTATTCATCTACTTTACCCTTCACCACCTATTCTACAATTTAGCTCCACAGACCTGCTTGCTGTTCTTCTCACACCACATACCATCTCCCAACTCCATTCTTTTAACCAGCCATTCACCATGCCTGCAGTGCTCTGCACCCTTGACTCTGCTCTTGGTTTTCCCGGCATTCTTTAAGAGTCAGCTTAAACCTTTCTTTCTGCAATGGCCCTTCCTGGTCTCTACCACTGCTAGTGTCTTCCCTCTGAAGTTACCTCCCATTTAAATGATACAGGTCTTGTTTGAACATGGTTGCTCACATGTTGTCTCCCTCGTTAGAATGTGACCTCCCTGGGGGCAGAGACTGTGCTTTTAATTTTATATATTTATTTGTTTTTTGGTAAGGGCAATTGAGGCTAAGTGACTTGAATTACAAGTCACTTAGAGTCACACAGCTAGTAAGTATTATGTGTCTGAGGTCGGATTTGAACTCAGGTCCTTCTGACTCCAGGGCTGGTGCTCTATGCACTGTGCCACCTAGTTGCCCCTATGACATTAGGTTTTGGGTTTGTTTTTTTTTTGCTTCCACCTAATATCATTGTTTCATATTAAGTTGATGGTTTGCTGTACCCCACCTCCCTAGGTCCTTTTAATGCAAGCTGTTTTCAAGATTTGCCTTGTACGTTCTATAACTGCAGTGTATTTTTAGATCTTGAGGATAGTACCGTATATTTATCCTTAATAAATTTCATGTTCCTAGATCTAGCCTACCATCCTTGCCTGTAAAGACCTTTTTTTAAAAAACCTAACTCTGTTGTCCAACACAACCAACATGTCCCTCCAATTATTTTTGTCACATGCCATTTTGATACATGTGATAGATATTCATTCATCCAAGCCACTGGTAAAAAATGTTGAATAGCACTCCAGAAGGACATTCTCCTGTTACAAATTCTCCTAATTTTATAGTTGTTTAGCTCATATCCCTTCATCTTGTTCACAAGGGTATCATGGGAAATGTTGTCAAAAATCTCTGTCAAATCCAGGCATACTGTGTCTCTTCCATTCTCCTGATCACCTGATCAATCAATCAATCAAGCATGTATTAAGTGACTACCGTGTGCCAGGCACTGTCCTAAGTACTGAGGATGCAAATAAAGGCAAAAGACAGCCCCCAGGAGCTCACAATCTAATGAGGGAGACAATGAAATTAGTCTGTTGTGATCTATTCCTGATGAAATGATCCTGGCTGTTCATTATCATTGCTCCATTGCATCCTTTTCTAAACATTCACAAACCATCCCCTTAATAGTATATTCTATAATATTGCCTGAAATCAAAGTTGAGTATACTGGCTTATAGCTTGAACTCTGTCTCTCTGTGTCTTCTGTCTCTCTCCCTATCTCCTTGTCTCTGTCTCTCTTCTCTCTGTCATTCTCTGTTTCTTCTTTGTCTCTTTTTCTCTCCTATCTCTGTCCATCTGCCTTTCTTTCTCATTTTTTTCTCATTTTTCATGATTTTTCAGAGATCCTCTACAATAGCCCAGCAGTTCTGTGCTTTTGCCTTTTATTGTACCCCCTATCTAGAACTGACTCCTTCCTCCCCCACCTCCAATTCTAACTATCCTTTAAGATCCAGCCCGTGTGTCACCTCCATGAAGTCATTTCTGTTTCTTTCAAGCAAATGTGATCTGTGTTTCCTCTGAACTTTTTTGGCACTTATAGCTTTAGGCACTTAGAGTCTTTTACCTCCTTGAAAGCAGGGACAAATCCTTCCTATTCATCTATTCGTTCTCTGAAGCAAGTAGTTTGACACTGTGCATATAGTAGATGCTTTAAGAAATTTCTTTTGAATGGAGTGGATGGATTGTGGAATGCATCAATAGGGTTGCTAGTTAGAAATAGTTACTGTGGATGAGCTCTCCAAGGAAGAGAACATCCTTATGATGTACATTAACCTTTGCAAACAGGTCCAATGTATCAGCATCCATTCAAAACAGCATGATTCAAAAAAAATCCACTCATTAGCTCTACTGATGTATTTCTTTCATCGGCCAACATAAGAACATATTGATTAAAAGCAAAAGACATTTAAATAAAAAGTGTTGCTAAATAAATGACTAGCAAGATTCTCCTTATAAACACAGGGCTAAGTTCTTCTACCAGGTTGCCACACCACTACTGTGAAAAAAGCAAAAGTTCTGAGAATGTGTGTGACTGAGGAACACACTTGGAGGAACACATATGTAAGCAACATGTGTAGGTTCAGGGACATGTGTAGGCAAGATAACTCCCAAAGTGGCATCATCATCAAAATACTTCTCTGCCACTGATGATGGTGCTTTGCTCCCCCTGAAGATCTCCCGTTGTCCTCTCGTGACATCATTGGACTTTGAGCTCCTTTCCACACAGAGCTGGGGCTTTCTCTTCCTCTTCTCATTCTACTATGCTCCTCTCTGCTGATGTACCCATTAAGTTACTCTTTGTTACTTTCTGCTGGTATCTCTAAAGTTCTGTTCCCTGCTTCTATCCACTAGCTTCTCTGAGTCTCAGTTTCCTCATCTCTAAAGTGGGAATAATAATACCCATAGTACCTACCTCATAGAGTTATTGTGAGGATCAAATGAAATATGTATAGAAAGTTCTTTGAAAACTTAAAAACATTAAATGTCAGTTATTATTAATATCCATAGAGGGTTGTTTGATCTTTTCTTTCTTTAAATTCTTGCAGTTTGTGTGTATAAAGTGATTTAACATATGATTGCAATTGCAGTGTTCTCTAGTTGTTTTTGAATGTCTAATCTCAGGATAATTTATGACTTCTCCAGGGCAAGGATCAGGGTTTCTGCTTAATGCCGTTGGTGTGCCTAGCACAGTGCAAGGTGTGAATAATAAATACTTCTGTCTGGATTCCAAGCTGGGCGATTGGTAAACACTAGCTGTTCTCTAGCCCCTCAAATGTTTTGGTCCAATAATTTAAATTGGTTTGAAGTAGTTTTTTTAAAAAAATATATTATTGTGAAGTTAGGCTGAGGCAAGTCTTGAAACAAAACAATTGGAAAGTACCTTGAGCTTTCCAGGATTGGTTGTTTTGTAGAAACCTTTCAGTTCCTGGTTCTGGGTTCCTGGTTCCAGGAAATATTTATCTAGAGGTTGGATGGCCACTAAACAGTGATGGATAACAGTTCATGAACTTCTTAAACTGATTCATAAATAGAACATAAAAATAGCTAGCATTTGCACAGCACTTTAACGTTTGCAATGCATCTCACATAAATTACCTCACTGGGTCCTCAAAGCAATCCTGTGAATTAGGGACATCAAAAACCAGTTTCAGTAGGCTAGAACATTACACTGAATAAATGACGATGAAATTTGGTAGAGAGAAGTGTAAAGGCTTCCTCTTTGGTTCAAAAAATTAGTTTCACAAGGTATGTGGAGGTCTGGGTAAAAAAAATTATCGATGAATTACTAGTGTTGATTCAATAATATAATAGCTAAAAAAATTAAAAGATCCAAAAAAGGGCTAATTGTTAGAAGCACAGTGTCTGGACCTGGTGGTGGTGAGGGGGGTGGGGTGATAATACTACTATTCTCATCTTCTATAAGATTATGTGGTAGATATTATATTCAATTTGCAGTCATGTCTTAGGAAGGACGACAGTAAAGTGGAGAATATCTGAAGAAGGCCAGCTAGATTGTTGAAGAGCTAAAGCTGATATTGCATGAGGATCAGTTATATAAACTGGGGATGTTTAGTGTAAGGAAGACTTAGAAGGAAGAAAAAAAGGGAAGGGAACAAATACTTATTAAGTGCTTGCTGTGTGCCAAGTACTGTGCTAAGTACTTTAAATCTGGGAGGTAGTGTTATTATCCTCATTTTATAGTGGAGGAAACTGAGGCAGACAGAAGCTAAGTGACTTGCTAAGGGTTGCACAGGCAGTAAGCATTCTGAGGCCAGATTTGAACTTGGTTCTTCCTGACTCCAGAAAGACTCCATTCACTGAATCACTTAGCTACTTCTAGGAATGGGACATAGTCAACTTCAAGTATATTAGTTTATTATGTGGAAGAAAGATTAGACTTCTACTTAGCCCCAAAGGGCAGCTTTCTTCTTGGTTTAAGGAAGAACTTCCTAGGAATTAAAGATCTCCAAAAGTATAGTGGACTGCTTTAGGAGGTGGTGACTTCCTTTCCCTCTATAGGTCTTTTTTTTTTTTGGTGGCATTTGGCGTTGAGTGACTTGCCCAGAGTCACACAGCTAGTAAGTGTCTGAGGTCAAACTTGAACTCAGGTCTTCTTGACTCCAAAGCCAGCACTCTATCTACTGTGCCATCTAGCAACCCCTTATAGGTCTTATAAGCAAAGGCTGGATAACCACTTGTCAGGGATGTGTCATTACAAGTTATAACTTTCCAGATTTGTAATTCCATGGGGGCTTTTGTGGAGTACTTACCAACTTGATGTCATGGTCCTCTTCAAGAACGAAGGACAAACACCAACATCCAACCAAGAACATATATAAATACCTAAGTACTGAGGATGGGGAGAGAAAGGGTACGGGTGAAAACTTACAATGGGAAATCTTCCATAAAAGCCCCACTCCGACTTTTGTTTCTGTAATACCCAGACTCTTGACTGTACATTATGTTTTCAGTGGGCCACATCCTGGTATCAGTTTGGAAACACTTCATTCATTTTCAGAACAGGGGGGAGGCTGCACCATTGTTTTCTTGATACCTGAAGCATATACAGATGTGTTACTGTTTTTCCTTTCTTAGAATCTTTGGCTCCCTTTTGCTGTTTGGATTCCAGCTTGTCCTCCCTCAGCCCTCCATTGAGCACAGAAAGGTAAGCCTTAGACACTCACAGGTTTCTTCTGTAGCAGGAAAATTGGTGTTTACTTTCCTCTTCCCACCCCCTACCCTTACACAATGTCATCTTCTGGTAGTCATCTTCCTAGTATTTTAGACTTAAGTGATGGTGTTAGCCAGAGGACAGGGCTTACTCATCCTGACAGCTCTTACTTCCCCATATCTTAATGATCTTGTGCAGAAGAGGACTCGGGTTTGGAAGCAGTTCCAGCCTGACAAGTAGGCAGAGTCAGCATGCTTGGTATGATTCCAAATATTCTGGAAATGTCCCACCTGAGCTCCAAAATACTTCTTCTCAGTTCATTGAACCCACTGCTTCATTTATTTCTTTCGTTTAGGTTCTCTAAGATGTAAATAAGTATTTTTATGAAAGAGTAACAGACTATATCTCCTCACTTATTAATATCTCAATGTAATTCAATTTTAGGCATCCTTTCCTTTGAGTGGGAAATAGAGGTAGAAGGGAATAATGGAATTCAATTTAATTCAACAAGCATTTATTAAGTATCTATGAAATCAAGGAGGTGGAGCCAAGATAGTGGAGAATAGGCAGTGACTGGCCTGAGCTCTCTCCCAAACCTCTCCAAACACCTTTAAATAATGCTGTAAAACAATTCCTGGAGCAGCAGAACCCACAAAAGGACACAGTGAAATAATTTCCTAGCCAAAGACAACTTAAAAGTTTGGCAGGAAAGGTCTGTTGCACTTGGGGGAGAGTACAGCATAGTCCAGCACAGGCTGTGCCAACACAGACCTAGCCCCAGCAAACCAGGAGCAGGCTTTGGGAGCTACTGAATCAGCAGTGGCTATGGCTGCTTCTGGAGCTTTCTGCCCACAGACAGTAAAGGGGTTGAACAATTGATCTGAAGGAGATTACAGGGATCTCTTAGCTAGCACTGAGGCAGGACTCTGTTGCTTTGCCCTTCCTGAGATCCAGGTCACTGTCCTGGGTGGCAGTCCCTGGGCAAGGAGGGGCACTAGCATACAAGAGCTTGTAGCCATAGTGGAGTAGGGACCCTTGTCACAGTTCCAAGGCAGAAAAGAGTGTTTGTGTTGGCTCATAGACAAGATCACAAGCCAGGAGAGCAGTAAAGACCTCTCCTTAGATCATACCATCTTGGAAGAACTGAAAACTTATAGGTCCCTAGAAGTGTCTCTGAAAACAGCTTTACAAAAATCTTGAAGCTTGGTACAGTGTACTCTCCACCCTAGAAGCAGGGCCCCACTTGATTTATTTTTTTGTTTCATTTTTGCAAGGCAATTGGGGTTAAGTGACTTGCCCAGGGTCACACAACTAGTTAAGTCTCAAGTGTCTGAGGCCAGATTTAAACCTAGTCCTCTTGACTCCAGGGCCGGTGCTCTATCCATTAAGCCACCTACTTACCCCTAGAGCCCAACTTTAACATAGAGTTAAAAGTCAGGAAATAGACTGAGAAATGAGCAAACAACAGAAAAACATTCTGACCATAGAAAGTTACTGTGGTGACAAGGAAGGTCAAAACACATGCTCAGAAGAAAACAAAGTCAAAGCTCCTATATCCAAAGCCTCCAAGAAAAATATGAATTGGTCTCAAGCTGTGAAAGGGCTCAAAAAGGATTTTGAAAATCAAATAAGAGAGGTAGAGGAAAAAATAAGAAGAGAAATGAGAGTGATGCAAGAAAATCATGAGAAAAGAGTCAGCGTATTGGCAAAGGAGGCACAAAAAATACTGAAGAAAAAACACCTTAAATAACAGACTAGGCCAAATGGTAAAATATGTACAAAAGACCAATGAGAAGAAGAATGCATTGAAAAGTAGAATTGGCCAAATGGGAAAAAAAGGTACAAAAATTCATTGAAGAAAAAAACTCATTAAAAGTAGAATTGTCTATTTATAGCAGCTCTTTTTGTGGTGGCAAAGAATTGGAAATTGAGAGGATGCCCATCAATTGGGGAATGGCTGAACAAGTATGTATATGAATGTAATGGAATACTATTATGCTATGAGAAATGATAACAGGCAGACTTCAGAAAAACCTGGAAAGACTTGTATGGTCTGATGCTGAGTAAAGTGAACAGAACCAGGAGAATGTTGCACATGGTAACAGCCATGTTGTGTGATGACTAATATTCGTAGATAGACTTAACCATTTTCAGCAATATAAGGATCTAAGACATCTCCAAAGGCCTCATGATGGAAAATGCTATCCACATCCAAAGAAAGAACTATGGAGTTTGAATGCAGATCAAAGCGTACTATTTGCTATTTTTTTCTTCTGTTGTGTTTTGTTTCCTCTTTCTGGCGGTTCCTCCTATTGGTTCTAATTCTTACCTACAACATCACTAATGTGAAAATAGGAATATATATGTATATTTAATAGGAATATATATATGTATATTTAATAGGAATATATATGTATAGCCTGTATCAGATTGTGTGCTGTCTTGGGGAGGGAAGGGGAGAAAAATTTAAAACTCAAAAGCTTATGGAAGTGGTTGTTGATAATTCAAAATAAATTAATTAAAAATAAAAAAAAGTGGAATTGTCCAAATGGAAAAGGAGGTACAAAAGCTCACTGAAGAAAATACTTCCTTAAAATTATAATTGAGCAAATGGAAGCTAATGACTTTATGAGAAATCAAGAAACAATAAAAACCCAAAAGAATGAAAAAAATAGAAGACAAAATGAAATATCTCATTGGAAAAATAACTGACCTGGAAAATAGATTCAGGAGAGATAATTTAAAAATTATTGGACTACCTGAAAGCCATGATAAAAAAAAAGCCTAGACATCATCTTTCAAGAAATTATCAAGGAAAACTGTCCTGATATATTAGAACCATAGAGTAAAATAGAAATTGAAAGAATCTACCAATCATCTTCTGAAAGAGATCACAAAATGAAAAATCCCAGGACTATTATAGCCAAATTCCACAGGTCAGGGGGAAAATATTGCAAGCAGCTAGAAAGAAACAATTCAAATATCATGGAGCCACACAGTCAGGATAATATAAGATTTAGCAGCTTCTACATTACAAGATCAGAGGGCTTGGAATATGATAATTCAGAAGGCAAAGGAGCTAGGATTACAACCAAGAATCATCTACTCACCAACACTGAATATAATCCTTCAAGGGGAAAAATGGACATTCAATGAAATAGAGGACTTTATTTCAAGCATTCTTTTTTTTTGGGGGGGTTGATAAAATGTGGTTTTATATTACTTTGCTGTTATATAGGGCATAACATTTTTCACAAGGCTCTTTTGGAGACTGCAATGAATGATTAGCAACACACAATAGTGGTCCAAACTTTCTAAGTAACATTCATTGGACAACCATGATACCCTCTCACATGTGCACAAATCTGCATGGAAAAGTACTAAAATGTTATGCCCGGACTTGTGTATTTCCGATGGTTTCCCCCATTCTAGTTATTAAGAAGTGATATGCACTTTAATTTGCCAAAAAACATTTGTTTTATGGTAGTTAAATGCTACTTCTTTTACATAGTGAAGTGGACACCAGAACTACAAAGGCAGGAGTATGAGTGAACTTGTATTGAGACAGGGAAATTGTCAAATGAAACAGCAGCAACTGAAGAGTAATAAAACTGTCCCAAAACTTATTATACACTTTCAAGCATCTTGATGAAAAGACCAGAGCTGAACAGAAAATTTGACTTTCAAATACAAGACTCAAGGGAAACATAAAAATGTAAACAGGAAAGAGAAATCATAAGGGAGGGGAAATGGGAGAGGACACACCACGCATATGGAAAATGTGTGACTGGTTCTAGGAGTAGGTGTCAGCATATGTTTTCATAGAAAAAGTTTTCAACTTGAGACTGGAGTTCATATCCCAGCTCTGACACTTCATAACTATATGATCACAGGCAAATCTTAACCTCTCTGAGCCTCACATTTTTCATCTCTAGAATGGGTACAATAATACCATCCTACCATTGTTTTTGTGTCTGAGGGAAGCACTTTGTAAACCTTATAATGTAATGGTTATTGAAGTTACTATTACAATGATAATGAGAATGGTACTGAATAACTTAAGAGGGCAGGGTGAGGATGGTAAGATGGGTAAGAAGACATGGAAATGGGAGACTGAGTTCATGAAGACAAAGTTTGTCTACCTCTCATTTTGCTTATGGATGACTTTATTTCACAATGTATCTTCAATTTTGGAGGCAGCTAGGTGGCTCAGTAGATAGAGCACCTGCTCTGGAGTCAGGGAGACCTGAATTCAAATCCAGCCTCAGATACTTACTAGCTGTGTGACCCTGGGCAAGCCACTCAACCCTAATTGCTTCCAAAAAACAAAACAATGTATCTTCAACTTTTTTGAAAATCTGATGTTTGATTAGTTCATCCCAATGATCTGTAGTTGTTGTACAGTTGTGTCTGACTCTTCGTGACCCCATTTGGGGTTTTCTTGACAAAGATAGTGGAGTGATTTGCCATTTCCTTCTTTCCTTTTAATTTAATTTTATTTCATTTTTAATTTATGGAATAAAACAAGCATTTCTATAATATAATATAATAGAAAAAGATGAATGTACATGAAATTCTAAATCTGTTGTGTACAGCTTGCTATTCCTTTTAAATGTATAATAAAATTGTCATGTAATTTTTTTCTTTTTTTTCCTTCCCTCCCTAGAGATGGCTACAATTAGACACAATGTATATGTATGTAAAATCATTCTATACATATTTCTATTTATCAGTTCTTTCTATGGATGCAGATAATGTCTTCCTTCACATGTCTTCTGTAGTTAATTTGGGTACTTATGATATATAGTCAAAATGACTTATTTGCTCAAAGTTGTTCTTTTTCCCCCCAATTTATTCAAACATTTTTATTTAAAATTTTGAGTTCCAGATTCTATTCCTTCTCCCTCCCTTCCCTCTTCCCTTCCTGAGAGAGGAAGTAATCAAATATAGGTTATATGTGTGCAATTATGTAAAACATTTCCATATTACTCATTTTATACAAGAAGATTTGAATAAAAGAAAAAAATGAAAGAAAGTGAAAAAATGTCACGCTTCAGTCTGTATTCAATCAATACCAGTTCTTTGTCTGGAGGCGGATAGTATACTTCATGATTAATCCTTTGGGATTGTCTTGGATTATTGCATTGCTGAGAATAGCTAAGTCATTTACAATTCTTCATCAAACAATCTTGCTGTTACTGTGTACAATGTTCTCCTGGTTCTGTTCACTTTATTATGCATCAGTTCATATAAGTCTTTCCAGATTTTTCTGAAATCATCCTACTTGTCATTTCTTATAGCACAATAATATTTCATTACAATCATATACCACAGCTTCTTTAGCCATTCCCCAGTTGATGGGCATCCCTTTCATTTCCAATTCTTAGCCACCACAAAAAGAGCTGCTATAAATATGTTTGTATAAATATGTCTTTTCCCTGTTCCCCTGTTCTTAAAACAATATTGCTGTTACTGTGTACAATGCTGTTTTGGTTCTGCTCATTTTATTCTTCATTATTTTGTGGAAGTCTGTCTGTGTTTTTCGGTTTATTGATTGATTGATTGACTGGCAATTGGGGTTAAGTGACTTGCCCAGGGTTGAACTCAGGTCCTCTTGACTTCAGGGCTGGTGCTCTATCTCCACTGCATCACCTAGCTGCCCCCACTCATGTTTTCCTAAGACCATCAAACTCATCATTTCCTATAGCAGAACTTTATTTCCATCACAATCATATACCACGACTTGTTCAGCGATTCCCTAATTGATGGGAATCCCCACAATTTCCAATTCTTTGCCATCACAAAGACAGCTGCTATAAATATTCTAAAACATAAAGGTTATTTTCTTTTTCCGTAATCATCTTTGGAAATAGACCTAGTAGTGGTATTGCTGAGTCAAAGAGTACAGGTAGTTTAGTAACTCTTTGGGCATAATTCTAGGTCGTCCTCCAGAAAGGTTAGATCAGTTCACAATTCCACTAACAATGAATTTGTGTCACAATTTTTCCACATCCCCTATGACATTTGCCAATTATTTTAGCCAATCTGATAGGTGTGTTAAGTTTTAATTTGCATTTCTTTAATCAATAATGATTTAGAGCATTTTTTCATGTGACCATAAATTGTTTTGATTTCTTCATTGGAAAACTGTCTGTCTGTATACTTTGACCATTTATCAACTGAGAAATGATTCATATTCTTATAAATTTTACAGAGTTTTTTTATATATTTGAAATATGAGACCTTTACCTGAGAAACTGTCTATGAAAGTTTTTCCCCGATTTTTTACTTTCCTTCTGATCTTGGCTACATTTGTTTGATTTGTTTGTTTATTGTTTTATTTATTTATATTTTTATTCACCATTTTCTTCTCCAGCTCATTTTACATATGAGTAAACTGAAGCAAACAAGGATAAGTCACTTGCCCAGGGTCACACAATTAGTAAGTGTCTGGGTCAGATTTGAACTCAGGAAGATGAGGCTTCCTGACTCTAGACCTGGCACTCTACCTACTGTACCACCTAACTGCCCAAGACCTTTAGACCCATGGACAATATGCAATTATAATTTTCCTAGACCCAGGCAAATATCTACTATCTGTCTTTGCCCAGGGCTCAGATATATAACTTTTTGAAGGGGACTACCTGGTACAAACCTGTGGAGTAGACCCACCTCTCACACACACACACACACACACACACACACCACACACACACACTCACACACTTCTTTGATTTCCCACTTAGTCTCATGTATCATGGCTCCATGACATGACATTTGAATTGTTTATTTCTGGCTGCTTGCTTTTAGTTCTGAAATCAAGTTTTGCACTGCTTACCTATTTTGTCAGTTTGATGTTGTTGGTTTTAATAGCCAGGTGGTGTTTGGATTTTTGTTGTTTTTAGTTCAAATGCAACAATAAAGATTACTGAAGATATTGTATTTGTGTATGTTCACATTGATAGCGTGTTCATTTCTTCATATGTCAAGAAGGCCTAGACAGAAACCCCAGAATGCCTTTTACCAACCTTCCTGCCCCCCACTAAAAGAAACAATTTTTTTCAGAGAATTTTTTTTTACCTTAAAAAGTAAAATGTTTGGTTTAGGAATTTTTAAAAGAATGATGAAAATAATAATTAACTTAAGATGTCCCTGTGTATTGCTATGTTGCATTTATTCCCTTCCATTTTTTTTGATTTTATATTTGTATTGTTAAAAATTTTGCAGTGGAAAGAATAGGTAAAACTACCTATAATATCAGCTTTTTATAGTTTCCCTTTACTAAGGTCAATTAATGTCATGATTTCTAAAGTCACACCCAGCTTTTATATGCTATGGTTCTATGATCTATGAACTCCTAAAAGCAAGATCAACACAAACTCCCATCTCCAAAAAACACTATTATTTTCATAACAGAAGGGTTCAATGTCTTCTTTTGTGTGGGGGCTTCTCTAACTGTCTTTGATTTGTTGGTTGTCCTTCATTCTCAATGAGGGCAATGACATAGGGAAGGTGATGTCTTGACTTGCAAGTGAATTGGATATAAGTGAGGTAGAACTGCAAAATTATCAACCTTACTCCCTCCTTCAAAGCCATTGGAGTCCTGTGGCAAGATATAAGTCAGGACAACCGGTGATGGCCCTGGATGCAGTGGGAGACATTGATCCTTTTAAGCTTAGGTCTTTCCCAGGTTTCAGTTTGTCTGAGGCAATACCCATTCAGTAGTTAAAGGCTTGGTAAGAATTGAGGCAAAAGAAAGCTGAGTTTAAGAATCAATCTGGGAGGGGAAGACCTTCAGAATTTGATTTAGTGGTTGGTGGATGGATGTCTTACTGTCCTCCTGACTAGATCTCAAAGAACTGGAAGTGACTTGATTGGACACTACTACAGCATCTGTTTTTCCTGTAGTGATTAGAAACCAATGACTTGTTGCCCTATTTGCACAAAAGGCTCAAGGCAGAGAAGAGTCAAAGCAAATGTAAAAGTTGTGGAGATGGAAGAACATCAGAGCCTAATTCCTCCTGGCCCCAAGTCCTTGGGAACCACAGAGGAGCTGAAAGAACATATACTTCTTCAATGAAAGGTAAGTATTAGAATGCATCTGAATTCAGAATATTAAACTACTTTTAGGATGCATCATCATTATTTTGTAACATAGAGGATATTCATTAAATTCATCCTCATTTGAACTTTTGTGATAAAAATCCCTGACCTAATCTTATCAGTGGAATGAGGCCTGGGAGTTGTTCACAGTTAACTCTAAGTGGTAATTAACTCCAAGGACATGCTGCAGCTTGGTGTTTATGTGTCAGTTTTCCACTAAAGTGCATTTTTCTTCTTTTTCTTTCCCCTCAGCAACACAATGAGTCAGTCTTCTAAGCATATGGAAGTATCCATGCTGCAAGTTGTTCTGAAGAAACTTCATGATTTGTACATCCTGTCAAACAGAATATGCATTTCCAAATGCTCTTAGGAAGACCAAATACATCTTTATGTAGAAGAAGGTCCTGCCCACTTTAAAGAGCCTTTTGTGGAAGCAAGTGAGGAAGATCATGGTCAAGTTCATGTAAGGAGTCCATTCCAGGCTTTTTACTTCCATTCCTGCTGTAGCTCCTGTAACATCAGCACTGTCACAAAAGGTTAAAAAGTCAACATTTTTAAGTAACCTCAAGACTTTTGGCACATGCTGTTTACATACACATGCACTTGTGCATACTCTTGAAAAGGCTTTTTGCTGGCTTCATTTGGAGACAAGATGATGACCAAAGATCAGGAAAAAATTAGCCATGTTCTTATAGGAGCAATTTATTGATACTGCTATTGTCAACCATAGAAAATGCACAATTGAGAGAGTTTTAAAATTACCAAAATGATCACTCACTGGGCATGGTACTGCATGCCTATACTGATTCCCTGAGCTTAGTGAATTACTTGAGCTCAGGAGTTCTGAGCTCTTCAGTAGGACTAAAGCTGTACCTAATCCAGAACTGGTATAGTAACATCCCAAGTGATGGGTCCAGGGCTGCCTAAAGAGTGGTGAACCAGATCAGGGTAAAAATGGGGCAGGTCAAAGCTTCTATGCCAATCAACAGTGGGATTGGGCCAGGTCAGAGAAGATACGGAGACTCAGTCTCAAAAAACAAAATCCTCTTTGCTTGAGGGATTTGTCTTGAGTGAGCCTCTTTTATACTTAGTTTACAGATGGGTAATGGAAGATGCAAGGAAGAAGCATAGGGACTTGTAGCACTTACTGCTGGACTGCTGTGGCAGGAAAAGGAATCATAAACTCTCATGATAACATCTTGACCAGACTTTTATAGAACCATCAAATCAGAAGAGAACAGACACAGTGTTGTGAAATATGCAAAACCCTAGAGAAGAGAGGGAGCAATGAAGGGTTTACTTCCCAGACAAAGAATGCTAAAAACCTGGAAGCAAGCATGGGAATTCACAATGAACAAATAACCATATATTGCTGTAATGCTTCTTAATGACATTATGAAGTTGGGCATTCTTCGAATGATCTGTAGAGGAATAAATCAAGTTACAAAACATGTAACAGCTTCCCATGTTGTAGCAGCTGTCTTCAAAGGAGAGAATCCATTTATTTATCCATCTATTCTCTTATTCACAAACATTGAGGACTTACTACATGCAAGAAACTGTGTTTATTGTGAGTGGGATATACAGATGGCTAAGATAGCTACCCAAATGAACTCTCAAGCCAAGTAGAACGTGGTGAGTTCATGAGAAGTGGAAGCAAAGAATCTTAAGAATTCAGAGGAGGGAGAAAAAAAATGATGACACAAACTTGCTTTTAGGAATTTACTCCTAATTAAAAGCTACTCAAGAAATGATTTGATGAAAATCCTTTGAGGCCAAGGTTCAAAGTAATGATATTCCTGTGTCATAGTCTATCACTAGATGCTCGAAGTCAAAGGTTAACAGCCAACATTAGCAGCCAGGTTCAAGAAATTATGCTATACTACAGAGAAAGGGGTTAGAACACTATAACTAGGCATGGGTTCCAAATAGATTTCAAAGGATCAAATTGCAGTCAAAACCAGGAATCATGGAAGTGTCCAAGCCATTTGAACAGCTGGAACAGGTCAAAGAAGATCATAAGAGTTGTGTGTATAGTTAGGATGATGTGAATATCAGTAGCATGATACGTTGAAAATAATTTGAAAATAGTTGGTGTAAAAATTTGTGACAGTTATGATAAGTCAGAAATTTTACCATGCCTAATGTTGTTCCTTATACTTCCTGGCCTTCTGTTTGTCATACCTCTCCCATTGATCTGGGAGTCCTGATCCTGGACCCTTCTCATAAAACCGTATCTTATAGACACTGATACTGTGGCATGGTAATATATTCTTGAGGTCTCTAAGTACATTACCATGTTGCTGTCATGTACAACCCTGGTCTTGGCACAGCATTTGCCTCTTCCAGGAAGTCTCTTCCTGAAGCATTACTAGAAGGATCTCTGGACCTCATGCTTCAGATGGACTATGTGAGACAGAAGCTGATGTTAACTGTTATTCTTCATAATTGTCACCATTCATGTATCTCTAGATAAATTGAAATAAGAGCAGTAGGATGCACAACCATACACTAACTTTAGTCCAAGGGGCCAACGTGCAGCTGAGATTCCTCAAGGAAACTTGTCATCTAACTGGGACATATAATTAGAACCACTTCTTTTTTCCCCTCATGCTGTCTCCTTACTTTCTTAAGTCAGTCAACAGCAATCCTGAGGCTACTTCACGATTCTTTTAAATAAGGAGATTGCAGACACTTGTGTTCTCTTGGAGCCTCCAGGGCATGGCTGCTTCTTCTGATTTCTCAGTCCTAGATTCCTGGGCTTCCAATACATATATATCCCACAAAGCGATGATTAGGCCTACCATGATTGGTAAGCAAAATAGCCACCTAACTCTCTTTGATTCTTGTCTGTTTAACTCTTCCATGTTTTATTGTGGGTAGACAAAATGGGGCTAAGACTCATATCAATTTCGTAAATCAACTCATACATGAAAGAATTGAAAAACTTATCTTGATTCAAGCAAGCAAGTGGCCAATTTTCAGAAATTCAAGAGGATGCTAAAAGAGAAACTTCAGATGAAGCAAAACTGCTAATAGCAGTAACTCAGAGGATGAGACTGAATTGGCAAAGTTCCCTGTGACAAATGTTGTATTGTATGAGCTTTGTGAACATTCCTCTGAGTTGTGGCTATATGTTGACTTGTTAACTGGTTGTGTGACTATAGGCAAGTTATTTATCCTCTTTTAATTTATTCCTCTTATAATGTATGTTCATTGATGGCAAGGAATGTTTCAATTTTGTTTTTATAACTTCCGAACCAGGCTCAGTGCCTAGAACATAGTAGGTATTCAACAAATGCTTGTTGAGTTGAATGAACTTTCCTCTGCTTATTTTCTAAATATGAGCACCTTGCTGAATATGCCTGTTGCATATAGCCCAAACTATAGAATTTTTTTTTACTAAATTGAGTTTTTATTTTATTCTGATTATTTAACCTGATCTTTATAAACTGTCAAAAATGCCATGCTACCAGTCTGTAGCCTCATTTATGACAAAAAAAACTACCTAAAAGTAAACAATGAAATCTGTGATTATTTTCAGAATATGCATTTTCAGTGGCTCAAACTTGAGAATTATATGAGCAAACCAAATCATGTATAACACATTGTTATGTTCTCTGAAAAGTGACTTTAAAGTTATAAAGAACACTAAAAAAAAAGATATATTGTGTGTATTTCAGTTTTCTCTAAAATTTCATTCCCATCCTATACCCACAAGAGAAACCTTGTGGGCATGAATTTTTTTTATGGATTTCCTCTTCTTCTTCCTCCTCCTCTTCTTCCTTCCTAGAATTTCTAGCTGCTTGATTTGTACCTGTCGATAGATATTGTGTATGTGTGTACTCATTTATGTGCATGCGTGTGTATGTGTGTGTGTGTGTGTGTGTGTGTGTGTGTGAGAGAGAGAGAGAGAGAGAGAGAGAGAGAGAGAGAGAGAGAGAGAGAGAGAATATGTATGTCTTCCTTCCCACAGGCATTAATGTTATTCAAGCTTAGTCTTGTACCTGCTTTGGGGCCTTGGAAATCAGAGAAAAATTTATGACCTTCCCTATCCTTTCTAGGAATATGTCCAGTTTTGCTTTCCCCCCAACCCCTTTCCATTTACAAGAGGCACTAGGATTTGAAATAGAAAGAGTACATGGCACCCAGTAAAGCAAAACTCTTTCTGGGAGTTTCTCAAACCTTGGTTCAAGATTAGCCACATAACGAAAAACAAACTGTTCTATAGAAAACATTCATTATTAATTACTCAGCCGTTGTTTATTTTTGGCCACAGCAGCTCATAAAGGCTTTGTACTACGACATGAATGAGGTTGTTCTATGTATGGAGCTGAGGAAGAAATCACCTGACCCTTGATCATAGATCCTTGAAATTTTGAAGAAGCTAAGAGAGAGAAATGACTTCTTTCAAAAAACTCTGAGTTTCAGCCCACACCCCTCCCTACAGCAACCTCTTCTAAAGCGTCTAAAGGTTTCCATTACATATATTTGGGATGTCCATTTCTGTTATTAGATTTTATAGCACCTAGTAGATTCTCTGTGAGCAGGGCCAGCCTCTATGCATTAAAGTAATAGCCACCTGGGAAATGTAGTTTTAACACAGAGTAGACAGACAGGGGTGAGATAAGGTAGCCATGACAAAAGATGGGGAGTACCTCCCAGGTGCTACAATCACAGGACAAATCTTGTTTTCTTCTCTTTCTTGATTTCTCTGAGTCTTTATTTTAGTTAGTACTAGCTTTCACCTATATGAAGAAGAAATTAAAAAAGTCATTTCTCTTCTTAAGTTCCCTGGCCTTAAGGTCCTGCCTCTCTAGCTTGTTTAAGATCATACCACCCTCCAGTAAGGGGGGGGTGGTAGAAAGAGCCCTTTGGCATAGCTCTGAGACAGAAACTCTGAAGTGAAATAGATTCAAACTACTCATGCCAATCTCTTGCCAGGCATTCTAAATCTAGGCAGTGTTTTGACACTTTAGACATTCAGATGTTTATGGAAACCCATGTCCTCCATTCTTTGCTTAATCCTCATGGTAGTGAAGAAGGCCTCCTTGTCTCTCAAACCATAAAAACCAAGTGTTTGCTTCCCTACTAGCCCTCATTGTACCTAGCCATGGGCCTTTTAACTAAGATTCTTCATGGATTCCTTTCCTTTGACTTTTCTTGCTGGCTTGTCTAAAGCTTGGAAGTTGAGGACAGAAAGACCACCGGCATCGAAATGGGTGACCAGACTTGCTTGTTGTGTTTCTCTTCCTTGAAACGCCATGTGCTTGGCACAGTGGTGGGCATACCATATATGTTTAAGCAGTCAGGTAGGATAGGTAGTACAAAGCTGGTGCTAGTCAAGGAAGAAAGACCTAAACACTAGGGAGGCCCAACATTGGAAACCCAAACCTGGGCTGGGGTGTGGAATAGAGCTCCAGATGTGCAAGAGTAAGGCAGTGCCCCATTTTCAGAGAAAGGAGGTGCAAGATAGAATACTGAGAGAGGTGTAAAGGAAAGGAGGGATAGATCAGGACTACTCTTCTGGGACTGGGGTATAGACTTGGGAGGAGTTGGGTTGATCATATACTCTTATCCTCATTCATCTACCATATCCTCTTGTCTCTTCTTCTCTTCTCTGATCCATCCAGCAGGCTGTCTTTTAATTTCATCTTCTAGTCTCACATTAACTAAAACCTGAATTTCTATTGAGGATGCTACACCATAGGATTTAGAACTGGAAGGGACCTTGAAGATCAGATTGTCCAGGGATTTATAACCTGGGATCTCCAGATAGATTTTAGGGGATCCATGAACTTGAATAAAAATACATCTTTATTCAAATACAATTATGTTTTTGTGATCCTATGCATTTTATTTTATATATTTAAAATCATTATTCTGAGAAGGGGTCTACAGGCTTCACAGACACAGTTTTAGAATTTAAAGGGTAAATTCTTCATCTTTTTTGTGTTGCGAATGGAATATTTTGACACAAAATAGGTTAAAAACTCCTGACCTAATCCAAACCATCATTTTACAGAGGTAATTGGGGCCCAGAGAGGTTACCTCTTCTAATCTTCCCAATTGGTAGTGCATTCCACTCTCCTCCCCAAAGTTACTTTATGTGTGTTTGCTTATAACTATATAGAGACAGAATGGTGTAGTGAATAGAGTCAGGAAGACCTGGATTTGAATCCTGCCTCAAACAGACATTTACTGACTTTGTGACCCTGAGCAAGTCATTTAACCTCTATGATTCTGTTTTCTCATCTGTAAAATGAGGGGATTGAACCTGATGATTGTTGAGGTCCCTTCCAACTCTAAACCTACAATCTTAGAATATGTGTGCATGTTATCTCCATAATTAGAATATAAGTTCAGTGAGGGCAAAGGCTGTTTCATTTTTGTCTTTGAATCCCGGGCTCATGGTAGGTGATTATTAAATGTATCTTGATTGATTAAGTGACTTGCCTCAAACAACATAGTAAATACTTTTGCAGTCCTTTCCACTACTGGCCATTCTTTTTTCCAATTCCTTTATCACATAGTACCTAGGAGAGGAGTCAGAATTCTCCTTGTTTTTTACTAATAATTCCAGGTCCTTGTTCTGATGCAGTCGTTTAATATTCTTCTTTTGAATTGCATGCTATTCAGGTCACCTGCTGTAGTTCAGTACCCTCTTGGAGCTTAGGTTTTAGTCTTCCTCTCTACCCTTTTTCTTGCCATCATTCTTAGAAACTTCATTACCCACACTGATGACCACTTGTTCTCCTTTCCTTGAATTCCTCATCTTCAATGACTCTCATCTCCACTGTACTTCAGACATCCAACAGGGTGCCCACATCTTATTCCTCCCACATTATCACTTTAAATTGCTTCATCTCCAAGACTCTGAAAGTCTCCTCCCTGACCACAATCCCCTATTCTTCCAAATCTCACACTCTATTACTTATCTAAAAATCTCATTCACCCTCATCATGACCTTTGGTTCCCTTGGTATTTTCCTTGTCTGTCCATCCTGCCATAGGCTCACATCTCTCCCTATTCAGACTTGATCCAGTATAAGCTCTTTTCCTAATGTTCTCTACCCTCCGCACTTGAATCCCTTGAACTCTTGACCTTCTACACTTCCTGCTTTGCTAGTGTCAGCTCTGGCTAAATCCTACCATCTCCCTCCTACTCATGAGCTACTGAATGTTTCTGGGAGGAAATCACAAAACCAGCTGGTTGGTACCCTGCAAATTCATGCTATTTAACTTCAATCCAAGCCCTTGCTACTTCATAGCATATCTTTTGTTCATCTCTTATTGACACAGTACTAATGCTACCAATAATTTTTCACATTCTCCACAGCAGCTATTCCAATGTTCTCTTCTCCCCTTCAGCTCTGACATTCCTCCCCCTCACTCTCAGAAATGGCCTATCTTTCTTTTTCATTGAGAAGACTGAAATCATCTGACATGAACTCTCTATACTCTCCTCCTCATTCCTCAAAATCTCTTTATTATTCTTATTCACACTTTCTTCTTTCCCTTTGGTCCTGTAAGAAGAAGCCCTCTTTCTCGATAAGGTTAACCCTTTCACCTATCTTTTTGATCTTGTTTCCTCCCTTATTCCTCTGGGACCTCCACCAAGTATAGTCTCTTATACATCTTCAATCATTTACTCTTTATTAGCTTCTTTCCTTCTATTTAGAAGTACATTCACATATCCCTTATTCTGGAAAAACAAATCAAAACCCAAACCAAAAAACTTTTCCCTTTACCTGCTCCTTCTTGAAGCTTTATGTGTCTAGTCAAACATTGAGAAAGAGTACTTTATAGAGTATAAGTAGAAGTATTCTTCTACTTATCCCCACTCATTCTTTCCTTAATCTTTTGCATAGACACCTTCAACTTTTCTTCCCCCACTCTTACTTCCCACCATATATACTCGCTCTATGGGCTGACTTACTCACTAGAACTTGCTGGCAGGTATATGGTTTCCATATGATTGTTACTCTCTCAGGGCCTTGGAGGTAACCTTATTTTTCTTACTACTTGACTCTTCACTAGTGTGTTTCCCAATTACCCAAAATCAGTTACCATGACACAATTAACTCTTAAATATAAAACATTTACTTAATAATAATGTCACCCAAAAGGTACAAACAGGAATAATCAAAATATTATTCTCTATCTATAAACCTGTGTCACACTATCCCACTAAACTTAGTGTCTGTTGAGGAGAATGGGCGCATATTTGTAGAAACCTAGCAGGAAGACACATGAATGGGGAGACCAATGTGTTGGGACAATTCATAACTCTAGACTTTAGGTCTTTAATGTCTTTGGTACCTTCAGGAACAATCTCTACTGCATGAAGCTGCTTCTCTGCTAGCTCCTCCCCTTTTTATACTTACCATTCTTCTCATAGCCAAAACCATTTTTCTTTTTCTGCTATGAAGCAGTGACAAGCTCTTTTCACTCAGAGTCACTCTTAACAGGGCTTTGAAAAAAAATCATGCTTTTTCACTGGCAAGAAGTTCCCTTAGACTGGTGACCTGTGAAGTCCTCAGATCTTTAAATAGCTATGGATTCTACTTTTTTCCAACCAGCTTTCAGCAAAACCTAGCCTTTTCTCATAGTAAAGTATGAAAACCTTTCTTTCCCTTTCTGTTCTTAGAGGACAGTAGAGGCTAACCAGGTACCTGGGAGGTGTCTAATCTCTTAGTCTGTAGGTATCACTAGCAAGGGCGGGGTACCTGTGGTCCCAAGGCTACATGTGGCTCTTTAGGTCCTCAAGTGCGGCCCTTTGACTGAACAAATCCTTTGGTCCTCAAGTGCAGCCCTTGGCTGAATCCAAACTTCACAGAACAAATCCCGTTAGTAAAAGGGCTGCAGGTTCCCTACCCCTGCTTGACTAAAGGGTAATAAAAGACAGCAGCAGGACTCAGCTCTCCTCCAATTCTGCACTTAAAGCTGATTGAGCCTTTCTTCATTCATTCAGGAAATTAATACCCTCCTTAAAATCAGCAGGTTCCCATTAGAGCAGCTGAAGAGCCAGCCATCTCAGCTAAAACTTCTCTGTCTTTTAGCTCCTGCTTCTTTTGACTCCTGCACTCAGCTTAGTCTCCTGCTTCTTCTGTACATTTCTATTTGTAGCTTCTCAAAACTTCTTCCCTGAATTGGAACACTAATGTATTGTTGGTGGAGTTGTGAAATGATCCAACCATTTTGGACAACAATTTGGAACTATGCCCAAAGGGCTATAAAAATGTGTATACCCTTAGATCCAGCAACAGCACTTCTAGGGCTATATCCCAAAGAGATCATACAAATGGGAAAAGGATCCACATGTATAAAAAATATTTATAGCAGCTCTTTTTGTGGTGGCAAAGAATTGGAAACTGAGAGGATGCCTATCAGTTGGGGACTGGCTGAACAAGTTGTGGTATATGAATGTAATGGAATACTATTGTGGTATAAGAAATGATGAACAGGCAGACTTCAGAAAAACCTGGAAAGACTTGCATGGTCTGATGCTGAGTGAAGTGAGCAGAACCAAGAGAACACTGTACACAGTAACAGCCATGTTGCATGATAACTAATATTGATAGACTTAATTTTTCTCAGAAATACAAGGATCTAAGACATCTCCAAAGACCTCATGATGGAAAATGCTATCCACATCCAAAGAAAGAACTACAGAGTTTGAATGCAGATCAAAGCATACTATTTGCTATTTTTTTCTTCTGTTGTGTTTTGTTTCCTCTTTCTGGCAGTTCCTCCTATTGGTTCTAATTCTTCCTTACAACATCACTAATGTGAAAATATGTTTAATAGGAATGTATATGTATAGCCTATATCAGATTGTGTGCCGTCTTGGGGAGGAAAGTGGGGAGGGAGGGGGAGAAAAATTTAAAACTCAAAAGCTTATGGAAGTGATGGTTGATAAATCAAAATAAATTAATTTAAAAAAGAATTAAAAAAAACACTTCTTCCCTGGCTTTTTATATCTTCTAGTGTCTCAAACCAGAGCTTCCTGGTAGTCAGTGATTCATCTTAACCTTATGAGACAAAACTAGAGACATCTACTTTTTGTCAGATATAAGCCTATATCTTATCCATAGTCCTTATCCATAGTTCTCCAGAGTTATGCACTTCAAAACTCAAAAAGCAGCCACATGAAAATGAACTAATGTACCCCAACGCCCTGCAGTCATAATGACTTCAGTCATTGCTCTGCCTTTAAACAGTTCCTCAACACATTCATGGGAGGGACAGTTCTCTAAATGAGCCTCAGAATAATTTGTCTGTTTTCAACATTCTGAAAAGTTGTGCTTTTTCTCAAGCTGGTTTGTAAATCAGTTTTCCTTATATAAATGTTCATTTTCTATCCATTTTAGGATCCAAATTGTTCACATACCAAAGAAGCAAAACCTTATACTATCTGTCATCCATCTTTATCTGTCTACTAAAACTATCTCCAAGGTTAATCCTATTATCAGAAAATCTAACGGCTATTTAAAGTCTTCATTCTCTATAATGTCTGACAGTTTTGATTGCCCCTTACTTCTGGATGCTTTCTTTTGCCTTGGCTTTAGTAACACCGCTCTCATTTTTCTCCCACCTCTCTGATTGTCTTTGCTCCAAATTCTCTACTAGCTTCTCATCTTTCTCTCCTTTAAATGTGGCTATGCCTTTAGGCTGTCTCTGACCTTAATTTATTCTCTTTCATTGCTCTTTCCCTTGGCAATAGCATCAGCTTCTATGGATTCAATTATCACTTCTATGGAGATGACTCTCACATAGATATCTCTAGTTGGGATCTTTGCTTAGAGTTTCAGTACCATATTTCTGACTGCTCTATGGAGACTTTGACTAGGCTGTTTTGCTAGCATCTCAAATTTAGTATGTATGAAACTGAATTACTATTTCTCCTCCAAAACTTCCTTTCCTGTTTATGATATCACCACCCTTCTAGTTCCCAGGCTTGAGATCTCTGAATGATCTTTGGTTCTTCCTTGTCCTTCGTCATATCTAATCCAATGCCAAGTCCCACCACTTCCTCCTCAGTAATTCTTTCTTCAGTCATTTTATTTCTACTCCCACAATAACCCACCAAGTTCCCAGGACTAATTCTAATAGACTCTTTTTAAAAAATTATTGTTTATTTTTAACAATTTTAAAATAAATTTTTAATTCTAAATTCTCTCCCTCTTTTCCACTCTTCCCCCATTTACTGAGAAGGCAATGAAAATTATATCAATTAAGTATATGTGTGAAATCATGCAAAACATATTTCCATATTAGCCATATCACAAAAAAATAAAGAAAGCAATAAACTTAAACTTCAGTTTGCACTCAGAATTCATTAGTTTTCTCTCTGGAGCTGGATAATATTTTTTCCACTATGGGTCCTTTAGAATTGTCTTGAATCATTGTATTGATCAGAGTAGCCAAGTCTTTCACAGTTGATCATTATTACAACATTGCTATTACTGTGTACAATCACCTCCTAGTTCTGCTCACTTAATTTTGCATCAGTTCACATAAGTTTTGCCACTTTTTTCTGAGACCCTCCCCTTATTATTTCTTTTAGCAAAATAGTACTCAATCACAGTCATATGCCACAATTTGTTTAGTCAATACCCAGCTGAGAGCATCCCCTCAATTTCCAATTCTTTGCTACCACAAAAAGAGCTGCTATAAATTTTATAGGTATATATGTATGTGTGTGTGTGTGTGTGTGTGTGTATTTCTTTTCCTTTTTCTTTGATCCCTTTGGAGTATAGACCTAGTACTGGTATTGCTGGGTCAAAGGGCATGCACATCTTTATAGCCCTTAGGGCATAGTTCCAGATTGTTCTGTAGACAGTTAGACACTCTAGCAACAGTTTGGTAGTGTATCTATTTTATTTTATCCCCTCCAGCATTTGTCATTTCTGATAGGTGTGAGGTGGTATCTCAGAGTTGTTTTAATTTGCATTTCTCTCATCAACAGTGATGTAGAGCATTTTTTCATATGACTAAAAAGAGTTTTGATTTCTTTTTCTGAAAACTGACCATTCACATCCTTTGACCATGTGTAATTGAGAATGGCTCTTATTTTTATAAATTTGACTCATTCCCTATATATTTGAGAAATGAGGCCTTTATCTGGGAAACTTGCTGTAAATTTTTTTATATTACTTGTCTATGGTATTTTTCAGCAAAATGTAGTTTCCTTGATTATCTCTTTTAATTAGGTATATTTTTCTTTCCCTTTGTCTAAGATGATACTTTTTATCCCTGCCTCTTTTTACGTTAGCTGAAGCATAATAGATTCTGCTCTAGCCTTTTATTTTAACTCTGTATATATCTTTGTATTTCAAGTGTGTCTCTTGTAAACAGCATATTGTTGGATTCTGGTTTCTAATCCATTATGCTATCTGTTTCTGTTTAGTGGGTAAATTCACCCTGACATTCATAGTTATGATTACTGTCTGTTTCCCTCTATCCTATTTTCTTCTGTTTATCTTTTTCTCTTTCTTTTTATCCTCTCTCCCCAAAAATCTGTTTTGCTTCTGACCACTGCCTACCTTAATCTATCTTCCCTTTTATTATTTCCCCCCTGCCCCTATATATCTTATTCCCTTTCCTTCCTATTTTACTATTGGCCAAGATAGATTTCTATGCCTAACTTAGCGTGTATATATATATATATATATTCTTCCTTCTTTGAACCAATTCCATTGAGAGTGAGGTTCAAGAATTGCCTGCCATCACACCCTCTTCTTCCCTCCACTATAAGAGCTTTTCTTTGTGTACTTCTTTTATGTGAGAAAATTTTACTCATTCTTCCTCTCTCTTCCCCTTTCTCCCAGTGCATCCCTCTTTCTCACCCATTCATTTTTTTTGGAGATCATTCCAACATAATTGAGTCACACTCATGCCCTCTGTCTATGCAGATTTCTTCTAACTTCCCTAATAATGATCAAGTTACTAGGAGTTACTGGTATCATCTTCTCATAGTTTAACTTTATTGAGTCTCTTATAATTACTCTTTTATTTTTAGCTTTCTATGAGTCTTTTGAGTCTTATGTTTGAATGTCAAATTTTCTATTCATACTGGTCTTTTCATCAAGAATGCTTGAAAGTCCTTTATTTCATTAAATATTCATTTTTCCCCTGAAGGATTATACTTGGTTTTGTTGGGTAGGTTGCTCTTGGTTCTCATCTTAGCTTTTTTGCCTTCTGGAATATCGTATTTCAAGCCTTCTACTCCTTTTAATATGGTAGTTACTAAATCTTGTGTGATCCTGACTGTGGCTCCACAGTATTTGAATGGCTTATTTCTTGCTACTTGAAGTATTTTCTTTTTGACCTGGAAGCTCTAGAATTTTGCTATAATATTCCTGGGAATTTTCATTTTGGGATCTGTTTCAGGAGGTGATTGGTAGATTTTTTCAATTTCTATTTTATCCTCTGGATCTGAGATATCAGGGCAGTTTTCCTTGTTAATTTCTTGAAATATGAGGTGTAATTCCTCTCTCTCTCTTGATAGTGGCTTTCAGGTAGTCTAATTCTTAAAGTATTCCTCCTCCATCTATTTTCCAGGTCACTTGTTTTTCCAATGAGTTATCACATTTTTCCTTTTTTTTTCATTCTTTTGACTTTGTTTGATTGTTTCTTGATGTCTTATGGAGTCATTATCTTCCACTTACTCAATTTTAATTTTTAAGAAATTATTTTCCTCAGTGAGCTTTTGTACCTACTTTTCCATTTGGTCAATTATGATTTTTTTGTTTATTTCTTTAATAGTACTTTCCCCCAATTACATGTAAAGATAGTTTTCAACATTCATTGTATAAGATTTTACATTCCAAATTTTTCTCCCTGCCTCCCTTCCCTACTTCCTCTTTTCCCTCCCCCTTACCCAAGATAGCAAGCAATATGATATAGGTTATACATGTGCAATCATGTTAAACCTATTTCCACATTCATCATGTTGTGAAAGAAGAAATAGAACAAAAGGGAAAAACCATGAAGAAAAGTGAAGATCTTATATTTTGATCTACATTCAGACTCCATAGTTCTTTCTCTGGATGGATAGCAATTTCCATCATGAGTCTTTTGGAATTGTTTTGAATCATTATATTGCTGAGAACAGCTAAGTCTATCATATTTTTTTCATCCCACAATGTTGCTGTTACTGTGTGCAGTGTTCTTCTGGTTCTGATCACTTTACTCAACATCAATTCATATAAGTCTTTTCAGGTTTTTCTGAAGTCTGCCTGCCCATTATTTCTTGTGGCACAATAGTATTTTATTACATTTATATACCACAACTTGTTCAGCCATTCCCCTCAATTTTCATTTCTTTGCCCCCACACCAGCAAGAATTTTGATACATCAAACAGGTTAGCTTAGTCTCCTAAGGTCTCTGATTTAGTTGGTCAATAAGACCAGGGACTATTTTTTTTTATGCTTGTGTAATGAGATAATTAGATTGTCTTCTTTGTTTGCAGAGGCAGTATCTGAGATTATAGTTAGGAATTTAAGTATATGTAGGTAATGTAAGGGGCAGCTAGGTGGCACAACAGACAGGATCCTGGACTCAGGAAGACTATTCCTCCTGAGTTCAAATCTGGCCCCTGACACCCACCAGCTGAGTGATCCTGGCTGGGCAAATCACTTAACCCCATTTGCCTCAGCCCTCTGATCTGCAAAATGATCTGGAAAAGAAAGTGGCAAGCCATTCCACTATCTTTGAAAGAAAATCCTAAATGGCTTCATAAGGAAACAGGCACAACTTACTACTTAAAGGAAATGTTGAAGAATTACAGCTAATTCAGATAGACTTCAAATATCTATGGCATGAAGAAATGTTGATATCTATAAATAAAGGAATCTCTCACTCTTAAAAAATGAGGGAATTGTTGCAAACCACTGCACTATCTAAGATGTAAGAAAATGAGAAGATATGATAGTGAGCTATCAACTGTGTTATCTCATTGTCTTTCCAAACAACTCTGTCTACAGATTAATGGAGACATTGGAGGCACATTCAAACAAGCTGTTGAGTCATACCCGGGATGAACTGATTTATTGGTCCAAAGCTAAATCCTTAATGAAAGGTTAAGAATAAAATCATTCTGCCTTGTTTTTCCCCTTGCCCTTCACTAATGGTTTTGGCTAAATGAGGCACATGTCACATTAAAATGTGCCTCATAATCAACAGTGGTGTAGATGCTTCTGTGTTATCTTCTAGTCCATTCAGTCTGGGGGATCATTTTATTCAACTACATATGCCTCAATTTTGAAAATTTAATTTTCTTCCCCTCCCAGTACTCAAATAGTATTTTATTCCCCCCCCCAAGTTACATGTCAAGACAATGTTTAGCATTCATTTTTACAAGATTTTGAGTTAGAAATTTTCTCCCTTCCTTCTCCTCTTCCTAAAATGGTAGGTAACTTGATACAGTTATACATATGTTATTATGTAAAACATATTTCCATATTAGTCATAGTTGTGAAAGAAGAAATAGGTCAAAAATGAAGAAAATGAAAAAGAATAAAGTATGTGAAAAAAGCATGCTTTGATCTGCATTCAGAGTCCGTCAGTTCTTTATTAGGATGTGGATAGCATTTTCCTTTGTGAGTCCTTTATACTTGTCTCCAATCGTTGTGTTGCTGAGAAGAGCTGAGTCATTCATAATTGATCATCACACAATGTTGCTGATACTGTGTACAATGTTTTCCTGGTTCTGCTCATTTCACTTTGCATCCGTTTGTACAAGTCTTTCCAGGTTTTCTGAAATCTGCCTGCTCATCATTTCTTACTGCACAATAGTATTCCATTACATTTATATACTACAGCTTATTTAGCCATTCCCCAGTTGGTGGGCATCCCCTCAATTTCCAATATTTTGCCACCATGAAAAGAGCTGCTATGAGTATTTTTTGTCCATGTAGGTCCTTTTCCCTTTTTTATGATCTTTTTGAGGTACAGACCTCGTAGTGATATTGCTGAACCAAAGGGTATGTATAGTTTGGTTGCCTTTTAGGCATAGTTCCAAATTGTTCTCCAGAACTGTTGGCTCAGTTCACAACTCCACCAATAGTGCATTAGTGTCCCAATTTTCCACATTCTTTCCAACATTTATAATTTTACTTTTTTGTTATGTTAGCCAATCTGATAACTGTGAGGTAGTACTTCAGAGTCATTTTAATTTTCATTTCTCTAATTAATAGTGATTTAGAGCACTTCTTCATATGCCTATAGATAACTGTGATTTCTTTATCTGAAAACTGCCTGCTCATATCCTTTGACTATTTATCAATTGTGAAATAGTTTATATTCTTATAAATTTGAGTTAGTTCTCTATATATTTGAGAAGTGAGGTCTTTATCAGAGAGACTTGCTATAAAGATTGTTTCCCAGATTTCTGCTTTCCTTCTAATCTTGGTTGCATTGGTTTTATTTGTGCAAAAGCTTTTTAATGTAATATAATCAAAATTATCTATTTTACATTTCATAATGCTTTCTGTTTCTTGTTTGGTCATGAATTCTTTCGTTCTGCATAGATCTGACAGGTAGACTATTCCTTGCTCTTCTGATTTGCTCATGGTGTCACCCTTTATGTCTAAATCATGTACCCATTTTGACCATATCTTGGTATATGGAATGAGATGTTGGTCTATACCTAGTTCGTGCCCTATAGTTTTCCAGTTTTCCCAGAAGTTTTTGTGAAATAATGAGTTCTTATCCCAAAGTTGGGGTTCTTAGGCTTATCAAACTCTAGATTACTATAGTCATGGACAACTGTGTTTTACGTACCTAATCTAGCCCACTGATCCACCACTCTATTCCTTAGCCAGTACCAAATAGTTTTGATGATTACTGACTTATAATATAGTTTGCTAGGCGACCTTCCTTTTTTTTTCATTAATTCCTTTGTTATTCTTGATGTTTAGTTCTTCCAGATGAATTTTTTTTTGTTTTTTTTCTATCTCTATAAAACAATGTTTGGTAGTTTGATCAGTATGGCACTGAATAAGTAAATTAAGTTAAGTAGTCAATTTTGCTTTTTAAAGAGTTTTTTTTTCTTCAGTGAATTTTTGTGCCTCAGTGACCATTAGGTCAATTCTGTTCTTTAAGGTGTTATTTTCTTCAATATTTTTGTGCCTCTTTTACCATGCTGTTAATTCTCTTTTAATAATTTTCTTATATCACTCTCATTTCTTTTCTCAATTTTTCCTCTGCCACTTATGTCTTAAAAAAAAGAAACCCAAAACCTCTTCCAGGAATTCTTCTTGGGCTTGTGTTCAATTAGCATTTTTCTTTGAGGCTTTGCTTGTACCTGTTTTCACATTATGGTCTTCTTCTGAGTTTGTGGCTTGGTCTTGCGTGACACTGTAGTAGCTTTTTATGATCCAGTTCTTTTTTGTTTGTTTGTTCATTTTCCAGTCAATATCTTTTTAAAATTATTTTTAATATAAATTTATTTATTTTTAGTTTTCAACATTCCCTTCCACAAGTTTTTGAGTTCCTAATTTTCACCCCATCTCCCCCCTCCCCCCACCCAAAGATGTCATGCATTCTGAATATCCCTTCCCCTACTCTGTCCTCCCTTCTATCTCTCTCCCCTTCTCTTATCCCCTTCTATTTTCCTGTAGGGCAGGATAGACTTCTTTACTCCATTTCCTATATTTATTTCCCAGTAGCATGTGAAAACATTTTTTTAAACATATGTTTTTAAAACTTTAGGTTTCAAATTTTCTCTCTTCCTCCCTCCCCACCCACCCTCATTGAAAAGGCAAGCAACTCAATATAAGTTGTACATGTGCAGTTATGCAAAACACATCCATAGTAGACATGTTGTGAAAAACTAACTCTATTTCCCTTAATCCTATCCTGCCCTCCCATTTATTCTATTCTTTCTTTTGACCATGTCTCTCCTTTCCCAATCTGCCATCCTCTCTATCATCCCCCTGCTCTCTTGTCCCCTTTCCCCCTATTTTCCTGTAGGGTAAGACAGATTTCCATACCCAATTGAATGTGTATGTTATTCCCTCCTTAAGCCAAATCCTATGAGAATAAGATTCACTCATTCCCTCTCACCTTCCCCTGTTTCCCCTTCCACTGTAAGAGACTTTTCTTTTCTGTTTTTTTTGTGAGATAATTTACCCCATTCTACCTCTCCCTTTCTTCTTCTCCTAGTATAATCCTCTCTCATCCCTTAATTTTATTCTCCAGATATGACCCCTTAATCTTCAGCTCACCCTGTGCCCTCTATCTATCTATCTACATATACATACATATAATTTTTTACCTCCAACTACCCTGATACTGACAAAGTCTCATGAGTTATAAAAATCATCTTCCATGCAGGAATGTAAACAGTTCAATCTTAATAAGTCTCTTATGATTTCTCTTTCCTGTTTACCTCTTCATGTTCCACTTGAGTCCTGTATTTGAAAGTCAAATTTTCTATTCAGCTCTGGTCTTTTCATCAGGAATGCTTGAAAGTCCTCTTACTCAATGTTTTGCTGGATAGGTGATTCTTGGTTGTAATCCTATCTCCTTTGCCCTCCCGAATATTATATTCCATGCCCTGCGGTCCTTTAATGTAGAAGCTGCTAAATCTTGTGTTATCCTGATTGTGTTTCCACAGTACTTGAACTGTTTCCTTCTGGCAGCTTGTAATATTTTCTCCTTGACCTGGGAACTCTGGAATTTGGCTACAATATTCCTAGGAGTTTTCCTTTGGGGATCTCTTTCAGGAGGAGATCTGTGGATTCTTTCAATTTCTATTTTGCCCTCTGGTTCTACTATATCAGGGCAGTTTTCCTTGATAATTTCTTGAAAGATGATGTCTAGGCTCTTTTTTGATCATGGCTTTCAGATAGTCCAATAATTTTTAAATTCTCTCTCCTGGATCTATTTTCCAGGTCAGTTGTTTTTCCAATGAGATATTTCACATTGTTTTCTAATTTTTCATTCTTTTGGATTTGTTCTACTGTGTTGCGATTTCTCATAAAGTCACTATCTTCCAATTGCTCTATTCTAATTTTTAAGGAAGTATTTTCTTCAGTAATCTTTTGGACTTCCTTTTCCATCTGGCCAATTTTGCTTTTTAGGGCATTTTTCTCCTCATTGGCTTTTTGGACCTCTTTTGCCATTTGGGTTAGGCTATTTTTTAAGGTGTTATTTTCTTCAGTATTTTTTTGGGTCTCCTTTAGCATCACTCTCAGTTTTTCCTCTACTTCTCTAACTTGCTTCTCAAAATCGTTTTTGAGCTCTTCCATGGCCTGGGACCAATTCATATTTTTCTTGGAGGCTTTGGATGTAGGGGCTTTGACTTTGTTGTCTTCTTCTGGTTGTATATTTTGGTCTTCTTTTTCACCAAAGTAAGATAATATAGTCTGACTCTTTTTGCACTGCTTGCTCATGATCCCGGCCAATTACTTGAGTTTTAAACTCTTTGTTAAGGTACGAATCTGCTTCCAATGTGGAGAATGTACTGTCCCAAGCTTCGGGGGTTTGTACAGCTGTTTTCACAGATACTTGTAGGGACCTGTAAATTTTCAGTTCTTCCAAGGTGGTATGATAAGGGGCAAGGTGTTTACTCCTTTCCTGGCCTGACACTACAAGTACTCCTTTCTGTCCTGTAACTGTGATGAGGGGCTTCTCTCCACAACCACTACAAGCTCCACCAAGCCAGCGCTCCTCCTCACCCCAGCACCTCCGCCCAGAACTGTGGCCCAGATCCAAACACGGGCAAAGCAAGAGATTCCTGCCTCAGCACTGGCAAAGAGATCCCTGCAATCCCTCTCTGATCAGCCCCTGGATTCCCCCTCAGTCTGTGGGCTGGAAGCTCGGGAAGCAGCTGCCCGGCCACAGGGCCACGCTCTTGGGGAATGGAGCTGAAACCCGGCCTTCCTTTCTCAGGCACTGACAGAAACAGACTTTTCCCACTGACCTTCTAATTTGTCTTTGGCATTGGTGGATTGAGGAGTCTGGAGACCTCCACAGCTGCCTGAGATTCAGTCCTCTGTGGCCTGCTCCAGGTTTGCTGCAGCCTGCGCGTCCACACATCGGCCTGTGCACCCATGCCGCACTGCACTGCGCTCCCAGCCCGGCAGGATACACCTTTCTAATCAATCATACAGGTTGTCTTGGGCTGGAAATGTGTTTCACTCTGTCTTTTTGTGAGTTCTGCTGCTTCAGAATTTGTTCAGAGCCATTTTTATGAGTATTTGGAGGGGTTTGGAGGAGAGCTCAAGCAAGTCACTGCTTTCACTCTGCCATCTTGGCTCCTTCCAGTCAATATCTTGACTTTGAACTTTATGTTAGAGTTGGGCTCTGCTCACGTGGTGGTGTGGAGATACTGTTCAAGCTTTTTTTTTTTTTGGTGCTGCTGTTTTCAGAGCTAATTCTGTGGGTCTGCAAGTTTTGGGGCTTTCAAGGTAGTGTGATCTGGGGAGAAATGTCGTCACTGGTCTCCCGGTTTATGTTCCAGTCTTTACCTAGGATGTGCCCCTGCTCTCCTGCAACCACAACTGCTAACATTCCTCTTTCCTTTGGAATTTTGACCAGGTTCTGTGCTGCCCTGCGAACGTAAGGACTAGTACTACTCTCTGCCCTTGAACTGAGACCCACAACTGCTTCTGGGTACTGAACTCACCAATCAGTACCAGCTGCACCCAGTGTCAACAAAGGGTCCCCTGTACTCTCTTTTTGACCAATAGTCTGACTCTCTGACAGAATCTGAACTGAGAGTTTCTAGAGCTGCAACTTCCACTCTTGCCCTGCCTGCCAAGCCCACTGGCTCCAAGCTAGTGGTTTTGCTGTGATTTGGCCTGGCCCCCACACCATTGTCATAGATCTCTCTGGCCAACCTCCTAAGTTGTCTTAGGCTGGAAAAAGAGTCTCCTTCTGACCTTTTGTTGGCTCTGCTGCTCCCAAATTTGATTGAAAGTTATTTGAAAGTTTTGTGTATTTGTTTGTTTGCTTCTGGGGAATATTGGGAGAGTTCCGCTGGGTTGCCACCGGTATTCCTCCACCTTGGTTCTGCCCTCTCTAATAAACTCTTGACTGTTTTTCCTGCCCACAATCCCTTGTCTTCTTAATTACATTCACAGTACTGCTCCAGGTTTCTTGCTAAGGCACATGTTCAGTTTGATACTTGCTCCATCAAAGACTAGCAACCCCAATATAATGCCATGAATTTCTTTGCCCTCCCCCATCACTACCTTTTAGCCAAACCTGCCAATAAGACCTTGTACATATTAAGTGCTTAATACATATTTACTGAATTGATTTAAATTGAATGGGATTGTGGTGGATCAGGCCAATTCACTAAATATTCCCAGTAGCCATTTACTTTCTCCATTTTATCTCAGTTACGAGATTTTTTTTCCTTTTTTTCTTTTGTCCCAAGAAAATCTTCTTGACTTATCTCTTTCCCAGAAGCAGATAGATATGAATGGGGGGGAAGAAAAGGATAGATTTTCAACATCTGGGTATGAAAGTGAGTTTGTATTTTCAGGGAAGGATATGAGTTGGGCTTATGGCAAGACAGAAATGTGTTACGTGCTTGAACTGCAACTCTTTTTGGTTTGCAAGTTCAGATTATGAGGTTGCCCAATAAGGTGAGCAATGTTTTATTTGGATATCAGCAAATTGGCAGCCTTCCTTTTCTCTAGTGCTCCCCAGTCCCCTTCTGCCATGCTAAAGATCTCCTGGAAAATAAAGGCAGAACAATTACCCAAAGAACTGATGAGATTCTATTTTTCTTTGCAACTATGGATACCCACAGTTCCTTTGTTCAAGCTGATTTTGTGAATAGCATTGTTGTCAGCTCTCTCAGCCCTGGTGGAGTTTAATCTGGGCTGATTGACTTGGCTCATTGTTCCCACTTTGGAGAAAAAAGGAAACTGAAAGGCTTGTTCTGTGGTGATGGTGGATATTTTGGTGACGAGAATGCTGTAGCTTTCAGGGCATTAGGAATAGGCTCATCGTGTTCTCTGAAAAACATGGCAGTGACTTTGAAAGCACCCAGTCTGTGGAATTAGGTACAGATGCTTAGTTGCCTGTGGGTGGACATTTATTTTCATTAAAATACATAAACCACGTTTTATGGACAGAACACATGTATGGTTGTGTTTTTCTTGGGGAGGGGTTTGACAAAACATAGGTGATGTTTTATGATACTCCTGCAGAACCAATCATAATAGATTACATATTATTATGCAAAAGATGAAAAATTGTATTTGTCTTGTAACTCCTATGCAAATGCTTCTCAAAAGGGTATATCCTTAACTGTTAGAATTTTAAAAATCATTTCTGTGTCCATCCTTTTTTTGTTTGTTTCAAAGGGAGAAATTCTTTGCATTCTCTCACTTAGTTATTTCAATGTTCAAGTCTTGTTCACCATTCCTTGACTTTGTAAGTTAAAAAAACCTCAAAAACAAATCAAGATTCTCATAAAGAGAAAGATTATATAACTAGATTTACTGGAGACTACATATCTTTGCATATATCTTCTGTTAGTTTCATGCGATTAAACCCCATCAGTTCCATGAAGTATCTCCCAGGTATCTATATGTGTCACCATAAAACTGATTTACCTATGGCTAGTGAGAGATGAGAAATAGGGTACAGGGAGCAAGAACATCTGAAGTGAGGTCATGAAATAAATATGGGGGGTACAGGCAAAGGAGGTGTTTTCTGGCTGGTTCTGGACTGGTGTGGGTAGGAGACGTTCTGGTGGCATTATAGAAGCTGGTTTATCTCATCTCCTTTTGTTTTCATTCTGGGCAAGGACACACATTGGCATGTGGGCATATGATGCCTTAAGCTACCTTTGGTTAGGACTGGAGGGTTTTTCCATTTAATCTTTGAATGGAAAGAAGGAATAGGGCTGGTTCTAGGAAAACTGTAAAGTTTGTCTTTGCATCTTCCTCCCTATCTTTCTGTATCCCTCTCTTGCTTCCAGGGACCTTTCTCTCCAAGGTATCTGCAATGTTCTCTGCTTTCCCAAGGCTCTCCCCACTATAGAACCTCAAGTAGCCAACTTCCTTACTCACCGTCTGTGTGTTTGAGTTGTGATCTACTTAATAAACATATTCCAGACCTCTTATCTCTTGGTGTTTGAATGCTGATCTACTTAATAAAAGTATTCCAGACCTCTAATTCTCCAGTCAAGTGCCCTTGATAGCAAAGCCATCTCCAGCATTGTCCCCAATGAGATAGTTGCATAAAAGCTGAGAAGTTATATTTCTTATATATTTTACATAATTGCACATATGTAACCTATATCAAATGTCTTACCATCTTAGGGAGAAGAGAGGCTAAGGAAGGAGGGAGAAAAATTTGAAACTTAAAACCTTATAAAAATGAATATTAAAAATTCTCTTTACATATAATTTGGAAAGTAAAATATTGTTAAAAAAAGAAAAAAAGAAATTTTATTTCTTTTAGAACTTCCAAGTAAACACTCATCATCTAGGTGCCTGATACTATTTTCATTTGTCTTCATTTTGGAATTGCTTGCTCTTTCCTTGGTTTCCCTTTTTGATTTCAAAGGGAGAAAAATGTATCTTTCTCATAGCTATTTATTAACACTGGATCAAGAGGTTTGCCATTTGGAAGCTGGAGTAGGATTCAGAAGAGCTAGACTGTGAGCAGAGCTGACTTTCCCAAGGCACTGTCCAGATTTTGTTCAAGTTTCTTGAGTCTTCATAGGTTTTTTTCGTCTGTTTGTTTTTTGCGTGTATGTTGCACATTGTCTACTCATTGGAAGAAATATTGCTAGAGATACAAAAGAAAAATGTCCCAGGATTAGCAACTGTGATAACATCATGTACTCTTTTTCACCAGTTGCCCTCTCCAGACCCCCTTTGCTTACTTCTCTTTGGAGCTATGCCAAATAAACTGGAGAAACAACCTGGCTGACCTTCCATTCCCATGACTATCTTGAAAGTTCACTGAGAGAATCTCTGTGAAGCTCAACTGAATGACAGCAATTGTTCCTGAAAAGTCAGAACTGGGAAATTTTCCTGGAGAGGTTTCTAATGAGGTGGTGTCTAGCAGCAGGTGATTCAGTTTCTTAGCACTTGTTTGAAATGACTGCGGAAATGTTTATTAGTGAAGCACTTTGAAATTCTGGGATGAGTCAAGCTATGGCTTCTCTGTTCCAAGGGTAGTTAATATCTTATACTGCTAAGTTCCACCCCCAAGAACTCTGAATGACTGTTGTCAGCTTAATATTCCTCTCCTTTATTTCACTGCCAAACTTCCTGGACTGTGTGGTTTGAAACCACTGCCTTTACTTCCTTGCCACCCACTATCTCTTGCAATCTGGCTCCCAGGCCTATGGAAGCTGCTGTCTCTAAGGTCATCAGTGACCTCAGAGTTACCAAGTCCAAGTGACCTTTTTTTAGGCTATTCAGTGGCAAATGTCACTGTGGACCAACCCCTCCTTCTCGACTTTCTTCTTTTCCTTGTATTCTATGGTGCTACACTATCCAGGTTCCTTGTCTGACTATTTCTTTTCTGTCTAGTCCACAGGAGAAATGGACTATTCAAAGGACTATTTGTGCCTGACCTGTGTTAGAGATGTCTGAGCTCATATTGGTCTCATCAGCCACAGTCAACACACTGTACTTTGACCCCAACATCATGATGTAATTTTGTTTCTCTACTTTGAGTACAATGGACAACAACTGTCCACAGGATCAGAGATTTGGAGCCGGCAGAGACCTCTGAGGTCATCTAGTCCAATTCCCTCATTTTATACATGAGGAAACTGAGGTCCAGAGAATTAAATGACTTTTCCAAGGTTACACTCTACAAGCAGCAGGGCTAGTTTTCAAACCCAAGCCCTCTGATTCCAAATCTAGCCTCCTCTTCACTATATCACTTTCCTCCTAAGCTTCTCTACCCCTTCCTCCTCCCCCCTCCACCTATCTATTCATGCACTTTAACATTTCTGGGTGGATTTCAGAATTGGAGGGACCTCAGAGCTTGTTGAGGCCAATGCCTATCCAATACATCATGAGTCCAAACTACAGCATCCCTAACACGTGATAATCTAGCTTCTGCTTGAATGTGTCTGATGACAGGCAACTCAGTTCCATTTCTGTACAGGTCTCATTATTAGGAAGTTTTCTCTGACATTAATCTGACTTTTGTAGTAAAATTGTGGAACTAGAAGACTCTTCTAAGGAACAGTCAAGTAGTTTTTGCAATGGTAGAAGACACAGCATGGAACAAAATGGAGGTATTTTAAGGAGGGTGTCCACAGGTTGGCATCATACCCCTTGGATGAGGACAGCTCCCTTTGTCACTGAAGAAAAGGAGCATCACTGGTAGCCAGGGGCAAAGGGGGGTTGCAGAGGTTGCAATGCACCTGCTAGATTCCCAGTGAGGTCCTTGGCCTGGATGCATGTCCCATGAAATAGGACCCCAGAACTGGGTGATGGCATTTGCGTGTCCTTTGCAGCTGCTTTTTGAGCACTTAGAGATAGCCACAGAAGAGACAAACCAGCCAATGCTTTTATAAAGCAATACACTTAATGTTCACCACCTGGAATTGAGTCAAGAGGAGGCAGGCAGAGGAAGAGTGGGAGGAGGACATAGGCAGCATCATAGTCACCTGAAAAGACAAAGATACATACAACTTGATCTCAGGCAGGGACAGGCTATACAGGGCCCAGGTGCTGAATGTGATGATCATCAAACCTGTCAGAATGGGAAAGGAGCCTTATCCAAGTGAGAGATGCCCCCACCTTGGAAGCCAGGCCATTCTAGGCCCCAGCTCTTCTTCCAGTTCTCAAGTTAGGAGACTTCTATAGTAAATAATATAAATAAAAAAGGTAGCCACATGGCACAGTGGATAAAGCAGACCCTTTCTGTTCTATCTGGAGTCTGTCTGTACCTGGAGTCAGGAAAATCTGAGTTCAAATCCTTCCTCGGGTACTTATTAGTTATATGATGCTGGGCAAGTCATTTAAACTCTCTTAGCTTCAGTTTCCTCATCTGTAAAATGGGAATGATAGTAGCACCTAGCTAACAGGATTGTTGTGAGGATCAAATGAGTTGACATAAAGTGTTTTGCAAACTTGAAAGGGCTGTATAAGTGCTGGCTTTCCAGTGTAGGACCTTGACTGCCCATGCAATAGCATTGCATCGATAGACCTTCTGTGTTGGCAAACCCTGTAGTGAGTATTACTATTTGCCCCTCCCCTGAGGGAAGCATACCCAGGCACCACTCATTCCTCAGCGGTTTCTATGTTTGTGCTTGATGGAGACTTTCTGCAGGGGGACAGACAAGTTAGAATGAATAAGAGCCTCGGGGAGGCTGTCTTTCCTTCACATGTTTCAATTGTACCTATGTATGGTCATGTTGGGGGTTCAGGCTCACGTAGGCCTGAAACTCCATGGGTTGGTTAAATGCACAGCATACTGGAAGGTCGTGAAGGTAGCATGCCGATAGCTGAATTCTGGCCTTTATTATAGTGCATCTGCCAGTGGTTTATAGCATCCCAAAGTGTAGGAGATGGTAAAGTTAAATCTGGTTAAAAAAAAAAAGCCTGGCAAGATAGAATTTTTTTTTTTGAGCTAATTAGTCAGAAGGCATTCCACTTATTTGCTGGTGGTAGGGAATGTCCTGCTCTGAACCTGGATCGAGGAAGATCTGAGTTCAGATCCAGCTTCTGACACTTGCTAGCTGCGTGACCCTGGGCAAGTCACTTAGCCTCTGTGCCTCAGTTTCCTCATCTGTAAAATGGAGATAATAATAACACCTACCTTGTGAGGATCAAATGAGATAATAATTGTAAAGTATTTGGCACAGTGACTGGCACATAGTAAGTGCTTTATTAATGTTAGCTATTATCATTATTTATTAATACAACTACTACTACTATTACTACCACTCCTACTACCAGCATCACCACCACCACCACCACCACCACCACCACCACACTACTACTACTACTACTACTACTACTACTACTACTACTACTACTATTACTACTACTACTACTACTACCTGCTTCAGGTACTGCTTCTAGAAGTACAGAGAGTATATTATAACTTTTCTTGAAGCCCATGCAATGCTTTGATTTTACAGAGTCAGTCTATGGCTCCCTGGAAACACAAAAAAGCACAGGAGATCAGACTAAGAAATTTGTGGTGTCCCAGTTTAGGCTCTCAAGAGTTTGTCTTTATGGATTACCGAAGGCCTAAAGGAAGAGAATACTGATCAATCATAAACTATCAGTTGGGATGCTAGTGTGGTTATGGAAGTGTTGCCTTGCCTCTGGTTAGTCTTTAAACTCACCATTGTCCTGGGTAGGGGCACATATTTGTTTTTTGTTTTGGAGATGATAAAAATAATTCCGGTCTTGCCTCCTATAGGGGGTAAAGGTCATTAGGATTGGCAGTGGCAGTGATGAACAATTAAGGAGCATCACCCCAGTCTGAAGATGAGGAGACTCATTCTAGGTGGATAGAACAACAGGAAGCTGTTCTGACATCAAAAGCCAGGAATATACAAGGCAGCAGTGGGGGTGGGGCATGAGAGGGGAACAGGCTGGAAAAGGAGGTCTTAGTCCAGGAGCAATGGTCCCAATCAGGCAAGTTTGTGCAGCATGCTTTTAGGACAGCACCATGAAGTGGCAAACTGGTTTCATTTTGGCTGTTGAAGATATGTCAGAAGCAAAGAATCAGCCTGAGGCAAGATCTTCTGTGGCGGAGTGATGATTAGACGCCTGCCCCCCATCACTCAGCTGAAGCAGGCAGGGTGGGCTTGGGTATCATCACACACACGCATACATCAAGCACTGCATAACTCTAATCCCTTTTTAGAAGTGGTGGCTTTTTAAAAAATACTGTTTTCCTTGTGTATGTATATTTATGTTGTATGTGCATTTAAAGTTTAAACAACATCAATTTTGGTTGTAAATCAGGTCCATTTTGGAGAGAAAGGAGTATTGGAGCCTCTGAGCCCAAATCTGGATGAAAATTCCAGACACTACCAGAATATAGATGTTTTCTTGTGGCACAGCCCAGGCTGCCAGAGGATTGTCCTTGCATTACTACATTGAGGCTGATGCTCAGCCTTGTGAATCTGAGTCAGAAGCGAGACCCTAGGGAGGTGTTTCCTTTACCATTATGTCCTGGTATGTTTTTGATGTTAGAAGTAAACAAGAGTCTAGCGTGGTTCTTGTTAGAAGAAGCACAGGTGGGAAGATTGCCTAGAGAAGGTGCTGGACACTAGTTCTGGAGCTATCACTCTTGTTCTAATGAAAACTGATGCCCAGAAAGGTTAAGTGACTTACTCAGGGATACACAGTTAGTAAATGTCTGAAGCAGAATTCTTCTATATCTTCTCGACTCCAAGTTCAACACTCTTTGCTATGTGTTCCTTCCCACAAGCAACTCTGTATGACTGTAAGTTACATTCAGTTACCAGTACGCATCAACTAATGTGGTTTCTATACAAGTCTGGATCTCTCTCTCTCTCTCTCTCTCTCTCTCTCTCTCTCTCTCTCTCTCTCTCTCTCTCTCTCTCTGTCTCTCTCTCTCTCTCTCTCTCTCTCTCCCTCCCCTCTTTCTCTCTCTTACACACACACACACACACTTTTTTTGAGCTGAGTCATTTCAGTTGTGTCTGACTCTTTCTGACCTCTTGGCAAAGATACTAGAGTGCTTTGCCATTACCTTCTCCAGCTCATTTTACAGATGAGGAAATTGAGGCAAACAGGGAAAAGTGATTTCTTGCCCAGGGTCACACAGCTAGTGTCTGAGGCTAGATTTGAACTCAGGGAGAGGAGTCTTCCTGATTCCAAGCTTAGTGCTTTATCCAGTGTGCCACCTAGCTGCCCCCCTAAAACAAGCTGTAGATTTGCTAATTCTGCACTTAGCAGGATGTTTTCCCTCTATTGACATTTTTCTTGCAAATAAAGTACACCATCCCTAGCTGAGCAAGAAGCGGTATGAGGAATAGCCGACACATCACTATTATCAAAGTAAATTGCTGCAGGCTGATTCCGTGCCGGAGATAAACCATGGATCACCGGTGCTTCAGCTTTCATCTGTATGTGGTGCTGTCCTAACCACTTTCTGTGTGTGGATCTCTGCTTGGTTTCAACTGACTTAGTTCACAACTTTTTGCCTATCCCTCTGAGTTAGTTGTCATTGCAGATTGGGCTTTGGCCCCAGCCTGGCTTTGTTTGCTTAGATTTTAGCTTATACTATATCCTTTTCTACCTAGCCCATTCCTTCTGAGTCTGGATAGTGTCACTAATCTCTGCATTTATTGGCCACTATTTTTTCCGTTTCTCTTTGTAAGGGTCAGTAGCCTCCTAGGGACCTTGTTCTCTTGTGTGAAAGGGTCAAACTACCAGGCACATGTTTTCTGGGATGCATATTATAGTTAATCCTTTTCTACTCATTTACAATATACCTTGGGACTTTATGGAGTTTGGGCCTATAATTTAATCAGAATAGAGAATTTTCACTATGGAAAATTTCACCACCAATACGAATGTCTCTTTTTGAAGCATTAGAAATTTTTCCAGAGTGGTGAAGGGCTGAGTGACTTTTCTGTGGACACATAGTTAGTAATTTACATCTGAGGCGGGACCTGAACCCAGGTCTTCCTTGATTCAAGGCTGGGGTTCTTAACCTAGGCTCCATGAACTTACAAAAAAAGCCCCTCCATATTTTGATAACTGCATTTCAGTATAATTGAATTCCTTTGTGATACTATGTATTTTATTTTATGTATTAACAAACATTATCCTGAGGAGTTTATAGGCTTTATCATACTGCCAAAGGGGGCTGCAACACACAAAAATGGTAAGAACATCTGCCTAAGGCTAGCTTTGTATCCAGTACAGCTGTATCTTATTTAGAAAATATTATAGATTTTATTAAAACTGCCAACTCCATATAAACATGAACATATACTATATTTAAACAAATTATTGTAAGAGTAAGCTTTTAATTAAGACATAAATGCTTAGGTACACACCTGTACTCTTTCCACTAAGTGCTCTTCTATCCCTAGTCACTTCCCTTTGTTTACTTTAAAGAGAATAATTCTTACCTCTGTCTCTCATCTACTTGCTTTGGGGTTAAAAGCTTATACCCATATCTCCAGTTTTTCCACTATGCTTGTTTAAAGTCCCAGTGGCTTCCTCCATAGCATGGTGCTCAAGATTGTTCTCATGAGTATCTTCCACTTTTAGACAAAAGGAAGAATTTCCAGAGGGAAATAAAACACTGTAACCAAACTGATAGCAAGGTTTTTCCATAGATTTAAACAGTTTTCTCTATACCAACTTATTATTATTTAATATTAATTTCATTATACTCATCCAATTATTAATTCATGCTAGGATAGATATTAGTAATATATTGAGAAGGGCCAGAAAATTGGCATAAAATGTTAATAATTATTGTGTTCATGTTTACCTTGTCCATACTTTTAAGTGATTGATTGAATTATTTTCCTCTTCCCCATCATATGGACTTGTTTTCTCTCTTTCCACTCTTTCTGCCATCCCCCCAAGATATTCCTGCAAGACCTGTTTGACCACCCTGAATATTATGTCTTCCAATAAAACAGTTAACTAATGTGTAGCCTTGGAAAAATCACAACCACAAAGAGAAATCAGTTTCTTCATTCATAAAATGTTTAAGGGGACTGCCTCAGATCATTGTTATGCTTCTTTTTCTGCTCTTAAGTTGTAATATTATCAACTTATTTATGTTAATTGCTAGAATTAGGGAATTAGAAGTCTACCTCTCTTTACTGTATCTTCATTCTTACTTTTCAACATTAATCTTCTAGAAACAGTTTGTACATTAACCCAAAATAGTAACTAATAGAAAATTGAGGTCAATTACTAGCTTAATTTCACTGAAATTTCAGGGTTTAAACTCCTGTAGCTAACAGGGATAACTTGTATGTTCTATCTCATTCTTTCAGTGCCAGGTAAGCTATATCTCTCCTCAGTATTCCAGGGTACCCTGAAGGGCCTGTAATGGCTTTTTCTCCACTGCTATCAGCTTAAATCCCTGCTGGCTGCGTTCCCCCTATTGTAAGTGAGCCACGACTAGCAAGCCCGGGTCCATTTAAAACTTAGCACTGATTAACTTTCACAAAAAGATATTTACTTCAAAGACAAAGCTAGAATAAATATATAAACATTTTCCTCAATACCCTTTTAGGGAATACTCTCCTCTGTACCACTTTGTTCTGGGGTGGATGTGGGGAGTAGGTGCAAATTAGCTTAATTCCACATAGTATTGCTCCAATCAAGTTCGCATCCAAAGTTATGATTTCTGCTGGATGAATTCTCATCTCAGTTTCCACTAGGTGGGGACCTGAAGGTCCTCCCAAAAATTGTTTCTTGTTCCGTGGGATATTGATAGTGCATTCGTTGTAACACTGAGCCTGGGCTCTGACTCTCAGATTTGTATGGCTTGTTCACAAGACTTTTTGAAACTCCTGAGGTCAGACTTCACTCCCTTCATCAGATGCTGTGAGTGAAGAAGTCATCACTATGCTCCAGAAGTAAATGAGGCAAAGAGACCTCAACTGATCCTGACAAGCCTTTTTGAACACACCTGCAGCCAATCAACTTCTGACCAGTTGCTTGATCTTGTTCAGTAATAAAGACCATGTGCTGCCAATACAAAGCTCAGGGGTTACGTACGCCATCCAAGACCGGAGAGTGCTTTGGGGGCTAACTCTTAGCGTTCTCTGGTTCTTTGAGAGTTAGCTGTCCTCCTCTGCCCTGACTCTGCCCTTTTTATGAGGGCAACACTCCTCTTGTTAGTTTCTGGGTTTAGTGTGAATTTGTCCAGTTAAGACTTTTGACCCGTAGTGTCCTGACCCTTTCTTATACTTCCTGCATTTCTATTGAAGTCATATGGAAAGATACAGACCGTATGCATTTTAATACAACATGTAAACTGTATGTACACCATTAATCATAATATTGAAAAAAGAATAAAACCATGTACATCAAAACAGCAGACATGGTCTAGAAGCCCCTATATCCTTTCCAAACCAGGCAGCCCCAGACTCTCCTTTCTCCACAGGTGAGCCATGACACAGAAGCTTAACAAAATGTAGTTCTGTTAGTCCATTGCTATAGGGAGTAAAGAAGGGGAAGGGAGCAGGATGAAGGGAACAAGTGTTTATAATAATAATATTAATAATATCTAATACTTTTTACAGCACCTACTATGTCCTAGGCATTGTGCTAAGTGCTTTTTTTTTTTTAACAAATATCATCTGATTTGATCCTCACAGCAACCCTGGGAGGTGGGTGCTATTATTTTCTCCATTTTATAGTTGAGAAAACTGAGGTAGATAGAAATTGTGACTTGCTCAGGGTCATACAGCTAGCAAGAATCTGAGGTTGAATTTGAACTCAGGTGTTCCTGACTCTAGACCCAGTGCTCTGTCCATTGTACCACCTAGAATGAGGCAGTATAGCTTGGAGTTGACCTGGAAGAGGACCTAGTTTCCAAAGCTTCATAGGCCATTTGCCACTTGGCTTCACAAACTCTGTGGCTGGGGCTAATCGGGGAAGGAAGCATTTCTACATTTCTGCTATATATAACCAACAAGTGGTGAGGTGGAATGTAAATTCATGTCTTCCAAACTCCCACACCAAGGCTCTTACTTAGCACGCTACACATAGTATTACTCAATACTGTCTCACAATTGGAAATCGTGTATAGAAATCAATTATGTAAAACTATTATGGAAACAATCTAATGACTCTCAAAAAATCTGGATTAAAACACAGGATGGGGAACCAGGAGAACTTAGGTTTTGTCCTAATGATCTATTGGCAGCATGGTATAGTAGGAAAAGCATTCGAATTCTAATCATGGCCCTGTCCCTTATCACCTATGTTCCGCATTTGCTTATAATACCAGCTCTCCAATACAAAGAGCCCCTGAATTATGTATGCTTTAGAGTCGGTGAGGTGTACAGGATAGGACACTGGACTTGGAGTCAGAAAGTCAAGGATTCAAATCCTGTCTGAGATACTAACTCTGTAACCCTACTTAAGTCATTTGATTTCTCTATGCCTCAGTTTCCTTAACTATAAAATTAAAGAGTTTCCATTCTGGAGAACAATTTGAAACTATGCCCAAAAGGGCTATAAAACTGTGCATACTCTTTGATCCAACAATACTACTACTAGACCTGTATCCCAAAGAGATCATACAAATGGGAAAAGGACCCACATGTACAAAAATATTTATAGCAGCTCTTTTTGCGGTGGCAAAGAATTGGAAATTGAGGGGATGCCCATCAATTGGGTAATGACTAAACAAATTGTGATATATGAATGTAATGGAATACTATTGTTCCATAAGAAATGGCGAGCAGATTTCAGAAAAACCTGGAAAGACTTGCATGAACTGATGCTGAGTGAAGTGAGCAGAACCAGGAGAACATTGTAATAGCAACCTTGTGTGATGACCAACTTCATTAGACTTAGTTCTTCTCAGCAGCACAATGAGCTAAGACAATTCCAAAAGACTCATAATAGAAAATGCTATCTACATCCAGAGAAAGAACTATGGAGTCTGAATACAAATCAAAGCATATTATTTTCTCTTTTTGTTGTTGTTTTTTTCTTTCTTATGGTTTTTCCCTTTTGTACTGATTCTTCTTTCACAACATGATTAATGTGGGAATATGTTTAATATGATCATACATGTAGAGCCTGTATCAGATTGCATGCTGTCTTGGGGAGGAGGGACTGGAGGGAGGGGGAAATTTAGAGCCCAAAATCTTATAAAAGTGAATATTGAAAACTAAAAATTAATTAATAAAATTTTTTTAAAAATTAGTTTTTCCATCCATAAAATTGATGGCTTCTAAAGTTTCTTCCAGTTTTAAATCTATGATGCCATCATCCTATGACTTTCATTTATCCCTCATATATGTCACAGAATTGTTTAATAGTAAATTGAGAAGATATGTATGAAAATACTTTGAAAGTTGTGAAACTCTTTTCAGACATAAGCTATTGTAGTCTCTGATGCTGGGAATATCATTGACCCTCTCAATGAATCAGGGTTTTTTTTTTCAATCAATTAGCACATTTATTGTGTCTTACAACTACAAAAAAAGTTGAATTCAGTTTTATTCAATAAATCCTGACCCCCTGTCGTAGATATGGCACTGATAAGGTGTGGTGCTTACTCTCAAAGAGCCTATAGCTGTAAGGAAGCCATGACAAGCATATGTCAAAATATAACTAGTGATGTAAGATATGATAGCTAGGCCCTGACATAGAAATGCCCCTGCAGTACAATGGAACTTGAATTGCTTTTGTAGTCAGTGGACGTGGGTTCATTTCCTGATTCTTTCACTTAACCTACTACTAAGTAATCTTAGTTAAGTTGCTTGATCTTTTCTGGTTCTCAGTTTCTTTATCCATAAAATGAGAGGTTAGGTTTAAATTGGGTTTTCTAAATTCTCCCTCCTGGTCCCCTGCCTTCTAGCTCTGAATTTATTTTCCTGTGAAGAGCAATCCTAGCTTAGACCTCACCTCTGCCTGTTACTGCAGTCTTGCTTTGCCTGGACTAGTGGACTAGCTGCCTATCTAGACATTCAGGGTCTCCTTCTACCCCTGAGCTTCATTATCTGGGAATCTCCCTCCCCATATCCCTTAATGGAAGTGATAATATATAGGTTCTTTTTAATAAGCAGGGGTAGAGATGAGAGCCTCCATTTTAAGCTTTGGTCCTCAATCATTAGAACTTTTATCAAATTCCTCCTTCAGGGCCATAGCAGGAGCTGCGATGCTTCTCATATTTAGGGGTAGGAGGAGGAGGAATAAGGAATAGCAAAAGAAAGAGGAAAAAAGGTGACCAAAGAGAGATGAAGAGAATGAAGATTGTGTAGTGGAAACCAAGCAAGGGGATAGTTTCAGCAAAGAAGAGCATGACCAAGAGTGTCTAACGTGGCAGAGAGATTCTCATTCGTGTGTTTTGGAAAATAAGCCTGGCTACCTTACTGAAATGAAGACATGTCTGGTGACTGGTCTAACCAATGTCATATCTATTTCTGAATGTGAATAAGCTGTCAAAGCAACATGAAGGGAAATTTTAATGGAAACCTCCAGTCTGATTCAGAAACCCTCGTCTTCTTTGGGAGATATTTGCAAGAAAAACTACCCCTAGTTGTTTGGATAGTTAAGCCCATCGGGCCTTTGGGACTTTTGGATTTTTTTCTAAAAAGTCTATTTCCATGACTTCCTGACTTTCCAATCCTCACAGTCACAGATGTTTGGGCAAATCTTTCTCTTTTTTTCCTCTATTTCATTTAGACAGAGATCAGAAACCCACATCACATAGGCTTGGTAGCACTGTTACTTAGCATGCATTGTAGAATCCAAACAGTTTACTACATCTTAGATGAAAGGAAGGGTTCTTTCTCACAGTGCACCCCAGGATTAAAGTGGTTGAGCTCACGAGTGAGCAGACCATAGGCCCTTTGCATTTTGGTCGGATTGGCCACATTAAGCTATTTTGCCAGTACTAGGTCATCAGAGAAGGAAGCTGCAGCTCCTGCCTCTGTTTGACTTGGAGTTTGGTATTTGTCCACCCCAGTTTTTTTTTTTTAATTGAGCCTCCTGTTTTCAATCTGCTAGTCTGCTCTCTTTATAGTTGTTTGTTTTCAAAGGGAGTGGCAAGTGGTTGACTGAGCCTCTTTGGCTGTATCTCTCTGACTGATTCACTGGTTGTAGAAAGTGATGATTGAAAAAAGAAGGTAGAAACAACCCTAAGAAGGAGGGAAGAAGTAGATTGTGACAGGAGGGAAAAAGATACAAGAAGGGAGAGAAAAATCTGAGGTCATGGCACATGCCTTTCCCAATCCCTGTTAATTCTAGCACCTTCCCTCTGTTAATTATTTCTGATATATCCCGTATATAGTTGTTTGCACGTTGGCTTTCCCAGTAGATTGTGAACTCCTTGACAGCTGGACCTGTCTTTTATCTTTTTATTTGTTTGTTTTTGTAACCCTAGCACTTAGCACAGCTTCTGGTAAATATCAGGTGTTTAATAAATGCTTATTGTTTGAGATGCCTTAGCCAGCGGGGTTATTGGCTTAATAATCTTACATTTATAGGTTGTTTAAAGGTATACAAAGTGTGTCCTCTCAGCACCCTTATGAGTTAGATAGTACAAATATTATTACCTTCATTTTATAGATGAGGAAACTGAGGCTCCAGAGGGAGTGAAGTGACTTGCCTAATGTCACATGGCCAGTAAGTATTAGAGCTAGAATTTGAACCAGACCTTCAATTTCATGTTTCATGTTCTTTCCACTGTGCTCCACTGCTTCTCTTTCTTCTGAGAGCTTTTGAATTTTTAAAAATAAATGTTTGTTATAATTTTATTACATACTTAAAAGGAATAACAAGTTGTACATAAAAGATTTGCAGTTTCATGTGCAATCATCTTTTTATTATACTATGTTATAGAAATGATTGTTTTATTCCATAAATTAAAAATAAAATAATTTTAAAAAAAACCCGATGCTTTCTTCCATCACACTTTAATGGAATGGCCCATTCTTCCTTATTCTATTCTTTTCATCATACTATGATGGAACTTTAGAGTTGGAAGACATCTTAGAGATCATTTTGTCTAATTTATCCCTGAACAGGAACTGATGATAAAGTGTCCCTAAGAAGTAGTCTTCTAGACTCTGCTTTAAAATCTCTGGTGATTGGAGGGTGGGGAGGGTAGTTTGCCACCTCCAGAGATAGCTAATTCCACCTTCGGTCAGCATTACTTACTAGAAAACTTGTTTTCCTCACATTGAACTGAAATCTCAAAATATTAAAGTTTTGTCCCACTTCTTCCTGCCCTTCCTCCCCTCCAGGGCCAAGAAAAACAATTGTAATCTCTCTTCCATATGTCAACCCTTCTGACACTTAAAGAAAGATATTTCTTCCTTCCTTCTGTTCTATTCTATTCCTTCCTTTACCCTGCCATATATAGTCTCTTCTCCAGGTCACTCTCCGCCTGTCAATGTCCTTAAAATTCTATGTCCAAAACTGAACATAATGCTTAATATATAATCTCACTAGGGCTGAGTACAACAGCCTTAGCATCACCCTCATTCTGAATATACTATTTCTATTACTCTGTCATAAGATCAAGTTGGTAACTCATATTTCATTCGTAGTATAAGTAAAAACAAACACTCTCCCAAGTTTTTGTTTTTATAACACAAGCTGTTTTCTAACCACAACTACCCAGTTCTGTCCTGATGTAGTGGATTTTTTTGAACCCAAGTATCTGGCTTTAAATTTATCCTAATTAAATATCATCATACTAACCATTCTTTTAACTTATTAAGATTTTTTAGTATTCTAGTTGTTACCCATTGTATTAGTTATTCCTCCCAAGTTGTTATCCATAGATTTGGTAAGTGTGAAATTTATGTCTTCATTGGCATACAGATGTTAAACAGTAAAAGGCCAAGAATAGAATTCTGGGACTGTCCACTTCAGATATCTCTCCATATTTCTCTCTGTTTGTTAATCACTTCTCTTTGGATTTGGTCATTCAACCAGCTCTTAGTCTCTTTTATTGTACCATCATCTGGTCCTCATCTCACCATCTGGGCCATAGGATTGTTGGGAGAAATTTTGTTGATTGTTAATGATGTTGCTGTTAATGTACAGTTATACTATGTCTGTGGCATTCCCCTGATCATTTATTCGAGTGGCTGTCAAAAAGGGATATGAACTTAGTTTAACATAACTTGTTTGTGATGAACATGAATGTCATGAGTCATTTAATAGTCACTGTTTCTTTAAGTGCTCATAAACCATCTTTAATAACATGTTCAATAATTTTACCAGGAATCAAAGTTAAGTTCGTTGATCTTCTCATCTGCCTTTCCTTTAAAGCTTTTAGCAAAGGCATTTACTAAGATGGTAAAGGAAGGACAGTTGGCACAAAACATTCCCTCCCCTCTCCCAAAATCCTGGAGCATGTTTTCCCACAAATATGTATACTATCCATGGGAAGACATTACAGTGGTAGGATGAAAATACAGCAAAGTTAATTCCTACTTTCTGGTCCTATAGGGCCTAGAAGGCCTTTCTCCCTTGGAAGAATCTTAAAGAGTTCCCTTTAGGTACAGTGTGTCCTATGGGTGGCCACTAGATTAGGCTTTCAGGTTCTTGGGTCAATAGCTGGTTCTTGTGTGGAGCTATATATACTCCCTGAAATTTCAGAGGAAAATGGGAAAACCTCTAGGAACTCTTTTTCAAAAATCAATGCATTTGCCCTGTTTGCTATAGTCCTGTGGCAGTTTCCTATTCCAATGGTTCAGACTCTTTCATTTACAGACTCTTTCAATATCTTGGGATACACAGTAGTTAGTTCTGGCCTTTTGACTTAAACTCATAGAGGGCATCTAGGCACTTCCTTTCTCTTCTTCTCCTGGCTTTTGATTACCTGTTTTCCATTTCTGTTTTATAGTTTCAGTCTGAAGATAAATGCTCTCGATATAGAAGCAAAGTAAGAGCTGAGTAGTTCTCCATCATCTGTTATCATCCTCCCATATAGTCAGTCTAATCCTCCTTTGATCTTATTTTCAACATAACTTTAAAAGGCCCCTTTGTTGCCTCAGCTCATTGTTGGCTTTAACGTTCCTGAAATTATTCTCATAGGAACATGCCAGTCTTTTATATTTGTCCTGGTACCTGCCCTTGGTTCCACCTTCTCTAGGTGCCTTTGAAGAAAGATATTCCAGCTGTATTTTACCTATAGCATATGCAATTACACCTGCCCTCATCTGTAACTTCTCCTTTCTCATCTTACATTTATAGGCTTATGCCCTCTTGTTTGTATTATGGCCCATTTTGCTTCTTCCCAAAAGCTATGCTTGTGATGCTGTGGTGACTAGGGCTTTGGAAACCCCTGGGAGTAGACTTTTTGGTTGTGCTTTCCCAGACACCTATTAGCAGCTACTATTACGATACAAAGTATAACTTTCGAGGTATCGGCAGAACTCAATGAAATTATCTATTGGCTGATTGAACTAGTATGTCTACAGGTATTTCAGAGGCTTTCAAAGTCAGAGGACCTGGGTTCAAGTCCTGTTTGTTACCTTTGTGACCTTGGGCACTAAATCTTCTTGGCCTCAGTTTCCTTAGCTGTGAAATCCAAATCTATATTGATTATACTATGATGCTGAGTTTTTTCTTCGAGTTTAATTTCCCCAGCTGCACAGGACTTAAAGAGAATTTGTATTGGGACTTACATTCACTTGAGCTCTTGTAGGTGCAGGTATCCACTGTGAGTTTTAAAGGTGGCTGCTCTAGCAGAATACCTGAGGAAATCTAAGAATTCTATGATTACTTTTTGTTTAATAACACTGGCCCCTTGTTTGTTGGCTTTTTGGTGCACTTGGGAGGTCAGTCTATCTTTATACCATGCTTGATTAGTGAATCAGCCAATGAGTCAGCTCTTGAAACCACAATTGCTTCTTATTCCCCAGAAGTGGCACTGACCAAGGGTATGTTAGAATAAAACTCACCTATGTAACCCTTCCGACAACACCTTTGGCTTCCCCTGTCACTGGCTGCATGCATTAGAAATAGTTGTGGTTTTTAATGCAGTGATATTTCCTCTTTAGGGACTCCAGCCCCTAGTCAAATTTCAGCAACTGCTTGCTAACTCTCAAGACATAGTCCTTGTTTCTCCTTCACCTAATGGAGGGAGTGTTTGTATTTGCACAGGACTTTTAATGGGCTCTAGGTTATTGGCTGCAAGTGGTATTGTTGGTTCAGAGCCAGAGGGATTTTTAAATGTTTGGTGAAGCTTACCACTGCCAGAGAGAGGGACTCTTTTCCCCCCCTCTCTTGTATGTGTAGCCTATGTCAACACACAGTATACATTCAATCCTGTTAAACCGTCAGCCAAGGCAATGCAGGGTGGGGGCTGCCTGAGATGACACATTGCTGCTGCTGCTGCTGCTGCATGGGCTTTGTAACTGTTTCTGTGTATACTGTGGGCCAGAAGTTAGGGATTAGTTGTGGGGGAGGTTCAGGGGAGGGGGAGTTTGGGGGAGACCAGGTCTTATTCCAGAAATAGAGGAGAAAGAAAGTTCCTGCTTTAGCTGCCACTGATGATCTGAATCAGACTCCTTTGGATAGAAGTAGCTCCCAGAAATGTGTTCCCCTTGGCAGGATTACACCTAAGTTACCCTACAAAGATTAATCTTTTCTATTTTTGCAATATTCTAAGAAGAGACTTCATAGCCTTTCTTGGTAAATTTGTCAACTGGTTCTTTACCCTCATTCCCTCTTGTTGGAAGCAAAGAATTGCTGACTGCCATTCTTTGTATAGAACAGCCCTTCATAGTCTTAAGAGACACTCGTCAGGTATCTGATCTCTCTGCTGAACTGTGGAAAGTTTTGTTCTTTTCAGAGTGGATGATTATATGTAGTTGGAGGCAAATCAAAAGAATAGCTAGAAAAAAATAACCTATTTTTGGAGACACATAGTTGGAAAGCAGCATAAGGGTAGATGATAGAATGCTGGACTTGGAATGAGGAAGATTTGGGTTCAGATCTAGCAGGCTGACCATGGACAAGAAACTTAACCTATTAGTTCTCCCAGGCAACTGTCTAAGATATCAGGGACTAGAACCACCCCACCCAAAAAAGATATGTATTTATCTCAAAGGGTTCCTATGAGGGTCAGTGAGGAAAAGGATATACAGAGGTACAAAAAATATTTCTTATCTGTCTACCCATCCATCCATCCATTTCTCTCTCTCTGTAAAGTCGATACAGAGTTTTTAAAATAAAATTTGTTTCTGGGCCTCCACAAAAACTTCAGTCCTCTTTTGAGAGAACACTGTATCTCCTATCCTACCCACTGTTAATGAGGCTGTTTCCATGTACATATGAATGATACTTTGATCTCTTTGGGGAACTATTCCATTCTGCTAGTCATATCCATAGGTATGTAATTAAATGACTTCACCTAAGCAGCTCCTATAATAAGATATAACCACTATTATTCAGATTCTTTTCTTTTGGACCAGACCTATGATTTCATCACTATAAGGGAGTCATCAGGCACTTCCTCTACCAACAGAGATTGACATTCTGCCCCTTTATAGTCAGAGCAGCAGTTCAGAGGTTCTGATGATACTTTTAGGGGGTTTAAGACTTCAAAACTATTTTCATAATAATACTAAGACATTTTAATTCATAATATGCTAAATATAAATAGATTTAATCCATATAAACAAAAGCTCTTTGGGGCACCCTCAATAATTTTTCATGGGCATAAAGGAATCTTGAGACCAAAAATTTTGAGAACTACTATCAGAGAATTATCCAGGGCTCTGAGAAGTTGTCACTTACCCAGATCATATGACTGTTATGAGTCAGAAGCAAGATTGGAAAATGAGAGAGGTGTTGAACCCAAGTCACCAGGGCTATCCATTTATTTTATTTTATTTTACTTTTGTAGGCAATTGGGGTTAAGTGACTTGCCCAGGGTCACACAGCTAGTAAGTATCAAGTGTTTGGTCACAGGCCGGATTTGAACTCAAGTCTTCCTGACTTCAGGGCTGGTGCTGTACCTACTGCTCCACCTAGCTGCCCCAGGGCTATCCATTTATGCTGTGTTACTCATTTTCCAATGATGATGATGATGATGATGATGATGATGATAATCTGTAGTAATAATAGTAATAGTAGTAGTAGTAGTAGTAGAGGTGGTAGTGGAGGTAGTGGTAGTAGTGATAATAGTAGTAGCAGCAGCAGCAACAGTAGTAGTAGAGGTAGTAGTGGTAGTGATAGTAGTAGTAGCAGTAGTAGTTAATAGCAATAGCAGCAGCAGCAGTAGTGGTAGTGTTAGTGTTAGTGGTGGTAATGGTAGTAGTAATAGTAGTAATAGTAGTAGTAGCAGCGATAGCAGCAGCAGCAGCAGCAGTAGTAGTAGTAGTAGGAGGAGGAGGAGGAGGAGGAGGAGGAGGAGAGTGGCGATGGTGGTAGAGTAGAAGTAGCAAAAGTGCTTTACATAGGTTAATGCATTTAATTCTTAGTAGAATCCTATAAGGTAGGAACTATTATTATTCCCATTTTACTGAAGACAAAACTAAAACCCAGAGAGTCAAATGTCTTGCTGAGGGCCACAGAGCTACCGAGTGTGTGAGGCACGTTTTGAACTGAGGTTTTCCTGACTCCAAGTTTCTCACTGTATTCACAGTGTCATATACTTCTCTCTCTTTTTTCCTTTCTCCCCCTCTCTCATTCACTGGCTTCCCTGGATGCGAAAATGACTTAGGAAGGATTAGGTAAATTGTGACATATGAGGTGACTATTGATAGCATAAGATTTCAGACCTCTTTTTTGTCTTGATTTTTTTTTCTCCTCCTTTTAAAATTTCTCTTAACCCCTGAAAAAGCAGATGACAGTGTGATATGCAGGAGAGAAGCCTGTTGTAGTGGATATAGGACTTGCCTTGGAACCAGAATGACCTGGTTTCACCTCTGGCCTCTGACATGTACTGGCTCTGTGCCCATGGTCAAATTACTTAATTTTTTTAGTGCCTCAAGCACCAGTATTATGATTTTAAGTTGTGGAAGAGAAATCAATCTGAATTGGTAGAGAGATACTCCTCAGTGGGAGCTCCATATATACTGATCAGAGCAATGATCCAGACTCCTCACTCCCCCCAAAATTATATGTACAGCTATGGGGTGGGCAGGTCATTGAGCTAATCTATCACGACATGTATCTTCTATCGTGCTACAGATAAATAATAAATCGGACCTAGAAAGTAGGAAGAAGTATTGCAGCTGGATTGCATGTGGGAAACTGCATCAATATATTTTTTAATGATCCCAAACTGTTTATTGTTGCAAAGGCCCATTTTTTTTAATATTGGCATTATCCTGGTTCTGCTACATAGCTTTGAATCCTGGAATACAATGATCACAGAAGAACTATAATGATAGACAGCATGGAAAGCAATGGAAAGATACATGGTTGATAGACACGGTTTGCAGTATGCTTAGAAGATGATGAAGTGGAATAACATACATAATTGGTGACCAAATGTTGGTCAGAGGAGGTGGGTTGGTCATGTAAGAAGAAGAGAACAGATGGACAATCTTGAAGTCTAAAAAGAGGAGAAAGGCCTCCAAAATTGTTGGAGATTTCATAGGAAAGCATGCTTAAGATGTGCACAGGATGAACACACAGGACAGGATGGTGATCTGCGTATTTGATGAAAGGGATAGCCACACTGAGGAAAGAATTTAAATTACTCTAAATATTCTCTGAAGAGGCAGAGGGACTGGTGGATAGAGTGGTGGGTTCTGTGGTTCAGATCCTGCCTCTGACACTTGCTAACTAGGGAATACTGAGCAATTCACTTGTCCTTTGCACTTCACATGACTGCCGTGGAAAGAGTGCTGGGTCTGGAGTCAGGAAGACCTGAGTTCAAATTCAGATTCATAAGCTTACTAATTTTTGGACCCTAGATGAGTCACTTAATTTCTGTCTGCCTCAGTTTCCCCAACTATAAGATGGGGGTCATAATAGCACCTTACCTCGCAGAGTTATTGTGAGGATCAAATCAGATAATATTTGTAAAGTGCTTAGCACAGTGCCTGGCAAATAATAGATGCTTAATAAATATTGCCTTGTTACCATCTACTAAATTCCTTTAGTCAGGTCGCCTTGTGATTGGTAGGAGTTCATACACCTATGAAATCACAGTTCCTTGACTATGCATTAGGCTCAGCAGTGATACCTGTTGGCCACCAGTAGCATTGCTTATCTAAGAAATAGCTTTGTTATCCGGTGTTATCCAGTCCTTATAGTTATGTCTAACTGTTCATGACCCCATTTGGGCTTTTTTTTTTTAAGGCAATTGGGGTTAAATGACTTGCCCAGGGTCACACAGCTAGTAAGTGTCAAGTGTTTGGTCTGAGGCCAGATTTGAACTCAGGTCTTCCTGGGGGGTCAGTGCTCTATCCATTGCACCACCTAGCTTCCCCTATTTGGGATTTTGTTGGCAAAGATACTGGAGTAGTTTGCCATTTCCTTCTCCAACTCATTTTATAGATGAGGAAACTGAAGTAAACAAGGTTAAGTCACTTGCCAAGGATCACAAAACTAGTAAGAGTCTGAGGCCAGATTTGAACTCAGGAAGATGAGTCTTCACTCCAGACCCAGTGATCTAATCCACTGCACCACCTAGCTGCCCCTTGAGAAGTAACACTTTGATTTAAAAGATTGTAGCACAAGTCATTCCCCAATTGATAAATGGTCAAAGGATATGAGTAGGCAGTTTTCAGATGAAGAAATTAAAGCCATCTATAGTCATATGAAAAAATGCTCTAAATCACTATTGAGTAGAGAAGTACAAATCAAAACAACTCTGAGGTACCACATCACCCCTATCAGACTGGCCAATATGACAAAACAGGAAAATGATAAATGTTGGAGAAGATGTGGGAAAATTGAAACACTAATGCATTGTTGGTGGAGTTGTGAAATGATCCAACCATTTTGGAGAGCAATTTGGAACTATGTCAAAGGACTATAAAAATGTGCATACCCTTTGATAGCATTACTAGAGCTATATCCCAAAAAGATCACACAAATGGGAAAAAGGACCCACATGTACAAAAATATTTATAGCAGCTCTTTTTGTGGTGGCAAATAATTGGAAATTGAGAGGATGCCCATCAATTGGGGAATGGCTGAACAAGTTGTGGTATACAAATGTAATGGAATACTGTTGTGCTATAAGAAATGATGAGCAGGTGGACTTCAGAAAAACCTGGAAAGATTTTCATGGGGGCAGCTAGGTGCACAGTACATAGAGCTCCAGCCTTGGAGTCAGGAGGACCTGAGTTCAAATGTGGCCTCAGACACTTGAAACTTACTAGCTGTGTGACCTTGGGCAAGTCACTTAAGCCTGATTGCCTCACCAAAACCAAAACAAAACAAAAACAAACAAACAAAAAAGAGTTGCATGGACTGATGCTGAGTGAAGTGAGCAGAACCAGGAGAATGTTGTATACAACAACAGCCACGTTGTGCTATGAGTAACTTTGATAGACTTAGCCCTTCTCAGCAATACAAAGATATAAGACATCTCCAAAGGTCTCATGATGAAAATACTGTCCACATCCTAAGAAAGAACTATGGAGTTTGAATGCAGATCGAAGCATACTATTTGCTATTTTTTTTCTTCTGTTTTGTTTTGTTTTCTCTTTCTTGTGGTTCCTCCTATTGGTTCTAATTCTTCCTTACAACATCACTAATGTGAAAATATGTTTAATAGGAATTTATATGTGTAGCCTACATCAGATTGTGTGCTGTCTTGGGGAGGGAGGTAGAGAAAAATTTAAAACTCAAAAGATTATGGAAGTGATTGTTGATGAATCAAAATTAATAAAAAAAACCCAAAAAAAGATTGTAATAGAAATTATGATAATGGAAAGGTTGAAGATTGTCCCATGATGGAATTAATGATACTGGAGGTGCTTCCAGATGCTATAGCCCCAAAGAGACAAGATTCAGGTTGTCCATCAAGTGTTTTACTTAGTGACTTAAAGATAGTTATAGAATTCTTAATTACCTCTAACTCTATTTAGGGAAAATTTAGTGAACTCCAGTATCCTTTGGAAATATTTTAGTCTTCTAATCTCAGTACTTTAGCCCTACGTGAGTGTGTGTGTGTGTGTGTGTGTGTGTGTGTGTGTGTATGTATGTATGTATGTATGTATGCGTGTGTGAAATAAGGTCAATATTTTAATAATGGTAGTTGGCTGAAACTGATGGGTCTTGTCTGAGTTTTTCTTTCATGTAAATCTCACTTAATTTATAAAGTGGGGGTTTGTCAGTTTTTTGAATTTCTGATTTAAAATCTGGTTTTCCCTCTGGTGAAATATTCTTTTAATAGTTCTGACTGTAGAGGACAGCTGGTGGATTTTTTGTTTTATTTTGTTTTGGCATCTTGACAGAGGTCATCAGCTAGGAGACTGCATTGTCATTATCTATGAAAAGAGACAGCAGTAGAAACAATGCCAAATTTCAAGTCAGAGGTTTAACTCCCAGCTCTGTCACTTACTGCCTCTGTGATCCTGGACAAGTGACTTGACCAATCTGTGCCTCAGTTTCCTCTTATGTAAAATAAAGGGGTTGAACTAGATGATCCCTTTAACCTCTGAATTTGTGATTCTATTATCCTAAGTGAGAGGTGATTTCTAGTTCTCTCAGAAGCACAGGAGCTTGACAAAAAGCGAGAGCTTTCTTTCATTTTCATCTCAATCACCAACTGCTTATTGGGCTTCTACTCTGCACAATGACGGGTGCTGACAAGTTAAAGACAAATCTTGTTGATTTGTATTCATCATAGTGGCACATCAGCCTGCAGCTTCTCTGGGGATTGTGAATATTTACTGACTTCACAGTGCTCTCCTCAACATGATCCAAAATCTTGCCAAAGTAGACCCCTACCATTCCCTGAAGAATTCAACCCACCTTCCTTTGCCCAGAATGTCCTTTTCAGCTCTGCTGAAAATCTTTCCATCCTTCAAGATCCATAGCTAATGCTTCTTCTTTTAGCACACCTCTTCCAACCCTCTTCCCAGTCCCCCTCCCACCCAGAAGAAATCTTTCCCTTTTTAGGTTACATGTAGCACTTTGCACCTCTCTCCCAAACACTGACCAAATTCTATTTGGTGTCATGCTTATTTGTGTTCGTGTCTTCATTCAGCAAACATTTATTAAATTCTCACTGTGTGCCAGACACAAGGTGTCTAGGATCTGAGGATACAGAAGCAAAAAACAGGTCCTACTCTGCCAACAGAGAAGCTACATTCTATTAGCTTATCATTATTTCCCTCGGGAGATTTTATGCTTCCTGAGGACACACACTTCTATCTTATTCCTCTTTGCATCTACCCAGGATCTGTACACTGTACAAGGTGCTGTTTAGTAAATGTCTCTTGATTTTACTGAGCCAGATCCAAATGACCAACTCACCAGACTGCATTCTCCCCTGGAAGAGAGCTGTTCCCCAAATCAGTGTCTATATTCAGAAGGCAGTGCTATTTATTGCATGTATTACTCATTATTTTGACTGTCTGTCCTGGATGGATTGGGTTGCAGATAGGCAATTGCGTTCAATAGGTTGATGCCAAATGGACAAGCCACTGAAAAAAACAGGCCTTAAACACAGAGACATCTGCTTCTGTTTTCCAAGTAACTGTGTAGCAACGTACAAAGCGCTTGGTGCTAAGGCACATGCTTCGTATTATTTGCTCGTTATACCCGAATACTATTTTCATGTGGCTGGTGATGAAAGAGGAAGGTCAGCTTCAGAAGGGGGAGTGTTTCCGATTATGTCGACCACATCCAAATATTTACATAATTCCATCATTTTGTCTTGGCCTAGCTTTACGTATTGTAGTGATGCCTTTGAGCCTTCTTTGCAAAATTATGTTCCATAAAGGTCTTCTTACCTTGGGCCAGGCTGTTTTGGTGACTCTCCTGATGGGGTGGAGGGAGCTGGGAGTTTGAGCATAAGCTGTGGCTTTCTCTGCTCCAGTACTTGAAGCAAATAAAAATGGCAAATGACTTAAGAACTACTCCAGGAAAAAGAATAGGAATTTGATGTATTTCTCTCTTTCCACCTTGTCCTGCTATCTTCACCTTTTCCTCTTCTGTTATTTTTTAAAGGTATTTTTGCACATGGCATACCCTACTCAGTGTAGAACTGCCTCATTAGGCAGAATGGAGAAAGCTATTTCAGTGTAAATCTGTAGTTTTGTATGTTTTTTACAAATACTGAAATGGGCTTTTGCATCCAGTGGCTCAGGATAGACATGGAAAGGGAAGCTGGTTAGAAGTCATGGCATTTGAAGATGAAGGTTGCATAGCTAACTGCAATACTTGGGAGTTCAGAGAGCAGCCACCTGCCTTCCACTTTAGGCTCCAATCTCATTTACAATCACGATAGAAAAAGCCACATGTTTGTATCCAGGCAAAAATCATTTATGGTCATTGCTAAAGCAGCTGTGCCCTGATCTGGTTCAATTCTATATCTCTGAGAGCACATACTGCATGAAGGAAACTGGGATGGTAATTCTGGGTCCAAAGGCATTCACACAGCTGGGATTTTTTTAGGATAGCTTAAGCAACATCTGCCATTATCATCAATAATAATAATTCACATTTACATGTGTGGTTTATTTAATCTTTGTAAAACATTTTCCTCACAACAATCCTGTGAGATAGAGAGCATAAATATTATTATCCCCCACTCTTTTTTTTCACATGAAGCTCAGAGAATTAGTGATTTCTCTAGGGTTACATGCCCAGTCTATCACTTAATACCTGTATGATCATGGACAAATCACTTGACCAATCTGTGCCTCAGTTTCCTCATATGTAAAATAAAGAGGTTGGAATAGATGGTCCCTTCTGCCTCTAAATTTGTGATTCTGTTATCCTAAGTGAGAAGTAGTTTCTAGTGCTCCGAGAAGCATATGAGCTTGACAGCACATGAGAGCTTTCTTTCATCTTCACCTCAACCAACAGTGGCTTATGGGGCTCATTTTTACAGATGTCCAGGTCTCATTTTACATATGAGGAAACTGAGGCCCAGAGAGGTCACATGACTTGACCACAGTCACAGGAAGTAAGCTTCCAAGGTGGCATTTGAACGCAGGTCCTCTGACACCAAATGCAGGGCTTCTTCTGGTCTTTCCACTTTACACTGTGCTCTACTGAGCTCTAAACTCCCTAAGGAACAGGAAGAGTAAGCAGAACTCCCAAATGAGAATGTTGGTAGTTATTCCTGTCCATCTCTCTCTCTGTGTTTATACTTGTTTCTTTCTCCCTGTTCCTCAAGCCTCAATCGGTTTTCTATGTTATTTTATTCAAACAGTTTCATTTTCATGAAGGATATTAAACCTATTTCATGGGTTCTGTCCATTTTTGCCCTCCCCTTGAGGCAGAGTGGTAGGAAGTAGAATAGATTTGAAGTCAGAGAGGATTATCCGAACTCTGAAGCCAGACGGTTAGACTAGATGGCATATAAGGTCCCTATCAGTTCCAAATCCTGTGCCAAGTTTTGAAAGGTTATCCCAGCTTTTAATCTCTTGGAAAAAAAATTTAACTTTCCAATCCCCCTTCACTGGTGTTAACATTCATGTGGGGGGTAGGAATTAGACACTCTGAAGTATGGACTTGGGCAGTAGCCTAAGTTGTACCATCACATATTTTTACTCAGTAAATACCGTAGATTTAGTTCATCTTCCAATTTTATTTCCAGATCCCCTACTAAGTTGAATTGTTCACGAATTGCTTTATCTCAAAAGTTTTTAGAAGAGTTTGGATTTTGAAGAAGATTTTGGAGTTCAGGTCTTAGTAGGTAACACAGTCATAGAATGTTAGAGCAGGAAGAAATTGAGCGATCATTGTTTCCAGCCCCTCTTTTTGTACAGATGAGGAAAGTGTGGCGCATACTAGTGTTTTCATTTGCTCTCAGTTTCCTGAAGTTTTGCTCTCTGGGCTGAAACTCCAAGGTATATTTATTGGAGAGTTTGCTTCTGGGTTGACCGTGTTATATGACTCAGAGTAAATCTACTTTTTTCCAATTTTCCCCCAAAACCAGACTTACAAAGTTCAAACTTTAAATGTGATTAATATTCAATGAAGAACAGATGTTGTGTTTAACTGGGTGAAGTAAATAAATAAAAAAAAAATTAGGAACCAGTGAAATATTACCTGATTTACATTTGTGTTGAACTTAAATACTTTGAAAATGCTTCATTCTATTCTTAGTAGGGATTTGCTGGTGATGATACAGAATTATGAAATCATTTAATACCAAGGAGAGGACTCTTCCCATCTCACTCTAGGGAACTTATTACTATTCTTCCCCCTCCTGATCTTGACATGTGTCTTTCTCTAATAATTTCTCTCAGGAAGCAAAGCAGGTTCAAAATCTCTTTATCTATTACCTGCTGTCCTTTCATACCCATCAAACCTCATCTCTGTCCTTGAGAACATTGACTCTGAACTCCAAGGACCTGGGTTCAAGTCCTGCCTCTGACAAATACTAGCTGTATGACCTTGGGCAAGTCACCTAACTTCCATGGGCCTCAGTTACCTCTTATATGAAATGAGAAAGTTGAATTAGATGGTCTCAAATTCTTTCTAGTTCTTGATCTACTGTGTGATCTTATAGTCCAATAATTTCAATTTCCTCTTCTGCTTCTCAGATAATTAGTCCCAAGTCTTGCTATGCTGGACTGGACATCCCTACCCCCAACTCCATAGCCACATAATCACTATTCTCTCTAGCTCTAAATGGCTTCATCTTTCCACTAAGTTTTTCCCCACCTACCTCTAACCTTGAATCATACCACTATCTCTAAGGTCTCCTTCAGTTTGAAATTCTATAATCCCATGGTCTGTGTGTTTTGTTCCTGAGTGTAGAAAATGTTTGCTAAAAGCCTCATATACATATAGATCCAATTGTTCAATTTAAACTCTATCCTTAAAACTTCCATTTTTAAATTCTGAACTCAATCCCAGAAAAATGTGTATTTCCATATGTATATATATACATATATATATATAAACACACATGTATATGTCTATATGCATATGTATATGTGTGTGAACAAAAAAAGAGAATTGAACAAGAAACTGCAGATCTCTATCATGTAGAGCTTGCTTTTCTTTTTAAGTGTATATATATATAAGTGTGTATATGTAATATATATACATTTTTGTTTTTGGTGAGGCAATTGGAGTTAAGTGACTTGCCTAGGGTCACACAGCTGGTAAGTGTTGTGTCTGAGGCCAGATTGGAACCAACCTGTAGCTTCCAGAGCTGTCAAAGTTTGTGCTTCTTTTGGGCTTTCCTTTTATTCTCTTCTTAAAAAACAAAGAATATTCTTTAATGACTCTCTTTTCTTTCCTTTTTTTTTCTAAAAGTGAAAGTGTACATGACATACTTCTAGGGTTAATCTGCATATTAACATTTCCTCTATCCCTTTATTAAGTCTAGATAATCCACAAAGCAAATCAAGCACAGATTTGTATAGTTTGCTTATTTCTGAATTGTAAATGCTCTCAATGAAAATTTAATTATTGGATCTCATGAGCAGGCATGCTGGTAGAGCTGGCCATGGCATATCCTCCTCCTTACCCTGTCCTCTAATACTCCCATTGGAAAAACAAAAAAAAAAAGTAAAAGAAAATCCTTCTAACTTCTCTCTTGTTTTCCTTCTACTCATCTCCTTCTAACTTGTTTCCCTCCCATTAACTTCCCTTTCTCTGTAATCCTCAAATTCTCCTTTCTACCCCCAGCACCCTCTCTTTTCCCCTCTTCCTTCAGTTGACCTTGACTCTTTCCTGAAAAAAATTAGCTTATCTGGTGTGAGTACCCTCTCACCTACCCCTTGCTCTCCCCAGGTATTGATTTCTACACTGGCTTCTTACTGCTTATCTGATTAGTTCACACTTTTCAGCAGTAAGTTCAAGGCTTGTTCTTAGCTGGCCTCGCTTTATCTTTGCATTATTACCTTTTATTACTTCCCAAGAACCTTCCAGTTTTGCCATACTAGTCACATTACCATTGCCCCCACACCCAATCAGTCCGTAAAAGGTGCATGTTGATTGCTTGATTGAGTCAAGCAGTAAGAGATGAATATAAGTGCTTTGTGATTGTAAAGCACCATATAACTGCAAGTTGTCATAATTGTCACTGACCTCATTCAACAAACATTTATTGCAATGTGCAAGGCACTATATTAATGAGGAGGTATTGGTAGGTCTCTTCATAGAACAGCTGCCTATTTGGACAGGATTAAGTCTCAGAAACGTGTATAGTGAAGACTGTCTATCTCACTTCCCAGAAAACCCCTTAATTGTCAAAGAAGAATGAGGTGAAAAAACTAGTTGATGCCATATCATTTAGGAGATTGATATAGTAATTCCAGTTTTTTTTTCTCTTTCTTGATTTTTCTTTTGCTATTGAATCATGGGGCTCTGTTGTCGCAGAGAAGAGGATGAAGTTTAACACAAATCCATTGTGAAGAGAATTCTTATTGAATGAATTTTGTTCAGTTATTTTCAGTAATACCTAACTCTTTGTGACCCCACTTGGGGTTTTCATTGAAAAGATACTGGAGTGATTTACCATTTCTTTCTCCAGCTCATTTTACAGATAAGGAAGCTGAGGCAAATAGGATTAAGTGACTTGTCCAGGATCACATAACTAGTTAGTATGTGAGGTCAGATTTGAACTCAGTTCTTCCTGACTCTAGGCCTGGCATTGTATCCACTGCATCAGCTAGCTGCCCTCCACAAAACTTCACAGATCTGCCACTGACTGCCTGTGTGATCTTGATTAAGTAATTTGACCTTTGTGTACCTCAGTCTCCTCATCTGTAAGTTGGATGGATTGGACTAGATGACCTCCTCATTGCCTTCTAGTTTTAAATCTATGGTTCTATCATCCTCTGGTCCAAGGGATGTCCAGCAAGCTGTTAGTGTTATGGGATTATACCTCAAGAAATGGATGAGAACAGGAGATGTTGATTTGGGAGGCATCTGCAAAGAGAGAACAGGTGAACTAATGAGAGGGGATAGGGTTACCAAGAGGGAACATAGAAAGAGAGAAGAAGGCTCAGAACAAGAGGTGGTATAGTTATGTACAAGAGATTGGATATGAATGAGGGTCCCGCAAAGGAGACTGAGAAGTGGCCAGGCAAGAAGGAGAAGAACCGGAAGAGAGCATTATCACAAAAATCCTTGGAGGAGAGAGTTCCTAGGAAAATGACATGGTCAACAGTATCAAATGCTGCCAAAAGGTCATGAGGTATGGGAACTGAGAAATGACCATGGATTTTGTGATTAAAGAGGCTGTTGGTTACTTTCAAGAGAATTTCAGTCAAATGGTAGATTTAGAATCCAGAATAGTGGTAAAGAGGTAGATATAAATAATGTAGACAGCTTTATCTTATTTTGGAAGCAACATGTGAGAGAGAGGGAAATGATAGTTTGAAGGGATGGTAACACCAAGTGACTTTTTTAAGGATGGAAGATATCTGGACCTGTTTGTAGGTAGCAGGAAAGGAGCCAGTAGATGAGGATAGATTAAAAATGAGTTAGAGAGGAGATACTGAGAGCATCTTTATGCATCAACAGGGATTGGAACAGGATAGAATCAATGATACAAGTTAGAAGGGTTGGCCTTATTAAGTAGAACACAACCTCATCTGAGATTAGAGTGAAGGAGGACTGACTAGGGGATACTGTTGAAGAGATATCTGAATTAGAGAGAAGAAAGTTTTGGATAGACAGGCCAAATTTTCTTGGTAAAGTATGAAACAAGGTCCTTAACTGATAGAAGTGGCAAGTTATTTTGATGAGGGTCAGTCAAGAACATGTTGTGGTCAAGGATTCTTAATCTGGGGCCCATAAACTTAAAAACCACTTTTTTTCCCTTAACTATATTTCTATGTAGTTAGTTTCTTTTGTAATACTATGTATTTCATTTTATGTCCTTTAAGACATTATTCTGAGAGAAGTCCATAGATACCACAAGTTAAAAACCTCTGCTTTAGACAATATAGTATCTTTGATCTAAGTGTTCAGAGAGATCCTTAGAACTCTAAGAGAAGAGATTAGTAAGATTCAGAATAAAAAGGAATTTAGTGATTACCCAGTCCAATCCTCTTACTTAGCCAGTGAGGAAACTGAAGTCTGGAAACAGGCAATTGAATTGCCCAAGGTCTTACACATAGTAAGTAGCAGATTTGGGATGTGCTTTTACAAAGATTTGAAGAAAACTAACTCTTAATTATCCGCGGCAATTGGTTATGAGGAGAATGTGGAAAACTAAAATCACTGGATATACCAAAACCAAACAAAAATCAGTTTACCTTTAACCTTCCCTGACCACAAACTTTTTTTAAAAAAAACTAAAGCAAATATAGAAATTACTAAATAAAATGGGCCTCCATGGTCAAATATACTAAAGAAGACATTAAGAAAGAAAACTTTTGCAGGAAATTAAATACTTCTACTCCATTTGCTAAAGTCTAGAGGAAGTATTTTCTCTCTACTCACTACTGTCAATTGTTCTGGTGAGAGAAGGTAGCAGTACTGACCAGATGACAACAGAGTATTCTATAGAGGAGATGATGGGAAAATTAGCACAGCATGGACATTCACCTAAATCAGGTGTTAGTAGTTGACAGATTTCAACAGCAACTCAGTCCAATGACCAGACAACTACAGAGACTATTTCAGAGCTAAATTATCTGTTAGCGTGATGGAAGCTGTGCGGTTAGGATTGGCTTTAAAAGAGAACATGGAGCAACTTAGAGATGAGGGCCTTAGGATCGTAATTCATAGCTGGAAGGGACCTCAGAGATCATCTAGTTCAACACTCTTGTTTAACAGACAAGGAAACCGAGGCAAAGAGAGGTTAAGTGACTTGCCCATGGTCACACAGGTAGTAGGTGGTAAGTCCAGGATTTGGTCTTAAGTCTTATGATCTCCAAGTTCAGCCTTCTAAGTTCAGTAGTCAAGCAGATCTTGTTTTCAAGTTGGAAAAGTATGTCAGTAAGTGGAAGAATGACTTGTATCTTCCTGAATTGCAAGAATGAACATAAGGAAACAATACAGGAGCCCTCATATTGAACCAGTTAGCACAAATATTGCAACCGGAACAAAGAAAAGCCCCAGTGATAGTAAACACATACTGGGGCAGGGTTATGGGTAAGGGGTTGTCATCAAAGAAAGCCCAATGCATGCCTCAGGAACGTTATATGGAATTTCATGGACATAAGAATCAGCATACATACCAATAGAAGTAAAGGCCCAGGGAATCCTTAAACTGCCAGAGTAAGTGTATCCAGGCCTAGAGACATTAAGAAAAAGTTTGAGGAGAGGGGAAGAGGAAACAGACGCCTTAGAGACTGACAAAGTTAAGTAGCGTCAGGGCATGCATTTTTTTCCAACTGTGCACTCCATATAAAGAGAATTTTTGTAGGCAGGGAATCCCACAGAAGTTTAGAAAATGTTGAAGAAGTGAAGTCTTTCACCCCAAAGATATTTGCTTCAAAGGAAAGAAGAGAGAAAGGAAGAAAGAAACAATTATAACCCAGGAAGAAGAAATTTGTTTGCATTGTTTAAACCATAACTTACAGTTCTGGTGGTCCATGGCCATTAGAAAAGCATCCTGAGTAAAGAATGCGACATAGAGATTCAGGTTTCCATCCAATTCTCCAGAATGTTTGTGATCTCATAAATGTGAGTATTCCCTTCAATGATTCAGATTTCAATCTTCTCCACATGTATTCATTCCATGTAACACTTGTCTGTGTGTTCCTATAAATCCACACACCCTACGAGTCCACACACCCAGCATGCTTGGAAGCTTCCTCATGTCATCTTGATATTGCATGGATACCAATAGAAACTGTGGGAGATAATAAGAGCTTACATTCATATAAGGCCTTAAGAGTTATAAAGCATTTTGCATATATTATCACATTTAATCCTCACAACAACCCTATGAGGTTGGCAGTACATGGATTATCTCTATTTTTATGGAGTTAGAAATAGAAGCACAGTAGGATTGTGGAAATTAGAATAGAATTGAGACCATCTAGTTCAGTGGTGTCAAACCCAGATACAAATGGGGATCAGTAAACTACATTTAAGAATCTCTATACACCGCATATTGACTTAGTATTCAAATGTAGTATATTCTGTGTTTTATCATATTTTTATTTATTTTGTTAAATATTCCCCAATCACATTTAATCTGGTTTGGGCCCTACTCAGGGTTGTTATGGGTGCATGTGGGCAGTGTATTTGACACCTCTGATCTAGTGTACCCCTTCATTTTTACATGAAAAAACTGAGTCCAGGGAGGCTATGATTTACTTTTAAGTGTTTGAGCTGAGACATACTTTTGCAAAGACTTTGTAATAATAACAGTAATGACTAACCTTAATGTAGCACTTGAAGGTTTGCAAAGCATGTTACATATAATATCTTGTTGGTGTTTTACAACAGCCCTGTGAGGTAGGTGCACGTATCTAGATGTGTGTGTGTGTATGTATGTATATGTGTGTGTGAGTGTGTGTGTGTGTGTGTGTGTGTGTGTGTGTGTGTGTGTGTGTGTGCATATTTACTTTTATTTCTATTTTGGGCTTGGAGCTGTAGCTTCTAATATGTTGATTCAGAAAATGGGACTATATCTGAAAGCTAGCTAATGTTTTCTTATAAAAATGGCAGAGTAATGTAATGGACTTCCCTGGAACTATGTATAATAATAATTGAAGAACTCCTACAGGAATAATCTTGATGTGGCTACATTACAAGAAATACAGAGAAAACAATCTAATCTACCAGTGCTGAAAAACCAGAGTATTGATTGCCAGGGGGCCCTCAAAGCAAGAGAAGCTACATTGGCGGCTTCAAACTGTCTATTTCTTGAGAAAGGGCTTGAGAAAGATCCTAATGGATGGTAACAAAGTCTTTGTTTAAGATAACTGAATGAAAGAGTCTTTGAGGTTAGGTTCAGTTTATGCTTTTAGAGTCCAACCACGGGAATTTACGTCTCAAGCCTTTGAAACATTACAAACATTCAGGATTGAACAACGAAAGACAAGTGGAAACTTGAATGCCCTGTTGGTAACTGAATGCAAAGTCGAATCAAGTTGTCCATCTGTAACTCGTGAGGAACAGAGGTCCAAGGTCCATTCTGTGGGCATCTGCCCATACTACCCTCTCACAGATAGGTGGAGAGTACTAAGCCCATCTTCGAGGATTTCTACTTTTTATTCATCTAGACATACAACTTATTCAAAGCCTGGCTTATATTTAAATTTCATCATTTGGAGAGAGTTTCAGTATGTCAGCTGAGAGGAATAGTAACATACTCAGACCATGTCTGGGTTTTCTGAAAGTTTTTCCAAAATAAAGAGGATAAAGGATGAGACTGGAGGCTTAATGATTCAATTTTGTTACATAATAGTGGAATTTTTAGCCATTACTAACTACTTTCACCACTGGTCTTCATGTGAGGTCCTCTAAACTTTTACAATATTCAGGATGCATTCTAAACATTGGTCATAGGAAAGAACACTAGAACTACCTCTTAAAATAAAAAGCAAAGAGGAAAGAAAAAAAATCTGAAAGTGTTCCAGCACTGGGATACCAATCCAGAGTGGGAGTAAGCCAAACGATCTATAGAAAAGGTTTTTCATTAAAAAAGAGCAATATTGAATAAATTGATAGCTAGCTGCCTTTCTGCAAAACTTAATTGTCTACTGGTTCAGCTTAAACCAGATCCAATAAGCCTATATAATGCTATAGATGTGTTGGAAGAGTTAGCAAAATATTATGCTACTCTAGACTTCTCAGGCCAAACACAGGTCATTGAACTGGACAAATTCCTAGCCTCACACTTAGGAAGTATGGCTAAGGAAAGGCTCATAGGTAGGAAAACACCTGGAAAACAGAAAAGAAACTAGGGGAAAGACCATTGGACATCTTAAGAAAAACATCAAGCAAGTTGAAATGGGTTTTATAAAATATTCTGAGGAGTGCTTAAAGATCATTTCCTGGAGCTATTCAGTGAAATTTTAGTAGATGGTGACATTCCCAAATCATGGACAAAGACATGCATCATTGTCTTGCCCAAATCTGATGATGACTGCACACCTACTCCCTCCCTACCCCCAACAAAATCAAAACACAACCAAGCAAAACCCCTGAGTTTTATAGACTTAATCTGTCCTAAATAAGACACAGGCTTGTTGAGCTCCATATCAAATTCTATCCAATAAATCTTTCTTGAGTGCCTCCTAAGAATGAGTAAGATAATTGGAGAATATCTGCATTCTAACCCAAATAGATTTATCATGAGCAGGCATTTGGCAAACAACAGAAGGAAAACTTAAAACTGCATGCACTACTGTGAAACACACATGCCATCACTGGCATTCAAAACTGCAAAAGCTTTTGATTATCTGGAAAGAAGATTTCTTTGGAAAATATTACAAATGTATACAATTTGGGGAAAACTGCTTCTGGGGAGTTAATACTGAATGAGGGCATCTTGAAATACACACAGAAGTAAGTAATCCTAGCTTCTTAAGAGAGGTAATGTGATATAGTGAATAGAATGCTGCACTTGGAGTCACCCAGGCCAGGGTTCAAATCTTGCCTCTGACTCTTATTAGCTGCGTGACCATGACTAAATTACTTAACCATTCTGAGCCTCAGGTTCCTTATCTGTAAAATGGGGATAATGTCACAGAAGAAGCAATAAAGCAATATAATATGGGAAGACCTAAGTGAATAGGATCAAATCCATTACTCACATTCATGCCTGTAGTGTATTTCAAGGTGTTATTCTGAGAGTCAGATGAATCGATAATGTTTATAAAGTATCTGGCAAATTTTAAAATCCCATGTGTAAATGACATTTACTATTATCCTTGACCTTTGCAATCAAGCTAAGAAAAAGATGGTCATTCTCTCCCTGCCTGCCCCATACTTTTCCTTTTTGCTTTATTAGGAAAGCCATTAGCAATTGCCAGGAAAAATCATCCTAATTTTAAAGCTTAAAAACATTGGTGATGTTTCACACATTATGAGCCTATTGTTAGGAAATGTTACATTATGTTTTTTAAGCTCATTACAAGGAATAAAATGTCTAACAGATACTCCATCTAGCAAGTATTGGACTTCAGGTTTTCTTCCCATTCAAATATAATTACAGCAGTGTAGCTTCAGTAAAAAAGTTAAATTTTTATGGTGCCTTACAATTTACAAAGCACTTTCCTCCCAGCAACCCAGTGGGGAAGAGATTGTCAGTTTCATTACTTCCTCATTTTGCAACGAGAAAAGTAGACTCAAAGAGACCAGATCACTATCAGCAGTCACACAGAGCTGAGACATTATTCAGGTCTGTTGTCCAGGATACCAAACTGTGTCTCTATCTATGTTAAGTAGGTAGGTGGGTAGGTAGCAAGCTTTTTATTAAGTGCTCCCAATGTGCCAGACATTGTGCTAAGTGCTAAGGATACAAATAAAAGCCAAAGGAAAGACAATTGCTGTCCTCAGGAGCTTAACATTCTAATCAGGGAAGATAACACTTGAGAAAGAGCTGAAAAGGAGGGGAAAGATAATAGAGGTAGAAGATCGGCTGGGAGGGGAATGAAACTTGGCTAGCTTGGGCACATCCCCGAAAAGAACTTATCAATGGGAGAAGGGGGCTAGTGTGGTGGGGTGATATTGCGGGGTGGGAAGGACCCAGGTGCTTAAAAGAGTTCCAGGATGGGACAGCTGAGTCATAGTGGTGAAATCCTTGGAGTCAGAGGCAAAGCCAGGAGGGCAATGAAGTAGCATGGCCAGCCTTGGTTCTATCCCCAAAGTGGAGGTCCTGAAGGGAACTCACCAATGAGAGAATGACTGTCATGGCAGAAAGATATTGTAGTGTGAGAAGGCTTCAGGGACTGAGTGTTCATTTTAAAAGGTAATGGGCTCACCAAGATTATTGGGAATAAATAATGGGGCAGCTAGGTGACTCAGTGAATAGAGCACCAGCCCTGGAGAGGATGTAGTTCAAATCTGGCCTCAGACACTTACTAGCTCTGTGACCCTGAGCAAAAAAGGTACCACCCTGATTACCTAAAAAAAAATGAGAATAAATATACCCTCTTTAGTCTCTCATTTGATCAAGGACAATTACAAGCAATTATTTTGTAGAAGTTTTAAAAACCCATTATATCAGTTCAAATAAGAGGACTGGTAAAGGCTGAGATAATTAAGATGCCCCTAAATATTTCTCTTTCAACTGTGTTCAGTTGAAACTGTGTTTCAAACAGTTTGAAACTGTGTTCTTAGAGTTCAATACTAACTGGCCAGAAAAAAAAAGAAAATTTATAGGCATAAGGGAAATACTACTATGGGAAGACACTCAAGGTAGGGTTGGGAACGCCATATTTTAGGCTCTGACATAGTGCCTACTACTTGTGAATTATCTTTAAAATAATCTGGCTCCTTTCCACCTTCCCAGTCTTCTTAGACTTTGTTGCCTTCCAAATACTCTGTGATCCAGGGACTCTGGCCTCCTTGATGTTCCCATTGACTCTGCATTTTCACTGTCTGTATCCCTTTCCTGGAATTCCCTCCTTCCTCACTTCTACCTCCTGATTGCTTTCAAGTATCAACTAAAATCCCACCTTCTTCAAGAAGCCTCTCCCAGCCCCTCCTCATTCCCCAATGCTAGTACCCTTCCCTTTGATATTACTTCCAATTTACCCTTGTATCTATCTATCTATCTATCTATCTATCTATCTATCTATCTATCTATCTATCTAGCGTATACATAGTCATTTGCATGTTGTGGCCTTCATTAGAATGTGGCCTTTTTGAGGTAATGGACTGTTTGTTTTTGTTTTTTTGTTTTGTTTTGTTTTGGGTTTTTTTTTTTTTTTGCATTCACAGGGCTTAGGACAGTGCCTGGCACATAGTAAGCACTTGAATGTTTATTGATCTTTCTTAAAAATACTTAAAGGAGATGACTTATCAATCTGTATAGTCATGGAAATTCAGTATGCTGGTGACTTCTCCACAGAAGAAGCAGTACAGCATCAGATGATGGGAAGACATCTTTGGATAGCATCAAACCATTCTTCACATTCGTACTAAATGTGTGGGACAGATGGAGAAACAATTTAACATCAAAAAGGTCAATGGCTTTGACGTTCCTAGAGCAGAAGCACTTTGAACTAGGCAGGAAGCCACAAGCTCAAGAATTTGGAGGATTAGACTTGTAGAATTGTAGACTAATTCACTTTATTAACTTAATCAACTAATTAGAAATGATGCAGTGCCCACTAGGAAGGAATGGTGGAGATTTGAATACTCTGGTTTGATGAATTAACATTAGAAACCTTCATTGTCACATTAGACCATCTATGCCACTGAAGTTTCTTTGGAAATTCAAGAAATTGAACACTGATGCAGTGAAAACCCTCGATTATGAATGCTAAGCCATGGGGATGTCCATACAGAATGAAAGTGGATAAAGTTCTACATTAATAAATTACAAAAAAAAAAAAGGAAAGAAATTGGTCACACACTAAATGAACACATTGAAAACATTTTGTTACACATCTGGTCCCCTGGTTAACTATCTAATTCATCACAGGGTATAATGAAAAGCATATTGGTCTGAAGAAAGAGAGGTCTGAGTTCTAGTCCCAGTTCTGGCATTGGCTAGTAGAATATAAAGGAGCTTACTTTCTAAAAGGAAAACAACACACATAAGGAAAAAGTTCTTGGGATGGTGAGTGGTGCCATGGGAGAGAAGGTACCTTGGCTTGACACACTCTGTCCAGGAGTAGTAGCAGGGTCTGTTTCATTATATCTGCAGCACCTAGCACTTAGTATTCAAATTACATCAAAGATTTGTGATTTCATCAATTATTGAAATTCCTGGTGTAGGAGTACCACCTCTGCTAACAGAGAACTGGGCTCTGACTAGTAGATAAAATTTTAATCAGTTTATTTCCAAGACTATGGAAAGAATAGTGGCTCTGGAGTCAGAGAACCTAGGTTGCAAATCATACCCCTGAAGTTTACTACCTGTTTTATCTTAGGCAAGTCACCTAACCATCCTGTGCCTCAGTTTCTTTATCTGTAAAATGAGGGAGCTGGACAAGACAGTGGTGCCTAAAGTTCTTTCTAGCTCTGAATTTCAGTTCCTATCACCTCAAGCCCTAGATTAACATGAGAAACCTGCCAGATCTTTATCTTTGACATAACAGATTCTGGGGACATCTCTCTACTAATAATTTCTTCAGCCTTTATCATCACTCACATAAGGACTTTTCTCATAGCTTTCAAAGTGCCTTTAGACTTTAGCATAGAACAGGTTTATTTTTAGCAGGCTTCTTAAACTTTTTCCACTCACAACCCCTTTTCCCGTTTTAGCAGTGTTAGTCGGTGTTGTGTGGCCTGACAGCATACACAGTGCAAAATGTGCATGCTGTGTGTTCAGAACCAAGGCTGCAATGAAGTTGCATGATGCAACATGGGCAAGTGCTGCCAGAAACACTTTGGATTCATTATATGTTTTTTTTTTGGGGGGTTAGTATATATTTGATTTTGAATTAATTTTTGGTTGTTGAGCATTCAGAAACCTTTTACTGTTGCCAAATTTTTCTCAACCCCATATGGGGTTGTGACCCATAGTTTAAGAAGCACTGATTAGAGTGCTAAAAACCATAAAAGGATCTACATTATAGTAAACACTATACAAATGTTGCCTTTTTTGTATTTTACCTGTGCTCCTGACAAACAATAATTATAGTCCCTCCTGCTGAGCTCCATTTCTCTCCTTCAGGCTCATCTCACAGTGTCAACAAATTCATTGTACCAATTAATAAAGTTTCTGCCTCATTGACTGCTACTGTGCATCCCCAGTCTTACTCAGTGGCCTCTTCTGATTCTTGCCTCCTTTCCTGTGGTTTCTTAGCCATGGAGTTGTCCACTCTGGAGATATTTAGTCTTTGGTAAGTCTGTACGGATCTAGCCATCAGTAGCAACTTATTTGTTTCCAGTGGTCCCCATTGGTGTAGCACCAGCATTCTGTTCAGCTCCATTATCCCCATCTATGTTTGGCTTCACTCTTACCTTCTCTCAGTAGGGGCACCTGATTCTGTACTAGGCTTCCAATTTCTGTCAGGTGGTGCTTCAAGCTGCATACCTCCTGTGTGGTCACAAGCCCGGCAATTCTGGTGTGTGTGGAATGGGCTTTCCACTGTCGCTATATAGCACATGTCCTTCTCTCTAGCCTACAGATTTGCCGACAGGTGGTATAAATGAAGTAATATGATGGAACTGAAACCAAGGTGGAACTATTCTAGGTGGTATATTTCTGTGTGCAAGGATATCTAAGCCCTGGAAAGCAGTCTACATCATATACTTTGTTTTTCCTATTTCAGTTAAATTACCATGGAAAGCATTTGAAGTAAGGGGGGTTTTTGAGTGTGAAATGCTATTCATTTCAACTTTTTCTTCTACTTTTCACTCTGTAGCAGTCTCAGCATAACAAGGATGTTGTTCTTCATGTCTAAAAATGTTACTATTGGTTTTGTTTAGTTGATTAGTCATGTCTGACACTTGACTCAATTTGGGGTTTTCTTGGCAAAGATATTAGAGTAGTTTGCCATTTCCTTCTCTAGCTCATTTTATGAATGAGGAAACTGAGGCAAAACACAGTCACACAGCTAGTAAGTGACTGAGGCTGGATTTGAACTCAGGTGCTCCTGATTCTAGGCCTGGCACTCTATCCACTGCACCACCTGCCCTTAAAAAATGTTACCATTCACCTACTAATAGGAGGGCATGTGCATTGAGTTAGGCTGACTGTCCCGTATGCTTTTAACTTATCTGAATGTGACTAAAGAGAACACTGGCAAGATGGCTGTTCCGGCTGAGGGGATATAGTCTATAGCTGTAGAATGATAAAAAATAATACATTAGGTTGATATAGTGCTTTGAAGTTTAAAAAAAATCTTTTCCCATACTTTTTTCCTTCAACTAATCCCTAGGACAGCTTTGTTCAATAGTTAGAGAAGATATTATATCCATTGACAGATGAGGAAACATAGATTCATAAAAGTTATATGATTCACTCAAGGTCACACAGCTAAGAAATAGTAGGGCCAATACTAGATTCTGATTCCTAGACCAAAGTTATTTACAAAGCTAATTAGCTCACATAAGAATTCAATCAACCAAAACGCATTTCATTATGCTCTTATTATGTGCCAGGCACTGTGTTAAACCCTGCAGATACATCAAAAGGCAAAAAGTGTCCCTGTCTTTGAGGAGCTCCCATTCTAATGCAACACCATAAAAATGATTATGTATACATGAGATCTATACAGTGTAAAGAGCAATTAATCACAGAGAGAAGGCACTGGGAGTTTCCATGAACTTGACAATTTTCTAATCCATTCAACTAATTCAACCACAGATACAAAGAGAGAACATCAGGAAGGCGGAAAAGAAGTACAGAATTAAATTTTTTTAAAAATGACCAATGAGGCAAATTTTTTCTATATTTCTTTAGGATGAGAAAATTTAGTTCAAGAGGTGAAGCAATGGACAGAGTTCTAGTTTCTGAGTTAGAGAGACCTGAAGTAGATCCCTGATCCCAGAGCAAATGATTTAACTTTTCAGCCTCAGTTTCATCACCTGTGAAATGAGGATAATAATAGCATTTACATTACATAGTTATTTTGAGGCTCAAATGAAATAATGTATCTAAAATATTTTGCAAATCTTAAATATTATGTAAATGCATGCTGCTACTATAACCACCACCACCACTACCACTATTATTATTACTACTACTATGAGTACTACAAGTGCTACTACTACTACAACTAGTACTGCTAAAGAAAGGACTACTACTACTGTTACTACTGATGAGGTATGTCAACCAAAGAATGTGTCCAGTAGTAGTAGTAGGGCCTATTTCATTATATCTGCAATATCTAACATGTAGTATTCAAATACATCAAAGATCTGTGGTTTCATCAATTTTGGGGATTCTTGGTGTGGGGACACCACGCCTCCTAACAGAGAACTAGGCTCCAACTAGTAGATAAATTTTAAGCAGTTTATTTCCAAGACTATGGAAAGAGTATTGGCTTTTCATGGCACTACTGCATCTCAGTAATTTTTCGTGTGTATTCCATGTTACTTTTAGAAAGTAAGCTCTGTGAAGGCACAGACTATCTATGCTTTGTATACCAAGTATTTAGCATAGTGCTTAGGCATAATATATGCTCAACAAATGCTTTTTTATTTATTCATTGATGCATTTGTTCTTAAAATGATTGACTAGGATGGGTAAGGGAGAGAGATTGGACTTGTTCTTCTTGACCCCAGAAAATAGAATTAGAAATTTGATGTAAAGAAAGCCACCCTACCGATTAGAGCTATCCCTAAGGTGGAAAGGACGGGTTCCCCAATTACTGGGGCTCTTCCAAAATAGGCTCAATGACCAAGTAACACTTATCTTCCAAAAGTGATTCTTTTTCTTTTTTCCAGGTAGGGCTTGGCTTAGATGACATCTAAGGTACCTTGTAACCCTAAGATTATGTGACCAATTAATTACATGACCAGCTTTCTGGAAGTCGCCTAGAGTGCTGCTAGGCTTTCTGAGCCATCCTGCCTCTCAGTCACTTTCTTTGTCTTCATTTACTCAACTTGATATACAAATCTTGCCTATTGGCCACTATTCTACCCATGGAATGTAATTGACAGGAGGTAGCTTTTAAAATCTGGCTTTAGGTGGAGACTCAGTGTCTCTCAGAGAAAGTCTTAGGCTGGGCTCCAAGAAACCTCAGTTCAAGGCTTGGCTCCGTCCCTTATTTTTTTTTTGTGATCTTGAGTTGTCATTCCTTCTCAGCTTTATTTATTATTATTGTTATTTTGATGTGCAAAATAGGGATTATAATCCCCATGCTCTCTTCTTGCTGGGAGGATAAATCCAATTAAACAGTTCAACTCAAGGACAACCAAAGAGTAACTAGGAGCAAACTTTCAACTCCTGAGTAAAATAATGCTCTGTAAATTCACAAAAGTGGGTTAATGAAGTGAGTCTTTTAAAACTCTGGTAGTTAACAGAAAAATAAAATTTTGACCCTTGGTCCTATTTGAACCTAGTTCAGAGATGTATTCATAACACCTCACCTTTATTTAGGTAATAATAATGGTGATAGCTAGCATTTATATAACATTTTAAGGTTTGTACTATGTTATACATATATACATACATATATATACATATACATATAAACATACATATACATATGTGTGTGTGTATATATAATGTGTGTGTATGTATACACACATATAAAATCTGATCTCCACAGCAACCTTGTGAGATAAGTGATATTATTACAGATGAAAAACTGAGACCACAAAAGTTTAAGTGGCTTGCCCAGGGTCACACATCAGAAACTTGTGTCTAAGTTAGAATTGGTACTTGGGTCTTCCCAACTCTGAGGTTTGCAAAGTACTTCTTCCACAACAATCCTAAGAGGAAGGCAGTGGAAATATTAGAGTCTCTTTGTACAGAAAAGGAAATTGAGGTTGGGAGGAAAAATTGATTTACCTATAGATACATAACTGGAATTTAAATGTTTTTTATTCCAAATATAGTCTTTACATTGTTACCTCAAACACGAATGTATACAGATGGACCAGTCTGCACAATGCAATTCTGCTTTCCCATGGCTTTGAAATAAAACTTTGATACCTTCACTCTCCCTTCATAGAGTTGAAAAGTCAATAATATGATACTGCAGATATTTTCAGACTTTTGTGATGTATCGATCAGTTTTGCTGATGTTTTTCCTCTTTTTGCTCTTCTTTAAAATGTTATTTGTTAAATGGGGAGGTGGGGAAGGGAAGGAGAAGGAACACTGGGGAAAATTTGGCAATGTAAATTTTTTTTTAAAAATCAATTAAAATATAAGCCTTTTAAGAAAGCAAAAGGACATTGGGTTTCTCTTTTAATGATTAGATATACTTATCCTAACTTATTCATCTTTCTTTTTAGGTTCCTCAGAGGATAGAAGAGTCCACTAATGCTTCGGAAGATAGTAATGAGGGCATCCCAGGAGTGTGGGGTGCTTGGGGTCCTTGGTCAGCTTGTTCTAGGACATGCAGTGGAGGTGTGATGGAGCAGACAAGACCTTGTCTTCCTAGCACTTACCGGATGAGAGGTTACCTTAGGCCTGGGGCTCCATTCCCAGCTTCGGAAAGGGCTCTCTCCTACCATTGGGCACACCTCCGTGAAGATTCAGGAAGTCCATACTCTAGCCATGTCATCTCTGCCATCCGCAACTCTGTGCCCCTCCATAGAACCCAGGATCAGAGAGCAGGACTGCAGTCCACTGACAGTTTTGGGGACCGGAATGATAGCCATCTAAACCAAGGGATCTTGAGGGGCAGTCGGCATTCTCACTCTCGAGGGAGGGAACCAAAATCAGAAAGAAGGTACTGTACCTGCATACTCTATCCCTAAGCTAATCTTCTCTTGCCAATATATTAATAATAAATATCTTGATAATACAATGCTAATAACTAATAATAACTAATATTTCTTTGTGTGATAGATTTTTTTGTTGTTCCAGACCTGTGTTTTCATTGATGTAGAGAGAAATTCTCTCTATCAATGCAAATCATCAAATCTCCTTCAATTTATAGTTTGTGAGGCACTCAGAGGTGAAGAGACCTGTCCAGGATCATACAACTGTTATGTTTCAGAAACAGAAGGGCTTCAAACACGTCTGACTCTAAGACTTGATTACTAGCCACTACTCAATGCCTCCTCTCAATCATCTAACATTCAACAGGTGTTTTTAAGTGTTGGGGCTGCCAAAGAAACAAATGAAATAATTTCTGCACTCAAGAAACTTATATTCTACTGGGGGAAACAGTGAGTATGAGGAGGATGCCCTAGCAGTTGAGGGGATCAGGAAAGGTCTCCTATAGAAGATGGCACTTTAGCTGAGCTTTGAAGGAAGTTACAGATTCTTAGAGGCAAAGGTAAAGAGAAAGGATATTTCAGGAATGGGGGAGAGAGGAGTCTATGCAGAGGCACAGCATTGGAGATAGAATGCTGGGTGTGAAGAATAACAAATGGGCCAATTTTTCTGGACCATAGAGTGCCTGAAAGACAGTATTATAATTGAAATTAAGGTAAACTGAGGCACAAAATTCTGAGCACATTCAATTTATTGGTAATTGCTAGCTTTACCAATAAATTGATCATGTTTGGAATTTGCACCTCAGTTTACCTTAATTTCAGTCATGATAGGAGTAATGTATGATAGAAAAGTAGATTGGTATCAGATCATAAAGGCCTTTAAATTCCAGACAGAGGATGCTAGAAGTAATAGGGAGCCAAGGGCACTTCAGAAGCAGAAGAGTAACATGGTCATACCAATGCTGCAGGAATATCGCTGTGGCAGCTGCGTGGGTATGCATTAGAAAAGGGAAAGATTACAGAATGGGAGACCAATTAGGAGTCTATTGCAGTGGTCCAGGTGAGAGATGATAAGGGCCTGGAATACTGTAGGGACCTTATAAATGAGAGAAGTAGACAGATGTAAGCAATATTGTGGAAGTAGGATTGGGAAACTTGTCTATAGCCTTTGACACTGAGATCACCTTCACTTTGACCTTCTCTTTTCTCTGGGTTTTTGTTATACCACCATGCCCTGGTTTTCCTACTGCCTGTCTAAATACTCCTCAGTTTTGTTTGCTGCGTCTTTATCCAGGTCATCTCCACTAACCATGGCTGTCTCACAGGACTTTGTCCACAGCCCTCTTTTCTTCTCCAACTATACTATTTCACTTGGTGATCTCATTACTCCTATGATTCAATTAGCATCTCTAAGCTGATGATTCTCAAATCTATTTATCTGGCTCTGATCTAACAGCTAACCTTCAGTCTTGCTATCTCTAACTGCCTATTAGGCATCTTCAACTGGATAATTGAAGCCTTCTAGTAGCACAGTGATAGAGTGCTGGGCCTAGAGTCAGGAAGATCTGAGTTCAAATCAAATTTCAGACATTTACTAACCATGTGACCCTGGGCAAGTCACTTAAACCCTCAGTTTTTTAATCTGTAAAATGGAGTTCATAATAGCATTTACCTCCTAGGGTTGTCTTGAGGATCAAATGAGATAATAATTGTAAAGTGCTTCGTACAGCTCCTGGGACATAGTAAGTGCTATAAAATGTTGGCTATTATTATTGTTTCCCCCCTTCCCAAACTCTCCTCTCCTCCTGACTTTTCTATTACTGTTAAGGCAGCCACTGTCCTCCCAGTGTCCCAGGCTCACAACCTAGGTGGCATCTTTGACTCGTCATTCTCTCTCACTCCATATCCAATTTCTGGTCAAGGCCTGTTGATTTTACCATTGCATAATGTCTCACATAGGCCTCTTTCTTTCCTCTGACATCAACACAACCCTGACACCAATACCTCATGCCTGGACTTCTGCAGTTGCCTGTTGATTGGTTTCCCTACCACAAGACTCTCTACTCCAGTCCATTCTCCACTGAGCTGTCAAAGTGATCATCTTAAAGTGAAGATCTGACCAGGCCCCCTTCCAACCACCCAATCTAGTGGTTTCTATCACCTCTAGGATCAAATAAAAATTTTCTGTATGGTAGTCAAGGCTCTTTATAACTTGCTCCTCCCCCCAATCTGCCCCCTGCCCTCAGCCTTTCCAGTCTTCTCACACTTCCTCACGTATTCTGTAATCCAGTGACACTGGCCTCCCTTTCTGTTTCCTGAGCAAGACATCTGCCAACCCTGGCCATTTTCACTACCTCCCATTCCTGGAATGCTCTCCCTCTTTATCTCTGACTCCTGGCTTCCCTGGCTTGCTTCAAGTCCCAGCTAAAATGCCACCTTCTAAGGAAGCCTTTCTTGATCCCCATTAATTTTAGTGACTTCCCACTGTTGAGTGTTTCCAATTTATCTAGTATATAGCTTGTTTCTACATAGTTGTTTGCATGTTATCTTCCCCATTAGACTGTGAACTTCTTGAGAGTAGGCACTATCTTTTGCCTTTCTTTCTATCCCCAGCACTTAGCACAGTGTCTAACACATAATAACTCCTTAATAAGTATTTATTGACTGACTTGGCAACAAACTGGCTGTGAAGGGGTGGTAGTGGTAGTAGTGAGAGAGAGGATGAATAATTGAGAATGACCCAGAGATTGGTACCTGGGTGGCTAGAAGCATGGTGATGCCCTTTACAGAAATATGAACAGTCAGAAGAAGGAAGAGTTTTGGGGAAAAGATAGTGAGTTCTGTTTTGCACAGGTTGAGTTTAACATGCCTATAAACACCCATTTGGAAATATCTAGTAGGCACTTAGTGATGTGGGATTGGATCTTGGGAGAGAGAAGGTATGAGAATATAGATCTGGGAGGCATCTGTATAGGGATAATTGAATCCATGGGAACTGATGAGATCACTAAGAAAGGCAGTGTAGAGGGAGATTACACATGATTAGTGGTTAGTACTGCATCTCCTCAGTGAAGAGTGTGCCAAGTTCTTATTATTCTCAAATGGCTTGAGCAGACTTCAGGGATATCTTGGATCTTTTACTTGTTCTGCTGGCTATAAGCCTCAGTATGGAGGGTTTTGAACCCCAGGATTGGGGTAATGGAAGTTGATCTGTAGCTTGGATTTGTAAATTGTGCCTTAATACTTCTCTTTTCATCTTTTGATTTATCCTCATGGCCACTGAAAGTATTACTGCCAACCGCACCCTAGTCTTTTGTTCAAAATAATCTTCAAAGTCAGACAAATTCTTCTCTTGGTAGGGCTTGAGAAAAAGTTTCTAGGGGCAGCAGGTCTATTTTTTCCCTGCCCATTTAAACCCCAAGAGTAGGTTATGCTTTGGGTCACTAGATGAATGTTTGGTATTAGCCATTCCTCCCCAACAAATACATGTTAAACATCTCTCATGTCCATGGCATGGTGGTACAGTGGGTAGAGAGCTCACCTTGGAGGGAAGTCCTGCAGCTGAAACATATTGTCAGTGTGACTTTGGGCAAGTCACTTAGCTTTACAATGCCTCAGGCCACTTTCTAGACTATAAATTGTGGAGGAATTGCTAATATACATTGGTAGAGGCAGCTCTTCACCAAAACTCCCTAGTCCAAGAAATAATAGATCTGGTAAAAAAAAAAAGCCTAAACATCATCTTGGGGAGGGAGGTGGGGAGGAGGGGAAGAACTCATAAATTTATGGAAATGAATGCTGAAAACTAAAAATAAATTAATTAATTTTTTTAAAAATGCCCGAGGCATTATATTAGAAAGCCCAAATATGAACCAGTCACTGCCACTAAAATACTTTTTACTAAGTGGACACCATACAGAAATTCATTTTCATTTTTTTTATTTAGTATTTTATTTTTTCCTAGTTTCATGTAAAAACAATTTTTAGCATTTGTGTTTAAAACTTTGGTTCTAAATTCTCTCCCTTCTTCCTTCCTCCCCATTGAGAAGGCAAACAAGTCAATATAGGTTATAAGTGTGTAGTCATGCAAAAACCATTGAGGATCTTTTTTTAAGTAAGGGTTGGACCTAGGTAGACAATGAGGTCCCTTCTAAGTCTGCAATTCTCTGATCATGTGATTCAGTGAAGAGTTCTGCTTCAGGTTGCTTCTGATAATTATCATTAACATTGGGAAATTCCTCTGTATTCAATATATAGGTTAGATCTTTCTTCTAGATTAAAGTTGTGGAATTAGCAAGTATTTGTGAGTACCCAATAATAATTTAAGAGCAGCTAGGTGGTAGTGTTAGGCTTAGAGTCAGGAAGACCTAAATTGCATTGGAGAGGGGATTATACTTCAGTCTATCTAGTCTGTAAATGCAGCTCTCAAAGTGATCTTTCTGGGAAAAAAAAAAGAGTGATCTTTCTTTGCTATTCAATAAACTCCCATAGTCCTCTCACCTCCCCACCATTACCTCCAGGATCTAATAGAAAATCCTTTGTATGACTTTTAAAGCCTTTCATAATCTGGATCCTTCTTTACTCCTATCTTCATACTCTATAATTTAATGATATAGGCCTTCCTGTTGTTCCTAGTATAAGACCCTCTATCTTCCAATTCTATGCTTTTTTTCACTGATATCCTCCATGCCTGGAATATCTTTGCTCCTTACTTCTGCCTCCTGCCTTCCCTGGCTTCTTTTAGGTCTCAGCAAAAATCCCACCTTCTGCCAGAAGCCTTTATTGGTACCCCTTAATGGTAGTGCCTTTACTCTGAAATTAAGTTTAATTTATCCTCTTCTTTATTAATTTATTTTGATTGATCAACAATCACTTCCATAAGCTTTTGAGTTTTAAATTTTTCTCCCCTCCCTCTCTCACTCCCTTCCCAAGACGGCATGCAATCTGATATAGGCTCTATGTATACATTCCTGTTAAACATATTTTCACACTAGTAATGTTGTAAGGAAGAATTAGAACCAATAGGAGGAACCACCAGAAAGAGGAAACAAAAGAGAAGAAAAAAATAGCAAATAGTATGATTTGATTTGCATTCAAACTCCATAGTTCTTTCTTTGGATGTGGATAGCATTTTCTATCATGAGACTTTTGGAGATGTCTTAGATCCTTGTATTGCTGAGATCGGCTAAGTCTATCAACATTAGTCATCGCATAACATGGCTGTTACTATGTACCATGTTCTCCTGGTTCTGCTCACTTCACTCAGCATCAGTCCATGAAAGTCTTTCCAGGTTTTTCTGAAGTCTGCCTGCTCATCATAATTTATTCTTTATCTATATTATTTGTACACATTTGTTTGCATGTTGTTCTCCCCCCACCCCCAACCTGCTGACATTAGAATGTGAGCTCCCTGAGGGCAGGGACTGTCCCCACCTCATTCTTTGGTATCTCTTGCACACAGTGACCAGCACATAGTAATCATTCAATAAATGCTGCTGACTAAATAAATATGATTTGACTTAGTAGTCTCCTCTATTTTCCTCTGGTCAGTCCCAGAGACTGTGATGTGAGATGAGATCAAGGTGAGGATGAGGATCAGAACCAAGTCACCTTATACAGAAGAACTGTATAGGGGAGAGACTCTGGATCTCATCCTGCTCCCCACAGACCTTTCTTTTGGCAATTTTCTCCTTACTTTCTTGCCAGTAGAGATTTTTTTTTCTTGATTCAGTAATGAGAGTTACTATTTACTCTGAAATTATAAGTTTTTAATCATCCTTTTTCACTTTGACAGCACCAGCTGAAACAATCCAAATATTGGTGTGGGGGCTTGTATAAGTTTCCTTGATTTTCTAGGCTGATGAAGTTGGTATTTGCTTATATTTATCACTCACTAGGAACATGCAGAGCATATGTGACCCTAAAGAAAATATCAGCATGCTCTTTGGACGGTTGCCTATTTCACTCCCAGGTTGAATTTAGAAGCTTAGGGTGAAGACTGTCAGATGATCTAACTAAAATGCCTTATATTTTGGAGAATTGGAACTGTTTACTTCAATAATAAAGGAAATTCATTAAACCAGTATTTCTTGGGTGCCTATTAGGAGGTAGGTAATATAGTTGTTATAAAGATTATAAGATATAGTTCATGTTTTCAAGAATAGTAAAATTGATAAGGAGAGGCTTTATGTACACAGATAAATACAGTACAAGGCAGTATGAGATAATTGTCTTAAGAGAATTATAAAGTGCTTGCTCAGAGTTCAGAGGAAAAAATAGTCGCCTTTAGCTAGGTGACCAGGTAAGGAGGAGATCAAATTTGAGTTGGGCTCTGAGGGATAGGTAGGATTTTGACAGAATGGGGGGATCACAAGGCTGAAAAGTATGCTACAAATTCTTAAAATTATTAGCCCCTAAAATTATTACAGATTTATTGTCATTAGCTCCTTCAAACTGGGAAACTTGTTAGGTGTCTAACACTGTGCTAGGTATTTTACATAGCACAAAAAGAATGCAAGACACAGTTTTTACTTTCAAGGAGCTCCTGATTCTCTTGTGGAAAAGTGAAAGACACAAGGCAAAGAAGCCAGCAACATATGTCAGAGTACTCATCCATGTTACAGAAGAATACAATAGGAAGGAAAGAATTTATTATTTTTTTTTACTTAAGTACCATGTGCAAAGCCCTATGTAAGCATTTTAAAAATATTCTCATTTGATCTTTACAACAACCCTGGGAGGTAGATATTATTATTATTCTCATTTTACAATTAAGGAAACTGAGGCAGATAGCAGTTAAATGATTTGTGAAGGTTCACACAGCTAGTAAATGTCTAAGATGAGATTGAAATCAGAGCTTCCTAACTCCAGACCCAGTGCTCTATCCACTATACCACCTAGTTGTGTTATTAGCTTCAATATGATGGAAAAATCAAGATGACACATCGTGTATGTTAGAAAAGTCAGGGGAAGTTCCCTAAAAGATGCCAAACTTGAGTAGAACAGTGAAGAGTTAATAAAATTTCAATAGGTGAAGTGGAAATGGAATGAACATTGAAAGCACGAAGAACAGTTAGGAGTCTACTTGAGGAAGCTTAGTGGCACCACGGATAGAGTGGTAGTTGAACTTTGAGTCAGGAAGACATTAGTTCAAATCATTTTTTGGATATTTACTAGCTATGTGATCCTGACTTGACTCCTCAGCCTCAGTTTCTTCATCTGTGAAATGGAGATAATAATAGCACCTACCTCTTAGGCCTGCAGTGAGGTTCAAATGGGATAATAAATGTAAAATATATTAGAACTTTGAAGTGCTATATAATTGTTGGCTGTCATCATCATCATCATCATCATCATCATCATCATCATCATCATCATCATCATCATTCCTTGTAAGTATCCAGAAAGGAGGTCAACAGAAAGGGCTGGGAATGGAGACGTACTGGGGTGTGGCAAGCAATTTGGCAAGGTGTCAGTTCTGTGTAATAGGAAGAAATCTAGACAAGTTTTAAAGTGACTTAAAAAAAGTGACTTCCATTTATACTAACCATGTGGAATGTTATATTCACAATGTGCATATAATTCTGCTTTTGAGAACACACCCAATACCGAGAGCTCTCTGGCTTTTTAAAGCAGAAATTTGCAGTAGCACTGTGGAAAGACCATAAGTCTAAGCTTTAATCCCAGGCTACTTTAGAACTGTATTCCAAAGTTACCCTCCTGAAGCTTGCAGACTTTGAGCAGCTTAGTATGTGTTAATTAAGCAGTAAGTCATAGGCAACTTATAACATACAATTTTAACATTTCATTTAATTATTTTAGCAGGCACATTCCAACCATCCCACTGTTCAAACTAAGAAATATTTATTGAATACCTGTTTTATCTCTAGTACTGAGCTGGATCTTATTCATAATATCTAATATCTAGGCTCTTCCCCAAGGAAAACGACAATCTCTTTGCAGGGACAAGGCCTAGAAAATATAACTATAAGTTAATAGGAGTGGTTACACAAGAATTATTTCTGAATCAGGCAGCATGCTACGGTGGAAGAAGCATTGAATTTGGAGTCAGAGGACTTGGGTTTGCATCCTGACTCTGACATTTACTCCTGTTTGGCCTTAGGTACATCACTTAGCCTGTTTAGGCTTCAGTTTCCTTATTTGTCAAATGAAGGCATTAGAAGGGGTGATCTCGAAGGCCCCTTCCAGACTGACTCTGTGATTCCATGAGTATTCCCTTGGCAGGCTTAGACTTCCATTCCGCTGGCATTTTTCAGAATATTGTCGATGCTCTTCTTTCTCTGGCATCTGTGGGACATTGTTTTGAACATACATAAACACGAAAGAATACCACAAGTCCTTGTGTTTTGAGGGTGGAGTTGATTTTATTTTTGGAAATAGCCAGATGTCATCTGGAGTCAAGTTGAAGCTGAGTTTGGAGAATAAAAAATAGTTATATTTAGAGGTGAAAGGAAGTTAGAAGAGCTTAGGCCTCATGACCTTGATCTTGATAAGGTAGGTTGTCTACTGAGAGTAAAAATGTTGTATATTTCATTGTCTATTAATAGTTTTAATACAATTATATATTTTAAAATAATTTTATTGATATTAAACATTTATTAAAGACCTATTATGTGTCAAGTTCTGTGCTAAGTGTTAGGGATACAAAAAGAGGCAAAAGACAGACCCTGCCCTCAAGGAGCTTGCAATCTAATGGAAGATATAGTTTGTTTTTATATTTACCTACATTTCCCCTACATTTCTCACTTTCCAGCCACCCAGAGATCTTATATTATACTATAAGTTATTATTGTAATATGATAATATAACATTATATTATCATGCTATAATAATAAAAGTTATGATAATATACTATATGATAATATAATGTATCATTATATTATAATATTTATTGTTGTATTGTGATAATATATCTCATTTTATAATATGATTTATTATATACCACAATATAATACACATTATAATATTATCTCTTTATAATAAAGACTTTTTTTAAGAGAAAGAGAAAAAAATTCAACAAAAAACAATAAACACATTGAAAATTATGACATTGTATTAAATGTTCCAGACCTGTGGACTCCTTACCTCTGTAAAGAAGCAGGGAAATGTGTGTTCTCAAAACTCATCATTAGGGCCTAGTTTGTTCTTTATAATTTAGTGATTTTCAGAGTTGATGTTTTGTGACCATTGGTTTTTCCATTTACATTGTTGTAGTAATTATAAAGCTATTTTTTGTATAAACAATAATAATTGAGCTAGATTCCATATGTTATCTCAGCACTCATTTACCCATATTGAGTCAGTCCATGGAGCCTATATTACCTAAAGAGACCTCATTGGCCATCTAGTAACAACTACCAAATTATAGCCATGATGTTTAGGAAGAACTAATTGACCTCTAAGTCAAGTGAAATCAATATACACTTAATAAACACTTATATGCCAAGCATGACTTGCAAGTTTCACCCTATTTCATTTAAGCAATTATCCAACCAGCACGTATAAAGTTCCTACTATGTTCTAGGCATGGGACAGTGACCCAAGAATTGGAATTATAAATGATAAAGCCCTCTTAAGCTCAAGATCATAGAGTATGCCATCTTCCTGAAAAATCAACATGTATCTCTTCTGTCCCATTAATATCAACAGTTCTTTGGTAGAGATCAAATTACCGCAAAAGTTTATATTAGCCATTTTACAGCATTCAAGTATTTTCATCTATTCACTGTTGCCTTAAAAAGGATAGCCAGGCTTCTCCCTGCCTTCTCTGAAATTCTAAATATTCAGCATAATTTGGCAATGGCACCGAGTTGGTCCGTCCTTTCCTTCTATTTCCAAGTAGAAAAGAATAGAATCTGAATGTTCCAACAATGAAGAACTGTCCAGGGCATAGGTATACCCAAATGACAGAGTGTATGTTGATCTGTAGGTCCTGATTCTCTACTGTTTTGGTAGATAACACCATTTCTAAGGATAGTGAGGAAATAAAAACAAAACACAGATTTCCCTCTGCTTATTTCCATTCCCATCCCAGCAACTCTTAACCATTTTATTCTTCAGGAAATATGGTACTAATCAGGGGGCTGACTATTAAGGAAGACACTTCAAGTAATGAGTTTCCTTTGTCTTCTCCCCCTCAGTTACTCGGGAAGACTTAAGATGAGTACTATTACTGGTAATATTGTTATCACAACTATGGGAGCAGAGCAGAAGGCCAGGAGACACAGGTTCCCATTCAAATTTTCAAACATGATTTTGGATCCTTACTATTTTTACTCACTCCATTTCCAATAGCAGTCAAAAAACGGGATTCCAAGGCTTTCATCATCATCCCAGGCATTGGTTTAGTGTGTGTGTGTGTGTGTGTGTGTGTGTGTGTGTGTGTGTGTGTGTGTGTATGTGTCTTCACCCAGAGTTTTTCTCTTCTGTGGTCAGGTTGAAGATTTCTTAAAATCAGCTCTCACAAATCCTATCTTTCCTTGTTTCAGTCTGTCTCTGCATTTCTGTCTTTATTTGTCCAATTTCTATTTATTTATTTATTTGCTTATTCGGCTATCTATCTATTTGTTGTTTATTTATTTTTACTAAATTTTTTTTTCATATTTCTTTGCTTGTGGAAAGAGCACCCAGATTTGGAGTTGGAAGATCTGCTTTCCAGTCACTGCTTTGGACCCTTTTGCAGCAAACCTTAGTATTGGTGCAGGAGTAAATGTTGGGCGACAGCCATGTGACCCTGGGCAAATCATTTAAACCCTCTGAGCTTAAGTTTGTTTAAGTTTATTGGGTGATTCAGACAAGAAAATGAATATGAGTATCTCGGAAAGTATGAAGTGCCATGTGAATGAAATGTATCTTTTGGTTATTATTATTATTAATAATTATTTTTAAATGATATTACTTATTTTTAAATGATATTTGGGTTTCAGACTCTGTTTTCAGGCTGTGTCCTCCTAGGTGAAAGTTTCATCTAGAGAATCAGTGGTTTTGAAACATCTCAAATGGCACCTACTATATGCATAAGATAAATCATTCCATTTATTCTCTCCCTGGGAAAACAGCATTGGATGCATGCAGGGGTCATTTGTTTTTTCAGCTCCTTCTTTCCTGTCCATTTTCCTGCTGCCTTTTTACATTTCATCATTAATAATTCTGAAGCAATCTGTTTTTTCTTTCCCTGAGGCCTCTAGAGTAGAGAAGGCCTGTTTATGTCTCTGAAAGTGGAAACTTGCCATTAATTAAATGCCACAAAAACTACACACGTATTTCCTGATCCCTTGTTGACCCTTTGAGAGTCAGGTTACTGAATGGCAATGGCCACATGGCACGGATCCTGGGGCAGTGGTGCTATCAGCTGCTCTCCTTGGACACCTTAAACAAATCCCCTGGATGAACCTTTTCATAGAATAAAGGCTACTTCTGTGTTGGAGCACACAGGGCAGTTTTTGTTTGCAAATGCATGTCCTTAGTTTTCTCCTCTCTCTTCTCCTCTTCTTTCTTTTCTCCTCTTCTCTCTTTTCCTTCTCTTTTTCTCTTCCTCTCCTCTTCCATTCTTTTTACTTTTTGACTCTTTGCTTTTCCTCCTCCTCCGGTCTCCTCTCCAATCCTCTCTTCTCTTTTCTTTTCTCCTCTCCTTTCCCCCCTTTTCTTCTCTCCTTTCTTCTCCCCCTCTTTTTTCTCCTCCTCTCTTCTTCCCTTCTTTTTTCTTCCCTCATCTTCCCTCTTCCTTCTCCTTTCCTCTTCCATTATTTTTTCTTTCCTCCTCTCTCTCTCTTTTCTCCTCTCCTCTCTCTCTCTTTTCTCGTCTTCTCTCTTCTCCTCCTCTTTTTTCTTCTCTTCGCCTTGCCTCTCCCTTTTTTCTTTCTTCTTCTTCTTCTCTCTTTTCTTCTTTTCTCTTCCCCCTTTCTTCTCTTCTCCCCATCTTTTTTGTCTCTTCCTCTCTTCTCCCTCTTTTCTCCTCTCCACTTATTTTTTCCTTCTCCCCTTCCTTCTCTCATCTTCTCCTCTTTTTCCTCTACTCTTCTCCTTTATTTTTCTCCTTTCCTTTTCCTATCCTCTCTTTTCCCCTTCCATCTCCTTCCTTTCCTCAAAAAGCTTTATTTCTCCCCTTTCTGAAGTTAAAGCTTCATTTAATCCCCAATCACTTGACTTGTTATATATGCTACTTGCTGATAATAACCAGGTAAATAGCATTTTAATGTACTTTGATTTCTAAATAGGAAACCTTAGATTGCCCTTTTCAGCAAGAGGATTTCATAGCATAACAGTATCTGCTGGTGTGTGCAATTCTGCCTGTAGGATAGAAGAATTGGAGATAGATCAAGGCTTGAGTTACTCTGATCTTAGGCAAGGATCCAAGAACTCTTGCTCATTTCTTTTTCTTTTCTTTCTTTCTTTTCTTTTTTTTTTGGTGGCATTTCATTAAGCATCAGAAGTATTTAATTAGTTATCTAAATAGAGATCCCAGTTGCCATAAGAATGCTGCGCAGAATGCCCTCCGGACCATTCATAACTCCATGTTATATCTAAAAGCAGGATACAGTGGGCTATGGGAAGAGGTCAGAATATATTTTTTAAATGAGGGGGGATTTTTAATTTCACTTCTGATCTTCCTTTGTGAATTCCCTTTCAAGATTGCACGGCCCCAGCCAGTGAAGAAATGGGGTATAGTCTACCCTCCTTTGTCACTGGTAGAGCTGGCATGTCAGCAGTCAGAGGGTGAAGGTTTCCCTGGCAAAAACCAGGCCTCTGGGTCTTTGCCTTTCCCTCATACTTCTTTCTTCTTTTTTGGCACATTTCTCACATCCTTCCTTCATTGCCGTCCAGTGCCTTCTGATGGTTCACATGCACAAATCAACCTTGAGGCCATGTGAGGGAATCTTGGTGGACAAGCTCTAGACATTTCTAATTTAGAAAAAAAAATGATTTTTACATTGCACGGTTTGCTTGACACAAGTTCAAGGCAATAGAAGAATCCCTTCCAGGAGTTATTTGTCACCACTTCCATAGGCTCTGGCTCTTGGAATTATGTTTCTGCTAGTGCTAGTTGACCCTATTTTCCACTCTTCAGGTCAGGCTATTGGTCTTCCACTTTTGTTCTTTGAAGGCTACAGATAGAGACTCACATTTCTATGGTTTTAGTGTTGACAAAGCTCTTTCCTCCTCTGAGGTAGGTGGTTGGGGTTGGGACCTATGATCTCTTTTTTTTGTGTGTAGGGAATTGTGCTGTGGAAACTCCCTTTGCTGATGCGATTGTAGGACTCATCTGGAATTTAGAGTTTAGAAAGGTGCCCAGGGGCACTGAGAGGTTAAGTGACTTTCTTTTTGTTAATATAATTTTTTTCATTTAACAAAAATGTTTCCTTCCTTCCAACCCCTCTTTCCCCTTACCCTCCCTCCCCCGCCATTGGAAGTGGAGACAGGAAAAGAAAGCCCTTAAAATAAATAAATAATAAAAATGAAAACTATAATAATAAAATGAAAAATAATGAAAAATAAAGTAAGTCACAAAGAAAAATAAATAAATAAATAGTCATACATGCAAAACCAATTCCCACATTAGCCATATCCAAAGAATATATAACTCATCTTACACTCTGAGCCCATCCTCTCTCTGTTAGGAGGTAGGCAGCATGCTTCATTCTTGGTCCTCTGGAATTATGATTAGTCACTTCATTGATCAGCATTCTTAAGTTTAAATGACTTTCCCATGGTCCTTGCTAGTATATGTCAAAGGTAGGGCTTGAAATCAGGACCTTTATTCAAGACCTGTATTCAAATCTAACCTCAGACACTTATTAACTTACTTGCTGTGGTGACCCTGGGCCAGTCACTTAACCTATGCCTCAAGTTTTTCACCTGTACGATGGGCTTAATAATAGCACCTATCTCCCTGTCTTTGGGGGGGGGGTTTGTTTGGGGTTTTTTTGGTGAGGATCAAATGAGATAACATTTACAAAGCTCTTAGAACAGTGCCTGACACATAGTAGGTGCTTACTAAATTCTTGTTTCTTTCCTCTCTTTTCCACACTTCTTCCAAAACTATTAGGTCAAGAACAAATTGATGAAGTAACTCTTCTTGGTTTTTCCCATCCTTTATGATGATATGATTTAAAGGTAGAAGGGTCCTTAGAGGTCATTTCCAACCTTTCATTTTATAGATAAGGAAAATGAAACCCAGAAAGGACAAATAATTTTTCCAAGGTCACACAGTTTTTAAGTCCCTGGGACATGATAAATGCTTATTGGTTGTTGAAAGAAGCTGAGTTGGTATTTTAATGTATGGCTGTTAGGCAAACTATACCACGATTGCCTGTTCGTGTACCCAGAAAGAAGTGAGTGCTTCATGATCTAACTCCCAAAATTTATACCTACATCTGGGAATATAAATGCCTCCCATTGTTTTATGGTTCCTCTAATATAAGGGTTCTTAACATTTTTTATTTGACAGACCCCTTGGGCAGCGAAGTCTGTGGACCCTTTTCTCAGAATAGAATTTTTAAATGCATAGAATAAGATATATAGGATTACAAAGGAAGCCAAAGGTTAGTGAAATTAAAGATATAACTTTTTTCCCATCCTATTCACAGACACCCTCCCACCCCCTTTCTCTAGAAAGATATCCCTCTATTTCTGAGTGACCACTTTTGATGAAGTGAATCTCTGTCTATTACATCCTTTCCCTTTAATTCCTATTGAAGGATATAGGATAGCTTTGGGGTCCTCAAGCATAAAAACACTTGCAGTTCTGACCTGAACTCAGCAGAACCTACAGCCAGTAGGTGTGACTCTGAAACAGGGGATTACTCAAAGAATGTCTGCTGAGCCAGCAGTTTTATTGTCTCTGTTGATTTAAAAGCTTCCTTCCTGGATGGTCATTAGCAGCGGCCTTCTTAAACAACTGTTCTTTCGAGAGGTTGACCAACCCCATCCTCCTCCCCACCACTCCCTCTTCACATATAATCTTATTTACAAATGAAGCCACTGAAAGGAATTTTTTCCCTTTGGTATAAAGTTCATGACAAGCCATAGATACTCAAAGATGTTAACCCCATTGTTGTTTTGTGAAGACCTTGCTATTGTGGAAGGAGCATCAGTAAGAGACCCAGACTACTGAAACCCTGGAGGGAGCTGTATAGGCCATCTTAATTGTGGTTCTCCCCACTGGCACCTGTGAAATGCTTTTATATTTTAGTAGGACACTTCTTACCAATGCCAAAGAATCATGGAATTTTAGAGTTGGAAGGAACCTCATTAACTATCTTATTCATCTCATACCTGAAAAAAAAATTAAGAGCCCCATCTCTGTCTGATGACCACCAGGGAGGGGAAAGCCCACTACCTCCCAAAGCAGCCCTTTTGCACCTCTAGTCATCATAAAGTGTTTGCTGATATTAGGCCTACCTTTCCCTGTTTGTCACTTTCACCCATTGGTCCAACACCATGACTGTCACATAGTAGGTGCTTAATAAATGCTTGTTGACTTGACTTGTTCCTGGTTTCTGGCCTCTTTGGTCAAACAGTACAAGTCTAATCCTTGTTCCACGTGACCGTCCTTTAAAAACATGAAGACGCCATCGCATCTTCTCTTCTCCAGTCAACCAATCAATAATCATTTATTTGTTGTGTCAGGCACCATGCTAGGCACTGTGGATTCAAAGACAAAAATGAGGCTTTGCCTTCAAGGAATTTACATTTTTCATGGGAAGAGACTATACACAACTCAATACCCCAGGTCTGACAAGTGTTCTTCACATGCTGTGGATTCAAGGCCCTCCTCCAAGCAGCTTGCTCCCTTCTTGAAGCTCTCTGGCTTATCAGGGTTTTTCCTAAACTAAGATGCCCAGAACTGAAGGTGATACCACATCAGAGTGTTTGGTCATCCCCATAATGCTTCAGAAATATGCCTTCCATGGTGGTATTTGCAAATTGTTACTTTTTAGTCAGAATAATATAAAATATGTAGTATTACCATATGTGAGAAGCTGATTTTACTGAGTGGCTAAGGGAGACAGAGGCAGCCAGGTGGCGCAGTGGATGGGCTGCCAGGCCCAGCATCAGGAACACTCATCTTCCTGAGTTTGAATCCAGCCTCAGATACTTCCTAGCTGTGTGACCCAGAGCAAGTCACTTAACTCTGCCTCATTTCCTCATCTGGAAAATGGCCTGGAGAAGGAAATGGCAAACCATGCTGGTATCTTTGCCAAGAAAACCCCAAATGGGGTTATGAGCCCTCAGACACAACTAAAACAACTGAGCAACAATGAGGAAGACAAGGATGATGTACTTACTGGTCCATAAGCACATAGACAGTCACGATAGCATTTACGAAGGTATTGGTGTCATCCTCGCAGCGTTAACTGGAAATAGCATTAACATTAAGACCCCAAAAGAGACTTACTTAAAGTATCACAGGAGTTAGAGCTTATAGAAACCTTAAGCATTATCTAGTCTAACCCCCCATTTTATAGCAGAAAACATAAAGACCCAAAGATAGAAAGTGAATTACTTAAGGTCTCACAGGTAGCAAGTAGCAGAGCTGGTTTTAACTGAGGTTAACTGATGACGAATTCAGTGTTCTTCTCTTTAAACCAGAGGCTCTTAATTTGAGGTCTATGATTGTATTTGGGGTCTATGGTTGTATTTTTAAAATTATTATTTTATAACAATTTTAATAGAACTGGTTTCTCCTGTAATCCTATATATTTTATGCATTTAAAATGTCATATGAGAAGAGGTATCCTTAGGCTTTGCCAGATTGTCAGAGGGATCCAGGACATAAAAAATGCCAAGAATTCCTGCTCATACCAGAGATATTATCCTGGCAAATGATAGGATGGATTTAGTAATTTCACAAGTCCCTTGGATACATACTTGTAGTTTTAACCACAGCATTCCAAAAGAATATATTATTCTAGCAATAATCTCATCATTAATTTTTTTCCCTGATGTTCAGGTGTCATCTCACCTGCAAATGAAGTCATCAGGATTGTTTTAGATAGGTCTATGCATGATCTGTATGTATGCTTGTATGATTTGGTGAGTTAAGAACACTGATGAAACCAACCCTATGTAATGGGGCTATGTTAGAAAGTCCCACAGAAAGGGGGAATTCTGGATCAAGAATTCTGGAAAGGGAAATTGTCACTTTTTTCATTGTGATGTCCTGTGCTGAAGGACAGAAACCTATTCTGCTATATAGTGGGGTGAGTGGAACATTGAATATAGGGTCAGGAAGGCTGGAGTTCAAATCTTACTTCTGATACTTACTATCTTCTGATACTATCTATCTCTGAGTAAATCACTTAAATGTTGTCAGCCTTAGTTTCATCTGTAAAATGGGGATAATACTAGTACCTACCTCATAGAGTTGTTGTGAGTATCCAGTAAAGTAATATAAGTACACAACCTTAACTTGCTACATAAATACAACTACTACTACTACCATCACCACCACCACCACCACTACCACTGCTACTGCTCCTACTCCTCCTATATTCACCAATTTCTAGATTAGATGTAAAGAAAAGGAAGCCCATAAACAAAGACTTTATGGAATCTTTCTATCTTTCCTTATGAAAACAGTATAGCAGTACCTCCTTGTATCTGAACGTCATCTATACCTCTTGTCCCCAGTGAACCAGAACTGACATGATCTGATTTTTTTCTTGGACCAGACTTGGGATTTCATTGGTACAGGGAGTTCCACTGAAGAATCTACCTATACCAATGCAGGCTGATATAGGCCCTGTAACTTGGAGTCTTAGTTGTCTGTGGCATTGGGACGCTGAGTGGTTAGTCCAGCCTCTGACACAGCCATCATTGTCAGATCCAAGAATCCATTCCCAATTCCATCTCTGTCTCTACTTTGCCATTTTACCTCTGCTAAGATAGTTTCTGATAGAATTCATAATACTAAGCAGCTGTTAGAAATGATTTTGGGGAAAGTAAAGGTCTTGTAATATCTATGATCATAAGCATCTATTTACCAATGCTTTATCTTAAATTTTTTTCCTTCTTATTTCATAGGATCATAAATTCAGAATTGGAAGGAACCTTAGAGTCCATATAGTTCAAACCCATTATTTTGCAGATGGAGAAACTGAGACCCAGAGAGGTTTAGTGATTTGCTCAGGATCAAAAAAAAGTGGTCAGTGAACATAGGTCCTCTAACCCTACCTCCAGTATTCTTTTCACTGTACCACTCCACCTCCTGTTTTAGATAAGTAAAAAGAATAATGAACATGTGATAAAGAATTCCTAAATGACTTAACCTCAGTGGACTAAAAAGTCCACTCATACTATCTCCCATCTCCAAAATGGATTTCAGTGCAACCCCCCAACTTTCATATGTTGAAATCCCTCCCTTCTTTCTTCCCCTCCCACTTTTTTTTTTGGCTAGGCAATGGGGTTAAGTGACTTGTCTAAGGTCACACAGCTAGTAAGTGTCAAGTGTCTCAGGCCAGATTTGAACTCAGGTCCTCATGACTCCAGGGCCAGTGCTCTATCCACTATGCCATGTAGCTGTCCCCACCCTCTCCTCTCTCAAGGCCTAACGTAAGGACTAAGTTTCCCTTAGTTGAAAGGGATTCCCCCTTCTTCAGATTGTCCTAGGGGAGTTCATCTGGTTCACCCTTTTTCCTTACCATAGCATACATTTTATTATGCTTATTTGAGGATATTCTCTGTGTTATCAGATTATAAACTCCTTGAGCCTCGAGATGGTTTTATTATCTTTGTATACCCAGTTCCCAACACAATGCTTTGCAAATTAGAACAATATTTCTTGTTTTATGTTAAAAAAATTTTTTTTGGAAAACAAAACTAACTCTTCAAAAAGTTTTTTTGGAAAAAAAAATGAAGGGGTGACACATTTGATTCCTGCCACAAAAGCTATCTTTTTTTTTGCATGTTTTCTCTCTCTCTCTCTCTCTCTCTCTCTCTCTCTCTCTCTCTCTCTCTCTCTCTCTCTCTCTCTCTCTCTCTCTCTCTTTCTCCCTGCCCTCCCCCTCCCTGCCTCCATCCTTCTCCCCCCCTTTATCATTCATCCTTCTTCCTCTTCTTCTGTCTTCCATCTCTTTTTTTTCTTTTGTCTTTTCCTTTCACTGGTTTTCACATCTATACCCTGCCATTTTGAGAAATCATTTTTGTATTTCCTCTATGGCAAGCAGCTCCTGAACTCACTTGGAAAATATCTATTATTCATATAGCACAACCTCCTGCACATCAGGCCGTAATGAGTCACTAGCTTTTGCCTACAGTGATACCAGGCAAAGCTAGGTGAGCACAAGTTGGATTCCAGGCACTGAGTTTGGATACAAAGTAGAATTCCAGAGTTCCTTTAAAATAATGTGGACTCTGTCCAGTAACTCCATAGTGAGGCTAGAAAGATTCCACAGGAACTTAGGTTTTGTCATTGACATTTAGATACTAGTGACTCACATTCATGCCTGCCTCTCCCAGCTACCACTGACCTCTGTGCTGCCAACCTAAAGAATGTTCCTTCCCCTTAGGAAGTTGCCTCACTCCTCATAGTGCAGGAACATTTATTCTTGTTTACTTAGTGACTGGACTTGTGACCAAATCAGATGTCCGGTAAGCCAGCAAGTGTCATTTTTGAGTACTGGATGTATGTTTGCATATTTGAGGTAAATTAATGATACAGTCCAGGTGGGGTTCATCTTATGCAGCTGGACAAGATTACACATAATGAAATCCTGGAAGACAACCAACATGTTATTCTAAAAACGTTATCTGTTGTATGGCACCTTGTACTTTTCAAAATCCTTTCATCCACGTTCATTATGCTAAGGTTAAGTGACATCTCCAAAGTCATGGGGTAGAGCAGTTGCAGCCCTGGGGCTGAAATGGGTTCTCCTAATTCATGGTCTATTGTTCTTATCACTGAGTCAGGCTGGTGGAAGGTAGGCACCATGTTGTAGGGAGGCAACATGGTGTAGTAGAAAGAATCCTGGATTTTACATACTGGTGACTCACAAATACATGAGACAAACTTTGAGGGAAATAAGTTTGGAAACATTGACTACATTGATGTTTTCAACTATAGTTATATGAGCCAGTATGGAGAAACTCTGCTGTATCTTGCATCAGAAGGATTGGGTTTGACTTTCATCTTGGCCACTTGCTATTGGGGAGACAATATGACACAGGAGAAAGAGGCCTGGATTTGGGGTCAGAGAACCCTCTTGGGTTTGTATACCAGCGCTGCCATTGGTTACCTGTATGATGTTGGGCAAATCAATGCACGGCTTAGTGTCATTTTGCTTATCTGTAAAATAGGTTTGGACTGGGTAGTCTCAGAGGTACTTTCCAGTTCTAAAATCCTCTGATCCCAGACACTTTGTTGTTTACAGTGTTTCTAATGGTCTGGGATTAAGAGGATGGGTGATTTCCAGATACTAAACACATACAATATAAACATGTACAGTGATGGCCATTCCAAACACTCTCAAAGAAACAATTTGAAAGGTTGTTATCCCAAAGGCCTACCTTAGGTCATTGACTCTAAACACCTAGAACAAACAAACAAATAAAATGGTTATTTTATATTAACTTGTCAGGCAGATTTATGTAAAGAGTCAGAGACATAAATAGCAATCAATAAATCAACAAAATGGGGGAGCTAGGGGCTTAGTGGATGTACCATCCCTGGAGTTGAGAAGATCTGAGTTCAAATTCAGCCTCAGACACTTACTAGCTGGGTGACCCTGGGCAAGTCTCTTAACCTCAATCCAAAAAGTAAAAATTAAAAAAATAAATCAACAATTGTTTGTTAAACTCTTATGTGCCAGATACCACGCTTGCCTCTGGTGATACAAAGACAAAAAATCAAACAGACCTTGTGATCAAGGAGCAACATGTACACATATAAGTAAATAATAATAGCTCACATTTATTTGGTGCTTTAAGTTTACAAAACACATTATGTATGTTATTTCATTTGATTCTCACAAATCCTGTGAGGTAGGTGCTATTATTATCCCCATTTTCCAGATTAGAATACTGAGCCTGAGAAGATAAGGGACTTGCCTAGAATAATACAGTGTCAGAGGCAGGATTCAAATTCATGTCTTCCAGACATGTTAAGTTTAAGTGATCTTCAAAATTATCCTAGGGAACAAGTGAAACGGCATACCAAGTTTTATATAGAATGATTTTTATCTCAGTATCTAGCCCCTTAGAAAATTTCTGTTGTACAAGCGACTCTCATAGTCTGCCAATCTGAAACCTCAGCTGTACCTTCTAAAGCAATATATGCTAATGCTAACACTCTAGAGCTTTTAAATAAGGATTACAGTTGGTATGAAACTGGACCTTTCATATAGAGCTTTCTATTTAAAAGCAGTACATATGGGGTATGCTATTGTTATAATGCCCCTGTAACAGTTCAACTTAGACTAAAGTGAGTTGTCTATCTAGATTAAAGTAAGTAGCAATTTAATTGACTAATTATGTGATAGGTGGAGCACTTAAGGCTAGTTGTAGGTTAATGAATCTAAATTGACATATAGGGTTGGGAAAGCATATAGTTAATCAGTGCAATATATAGCTTAACTTCCACAATAGCTATAACTAGAGTTCAAATTTCCCTTTGACATCATGTTGTGGGGAAAAAAAATTCCCTTTAAAGATAAACCAAAGAACCACAGTATGTCTCATAGGTCTTATGCTTCATTTTGTAAAGCGTTTCGCAGATGCACTCTTCAGTTACTCCTAAACACCTGATTCATTGAAGAATTTCCTTTCTAATTCATCAATGCAAACTTAAGTTGGCTGAAGTAACCTAACAAAGTACCTTAATGTTCTGGTACTAAGGAAGTGACCTTTCAATAAACTATTGAAACGCAAAAAACCCAAAAAAACCAAAAAAAAATTCATGTCTTCCTGACTAAAAGCCCAATACTCTATCCACTATGCTACCTAGCTTCCCTACAAAGTATATTCAGGGTAAATACAAAGGAATTTTGTGGGGAGTAGAGGCACTAGTATAACTAGGAGAAATAATAGACTCTGCAAACATATGAGATAGACTTTGAAATTAATAATTTTGGAAACATTGACTGACTGCATTGATATTTTCATCTACATTTGTGAGCTTATACGTAGAAACCTTAACATATCTAGATAGGCTCACCTGCAGTGGACAGATAGACTCTATCCAGCTGGAGAAACTCTTTTAAGTCCATTCAAATCACCAGTATTTTTAAGTAGAAGAATATTCCTATCCAAGTAGAAACTAGTTCTGTGTACTTTATCTGAAAGTTTGCTTTTTCTCACAGTTGCCTTTGAATTCATTCACCATTTTGTTTTTTCTGCTTATTTTATATCAGAAGCAACTAATATTTGCACTACTATTAGCCCCTCTCCCTTTGGTTGGTTCAAATTTTTGAAAAATCTAGTGACTTCCATTTTTAACTTTTTTTTCAATTAAGCCTTTATTTTCTTTCCCTCCCCCACTGAAAAAGCAGGAAAAACAAAATTCTTTTTATCAGCAGGCATGGTCAAACAAAACAAATGTCCATAGTGGCCACATTCAGAAATGTGCTTTTCTCTCTACAGTTAGACTATCATCTCTCTGTCAGGAGGTGAGTAACATTCTTTATCATCCATCCTCTGGAATTATGGCTGATGTTGTTCAGAGTTGTTAATTCTTCCAAATTTGTTGTTATCTTGATATAATTATTCTTCTGGGTCTGTTCACTTCACTTTGCATCAGTTTGTATAAATCCAGATTTCTCTGAAATATCATTTCTTATGCTATAATAGCATTCCATTAGATCTGCATACCATAACTTGTTCAGTTATTCCCTATTTGATGGACACTCCTTCAGTTTCCAGTTCTTTTTTACCAAATAAAAAAGAATATTTATGAATACTTTTGTTGACAGTGGTCCTTTTCTCCTTTCTTTGATTTCCTTGAGGTATAGTGCTATCACTGCTAAAGACATATATGGTTTAGTAACTTTGGATGGCATAGTTACAAATTGTTTTCTAGAATGGCTGGAACAATTCATAGCTCCATCAACAGTACATTAATGTGTCTGTTTTCTTCCAGTCCAACAAAAAATATGTCATTTTCCTTGGAAAATGTAAAAATATCTTTAAAAATGTCTTTTTCAAGATTGGACTTATTTAAACCCTAAAGAGTCAACTGAAAAATGAATTGAAGCAGTATCTTCAGCAAAGTTACAGGGTATAAAATAAATCCACATACATCATTGGCTTTCCTTTATATCATTAACAAAACCTAGCAGCAAGAGTTAGTAAGAGAAATTGCATTCAAAACAACTGCAGAAGATACAGAATATTTCAGAGTATATCTCTTATGATCTATTCAGGAAGTATATTAATCCACATGTGAAACATTCTTGCAGAAATAAATGGAGACCTAAATAATTGAAAAAATATAAATTGTTTGTAATTAGTTCAGTAGGAAAAGGACCTACATATACAAAAATATATGAATTCACACTGTCAGAAGCACTGATCTCTAAATGTGAAGGACAGACAAGGTAATATCTTTGAAAAGGATCAGGCCAATATATCCTACAAATATACAATTCCTTTTTAGACGATAGCTGTCATCTTTTGTAACGGGAAAAAGACTGGTTTGCTGTTCGATTTTCCCTTAGTAATCATTGACTCCATCTCCTTAGATATGGCTTCTATCCTGTTTTTTTTTTTTATTTTCACAATTACTCTCAGTCTGTTTCACTGACCAGAACAAAGACTCTAAAAAGACATATCTTCCATCTGCTTTGATGATAGATTAAAAAAAAAAAGAATCTTGCAAAGAACTAGAGTACTTCTTTCCTTCAGTTTTATGTGATCTCATGCATTTTTACCTGGCCTTCCCCAAGAAACAAAAAACCTTATTACATCCAAGTTTTTTTTTTTTAATTAAGGTTTTCATTACATCTGTTGAAGTGGCATGGGGCATACTTCCATCATTAGTCTAGTTGGGAGGGCTGCCAAGATTAATTAATTGAAATGTGCTATAAGGCAAAATAAATAGTGCAGTGTGTTTTCATTCAAAATGATACATATCACCTAAGAATGAAGCCACAATTAGTGTTAAAGATGTTAATAATTAGCTGTGGTCCTTTAAACTTTCTTTTCAGTGGTATGTATGGTGAAAAAGACTTTCTTCTAGAGGAAGGAAATCTACATTTCAAATAGAGCCAATCTATTACTTATTATTTAATGCGCTTATTTAAACGAGGCCATCACCGTAAAACTCTTGGGCACGGTTACAATAGTACATATGTGGAATGAATGATTATAGAATCACAGAATTTTTAGAGCTAGAAGGAACCTTAGAGATTTTCCTAGTCCAGCCTCCTTATTTTAATATCCCCTTAGATTGAATGACTTGCCAGGTGACAATGGTTGCTTGTACACCATGGATTCCATGCAGGAAAATGAAGATGGTGAGGACAAATGGAATTCTCCAGTTGAAGGGCATTTGAAAAAGGCTGGAGGTGGTGTCTGGCCAAGAACAACTTGATTTAAAATTCGAATTCATTCTTTGAGTTCTTACTGGCAATTAATCCAATTTGGATCACTGTCCAGATTGATCCCCTAGTCTGTTCCCTGCTACCATAGAGTTATAGTCTGAAATTGGACCTTTCTTCCTATAAGCTGCCTTTCAGAACAAGAAGTTTTACCTTTTTACATAACCTTCCACCTCTGGCCCTCTGTGGCTCATTAGCTTATCAGCTTGCTTCTTTCCATTCTTGAGGTTGTCCTATTCTGGGACTGTTTCCCTCCTATTTCCTCCACTACCCAATCCAGCTAACTACTGGGGACCCTAATCACTCGTAGTCCTGCTAGCCTAGGGGTTGGGTTGGTTGAAATAGTAGACAACCCATGTCTCTAAACTCCTAATCCAGCACACTTTCCCTTCACCCCAATACTGGTATGCAAGCTTAGTTTTATCTTGCCAGTACTGCCTCTCTATAATTGGCAATGCCTTAAGTCTTCAAGAATGAGGTAATGGCCTTTTGCTTTGTTGCAAAGAAAAAGTACTGAACAGGGGGCCTGGTTTCAAATGGGCAAATTGCATAATCTCCTTGAGCTTCAGTTTCCTTGTTTGAACAGTGGGGATATTACCATTTGGACTACTACCTCATAGGGTTGTTGTGAGCAAAGGACTTTGCAAAACTCAGAGTGCTATTTAAATATGAGCTGTTATTGTTATTAGGATCACAGATCTAGGGTTGGAAAGGACCTCAGAGGTCATCTAGCCTATGACCTAATTTTATAGATGAGGAATCTGAGGCCCAGAAAGGGCTACTCCTGCAGGGAGTGGGGTAGTGTCCTTGATACAAATTGGGAAGTTTGACAAATGGGTAGGTTTATTAGGGAAGATGATGAGTTCTGTTTTGGATATGTCAAGTCTGAGGTGCATGTTCTGGTAGAAATGTCCAGGGGCAGGTGGTGTGCTTAGAGTTTACTGCCAAAGTTTTGAGGATGATGCAAAGCATTTTATATCTTTTTCCTTTATGGCTATTAGAAAACTTTATCATTTTATTGTTGTTATTGTTGTTGAGTTATATCAGTCGTGTCTAACTCTTTGTGATTCCATTTGGAGTTTTTTTTGGCAGAGATACTGGAGTGGTTTGCCATTTCCTTCTCCAGCTCATTTTATAGATGAGGAAACTGAGGCAAACAGGATTAAGTGACTTGCCCAGGGTCACACAGCTAATAAGTGTCCGTGCCTGGATTTGAACTCAGGAAGACTTATCTTCCTAACTCCAGGCCCGGCACTCTATCCACTGCGCCACCTAGGGCATCTAGGTGGCACAGTGGATAGAGCACCAGCCCTGAAGTCGGGAGGACCTGAGTTCAAATCAAGCCTCAGACCAAACACTTGATACTCACTAGCTGTGTGACCCTGGGCAAGTCACTTAACCCCAATTACCTAAAACAAACAAACAAACAAAAACCCAACCAAACATCATGCCACCTAGCTGCCCTTAAGTGTACCTAGCTTCTTTCAAAACTCACTTCAAGTGCTATCTCCTGCAGAGGCCTTTCTTGATCACCTCCTAATTGTTAGAGGCTCCTCTGCCCAAATTACTTTGTGTTGATTTTGCAAATATTTTTCTGTTTACTTCTATTCCTCCTATCCGTACTCCTTTAAGAGACTCTTTCCCTAGTCGTGGGAACCATTGGACCAATCAGAAGCCTCTGTTCATGGTTGCCTTTTAACAAGAGATTAAATCATACACCTGTCACCAGAAGTAGTCTTAGGTTGCAGGCTTATCCCCATGTATGCTCCATGGGATGGCTTCTGCAGACTGAAATCCAGCAGCTTGGTGGCCTCCCAGATTACCTACCATTACATTTATATGTATATGTGTTATTTCCCCCTAGAAGAACATAAGCTCCTTGAGGGTGTGCAGTGCTTTGTCTTTGTTTCCTTAATGCTTAGCACATTGTTTCATAGGTATTGGATAGTTAATAAACGCTTGCTGTGTGAATAAATGGATTGAGTGTCACTGGGATGACATAGTTTGACATTTAAATTCTTATTAAGTCTGCAGTATGTTTTTATTATCGGTCAGCTGCACTGTTTACACACACACACACACACACACACACACACACACACACACACACACACACACACATATATATATATAGTGGTTTATTTGTATGCCTTCTAGAATACTTCTTCCTTTCTCCTCAGGTATATTTCTAGTACATGTGCTTTAGACCACAGGCAACATCATTGACCTGGCTTCCTACTACATAGCCTGTCTGAAGGTGGTTTCTCCTAGAGCCACCCTCTCATTGTGTAGCCTTAGCCAACTATAGCAGGTTCTTTAAATTTCTTAGAATTTTTCTAGCAATGCAGCCCTTGATTAGCACACAGAGCCAAGAGTTGGATATGATCAAAATTTTTTTTTAAAGTTTCTGCAGGAGTTGGAGGTGGGGTTTATTCCTAAATTTTTGAGAATCCTACAAAATGTTACACATCTCATTAGTTCTATCAGTATGGAGAACCTCTTAAAGGTCAATAATTCATATTGTGTTCTGGTTTCCATCTTCAGTTCAGCATGGCTACCTTTTGAAGAGCAATATTTTGCTAACTTCATGGTGGTTGTAGGTGGTTAGGTTGATACCATGGGTCAAGAAGCAGGATAATGGAAGAAACTGATTGTGACCATGAATAACTGCAGTAAAATAGCAGGATGCAAAATAAGTCCACAGAAATCATTAACATATCAATACGGTAATAATAAGAACTAAGAAGAAATTATAATAAAAAGACATTCCATTCATATTTGCTACAAAATACCTGGATGTCAATCTATCAAGGCACATGTAAGATTTATATAATTATAAGAAAACTCTCTTTACAGCTATAAAGAAAGGCATTGCGTAGAGTTGGGTCATATCAGTATAATTTAAACTATCTAAGTTAACTTACAGATTTAGTACTATATCAATCAAATTACCAAGGGGATATTGCATAAAATTTTAAAAAATTCATTTGGAAAAACAAGAATTTAGAATCTCAAGAGAAATAATTTTTTAGAAGTTGGAATTGGGGGGGCATAGCATTATCAAATTTCAAACTGTGTTGTAAAGTATCAGTTATCAAAAATATTTATTACTGTTTTAAAAATAGCAGGATCAGTGGAACAGAATACATATGCAAGAAACAGAAGCAATGGAAAAGAGTAGTTCAGTGTTTGATCAAGCCAAGAACATAAATTACTAGGGAGAGGACTCCCTCTTTGACAAGAACTACTGGGAAAAATGAAGCTTAGTTTGGCAAAGTTAAGTTTAGACCAACATCTTGCACCAAATACCACAATAGCTTCCAAATAAACATGTGATCTGGATATTTAAAATAATATAATAAAAATTAAGGAACAGAAAGGGCTAGCTTCCCAACTATGATTATAGAGAGAACTCTTATCCAAACAAGTGAGAAAGATCATCATGAAAGAAAACATAGACAATTTCAGTTATATGAAATCAAAAAGCTTTTGCACAACAAAATTAGTGAAGACAGAATTAGAAGGAAAACTAAGTGGAAAATACTTGCATCAAACATCATTGAGAAAAGATAATATTAATCTAAAATACATAAGGAATTATACAAATATGTAACTGGGAGCAATTCCCCAATAAATCAGTGGTCAAAGTATATTAACCAACAGATTTCAGAAGAATTACAAACTATATATAATCATGTGAATACATATTTTAAATCATTAATAGAGGAAAGCAAATTAAAACAACTCCAAGGATTTGCCTCATATCCTGCAAATTGACAAAGATGACCAAAAAAAACACGGTCCATGTTGGAGAGGGCAAGCATGCTTATTCCTTTTTAATAGAATTATAAATTGATCCAATCATTCTGGATATCAATTTGTAATTATGTATCAAAAGGGATAAGTTTCCAAACTGTCTGTATCCTTTGGCTCCGTGATCCTACTGTGAGGCATATACCCAAGGAAGTCAAGGACGGAAAGATATCTATATCTGTATCTACATCTACATCTACATCTACATCTACATCTACATCTACATCTACATCTACATCTACATCTACATCTACATCTATATCTATATCATCTATGTCTATATCTATATTTAATAAATATTTAAGATATATAATATATATTCACATATATACAGGTGTATATATGTGTATATATATGTATATATACAGATGTATATGCATACATGTGTATGTGTATATATACATGTATAACATAAAAGAATTCATAGAAGCACTTTTATTGTGGAAAAGATGGGAAATTAAAATGTATGCTCATCAGTTGGTGAGTGGGTAAAATTATGATATATGAATATAATAGAATATTATTATACACTAAGAAATTATGGATATAAAGAATTCAGAGAAGCAAGAAGATTTGTGTAAATTAATACAACCTGAAGTAAGAAGAAACAAAAGAACAATCAATTCATATCTATATCTATATCTATATCTATATATACATATATCTATCTATCTATCTATCTATCTATCTATCTATCTATCTATCTATCTATAGAAACAATGTAAATGTAAATTTCACTCTGAAAAATTTTGAAAAACTAAAAATCTAGTAATAATCCTGAAGAAGAGATAATGCAAAATTCCTCTCTTTTCCCTCCAAAGAGGCATGATAAGTCTCTAATGTCAGAAAGTTGAGTGTATCGTCAGGTACAATTCTTGTAAAAAGTCATTTTGCTTAATGTTCTTTCTTTGTTACCAGGGTGGGTTCAATTTAGGGGGAAGAAAAGGAAGTTATTTCCAGAAATAACTGATATTTTAAAAAAAGACATTAGCAAAACTTAAAAACAAAAACAAAAGAGGAAGCAGCAAAATATGATGGAGAGACCTTTGGACCTGGAGTCAGGAGACCTAGGTTCTGTGTTCAGTCATTTACTAGCTTTGTAGCTGTAGGCAAATCATTTTCCTTCTCTTGGCTTTAATTTCTTCACTGGCAAAAAGGGAATGATAATACTTGCCCAGTCCTTTCTAAACTATACCACAAAAATTTGTGCTGTTATTAGAAAGGAGGTGGTTCATTTATCATCTTGGAGAAATACTAAATGAATGCAAAATCTAACTGATGTTAGAGATTTGTGTTCCCTTTAACATTTTGTTTGTTTTCTTATAGGCTTTTGTTATCTTTTCCTCCCACGCCACTCACCCCTCCCAATGAGTAATAATGCCAAAAAAAGAAAACCTTCATAACAAATACTATTTTTCAGCAAAAGAAATTCTCACATTGGCATTGCAACTTGTGTCCCTATAGGCGTTTGCTTATGAGAACAGCAGTTTCCAGTGGATTTTTTTTCACAGGGTCATCTAGATGCTAGAATATAATGAAGTACTTAGGGTGAATGGATACAAAAATGTATTAATATATAGATCATATGTGATATGATTATATCTACACAGTGAGTTTGCTCTGTTCTAAGGCATTTATATTCAGTTTAATTCCATATTTATTAAGTGCTTATTTTATATATAGAATATTCTGTTAAGTATTTCAAGGAAATAATGAAATTTAAATTAGATAAAGCCTGGAGGAGCTTACATTTCAGTAGGGGGACAACTATAATACACAGATAGTTATCTGTATAAGATGTAGTAATATATGAATAATCCATTAGATGGGGTCAAAAATAAAGTTCCAAATGAGATTAAGGGAAAAAGTCATTATCAACAGGGTAAGTCAGGCTTCACAGGGGAGATGAGCATTGGAGTTTAAAGAATGGGTTCAAATTCAACAGGCAAAACGTGTTGCAAGCACAAAAACATGAATACAGGGACACATGGAAGATTATCAGGGGCAGAAAATAGCTTAGGTTTAAATAGTTTAGGTTTTTATAGTTTTTTGTAGCTTTTGAAGCAAAGAATATCTGTACATAAATAACGTGATAGGATTGCAAAGGTAGGGTGATGTCTTATGGATACTATGGAAATTCTGGGCAATGGAGTGTGAAATTAAATTACTGAGCAATAGGAGGGCCCTGAAGATGTTTGATCAAAAGAATTATATGACCAGATTTAAGTATGCATTTAATTAAATTACAATTCAAAAAGTGCTTTTTGATCTTGCAGTGAAAGTTGATATATTAGGTGCTAAGGATACAAAAGTAAATGAAAAGTAGTACTTGCACTCAAGAAGCTTCCATTCTACTGGGAGAATACAACATTTATATAGATTAGTTAAGAAGATAATTTCAGGAGTAATAGAGCACCAACAACTAGGGAGAATAGGAAAGGTTTCCCACAGGAAGTACCACTTGAGTTTAATGTTGAAGAAAACTAAGGATTCTAAGAAGTGGAGGGGAGAAGGGAGAAATGAATAGGAATGATTATTTTAGACTTAGTGTGAAGGATGGATTACAGGGATGAAAAAATAGAGGTGTAAAAATTTATCTTATTATTAGAAAGTCATTCAGGTATCCAAGATGGGAGGTTATGAAGGCCTACATTAGGGTGGTGGCAGTGGAAATAAGGAATGAATACGAGATATTTTGCTATGATAGAAGTGACGTGACTTGGTAACTAATTGGATATGAGGAGGGAGATTGGTGCAGAAAGGGTCAAATATAACGTACCAAACAATGCCTTTTGGATAAACGGTGGTGCCACAGATAGCAGTAGCCAGCTTTTACACATATTGTGTGTGAGGCATGGGATATTCAAGTAGAGGTGATTTGTAGGCAGTTGGAGATGTGGGTCTGGCATTTAAGAGAGGTCAGAGCTGAAGACAAATATTTGAGTATCAAGTGAAGCAGCAGGAGTAGGTGAAATTGCAAAACGATAGAGTATAGAGAGAAAAAGAGGAGGGCCAAGGGCAAACTCTTCAAAGCACCTACCTTAAAACGTGACAGAGGGCAAAGAATCAACATTCACCTCAAGGTTACAAACATGAGACGTTGTTAGGTCATTGCTGATACCAGTGATTGAAAAACCAGGAACAGAAGCAGATTTAAGAGGAAAGAAAAATAAGCTGAATGAATTACAGTTATAGTTAGCATTTCTTGATTTTTCTCATTTTTTCTGCTTTCTTCTCCCATGGTCATAGATCCCTGAAGAGCCACAAATCCCCTTCACCAGTAGTCCATACCTGATAGAGGGTGAAGATGTAGAACCAGAAGAGAAAAGAAGAAGAGAGACTGAGGAATATTATTTTTAAAATGCTAGACCACAGCTTGCAGTTATTGTGGGCTGTTGGAAAGAACACTAGATTTGGAGTTCTAATACTTGGGTTCTAGTGCCAGCACTGTGGTGTCACTTCCTTGAGTAAGTCCCTTCACCTTTCTGCCTCAGTTTCCTTATCTATAAAATAAAAGTGTTGGATTAGATGTCATTTTAGAAGTTGATGGTCAGGACAAGAGCTCAAATCTTCAAACTCTCACCTACCAGTTCTTACTGTCAAAGTCCTTCCTTTCTAGTTCTTTATTTTAGGATTCTAAGGAAAGCAGTAGAAAAAGATCAAGAATAAGGTAGTTTCAGGGAGTAAAGTGATAGACAGTACTTCAGGAAATTGAGAGGAAACAGTAGTCATGCTCATAACTCTTGTCCAAGGCTAGAGTTGTTTTGGGTTTATCGTGCATTTCAGTCATTTGTGAGAATAGTCCTAGGTTTTATTTTTGTAGAGATATTGAAAAACAATAAAAAACACACAGAAAGAAAACAACATATGGACCCTGTTGTACATTGAATTTTCCCTAACACTTTTTCATCCATCGTCTTCCACAATCCCTCTCTTCAAGACTCAGTTCAAGCACTATCTTCTATATGAAACTGTAACTGCTAGCGCCCTCTCCTATAACTACAATGCATTTAACTGGCCTGGAGTTGGATCTGTAATTTCATGCATATAGGGGATGGCCAGATGAGAAATCCTGCCAGTGCAGAATGACATCTTGTCTTCTGTTTAGAGTCTTACGGAGTTACCTGGAGCACTTAAGGGTTAATGGTTGGTTGGCTGTTGTCCTTCATTCTTAAAGAGGACCAAAATGACATCACTATGTTGGAGTCAAGGTACAATGTATCTGTGTCTGATCAGATCAAGCTTGGAATGCTCTACCACAGGTCGGGTTCAAATAGTCCGTATCTATTAACCCTGGTCATAGGAGTTAAGTAACTTAAGCAGGGTCATACGTCTAGTAGATGTCAGTGACAGAAATTGAATCTAGATTTTCTTGGTTCCAAGGCTGCCTCTTTGTATTTATTCTCTTTGTATTTATTCTATGTATACTTACATATGTGCTTGTTCTTGGCCATGATAGAATGTAAGCTCCTTGAGGGCAGGGGCTATTTCTTTCTTTCTTTCTTTCTTTCTTTCTTTCTTTCTTTCTTTCTTTCTTTCTTTCTTTCTTTCTTTCTTTCTTTCTTTCTTTCTTTCTTTCTTTCTTTCTTTCTTTCTTTCTTTTTTAGTTTGTATCCCCAGTGCCTAGCGCAGTGCCTGGCACTGTAGTTTCTTAATAAATGTAGTTTATTGTAGTTTCTTAATAACTGCTTGTTGATTAATTGATAGTAGCATAAATGGCAAGAGGAGCAGCTACTCACATTTATATAATGATTTAAGATTTGGAAAGAGTTTTCCTTATCCACATTATCTTATTAAATCCTCAAAACAATTCTATAAAATAGTTACTTTTGTTACATCCAATTTGCAGGCAAAAAAAAAACACTAAGGCTCAGCAACTTGCTTAGAGTCTAGTACATATCTGAGGCAGGATTTGAACCCAAGTCTTCATAAATCCAAGTCCCATGATCTAAGGACTTACTTAAGGTCTAGTATATGTCGAGAAGTAATCCAGTGCTTGAGGGTCATAGAGATTTTAAAGAACATTGAGTTCAACCCATTCATTTTACTGATGAGGATACTGAGGCCCACCAAGCAAATCCCTTTTTCCCACTCTCTGCTACCTGGAAGCTGTACTGATCTGCTTTCTGAAAATTTCTATAGAAATCTCAGCTACTGTTTTCTTTGTTTCTTTTTAGGAGTAGAAACAGAAGTCCCATTGCCCCTGGAAAATATGGCTATGGGAAAGCTCCATACATATTACCACTGCAGACGGACACTGGCCAGCCCCCTCAGAGGCTTCGGAGACAGAGACAGTCAGCTCAGCATCAAAGATACCATGGGGAGGCAGACCTTGGTCCTCATTACAGCCATCTAGCAACCTCTGCTGTACAGCGCAGGCATCTCTACCAAGGCAACCATGCTTCTCAGCCCAGACTCCAGCCCTTGGAGTCCTCAATTTACCAGCCACCTTTATCCCGTCTCCAGGGCTTCCCTGCAACTCCAAGTCTATTCCATAGCATGGAAGTGAGTAGTAGCCCTGGTGGAGGATCCCACCGTTCATCTCTCCGTCCACCCCACAGCTTTTCTCAGCCCCACCGATCTACAGAGATCATGTGCATTGGAGCTTACCGACAATACAAGCTCTGTAACACTAACGTGAGTATGGTCTCGTCTCTCCCTCCTCATTTCAAGTTTTGTTTTCCATCTCTTCTTGCCCTGCTTGAGCCTTCCACTGATACCAGCTGGTTTTGTTTAGCCCTGTTTGTGATACTAAGGATTTCAAAGGTTGCTCATGTCTTAATCTGCTTATATGAATGCTACCTTGAGACCTGAGATGTCAACATTCCTAATTTCATAGTCAATGGTGGTGCTGGTGTTGGTAGAGGGGTTATAATTGTTATTCCAAATTTAATAACCATCTCAGCTAAAAAATTCTCACGCACATATTTCACTCATAAACTACAAATTCCGAACTATTTACAGTTTGCTAAAGGCAAATAAAACACTCTACCTTGTCTAAAAAAATTATCAACATTTCATTCGCTCTGCATCTTGTTGACCTTTTGCAATCTTTATGCATATTTGATTTTGCTGTTGTTATTTTTTATCAAGTTGTAGTCAATGTTTATGTTTGGATTTTTTTTTTTTGCAACATTTTGTATGTGTCTTTATGTATTTTTTTTGTATTTTTCATACTTGTCATTTTTAATGGTGCAAGTAATATTTCATTAATTCCTATCGCCCAGTATATTTAGCCATTCTTCAATCATGGACATGCAGAAAACTCTAGTTTTTCTGCTATATAAAAAAATGGTATTTTTATACAGGTAGATCTCTCCATTCCCACTTTATTAGCTTCCATTTGATCTAACCCTAATAGTGGAATTACTGGGTCAAAACGCTTCATTTAGTAAACACTTTTTAAAGTGTCCAGTAGGTGCCAGGCACTGTGCTAGGGACTAGAAATATGAAGACAAAACCAAAATGTTTCCTGCCCTCAAGAAGCATGTGGGTGAGGGAGTCTGGGCTCAGTTTTTTTTATGTCTTCTTGTGTGTTGCCAGATGACTTTCCAAAAAGAGTCCATCAATTCCCAGCTCCACCAACAAACTGATAAAATACTTATTTCCCCTTCTGGATTCCTGTTCTAGCATTGAAGTGACCCTGAGAGGTGAGGCTTAACTCTGTGTTATGTGACACTAGACTCTGCTCCCAAGGGGCAGAGAATGTCAAGCACAGGGTTAGCACATGGCTGGTCCGTGTAGAGAATGTTACAGTCAGAGTATTGTTGCTGACCATTCCTTCCCTGGTTTCCTCATTCCGTGGTTATGGAGCTGGGTTTTTACATTTGAGGCATACAGCTCATTCATTGAACATATGCATTTTTCAAATGAAGACGGCTGCTCTTTTCCTTTAAAAATCAAAGAAACAAAAAAGCATCCTGACCCAAAATCTAATTGGTAAATGAGTATGAAACATGCAGGAGAAAAAGAATCCAATAGGTGTTATTGTTGGCATTTGTATGGTCCTTCAATCTACTTTCTTAAAGGAAAATTTGTTAAGACCAGTTATTTCACTTTTGCCAAATGATCTGTTGTTTTAATTCGTAGGCATGTATGTTTCTTATGGGCAATAGCTCAGTCCACAATGTGTCAAGTATTTAGGGCCTGGCCTGCAGAAAGCCTGAAAGGAGATTTTGCTTGGCAGTCTGGTGGTTAGAACATTAGACTTGGAATCGGGAAGACCTGAATTTAAATCCTGCCTCAGAAACTAATTGCTGTGTGCCTTGATAAAATGAGGAGAATCATATCTACCTCATAAGAGTTTTTATAAGGATCATAAGTGCTGATATATAAAGTGCCTTAAACCTTAAAGCACTAATGTTAGCTATTATTGTTGTTATTGCAACACCTTTGTAAAGTACAAAGCTTGCTCTTTCCTTACTCTACCTGTTTTAGGGCCTGGTTCATCTCCTGCATACTCTTTCTTCATTCTGATTTAGGCCATCACTTCCCACGTCAGGGCAATGAAGTCCTGAAGATCTCCTCCACATACATGTTACTGGATGAGAGACCTCTTCTGCTGCTGCTTGGTTAAATATCCTGGGTCACCTGAGTTTTCAGTAGCTATGGATGAGATGGGTCCTAGTGAGAGAGGCTTACAATTTCAGAGTTAGGAAGGGTCTTGCAGATCTAGTCCAACACCAATCTGAAGCAGTAATCTCCTCTATAATATCTGTACTGCCCATGCTCATTTGGATTAGAGATTACACAAACTCTGTATGTAACAAGGCCAAAGCAGAACTCTATCTCTTCCCCCAAAGCCCTCTCCTCATTCATACTTGCGTCTTTTTTAAAAGCTGCACCAGTATCTCCCTAGTCTTCCAAATTCATAATGTCAGTGTTTTCCTCAATTCTTCGTTCTCACTCCACGTATCAAATCAGTTTCCAAATCTTGCTGTTTCTATCTTCACAAAATCTCTCTAATCTGACTCCTCTATATTCAAACAGCTACTACCATTCAGGCCTTCACTACTCCTCACTTAGATTATTGCAGTGGCCTTTTAATTGGGCTTCCTGATTTAAAACTCTACCCAGTTCAGGCCATTCTGTATCTTGCCTCCAAAGTGATTTTCCTCAAGTGCAGTTTTGACCATGTTATTACCCTACTCAACCAACTTCAATGACTCTCCATTGCCTCCTCTCGTTTGTTTTTAAAGCCCTTCATGATCTGTCTCTAGCCTATCTTTATGGCTTCACTATAAATGACCACCCCTCTCACACTGTGCACTGTCCCCAAGTTGGCCTTCTCTTTATTCCACCTATGTGACATTTCCATCTCCCATCTCAAGTGATTAGCCATTCTCTATGCTGGGAATGCACTCTGTCCTTGCCTCTCTCTGCCTCACAGACTCCTTCTCTTCCTTTAAGATGGGGCTCAATCACTACTTTCAACATCAGGGCTTCTTCACCTTTTCTAAGGCATGGACCCTTTTGTCAGTTTGAAGCTCATGGACTCCTTCTCAAAAGGATGTTTTTAAATGTATAAAATGAAGCGACAAAGGAAATCAATTACATTGAAATTCAGTTATCAAAATTAATGTATTTAAAAAATCACAGACCCCAGAACTCTTGTTCAACCTGAAAACTACTGATCCCTTCAACTGCTAGGACCAATTATCTCTCCTAAACTATTTTATATTTAATTTGTTTGTATTTATTCACCTTATATTTATTCCATAAATACTTATACAGGGTTCCCCAAAGAGTTTTAGCACAATTCTAAGTTTAATACCTTAAACTTAAAATTGCACTAAGACTTTTGAGATATCCTGAAGAAGCAGGAATTGTTTCATTCCTTATCCTCAGTGCCTAACACAGTGCCTGGCATATAATATATTTAGTATGTACTTAATATGTTCATTGATTAATTTGATCCTTCTCTCATTTTCAACTTCTCTTTATGTCAAAAGACTACGAAATCAGTGAGTAAAACGGTCTGTAACAAATGGTGTAAAAATGGTGTTGGGTATTTTTTTTAAAGGTTACTAAAAGGAATCTGTCCTTGGATCTTGTTGGTGACTTTATTCTTTTTTTTCTTCTTTTTGGTGAGGCAATCGGGGTTAAGTGACTTGCCCAGGATCATACAGCTAGTAGGTGTCAAGTGTCTGAGGTCAGATTTGAACTCGGGTCCTCCTGACTCCAAGGCCAGAGCTCTATCCCCTGTACCACCTAGCTGCCCCAGCTGACTGTATCCTTGCCAAAGTCATAGGATCATAGATTTAGCGCTGGAAAGGATCTCAGAGCCATATCAATCAATTGACCATCAATCATAAATAGGTATTTATTAAGAGACTACTATGTAAAAGAGAGTAAGAGAGATATATAGAGAGAAAGAGAGAGAGTGTATGATGTGTCAGGACCTTTGTTAGGTTATGGGGATAGAAATACAAAGAATGAAAAAAATCCATCCTCTAAAGGATATCCTCTAAGGAGCTTGCATTCTATAATAATCTCTAAGGTAAAGCTCCTTACATTCTAGATCAAGTAACTTCATACCAGATTATCCTGTATTATTATCAAAATCCCATATTAATACTCAGTCACTTGACCAAGGCCACATGGGTAGTAAATGACAAAGCAGGATTCCAACCCAGAACCTCTGACCCCAGAGCCTATGCTTTTCCTGCTTTATCTTGTCTATGCCTAAATTCTATCTTGATATGTAAAAGGAAGATGATTAAGATTGGGCAAGTCCCTGATCAATCCTCCATCCTTCCACTCCCCCAGATAGAAATTTATCAGTTTTATAATTGTAGAAGTGAACATGCAGTCAGCTAGAATTTACTAGGTACTTATTGGATATGGAGCACTGAGCACTAATCAACAGACAAACACACTTCAACAATAATCCTCGCTCTTAATCCACAGGGAGAGAAAACATGCAAATAATTATGCACAATCAAGTTATATGATGGATAAATTTTGGGGTAATTTTAGAAGGGGTACTAAGATTAAGAAGGATTGGGAAAGGTTTCTTGTAGAAGGCAGGACTGTAGCTGAGATATTAAGGAAGGCAGGGAAGCCAGAAGGCAGAGATGAGGAGGGAGAGCCTTCCACGCATGGGGGTCAGCCAGAGAAAATGCTTGCAGTCAGGAGATAGAGTGTTGTCTTAAAAAAACAGCAAGGAAGCCATTGTCATTGGATTGGAAAGTGTGGGAGTAAAGTGTAAGAAGCCTGGAAAGATAGGAAGGGGCTAAGTTATGAAGGACTTTAACAATCAAGCAGGATTTTACCATGATCCTGGAGAGAATAGGGAACAACTGCAGTTTATTGAATAGGGAGGTGATATAGTCAGACATGAGCTTTTGTTGAGTAAAAGATGGATTGGAGTGGAGAGAGACTTGAGGAACAGTAGTCCAGGTTGAGATGATGAGGTCTACACTAGGGTGATGTCAATGTTGGAGGCGAGATGGGGGAATAGAGGGAAGATTCAAAAGGAGTTGATAACTGCTTGGTTGTGGGAAGTGAGAGAATGAGGAGTCAAGCTATGAGCCTGAGTGAGTGGGAGGATGGTGTAATAGGGACAGTAACAGAGAAATTAGCAAGCGGGGGAGGGTTTAGGGAGAAAGATAATGAGTTCAGTTTTGGAAAAGATGAGTTTAAGATGACTAAAGGATATCTATCTTGAGATGTCTATTAAGCAGTTGGAGATCAAAGATCAAAAGTCTGAAGGGATGTTAGGGCTGGACTAGTAGATCTGAGTGTTTTTTGCATAGAGATAATAATTGAAACCATAGGAGCTAATGAGATCACCAAGTGAAATAGTATAAAAGAAAAAGAGAAAAGGGCTCAGGACAGAATCTTAGGATACCCTCACAGTTAATAGGTGTGACTTGAATGAAGATCCAGCAAAGGAGACAAAATAGGAGTGGTCAGCCAGATAGAAGACGAACTAGGAGAGAGAGAGCAGTGTCCTAAAAACCTAGACAGAAGAGAAAATCAAGGAGAAGAGAATGACTGATAATCTCAAAGGCTACAGAGAGGTCAAAAGGAATCAGGACAGAGAAAAGGCCACTAGATTTGGAAATCAACAGATTACTAGTAACTTTGGAGACAGCAGTTTTGCTTGAATGATGAGGTTGGAAGCCAGACTGCCAACAGGTAAGAAGAGGGTGAGAAGAAATTTAACATCTATATTGCTCTGATGGCATCTCCCATCAGCAAAGGAACTGGACCTGTGATCTTGTTGGCATAAGGTGCTCCCTGATTAGAAAACATCTCTCTACCAATGCTGATCGGCACCATCTCTGCAAACTAAAATGTAAGGCTCTGGAAATTAGAGGCTCTTATTCTGGATCTATGCATGTATGCCAAGTTCAGTTCTGGTGAGAGTCTGGCCCCTAAAGAAATGGGCCAGCCACTTTTATTAGAAATCTCTGGCTCTTAGTCAAGAGCCCCAGGGAAAAGAACTTGAAGTTTTAATTTATTTCATTCTTAGTGCTTCTTTGAAGCAGGGGAATACTTTAGGTGCTATATACACACACACACACACACACACACATATATGTATATATATACATATGTGTGTATATGTATATATATTATACATATATATACATATATATATATTTCCTCTACACAAAATGAATGTTAAAAAAAATTAAGATTCACAAGTGAGCATTAACAAAACTTAAAAATAAAGCGGTAACTTATAACTACTGTTATCCTCTCATGGGAGAGGATAACAGTATACTTAGCACATAAAAATGTAAAACATTTATTAGGAAGACTGAGCTAGCATTTCACCTTTGACTTGACTTGGCAGTCTTTCTCCTAAGGTTCGTGTCTTCTAACAAGCTAGGGTAGAGTTTGGGCTCCTTAGCGGTCAACTTTTCCAATAAAGAAACTCCTGCTGCTATTGAGTTCTAGCTGATGAACCCAGAAGCAACTGAGCTGTCATAGCCATCTCTAAGGCTAGAAACATCCTTCTCAGGATGACTGCTTAGTCACTTATGCTCAGGACAGAAACACAGATCAGAAGCAGCAGCAAGGCCTTTGTGCTACAATCTCAAGCTCACATTTATTGGCTGCCACGTGCAGTAAGTTTGTATTTTCTGCCAGGGTCAGGAATGGCACCTGTCCTGAGAGGATACTGCTCCCTTCCTTACCCTTGCAGGCAAAGTAGACAAGAGCCCTGACTTCGATGGCTGGGAAGAAAGAGAGCACACCAGAAGGTAAGATAACTCCCCTTGACTAGCAAGGGAATGGGAGGCTTCCCCATCCAAGTGGCTAATCCTCTCTGAAGTAGCTACCTCCTTACTGCTGCCACAGGGAACCAAGGGACCTCTAGGGCCTTCAGTGCTATTTATCTCAAAGCTTCAGGTTCTGCATCACTGAGACAGTACATGTGCTCACCAGAAAGGATCAATATAGATGTGTCACTGGAAGGAGCCCTACTCCAGACATGCTCTGTGGGGCTTATGATAACTAGAGTAGATGAGGAAGGGGTGGGAGGTAACAGGACCTCCTGATTATGTAAATTACATGCAGATCAGACAACAAACATTTATTAAATACTTGCTGTGGGTGAGATTATGGGTCATACTAAGCACTGGAGATAGAATGGAAAAAGCCAAAATAGTTCCTGCCTTCAAGGAGCTTACATTCTAATGGTAGAAACAACCTATCAATAAATCAGAACACAAAAAATGAATACAAAATAAATGGAGGCTAGTAGCCTCAGAAGGAGCAGGCATTCAACTGTATCAGATGTTGCACAAAGAATGAAAAGAATGAGATTGAGAAAAGGACACTAGATTTGATAATTCAAAAATTTTGGTAGCTTTGGAGAGAGTATTTTCTATTGAATAGTAAAGCCAGAATCCAGATTGCAGAAGATTTAAAAGAGAGTGGAAGGACAGGAAGTAGAGGGACAAAGTATTGATTTTTTTAGGAATTGAAGTTAGCTAGCAAATTTGTAAAAAGTCCAGTCAGCTTGGTTTCTTTTTAAAATTGTTTATTTTATTTTAAATTTATGGAATAAAACAAACATTTTCATAACATAGTATAATAAAAAAGATGATTGCACATTACATTATAAATCTATTATGTACAACTTGCTATTCTTTTTAAATATATGATGAAGTTACCATGTAGATTTATTTTTTCTTTTTTCGTTTCTTCCCTTTTTTTCTCCCTCCACTCTAGAGATGGTTGCCATTAGACACAAATATGTGTATACACACACACACACACACACACATGCATAAAATCATTCTATACATACTTCTGTTTATCACTTCTTTCTCTGGATGCAGATAGCATCTTCATATGCCCTTTGTAGTTAATTTGGGTATTACAATAGTCAAAATGCCTTTTTTTGCTCAGTTGTTCTTAAGACAATATTGCTATTATTATATGCAATGTTGTCTTGGTCCTGCTCATTTCACTCTTCATTATTTCATGCAAGTCTATCCACATTTTTCTAAGGTCAGTGAGCTCATCATTTCTCATAGCACAGTAGTATTCCATCACAGTTACATACCACAACTTGTTGAAACCTTCTAGACTGAAGACAAGGTTTGGGGTAGAATGTAAGATGATGAACGCAAAACTGGACTCATGTAAGAGAGGGAGAGTGTCCTAGGGGTCTGTGTATGTAATAGCTACCAAAATCTGTTTTTGAGGGATAAAACTTTGATTTGTTGAACTTCAGAGAGGAGAGGCTGCTGGGTGATGTCGGTAAAGGCAGTATCTGCAAGTGATAGTTGGAAACAAATCAACAAAGTCAAGTTATCAAGCGTTTATTGAACACCTATTATGTGCCAGACATTGAATTATATTCTGGAAACAAGTGAATCCTCCACTGTGACCAAGGAGTCAGAAGTCAGAGTGAGTATGTAACCAGTTCTAGAAAGGGTATCCAGGAGTGCAGATTGTCAGAAAGGAGTCAGGTCTCAGTGAGTGCCAGAAAATAGAAGGAGCACGAAATGGAGTGGTATAAGATGAGAAGAAATTTGTTAATCATGGAACAGGCATTGCAGAAGGCACAGTGGAAGAGAGGGGCAGATCAGAAGTGGTATCTTGGGTAAGTAGGCTTGAAGTGGATGGGAAGAATGAATCAGACAGCTGGGAATTTTTTTTTTTTCAGCATTCAGGTAAGTCAGTATGGAGTAGCCAGGAGTGTGAAACCATTGAATGATTCCAGGGAAAGTAACAATAAGGTATGCTGATGAAGGAAGGTGATAAGAAGGTTAAAGTTTGACCTTCTAGGTTTTGGCATAGTGTTGAACTTCCTGAGCTATCCTGTGGCTTTTTATCATCACTGTCACCTTCCAATAACTCCCCCTTCCCTGTAACAAATAAATACAGTGAAGCAAAATAAAACAACACATGGTCCGTGTCTCAGAATGGATGCTTATTTTTTATCTGTTGTCCACTATCTCTCTAACAAGAGGTGAGAGAACTATTTCATGGTCAGTGAAGTATGACTGGACTCTGCATTGATCAACATTCTGAAGGGCTTTCAGTGATTTTCTATATATTTTTAGGATTATCATACAAATTATTCTCCTTGTTGACACTTCCCAGTTAAGAAGCACCCGTTTTCTTTCTAGTTTTTTTTTTACTATTCCTTTATTTGATGTCCATATCAAGAAAGTAGCTACACAAAATTCATTCAGTAGATGAAACGTGGAGTAGAATTTGATACTACCAAGGCTATAGAAGCCACTCTCATCCTTTGGCTCTGTTTGAACCTGCCATCTCAAAAAACAAAACAAAACAAAAAACAACCTAATTACATGAAAAATATGCCAGCTCTCTAGAAACATTGTGTCTGGTTTGATAGTTTCCAGCATCTGTGGACTTCATATTACATTCTTTTTTTGGTACATGCTTATAATTACTAGCAACTGGACCAAGGCTACTGGAATACAGTTCTTTGTGGCCAATGCCTCGCTATTCACTTTACTCCCACATTGGGCAGGAGATGTATCTAGTCAAGGATCCATCCATTTCTGATTTCTTGTGCTTCACACGTGCATGCATGCGCGCACACACACACACACACACACACACACACACACACACACACAGAATGTGAGAATAGGAAGGGACCTTAGAAAGCATGTGGTTCAGATGACTTATTTTACAGATGAGACCCAGACAGGTTACCCATGTTCACACAGCTGGTCAAAGGCAGAAACAAGATTAGAGTATTGTTCCTCTGCATTAATATTTCCACAATAAAGTCTAGAGGTTCCTGCTTTTTATGCGAAGCAATGCTGAAGAAAAAAAGAGGCTGAAGTACTAGGTGTAATGTGTTTGATGGAGGCTAGAAAAGCTCTCCTGGAAAGACTTTGTCTGGCTCAAATTTTTCTTACAGAACAGCAACTTAAACTGGCTAGAAGGCTATACCCTGTATAGCCACATTTAAAATTATTTAGGTGCTAGATTGCTTAACAGATTTGCTTCTACTCAAAATTACTGGCCTACAATTTTTTTTTGGCCTATTTGCTCATTTGCTGTTATTGTATCCCTATTTCAAAAGCTAGATTGTGCAGGTAAATAAGTGTGGCACAGTTGAAACTGCTGTGGTTCTGGAGAAGAGAGGTTGTGGGTTCAAATTCTCTATCTGACCTGTAAGTGTTACCTAGAGCAAATCACTTTGCCTCGCTGGGCCTCAGTTTCCTTTCCTGTAAAATGGGTGGTGGTGGTGGTGATGGAGTTGGACCAGTTTGGCTTCTAAGATCTTTCCTAGCTCTAAACTAATGATTCCCCTAAGATCTGCCAGAAGGATTCACGTGACAGAAGGTTGTAGCTCACTGTTTTCATTCTCAGACTAAGTCCCCTTTACACTGTATGTTGTTGGCCTGTTGCCACCTCTGTTAGAATGTGAATTTCTTGAGAGTGGGACTTTTTTTTGAGACTGATTCCCATGTCTCACCCAGACTGGAAGTACAGCAGGCCCTCAGAGGCAGCGAAGAAGTGTAATGGATAGAGCACTGGGCCTGGAGAGAGGAAGACCAGAATTCAAATCTGGCTTCAGATAACTAACTAGCTGAGGGATCCTGGGCAACTGCTGTTCACTTCAGTTTCTTCAACTGTAAAATGAAGATGATAGGGGCAGGTAGGTGCCACAGTGGATACAGCACCAGCCCTGGAGTTAGAGGGCCTGAGTTCAAATATGGTCTCAGACCAGACACTTGACACTTACTATCTGTGTGACCCTGGGCAAGTCACTTAACCCCAATTGCGTCACAAAGAAAAAACAAAAAAATGAAGATAATAACAGCACCTACCTCAGAGTTGTTGTAAGGCTCAAATGAGATATTTGTAAAGCTCTTAGCCCAGTGCCTGGCACACAATAGTCACTTAACAAATGCTTTCTCCTTCTTCCCTCCAGCTACTCTTCTTTCCTTTTCATGGGTTGATACCCCTGCAGACTGACCTGGAAGTTTTGAACTGCTCTGATTCTGATCTGGATCATTTCTTCCCTCACTAGAGAGCCTGTAGCGAGTGAGGACACCTGATTAGCTTTAGCCTTACTGTCTCGCAGAACTCCCAAGCACAGGTGGTCCACTAGCCTCAGCCGCTCCAAGAGCTGGGGATTATAGGAATGAGTCACCATGCCCAGCTTGATTTTGCTTTTCTTTGTATGCCCAGTATTAGCACAGTGCCTGGCATATAGAAAGGGCTTAATAAATGCTTGATGATGTTGATGAAAACTAAAAATGTATTTTTAGGTCATCTGTGGGCTTCTGTTACCCATACTCTCCCTGGATATTTGGGAGGTGACCATGGTGAGAAATGAGTTCCATTTACCTTTTTAAAAGACTGCTTTTATGGACTGTGAAGAAAAGACATCATAACTGATTTTTGCTTTGGGAAAGAAAAAAGAAAACCACCAAACACCCCTTACACCTCATTGACGACATAATGATCTGACTGGCTTAGAGAGCTCATCTTTTCGGCTGAGAGAGCCTGGTTCTACAGGCTGATTTACGGCAAGTTCATAGTGTTGGGAAGGGGTGTGTGCCTCCTTTCCATACTGAGTAACCCCAGGCATTCTGCCAATGACCAGTCAAAGACAGGACTTGTGACCTCAGGAAATAGAAATGTGAAGTCATACCACAAAAATCCTGAAATCAAGTTGCTTGGAGGTTTTACTTGTCATCCTGGTACCCACCAAAGGAATTGGGAGAAGCTGAGAAAGATGTGTGAAAGCTCAATCTTTACCCCCGACCTGTGTTTATCCATTGTTTTTGGTAACCCCAGTCATACAAAGAGTGTTGCTGGGGAGTTTTGTTTAGATAGGACTTGGTTTCTCCAAAATTCTCCCATGATTTGTCCCTCAGTTTCAAAGTCCCTTTATCTCTGGTGCATTGGGTCTATTTCCATTCTCCTGACTGATTCACTGCTGGGTTTTGAATTTTGGCTTCTAGTTGCTTATCTGTTTTAGATCCACTTCACTAGTTTTGCTTCCATGTATTCCCTGAGTTCTTGTCTCTCTGATTTGTTCCTGCATGTCATCTGCTTGGATTGGTATCTGTCTTTGAACCATTCTTGCCCATAGCCTGTCATGAGATTAAACCCAGGCTTCTGATTAGCCTCTCTTCAAAGGCATACTGGATACTATGCTTTGAGGAATGTGGCCCTCAGTTTATTTGTTCTTCATAGTTCTTGGTTGCTTTATTATTTATTGAGGCGTAGTTTTCTAGTCGAAGGGTAAAACAAAGACCTCAGCCTAGTCTACTCTTCCCACTTTCCTCACTCCTTTGGTGACTCTGTGGCTGAACTCTTTGATGGAAGCCCCAGGAAGATTCAAATATACGTTTTTAAACTATTATTGGCTGTTTTTTCCAGGTGTGTCCTCAGGCTCATTTATCCAGAATGCACCCAATGTTGGGCTTTCTTTCTGGGGCCTCCCTGACACTACTGGAGGTCATGGTCAGTATTTTGATGGGGCTTGAACTAGACTCATATGGGAGAGAGGGCTCTGCAAGTTCTGCCTCAGGACAAATGCCCCATGTCCCTCTACAGTGCTACTTTCTTTTGTCTGGAAGCCAACATAACTTGGAATGAAATCACAGGGTAGTTTCACTTCCACAAGGGCATGAAACTGGTCATGAAATATCAGCCTAACCACATAGCCACCCCAGTAGCATTAGACTAGGGGTTCTTCATCTTTTTTTGTCATGGACCCTTTGGAAGTTTGGTGAAGACTTTGGACCCCTTTTCAGAATAACTTTTTGAAAAATCACAGTTGAAGAAAGTGATAAATTTCAATTAGAAATTTGAGGGGAAAAAGACATAATTTTTTCCCACCCAAGGTCATGAACCTCCTGAATTGTATCCCTAGATCTCTGTGGACTCTATGTTAAGAACCCTTGCAGTTTTATAACCCAGTGGTTATAAAGTCATTCAAAGATTAACCAAGGATTGATGAAATGAACAAAAAAAATGACAGGCTCTAGCTGGCTCAGAGTTTCTTTGCCTGGAGATATTTCTCTTCCTAGCAGGTGTAACCTGCTGTAACCCAGCAGGTGAATGGGTTGCATTCCTGGCTCACTGCCACACAAAATGTTGCAATAACCAAGGGCTTTGTACTGGAGATAATGGACTTGATTTGGGGGACTTGTGCACTTTATTTCCTGGACTACATTTCCCAAAAGGCTTTGGGGGAAATTCTGAAATAATTTCTTCAGGGACCCATGTGAGATGTAGTGACATCTCTAGATGCAAGATTTTTAAAATGGAGGATAGAAAAATGGTGATCCTGGAGAATATCTCTCCCCATGCATTGCTGCCTCTATGCCCAGTAAAGAAATACCCCATTGTTTTAACAGAGAACTCAGCAGGAATGAGCCAAATCTTGTCTACCTCAGTGATGAGGAGCAGAGAATTCATTCAGATCTTGTCCTTAAAGGATTCTGGGAGTTATAGTCAGAGGCAGGGTTGCAATGACATGAATTTCCACCAGATCAGATTAGATAAGTGTAATCAGAATTTCTCATAGTGACTTGTTGCAGTACCCTAGATTATGTCTTCTACATGGTTGGTGCTAAATGGTTATCAAGTTGAATCAATTGCTTTAAGTCCAGTTTTTGAACTGACTATTGCAAATAGCCTTTCTGTTACTCCTTCCTCCTTGCTATTTTTATTTCTGTCAGATGTACCTTTTTCCTTCCATCTCTGGGCAAATATCCACTTACAACCTCTACTCTGTTACCATCCTGGGTGAGGGACACAGGAGGAGCCCCTTCCTCAAGAGAGTTCCTATCAGCATCCAATCAATTTTGCTATTGGTCCTCTCTTTTCTTGTTATCCAATCTCTTTTATGTTTGCATGCTGATCTTCAACAACCCATCTACCTGTGTTTCTTATCCAGTCTGTCAGTATGCTAGTATCAATCTTAGGCTGTCTGAGCTCGTAGGGATCTTAATTTGCTTTGACACTGGGCAAGTAATTTAACCTCACTGGATCTTAGTTTTCTCAGGGGTTCTTAACATGGGGGTCCATGAACTTTAAAAATTTTTTATAACTGTATTTCAATAACATTGGCTTCCTTTGCAGTCCTCTGCATTCTATCCTATGCATTTAAAAACATTATTCTGACAAAGAGTCAATAATCTTCACCAGATTGCTAAACAAATCTATGGTACAAAAAAAAGGTTAAAAATCACTTGACTAGATGATCTCTTAGGTCCCTCCTAATTACCTAACCTACTCCATAGGACTTTCTACCTTCACTTCCTTTTTTCTCCATCTCATGCTTTACACCAACGCCAGCATAAACGTGAGTATATGTGATCATGCCAACCTTTGCACAAAAATCTTTCATGTCCCATTGTTCTCTCCCCCCACTGCCCTGGTAGAGTTCAACCTTCTTCAATTCAATCTTGTTTCATATTTTCCTATCCAAACATCCTATGTTCCAGCCAACTTGTCTACTTCTGAATTTATCATGTGCTTTTCTGACCTTAAACCTTGTTCATGCTATTCTTTTTCCTGGAATAAAAAATTATCAATACCTCTCTCCTCCTCTTCACTTGTCAGATTCCTGCAGTCTTTTAAAGTCCTGCTTTCTGGATACCCAAGTCTGCATCCCTCCTTCCCCTCTAGACTTATCCTCCTTTGAATTGTCCAACTTGTTCTACATGCTCAGGCACTCCTTTCTATCCAAAATGTTCAGCCTAGTCCAAGACCTAGATTCTGGATCCAATTTACTTAAGCTGAACATCATGACCCTTATTTCTGCTCTGAATTATATGACATTCAAAACTGCTCCTATCTTGGCTGATACCCACAACCGTCATCCTTTCCCTTCCAGAACATTGATCAATTCTATTAACCTACCACCTGGTCTTAATCCTGGTTCCTTCTATCCTGCCTCCTTGATACAAGGTTCTTTGTTTTGCTACTTTCTTGCTGGTGTTATCATTCCTTAGTTCATATCTTATTCTGGTTGGTCGTTATTCCTGCTCCAGTTCAAGCCCCAGGGTTGAGTGGGACTAGAACATGCCCTGAATTCATTGCCCTTCTTGGTATACATTCATAGCCAGTGCCTGATCATCTCATCTCCTATTTACTCTTTGGGTCTTCCATGCTACTGAAAGGTTGTTTCCAGTTGTAGCTACCGTAGTAAGATCAGTTCTGTGCTGCTCTCTAACTTCATAGACCTCAAATTCATTCATGTAGGTGTAGATCCCCATGTTGATCCAATACCTTTGTTCCTGTGGATGGGAGGATAGGATGATCCAAGGATTTAGATATCAAAGGGACCTGGTGAATCAAGAACCACCCTTTCATTTTATAGAAGAAACTGAGACTCAGAGAGGAAGAAGGTACTTGCCCTATGGTCACACACATATTATATAGCAGACAAAGATTAATACCAACGTTCTCTGACTTTAAATCCAATTATTTTTGCCCATACCAGTTGATTGGTCATTCCTTCCCTTAGGTTATGTGACCATAGCAACTCTTTCGTTAGTTACCTTGTCACATGGAACACCATGGGCAGTTCCATTTCTATTCTGTTCATGCTTCACTGCCCACTTTTTGTACACTTGATCATCTCATAGAGCCAGGGAACCATTTATTACCATGCCACCAAAACTGCATGCGGTTCACCTACAATTTTAACTGCTGAAAGAATATCTTCTGGGGGGGGGGAGACAGACAGACAGACAGAGATAGACAGAGAGAGACATAGAGAGACAGAGACAAAGAGAGAATACCCTGCTCAGGTTTATTCTGACAATTAAGAAAGCAAGAGACAATATAAGGTTTACATTTTTGTCACTAATTACTTTTATAAGTTCCTTCAATGTGACACCCTCCCCCTTTTTTAGAACCTTTATTTTAAGATTTTAATCAAACTTTCTTTTGGATACATTTGTACTTTCTCACATTTCAAGCTCCTCTGCTTTCCACCTGTTGGAAGTTTTGAAGACTTCCATCTAAATTTCTTCCACTTAGCTAAATCTATCAGCTTTAACTTTCCTGTTTTATGATGATAGTTTAAAAGCGTGTTCATGATGTGGTTGGTGGTCAGTTATGCCAATGATATTTTCGAGCTTTAATAAAAAATAATAATAACAATAACCCTTTGAATATGTTTCCAAAGATATATTATTTGATTCTATCTTTACAACAACTCTGTAACATGGGCAGAGGACACGTAATTATTATTATTCCTATTTTACAAAGGGTAAATGGAAAACTGCAGGCCTTATCTGACCAATCCAGGTCAAATGACTAGCAACTTGAAATAAGAACTTGAAATGAGATTTTCTGATTGTCTAGTATGCCTTCCATATAGTTCCTCTTTGCATTCCCTCTGTGGTGAAAGAAAAAGAAAGAGGGTGGAGAGGAGAAGAGAAGCACACTCTTAGCCTTCACAGAGCTTTCCATCTCATAGTTGATTGATTACTAGTTAGAATATCTGGGGTTGGTAAAGTGATATATTTCTAAAAATATGTAATTGTGTTATCAGCTAGTGTAGTTATAATCTTGAAATGTAAGTCCTGTATCCTATGCAAGGGGAGATCTTGTCCATGGCAGATACACTGTATTTGTGGGTTAAGCCTCATTTAATAATAGCACCCTGATTTCCTAGCCACACTTGATTATTGAGATGCTATTATAGAATTACTCTTTCCCTTAATAAGCTCAAACTGGAAATTTAGCATAAACATGACAGGGAAAAATTGAAGAAAATTACACAATAGATAGGTTAAATAGAAATGAATAAGGTGCAAATGATGCCTAGTAAAACTTTGGCCATCTGGAACTGTCAGGAAGTAAGCTTTTCTGGATAGTCAAATTTTCCAGATAGTTGAGAGTTTATCTCCTTATAAAGTAAAGCTATTTAAAAATTTTGGAAACTTTTTAGGGTAGAATTCTGCCTACCCAAAATGTTTTGTAATTCCTAGGCTTTCTAAACAAAATATCATCTAAATTCCACAAACTTTTCTAGGTGACTTAGCTTCATTGTGAACATTGGTCAGTCAATCAACAATTTTTCAGTACCTTCTAATTGCCAGATGCTATGCTTGGTCCTGGGGATATAAAGACCTAAGTGAAATAATGCCAACCCTTAAGAAGCTCATAGTTTAGTGGAGTGAGGGGGAAAGACAACATGTATACACACACATACATATGCATATATATGTATATATATAATGTGCGGTATATAACTATATATAAAACTACATCTATCTGTCTAACTGCATAGCTATATAAAATTAGGATAGACATAGTACGTATATATATATATATATATATATATAGTTATATTAACATATCTAAAATATGTACATATGTATGGCTATGGATACAGTTCCATTTAACATATTAAATATACATACAAGGTGATTGTGGGTTAAAGGCAATAGGAGCCAATAGAAGGGAGGGGAATGGGAAAGGCTTTCTATAGAAGGTGATATTTGAGCTGAGTTTCAAAGGAAACTGGGAATTCTAATATGTGGAGGTAGGGAGGGAGAGCAATTCAGGCAGGGGGAAAAGTGGAACCAAGGCATGGAGCTGCAAAATGTAGTCTTGTAGATATAGAAAAAAAAAAAGTAGGCTTGAATGCATGTACAGGGAGGGAGAGAAATGTACAATTGGAAAAGTAGCTTGAGGACAGTTTGTTCATGTGTTTAGATGCCAAACAGAGGAGTTTATAACTCATCTTTGAAGTAATAGAAAGTCATAGGAGTTTATCAAATAAAGGAATGATATGGGTAGACCTACACTTTAGGAGAATCACTTTGGCAGCTGTGTGAAAGATGACTTGGAGTGGAGAGAGACTTGAATTGGTGACACAAATTCAAAAAGTGTGGCAATGATCCAAATGGGAGGTGGAGAGATGGAAATAGACAAGATATGGCAACTCAGATTGGCTATATGAGGTGAGAGTGAGAATCTTAAGAAGAAGCTCTGGTTGTACATTTATTTGACCAGAAGGATGACAGAACCCTTAATGGTAATAGGAAAATTCTTAAGTGGGATAGGCTTGGGAGGAATGTAATGAGTTCTGATTTGGACTAGGTGAGTTTAAGATGTTTCTGGGGCAAACAATTTAACACATGCAATAGGCAGTTGGAGCTACATGTTTGCAGCTCAATCACCTTCCTAGAGATGGTAATTAAATCAATAGTAGCTAATAATATCACCAAGTGAGAGATTACAGAGAAAGAAGAGAAAAGGACCCGGAAAAAAGCTAAGGGGCAGACCCATAGTTAGGGGGTCATGATATAGTTTACATACTATTGAAAGAATGAGAAGTAGTGGTCAGACAGGTAGGAAGAGAACCAACACAGAGTAGTGTCATGAAAACCCAGAGAGGAAAGAGCATCTAGGAATAGAAGGTGGTCTGCAGCACTACATGCTTCAGAGGTCAAGAAAGATGAGAAATGAGAAACAAAATTGACAATCAAATTTGGCAATTAAAAGATCCCTGGTAACTTTGGAGGGGGCAGTTTCCATTGAGCAATGAAGTTGGAAGCCAAATTGCAAAGGATTGAGGAATGAATGAGAGGAGAGGAAATGGCTGCAAGAAATGTAGGCAGTGGTTACACTGTGCTATAATGCAGTAATGCTCTCAGGGACTATAGAGTTGCAAAGGACAGTTTTCATGACCTCAGACTGCTGTACTTCTAAAATTCTTGTATCTGCTTTCCATGTTTTCAGTCTTTCCTCCTTTGCTGTTATCAATGTTTTTATTTCTGTATGTCCCTTCCCTTTCCAAGTTACCCTTTGTAATCCAGTTTGGGGCTTAGAAAAGATCATTTAGTTTGATATTTACCTGTGCAGTTGTAGTAAGTGTAAATAGTGTATGAATCAAGACTCTCACAACTTTCTCTATGAGTAGAATATATGAACTTTAGAGACTTTCTGGCATCTATGTTGGTTGTTAAGCATGGTTGACTTATTTCCTTTATCTCAGCTGTCTTCTGAGGGGATATAGTTGCTGGATAACTGAATTCCATTTGGGTAAGACTTGGCCTTTTTCGCAGGGATATTTGACTGGTAGAGCAGAGTAATTCCATGCATGCACTATACCTAGATAATAGGGAGAAAAAAAAAAAACGTTTGGCAGGGTGTCTTATGTTCTACTTGTGGACAGGAGGGATTGATGTAGGCAAGATGACAATCCAGTTAAGCAGATTTGGAAGGAGTTGAATGACTAGATAAGAGTAGTCATTAATTTATCTATGCTAACTTGGAAAGAGGTCTCTAATTGAATGCCCTAGGGATCTTTACTTGATGCTGTGCTGCTTGATGACATGCCGATCCAGTTTGCAACTAACACAGAACTGAGAGGACCAGATAACATTTTGGATGACAGTCAGGATTTAAAAATATCTTGACAGGCTATAGTGATTAGATGATTTTAATAGAGTAGGGATAAATGTAAAGCCCCACACTTACATTTAAAAAATTGACTACACAAACAAAAATAGAGTATGTGAGTGCAGAAAAAAATTTGGGGTTTTAATGAATTGTAATACATCTCAGTGAGAGGCAGTTGTAACTCATAATAGCCAAAAAAAGTTAATATGATAATAGGTTGTGCTAATAAAGGCATAGGGTCCAGAATACGGGAAGGGGCTAAACCTGTTTTGATATACCCTGGACACACTATATCTTTAATATTGTTCAGGAAGGGCATGGATAATATGGTATACATGAAGAGAAGGGCAACCAAAGTGGTGGAGCAACTAGAAACCTTGCCATACAAAGAGCATTTGAAAGACCTGGGGTTGTTTAATTTCAAGAAGAAAAGATGTAGCAGGAGTATGATAGCTGTTTTTGTGTATTTCAAATGTTGTTACGTGAAAGATTTGTTCTTGGCATTAGAGGGCTGAATGAGAAGCAATGAATGGAAGTTACAGGGAGACTGTATTCTGTTTGATCTAAGACAAACTTTCCTAATAATTAGAACTATCAAAAAGTAGCTTGAGTTTCTTTGGTAGACAGTGTGTTTCCCATCTCTTGAGATCTCTAAATGGAGACTAGATGAGAGGTGTCAAATGCTTTCCCAGTGGGTAGCAAGGGGCCTCCAAAATTAATGTAACCAGAACTAGATTAACATGTAATTGGGAAATGTATTACAAAATAAGTAAAAATTCAATACAACATAGATAATGCTAATTTGTGGTTTTCTATATCACCATGTGGCCCACAAGGCTCTGTTTCTGTTTGCATTTGACATACTGGATTAGACGATATTATTAGGGATATTGCAAAGTGACTCATCTCCAAGAATTGTTAGACTAGGAATTACCTCTACAACTCTGGAATTCTGTGCTTCTCTGACCATACTGAACTTAAGTAATGAATTCAGATTTGTGTATGTTGGGTGAAAGAGTGCTTGGAGATGAAACCATGTTTGCTTGTTTGAAAATTATCTTTTTTTCTTTCCTTAAAAATTATAGCTCATTCTCCAATTAATAAATGGTCAAAGGATTTGAACAGGCAGTTTTCAGAAGAAGAAATAAAAGTTATCAATAGTTATGTGAAAAAAATTCTCTAGATCACTAATAATTAGGGAAATGCAAATTAAAACAACTCTGGGGTGCCATTTCACATCTGTCAGATTGACTAACGTGATAGAAAAGGAAAATGACAAATGATAGAGAGGATATGGAAAAATAGGTAAACTAATGCACGATTGGTAGAGCTCTGAACTGGTCCAACCATTCTGGAGAGCAATTTGGAACTATGCCCAAAGGACTATAAAGCTGTGCAAACCCTATGATCCAGCAATACCACTACTAGATCTGTATCCCAAAGAGATCAAAGAAAAATCAAATGGACCCATATGTACAAACATATTTATAGCAGCTCTTTTTGTGGTGGCAAAGAATTGGAAACTGAGGGGATGCCCATCATTGGGGAATGGTTGAACTAGTTGTGGCATATAATTGTGAAGGAATACTTTTGTGCTATAAGAAATAATGAAAGAGATGGCTTCAGAAAAAAACCTGGGAAGACTTATATGAGGTGATGCAAAATGAAGTAAGCAGAACAAGTAACAGTAATATTGATAATCAATTATGAAAGACTTAGCTACTCTGATCAATACAATGATCCACAACAATTCCAAAGCACTCAGGATGAAAAGTGCTATCCACCCCCAAGAGAGAACTGATGAACTCTGAATGCAGATTGAAGCATATTTTTAAATTTAATTTATTTTTTCTTGTTTTTTTTTTCTTTTTGCAACATAGTTAATATGAACATGTTTTGCAAGACTTCATCTATATAGTGGGTATTATATTTCTTGCCATCTCAATAGGTAAAGGGCAGCTGGAACAAAGAAGAGAATTTAAAACTGAAAATAAAAATAAAAAGCTTATATATATAGTGACATCATTTTATAACATTTTAAGCCATTTTGAATGGCATATTTAAAAAAAAAAGCACTCTCTGTTTTCTGAGAATAAGGGGTAGACTATAATAAATACATCATAATTTGACATTTTTCTATAAAAAAGTTACAGCTCACCTGCCTTGATTCATATATATATTTCTGTGACCTTAGGCAAATCACTTGACATCTCTGGATTTCAATTTCCTTTTGTGGAAAATTAGGAAGTTGGATTAGATGACCTCTAAGGCTTCTTCCAGCTCTAAATTTATGATGCCATAATCCTATGATGTCTATAGCATAGGTAGCATCCACTTCTTAGTAAGCAATTAGGAAGAGCTCAGCCACAATCATCCTCATGGTATGAAGAATGGCCATTCTCTTTAGTTAATCTTTTGGCATGTCCCAAAACAACTCTGTCTCTATGTGTGTGTGTGTGTGTGTGTGTGTGTGTGTGTGTGTGTGTGTACGTGTGTATATACACACATATACATATACGTACATACACTGCATACATATTTATAAATACTGTGTGAAGATAATCTTTTGGGTGAGTCACTAAATAACATTCCAAATAGAATTTACATGAAATCGCTTTCTCCTAAATTAACCTTAATAGACTTCCGTGACCTAGCTTCACTTTATCTAGTTCTTCCAACTAACCCTATTGATTTAGTCAGGCCAGACTCTGCTTTCCTTCTCAAACATGTGCCTTACTACCCCAAGGATATTGATAACTTTGTATTCTACTGATCTGTCTTTGTCCTTTCGCCTCCCTTCTGCCTATTGTTTTATTGGGCTATGTTGAAGTCCTACCTCCATGGAATCTTCTCATATGACTCCAGCTGTATTGATCTCTGTTCTCTAACTCTGTTTGTACTCAGAATCTGCCACACAGTTAGCATTTTATAATATAATATGTCATCACCCTAACTGGATTGTAAATTTTATATGATCAGCAACTCTCTTACCCTTTTTTTCCACGTGCTGCCTTACCCCTGTTCCTAACATAACCAAACATAGTGAATGCTCAATAAATGATTTTTTTTAATTGGTTGATTGCATCATCATGCATATTGAACTTAGAATGCAAGTTGTGAATGAAATTGATGATTTTGAGTAGTTTTTTGGTGCTTTAAAATGCCATTTCCTATTAAAAATCTAAATGTCAGAGGAATGATTGAGTGAGTGTTTAAAAAGTCATTGCTGAGTCACAATATTATTCACTACTAATGAAAAATAAGACAAAAAGAGCCTAGAAACTGTCTCATCCAGCAAATGCTTGATTTCCCTGCCAAGTAGTGGGACATGGCAGCCAAGGGCAACACTGGTTTAGAGTACAAGTTCATTTGCAAAATATTATGTGGGGGATGATAGATTATGAGCAACATTGCCTCATAAAGCAATGAAAAGTAATGAAAAGAGAGCCTGGTGTGAGAATTAACTAAGTCAGATTATCCTAACACCATATGGTGTAGAGAAGAACTAGAATTAGAACCTCAAATTGCTGCAAAATGGAACAGATTGCCAACATTTCTATAGTGAGGTCTTCTTATTCTGGATGAAAATAAAACCAGTATTGAGGTGGCTTCTCGCACTTCAGTAATCTCTGTGCTATGTGCAGAGGTGGTGATGGCATATGATTAGATGAGGTCAATAAAAGCAGTTAGACAACCTATGTTGTAGGTGACATGAATTCGAAGGTTCTCAAGAATTGATTTTTTTCAAGATATTACAAGACAGGAAGATACCAAAAGAAAGGGAAAGAAATAATGAACATTACTATTATAAAAAAGATATCAACAACTGCTGATTCATACATCCATTTTCTCACCTCTTGTAGAATCTTTGTGAGAATATCTATGCATATATATTGAGGAAAATATGAGACAAGAACTGACTGGGCTCTTACATGCAATTTTCAATATCAGAGATCTTCACAATCACACAATTAACTACAGATTCAAGAGAACACAAGAAAGATCTCACTGTGTCCTTTGTTTGTGGACTTACCCCCCCCATTTCATTTAATCAATAAGCATTTGACTCAGTAGAACAAAAGAGAGCTTCAATGGCTCTCCTGTAACCAAGTGTCTCTTAAGTATATACTAAAATTATATAAAATTCCTTGACACTAAACTAAAAGGGTAACCATTTAGAGTTTATCTGATTATTAATTTCAAATGAGGCACAAAAGAGTGAGAGTTGTACTCACCAAAAGTGTCTGCCACAGGAGGATATTTTGAACAGAGACCAAATGGAAAAGATAAGTTCCTTAAGAGTATGAGGTCCTTTAAATCGTTTTATTCATGACTGACATTTTTGAGATTTCAAATCCTAGATTGCTATTGACTCTTTTCAGTGATTTCTATAATTACTAGGAAATCAAAGAGGAAAAGCTAAATGGATGAAGAATGCCTTTTTTTTTTCAGATGATAATCTGCAGTTGAATGAACAGCTGACTGAATAAGTCCATTAGTAGACACACATATTGCACACATATACATAATATATATATATATATATATGTACACACATGTGTATAGTATATATTATATATATAATATATATAATATATACATACATACACACATGCATATATATTTATTTATCTGATAAGAACAGAAGATCAACAGTATGCTAGGCCCAGAGTTGAACATAGGTAGGAAACCAGACCAGATTATATTTGGGAGATCATTTAGCGCTTTCTGTGACCTCATGTTGCTCTCTGACACTGAAACCCATATTAAAAAACATTCTTACTGGTGCATAATGAAGTGAGAAGACCTAGGAGAAAAACTTAAACAGTATACCATCATTTTGGAAAGAAAAGCGATATTTTTAGACTTATGAACTCTAATTGATGTAATGATCGACCACAGCTCCAGAAAACTGGCAATGATGGGAAGAGTCAGGTGGCACAGTGGATAGAACACTGGGCCTAAATTCAAGGAAGACTTAAATTCAAATCTGGCCTCAGACACTTATTAGCTATATGACCTTAGCCAAGTCACTTAAATTATGTTTGCCTCAGTTTCTTCAACTGTGAAGTGGGGATAACAATAGTACCTACCTCCCAGGGTTGTTATAAGGAACAAATAAGATAATATTTGTAAAGCACTTAGCATGGTGCCTGGCACATAATAGGTGCTATATAAATGCTGGCTATTGTTTTTGTTGTCACGATTCATATTACCTCCTGGCATAGGGATTATAGACTCAAAGTGCAGAATGAAACGTTTTAAGTTTGGTGACTGTGTGGATTGTCTTGTTTGACTATGTTTCTAATACAAGGACTTTTTTTCTTTTAATTTGGAGGGGCTAGCAATAATATCACCAAAAGGAAAGAGAGTCATTAAAGCCTTTTTAAGATGCACAGAAAAGGAAAAACAGGAAGTTAGGAAGTCAACATGAATAAGCGAGACAGTTTTAAAAGTAACAAGTTGAATTTATATGCAAAAAAGCAAGTAGTAGGTAATAGAGATTTGCGGTTTCATTTTTCTTTTCTTTTTCTTTCTGTTTTACTTTGTGTATGACAATTTCATTTTTGGAAGTGTTTGTGAAGTTCAAAATAAAAAAAAATCATGAACTTTTTCCTGGTTAGGTTATATATGATCACATAAACACCTCAGTCTTCAAAGAATCAAAATTATGGATCATCTGCTGGGGAATGGAGAGATGAATAGTGAGGATGAATAGATTACAGCAGGTTACAGGCAATGATTTTTGTTCTAGAAGTGGCATAAAAAGGACCATCCAAGAAATGTTGATTGGACAAGGAGACTGGCAGTTCATTTAGTAAAAATGAGGAATTACAGCAGAATAACTAAAATGCCTCACTGGTCCCCATGAATGTTAAAAAAAAATTTGAGTTAAGCCTCCCTCCTTTTAGATAGATTTTCTAAGGTAGATTTATTTAGAGACGCGGACAAGAATGGAATAGGATGAGAAAGCACGTGTACATTGTGATCTGTGCTGGTGGAAGGGAAAAGTCATACCAGTGAGCTCATGGATCAATCTAAATATTTGGTTGCTGTTCAGCAAAGCAGCTGTTGTGTATTAGTTACCATTTCCTTATTGTAAGGTATTCAGACAGTCACTATGGATGATGCTTTACTTATACATTTTATAATTCCTCAGCTATTTAATTAATGAGGCAGCAAGTTGCAGTAGAAATAGTACCCGACTTAGAGTTTAGAGATTTGGATGTGAATTCTGTCGTTGATGCTTAGGTCATCTGTATCACCTCAGACTTCTCCTTTCTGGACCTTACTTTTCTTGTCCATAGGATAAGTCATCTGGGCCTTTTGATCTCTAATCGCCTTCCTAGATCCAGAAATCTGTGACTATGATTCTACTGGGAGCTTTGGGGTTAAGTTTCTAAAGCTGTCATCAGTTCCTCAGCCAACAAATATGATCCCCGGGGTCCCTTCCAGCTTTTAAACTGTGTGATTCTATTTATTGAAGATTTACTATGTGCTTTACAACGGACCAGGAACCATGGGGAATATAAGAGAATTAAGAGATAGAATTCTTGATCTTAATAATTAGAGGGTGATTTCTTAAAAAGAAATGTATTTTCAAAGAGCAATTCATTTAATCAGCTGGTTAATTTTCAATAGTTTTGAAGATTTTATTTAAAACAAGTAGAAGAGGAAGATAAAACAGTTCATGATGATATATTATGAAATAGGTGCCCGTCGGGTAGAGATTCTACTATCATTTGAGGGGATCAGGACAGGCTTCTTGGAAGAGGTGATATTTGAGCTTATCCTAAAAAGAAGAGATATGGAGGGAGTGTATACTTGTCATTTCTCAATAATAACATTTGCCCTCCCCATGTCATGCCTTCACACCAGCTGACCCTCATACCTGGCATTCGCTTCTTTCTCCCTTCCATCTCTTAATTTCCTCCATTTCTTCAAGATTAGGCTCATGTTCTATCTTCTATAGGAGGCCTTTCCTGGTCCTCTTGCTGCCACTGCTTCCTCTCTTTGATAGCCTTCTAGCCATCCATTTTTTATATATCTAGTATATGCCTAGTTACTTATGTCTTCTTTTCCCAATTAGGATGTTAGCTCCCTGACAACAGGAACAGTGTTTTTGCCTTTCTTTGTACTATGACCTGTGATCCCTCTGTCTTTAGGAAGATGTCCAAAATATCCAGTTTTAGGAACTAAAGAGTTAATGAATAAAATTCTGAATATATCGTTAGGAAGTGTTATAAGTATCATCAGAAATTTTTGTTGCCTCCCAAATAGCTGTGGCAATATCTTTCCAGCAAACCCTTCTAACAGTGATCAAGACTCCCTTGGAAAAATGGCTATTGCATCCCTGCTGGAGATTGGAGAAAGATGCATTAGAATGAGCTGCTTAGTGTCTGGGAATGACTCATTCCTATTCTCCCTGGAAGATGGTGAATGTTAGACCTCATGAAAAGCAATAAAATATATTAGTCTGTTGTGTTTTGGTACAAAGGGGGGGGCCAGAAAAAGTAACATGTGGGCAGTTTCCATATGTCATGAATTCCCTATCTCTAGACAATTTCAAGCAGAGACTGGATACCAGTTGGTTGGACATAATGTAGAGGAGATTCCTGCTTTACTTATGGGTTGGACAAGCAGCAGCTGTGGAAGTGTTGTGGAAAGATCTCTGGTCTTGGAATGAGGAGAAATCTGGGTTCAGGTCCCAATATTGACATCCTAGCTCTGTGATCACGGGCAAATTACTCTCTGAGCCATGGAATGGAAATGGTACCACCTGTAGGAACACTGCCCTCTAAGGCTGTAGTGTAAAGTGAGATGCCAACCTTTAAGCACCACAGTGTGGTTTTTTTTTTAGGGGGGGAATATGAAAGGTTGGAGTAGGGTTTAGTCTTGTGATTTTATTAGTATAGGGAAGTTAAATGATTTGGCCGAGGCCATATAGCCAGTGTGTATAAGAGATATGGTTTGAACCCAGATTTTCTGGGCTTTAAGGCCACACTCTTTCCCCAGGCAGTCATGTATAGATGCCTTTTGAGGCCCCTTCCAACTTCAGTGGGTGGGTAATGAGGAAGTCAGATTTCTATCTTAGGGAAACAAAGTATAGAGAGAGCTTAGGGATGGCTGCCTTCCTTAAATCCTGCTAGAAACTTTCTTCTCCCTTCTTTGATTTCAAGGAAGGGGAATGCTCCCAAATGTGAAGGTGGAAGCATAAACAAAGTTAAATCAAATCATCAAGAATGTATTTAGCTTATTGTGTGCTAGACACTGTTCTAAGTACTAGGGATACAAAGAAGGGCAAAAACAGCGCCTGCCCTCAAGAAATTCACAGTCTAATGGAGGAGACAACATGCAAACAACTATGTGCACACAAGATATTGGCATAATCTCAGAAGGAAGGCATTGGAATCAAGAAGGAAGAGAAAAGCATTCTTGAGGAAGGTGGGACTTTAGCTAGAACTTGAAGGAAGCTAGACACCTATTTTTCCAGTGAGGAGACATTTGCCATGAGGAATAGGACTATTGGCAGCTATGTCCCATCACCACCAAATTTGGAATCCATGGCAACATATTGTTTATCCAGAAACCTTTACGTTTTCAGAAAAAAGCTAAAAGTAATAATTGAAAAGGATATCATTCATTCTCTTATTTTTAAAAAGGGGGCTGAGGGAATTTTAGGAAAGCAAAACAACTTTTCTGTTCCAAGGACCTGTGAGTGAGATAGTTGATTTATTTATAGTGGGCTAGCAAGGGAAATTCCCATACTAAAATACAGAAGGTTTGGTTTCCTAGCTGTCAGCCTTCAATCACTCCAAAGCCTGCAGTTTTCTAAAATTATTTCTTACTAGGTATGTTTCTGGGGCTTTGCATTATTATTTGCTAAATACATTAAAATCCTGGGACAGTTGGCCCTTTGGCTTAGAAACCCTTCCTATTTTCCACTTAAACACCATATAAATTCAGTCCTTTGCTCCTTGGAGAAAGAAATATGCTCAGGCCCCACATAAAGAGTGGAGGCCAAGTCTTGCCCAGTTGGGAACCTCTGAGATGCTCAGTTGGAAAGGGGTGTCACTGCCAGAGATGCGGTGCTAACTTTCAGCAGATTTTACTTGGTATTACAAAAGACAGCTCTTAAGAAATGACATTGCAGTGAGTTCAGGTATCTTTGACTCCACACTGAATTTCTCTGGGGACACTCTTGGCCTGTGCTGAGAACAACCCAGCTGGGGCAGTTCCCAACTTGGAGTGAGTGAAAATGAAGGAAAGGTGTTGGATAAGCCTCATGCTTGACATGCTCCATATAGGGAAACTTTTGTCCTTCCCTTTCTCTTGCTAGCGTATTTGGGGAAAATGGAGGTCATAAAGCAACTATCTGATCCCTTTTAGGGCAGAACGTGCAAATAAATAAGGTGAGAACTGAGTAATTTCTTCCTGAGTAGTATTATCAAGGGCAATGGGCCAACAGTTGAGACCCCTTCCGGATAAAAGGGTAAAAAAAGAACTTATTTATATAGGATTTCTCCTCCTTTCTTGGAAAATATGCAGGAGCCAATTCCTTCTAATTCCTAACCTAAATACCACATATAGTATTCTTTGCCCTAGGTCAAATTAGAGGACTTCCCCTGGAAGTCACCATGACTTTTCTCCTTATCACAGATGGAGATCATAGACTCTCAGAGTGGGAAGGGACCTCAGATGTCATTTAATCCTAACTACTGGGAAGCACTGTGGTACAGTGAAAAATTATTAGATGTGGACCCAGAAGACCTGGATTCAAATCCCATTTGTAACTCATCCTACCTGTGTGGCCTTGGGCAAGTCACCTAACTTCTCTAGTTTCCCCATCTGTAAAATGAAGAGGTAGGACCAGGTGACCTCTACAGTGCCATCCAGCTAGGTAGTGCAGTGGATAGAGCACTGAGCCTGGAGTCAGGAAAACCTGAGTTCAAATCTGACCTCAGATTTGTGTTGGCTGTGTGACCCTGAGCAAGTCCCTTAATCCTGTTTGCCTCAGTTTCTTCCTCTGTAAAACAGAGATAACACCTACTTCCCAGGGTTGTTGTGAGGATAAAATAAGATAATAATTGTAAAGTGTCTGCCATGGTACCTGGCACTAAGTACCATATAATAATTATTAGTGGTGTTGGCATGAATCTCTAGTCTTTTGATTCCTTTCTCAATGCTAATCTTCATAACATCCCACTAGTTACAAAGCTTCCATGTGAAGACCTCCATTGATGATGAACTCACCCCTTTATCCAGTAGTTCACTCCGCACCTCATCCTGCTTGACTCTCTTGTTCATGCCCTCCCATAAATCCCCCATGGAGGGTCCACCCCACACTTTGGGGGTGGTGGTGAGGGCTTCCTCTAGATACAGATATTGCGCAGATACCATTGGAGAACGTAAGCTGTCATTTGGCTATCCCTTATTCTTATTTGTGACCAGATAGCCATCAAGCATTTCGGTAACATTACCCTTGGTGAGTCTTGTTGAGATTTCAGTTCCACCATTTAAAGTCAGAATTTTAGAGTCGGAAGGAGTATAAAAATCATCTAACATAATCCCCTTATTTTCAAAATAATAAAAGGAGGTCTAGGCAGGTGAAGATCTTCATTATTAGTGTCTATCTTCAGGTTTCTCCAACCTCAAGACCTCTCATTCCATCATCCTTTCTTCTTTGCTAGTTTTATATATGGATATGCCACCATAGGACAACTCTTTGTAAGACATTAATCCAAATTTACAGATGGACTGGGATAGGAAACAAAAATTAGTATTAAGTGGGCACTCCTTTGGTTGGAGGAGAGGGGAAAAATGGGTTTCTCTAGGAACTCATTCTATTTAATGCTTCTATAAATTATGTGTAAGGGGGAGTACACAAGGTTGCCAAGTTTCCAAATGATATTAAGCTCTTCTGGGTAGTGAAATGCCAGGATAACTGGGAAGGACTTCAGGAGGGTCTGGCAGTGGGCTTAAAACTGCCATATAAGCTTTGGTATTAGGTAATGCACTTAAGGAAAAACAATACAAACTATACATGTAGGATGATAGGTGATGACCTCCTATTTACAACCAGGACATGGAATTAGGAATTATGGTAGAGTGTCCCCTGAAGATAGCCCTATGTACTGCTGTGGCCAGCAGGACCAACAGACTTATTGGAAAAGGTTTTGGAAACAGCACAAAAAACCAATAGGAAACATGATTCATCTGTACCTAGGATACTGGGTGTAGTTCTGGTCACCGAAATTTAAGAAAGATAGAGATTAGGAGAGAATAGAGGCATCTATCATGTCTACAATGCTGCATAGAGATATTTCATACTAGCTGACATAAGTTGCTCTGTGTGGGTCTGTGGAGTTGGTTGGAGGGAGTAGTGAAGGCTAAAGGGATATCAGGGCCAAGTACAAAAGCTCCTAATAGGAAACTGTGGCCAAAGTCATGAGCCAAAGGCATCAGACTGGGAGGTTGGTGAGAGGGAGAAACCACTAGGTCAAGGGGATTGGCCAACAGCAGGGGTCAAGTATAGGTCTGATTATGGGGGTAGGTGAAGGGGGCCAATTAAGATTGGCGGATGATGTCAAGAATTGAACTTCAAAAATAAGTCTAAAACATCTAGAATTTTGTACAATAACTTTGAACAGAATCCTTTGCCTGACAGTTATTTACTCACTGGGCCCTTAGCAGATCCTAACATCAATTGAGTAAATAAATATTGAGTAAATGTGAGTAGAGGGCATGCATCCTTAAAGAAGCATTGTTTTAGTTGGTTGAACCTGACATCTTTTGTATGAGAAAAAAGAAACTAAGAAAATTAGGAATCTATTATCTAGAAATATGACTTTAATTGAATATACATTTTATTCAGCATCTTTTGTGGGCCAGGCATTGTGGTTGACTTTGAGGCCACAAAGACAGAGCAAAACACAAACAATGGTACCTACCCTCAGTCAACTTGGCCTGCAAGGGGTTAGATAGAGATCTATGAAATCATGAAGAGAATGGATACTAATATCATCTTGCATTTGGAATAGCATTTTATACAAGGAATTCCAAAAGTCCAAAAGTGTAGTTTTAAGCTACTAAAGCTTAAAAAAGCTCTGGCTTTTTGTATTTTTAAAACATTTCCAAATGTGTTACTTAAGTTTATACTCATAGAACTTTGATAAGATAAATATTTGTACTATAAAAGGTATTTATTTGCCTGGTATTGATATTTATAGTACTTTCCCTTACTACTAAAAAAACAAACAATTCTACAAACAATGTCTTTTTAACAAGCACAACCCCCCCCAAACCTCATGTTCATTTCCCCCCTATTTTTCTTTCTTCTCTTCTTGTTTCCATAGTGTGTTTTGCTTTTCCAGTCAATTCCCCCTCCAGACACTGAAAAAAAAAAGAAAAAGCATTTATTAAGCACCTACTATATGCCAGACACAGTGCTAATCACTTTACACTTTGATAAACTTCAGTATTTCTGCCATTCCAGAAAACATTATGTCCCAGATTGAGGACCTGTTCTTCCTTTTATTTTTTAGCATCCTCTAAATCCCACTCAAATGCTACCTCTTCCATGGGGCCTCCCTGATTTCTCCTATCCATAAATAGGAGAAAGGTGGTATGTGTGACTTCTCCAACTTTGATATGAAATTGTTTGTAATATTTTAACGCACTACTTGCACCCATGTATTTTATAGCCCTACTAGATTGTTAGCTCCAAGAAGGGGAGGGAGCTGTCCTCTTATGTAAACTCTGTATCTGTGTCTTATCTAAATATCTAACTGTATCTTCCCCAACACCTAGCAGGGTTTGAACACAGTAAATACACAACAATTTTTATTTCGATTCTACACTCCTTCATTAACAAACACCAAATAAAATGTCCATTTCCTTATAATAGTAGAATAGAAAAAGAGTATTATACATGAATTTACAGATTCCTATTATGACAGCTTTCTTTTCTTTTTAAGCATATAATAGAATTAATCTGTAGCTTTCAAAGCTATCTTGCTTTTCTGTGCTTCTTTTAGGCCTTCCACCTCTTCTCAGCATTAAAAAATGCCTCAAATGACCCTCTTTTTGGGCTACTCTATTCCTACCCTTTTAGCCTTCCAACTCCCCTTCTACTCAATTTGGGGGGAAATTAAGAAAAGACAAAGCCCTCAACACAAATAGGTGGATAATAAATGTTTGAAAAAACCCCCAACAAATTCTTCAATTGAATTTTAACAATCTATTATTTGTAGCCACAACTTTCCTGGGACATAAATGATGTTCAGTAAATGTTTATTGGGTGACTCTTCATTTCTCATTGCATTGGATAATTGTCTCCACAAGTCTTTTGCCTTGCCATATTCAAATACACAATGTTGCTGTGTTTTCTTCTCTTGGACCACCACTGTCTCATTTCTCTCTTTTTCTTGGCCTTTTTATTAGTTATTAACCCATACTTGTTATGCAGATTCCCACAAGATATTCTCTGCTTTACACTAATTCATTTCCTATAGTCTCTTAAAGAACCTTTAAATATCCTCATTCTTCCATATGTTATAAGTGGGACTGAGTGGAGGAGTCTTTGATAAATTTTGTGTTTCCTGAATGATTTGAAAAGACTACAGATCATGACCCTTGGTTTGGAGGCATTCGAAGAGCATTTTCCCATGGACAATGGGCATATCCTTGCTGGAAGATACAGGTACAACTTGGTTGACTCTGGCCCTTCTGTCTTGGGCTAGGCCTGTTACATTTTTATCATCCTCGGTGTTCTCAGGTATCCTGAAAGGGTTGGGGAGTCTCTCTTCTATCAGTTTATGCCCAACCAACCATGTTCTCCCCATGTTAGGGGCCTAATGTCAACAACCTGCTTCTTGGAAATGCAAGATTGCCAGAATAGCCTCTGCTAATGGGATATTAAAGCCCTGTCTTGGCAGGAGTGGGGTGAAGGGATCTGCACCTTGCCACCTCCTTTTATTACATTGACTTACTCACATAGTGCAGGTCTGGTGGGAAGAGGGTTGCTTTCAGTTACCCCCAAATAAGCTTTATGTTTAGAAGGGAATAGAATAACAGGGTAGTACTGTGAAACTTGGGGGTGGGGAATGAGGAAGAAGTTAGACTCTTGGAAAGAAGATCTCATTTGAATGTAAAAGAATGGCTTTTCTATCAACCTTGAATTCAATTCCCACTGTGTAGCAGAATCTGAGAGGCTCGATGTCATATGGGTTTTTTAAAAAACCTGTTTATAGGTTCTTATAAGTCCTTTCCAACTTTTGCATGTGCTAAGAGAGTGAAACAAAGGCTTTCTCTCCAATGATATTCATGTTGCTATCTAATAAATACTGTAGGAACTCTGTTACCCACCTTTGGAAAAAAAAAAAACCTAGACATAAGGTATACAACTCATATATAAGGAGATATTTCTGAAATACTTCTAGATGAGGAAATGAACCAAGGGGTGATAAATGACTCTTGGGGGAGGGGAGGGCAGTCAGCACCCAGGATTAGACCAAGAATGTATGATTTCAGTCTTGGGGAGCAATAGGTCATGGGTTACAATATCCAATATTTGATTTTATGGGTACAGCTCTCCTTTGGTATTTATAAATCACTTTTCTGGTCCTATTTTAGGTCTTGGCTTTTTCTCCTCTGTTCTACCACTTTCTGGACCACGTTTGTTTCTTAGGTCATCCCTTTCCAAATATATTTTTTCATAAGGAGCTTACAAATTGAGTCTGCCTCTATCATTTTACAGACGAGGAAAGTGACATTCAGAGAGAGGAAATGACAAGCATACAGCTAATAGTAGCAGAGCCAAGCTGGGATTTCAACCCACGTCCTCTCACTCTGAATGTAACTTAACTTTCCACCATACCGCATTAGAGGACTTCCTGACTCCCACTTTTGTCCCTTTTGCTTTTTTTTGCCATTGAGGGAGGATAAAAGCCCCAATAAAACAAAGCAGTTAGGCAGAGCTTCTAACTTCATTCTTTCAGAAGCTGTTATACTAGCTACCTTCAAACTGTGTTTGTCCTTTTGTTCCATAGCCATCATAAAAGTCTGCATCGATGGGACTTCCCACCCTGTTGGCAGGAGTATGGTGTTTCCTGTATGTCACTAATGCACAGGAAAATTGGCATGAGAAGCTGTTTGATCAGACTTGCTGTGTTTTCTAGTGATAACTTCCAAATCCCCAACTTGTGCACTCCACCCATCCCGATCTTCATTTACATTTGCAAATCTTTATTTCATAGGATCATCGGATTTACATCTAGAAAAGTCATTTGGTCTAACCTCCTTATTTTACAGAGGAGCAAACTGAGGCCCAGAGAAGTTAAGTGACTTGTTCCATCATACTAATGTTAAGTTGAAGACCCTGTATTTATATAGGATGATGGACTGTTGATAGACACATATATGGGACCCCAGTGCTCTGAAATTCAGTGTTCTTTCCACTATGGTTGTTGTTGTTTAATCATTTCAATTATGTCCAACTCTTTGTGACCTCATTTGGGGTTTTTCTTGGCAAAGATGCTGGAGTGGTTTGCCATTTCCTTCTTCAGAGCATCTACTGTAAGCAAGGTCAGTCCTGTGCTAGGTGACGAGACAGAGAGAAAGATGAGAAAGACAGAATCCTTGCCCTAGAGGAGTAAACAAGCTAGGCTAAGTGGTGTGTGTGTGTGTGTGTGTGTGTGTGTGTGTGTGTGTGTGTGTGTGTGTGCACATGCGCATGTGCATGTGTGTGTAGGTGGGTGGGAAGAGAATCAAGGCAAGTACCTACAATCATATTATATGGCAGGATGTCATAAAGGCCATAAAAGAGTTATAAGCCAAGTACTGTGGGGGATCAGAGGAAGGAGAGATCACCTGGAACTTGTTTACCATTTTCTTCTCCAGCTCATTTTACAGATGAGGAAACTGAGACAAAAAGGGCAAGTGACTTGCCCAGGGTTACACAGCTAGTAAGTGTCTGAGGCCAGATTTGAACTCAGGTCTTAGGGAAGCCATGACTGAAATGACTGGACAACATTAACAACTTCCTGCCTCCAGCCTGGCCACCTCCTAGTTTATCCTTATGCTACTATGGTGCACTTCCTTCTTAGAGTATGTCCTGAAGCTTCTTACTGGCCTATGTTCTGCTTTACACCTGCATTCTACCTTGTAGCTTTGCTAGTAACAAACAAAAGCCCAACATTTTCATTTTAAAATCTCTGGTATATTCATGAAATGTTTTATGTATTTATTTCCCTTCTTTTCTTATTCACAATATGGGACTGCCTCTCTGCACTATGATCAGGCTCAGCCTGCCTATCCCATTCTGTATATGCTTTAACTTTGACGTCATTTCCTCATTAGAGGGTCCACTGACCACATATGCAGCAAGAGGCTTCAATTCCATCTTGGTCTCGTTGGCTCTGTCAGTGGCATTTCTTTTCACACCTGCCCACTGAGCTGGTCCTGTGTTTTCACTCTTTGTGCCTTTGCATGGTCTTGAAGAGAAAATCATACATCGACCAGTCAAAAGCAATTTCATGATTTAAACTCTCATCTAGCACCTTTCAAAATTTCTCACCAAACAGTAAAGCACTCCTCCCCCCTTTTAAGAAGACTCTTTTACGTCTCTCTTTTGCTGTCCTATGTTTACAGGGTGATGCCTGTGAAAATCTGGGCATGAGCATTCGGTAATATCAGTCTCTTTCAGTTTCTAATATATGCTTTTGCTTCTTTTTAAAAGATCGTTGCTAATATCTCTTGCCTGAGTGTGCTATTCCTTGTACTTCTCTCCTACAGGCCATTGAAAATAGCAGCTGGAATCTGGCACAGGTGGGGCCTCAGAGGTCTTGTAGAACTCCGCAGCAAGGCTGTCAGATCCCATCGGTAGCATACACATATCGCTCACTACTTGAACTGGGATGTCTGGCCATTTAATCATCTGTTTATTCATCCCTTCATTGGAACCCTGGTGCTAACATGTTTCTGTTTCTGCTTCTGTTCCTCCTCTACCTTCTGAGATAGTTCCATAAAAGACACAGCTATTATTCACAGCTTTTCATTCAGTCCAATCCGAAGGTATCTATTTTTGGCTCCAAGTTCATCACTCTCTTTTCCTTCCTTCTCTGGGAGGTGATGTGGTATAAAGGAAAGAGTCAGGAGACTTAGGTTCAAATCCTGCCTCTGACACTATCTACTTTTGTGACCTTGGGCAAGTTGCAGTAGCACTGGATCTCAGTTTCCCCATTTGTAAAATGAGGTTGGATGGCCTCTGAGATCTCATTCAGTTCTAGATAACACTTCTTAAAATCATATTTTTGGAATCAATCTGGGCTAGGTGACTTGCCCAGGGTCACAGAGCTGGTAAGTGTTTGAAGTCACATTTGAACTCAGGTCCTCTTGATTCCAGGACCAGTGCTGTATCTACTTTGCCACCTAGCGGCCCTTGAGATAATACTCTTAAGAGGTTTGTAGAGAGAGTTCTCTTTCTTACTTGCTTTTTTCCCCCCTCCCTTCATCACTTCGACCTGTTCATGCAGATTTATATCAGAAAGAAGTTAAGTGACTTGCCTAGAGTAAGTGCCTGAGGCCAGATTTGAATTCAGGTCTTTCTGACACCAGGCCCAGGGCTCTATCCATTGCACTACCTAGCTGTTTTGAATCCTTTTTTTTCTTCCTATTTCTGTTTCACATGTACCCTCTGTCATCATTTGACTCAAAAAATACTTAGTGAGCACCTACTATGTTGTTATTCATTTGTTTCAGTCATTTCCAACTCTTTGTGACTCCATTTGGGGTTTTCCTGGTGTGTGTGAGTGCATGTTGGAGATGGGTGAGAAGGGGAGCAAGGCAAATACATACAACCATATTATATGGCAGGATATCATAAAGGCCATAAAAGAGTTACAAGCAAAGTACTGTGGGGGTTCAGAGGAAGGAGACATCACCTGGAGCTTCCTACGCCTTGCTCAGGCCTCTTATCATATTTTGAATGTCTTCCTGTCTCAACAGGAATTTACTCAGTCTCTAGTATTCTGCCAAATTTCCCAGATTTTGAGAAATTAATTTTGGCCTTTATCATTGCAAATAAAAATTCAGCCTCTTCTCCTGTGCGTGTCATAACCTTTGTTCTTTCTTGAAATAAATATGCTCAATTTTACCAGGTTGCTTCCTTCCCCCTACCTTCTTAGAAGTACGTTACATGAGGTTAGCCTGTTAAATACAAATTAACATGTATTTTTAAAGTCAAACTCTAAATATTTGATTTCATATATTGATTTCATGTTTGGATCTATCCATTATTTCATTAGTACAGATATTCCCTCCAGTGATGCATTTTAGAACCCTACAATGTTACCTCATCCTATACTATTCTTGTGCATGCCTTTGTGTAAGTTTTTTCAGGGGGAATTGACCCAATGTGCTTTATACTTTCATCTAGTTTTTATGATAGCTTTGTGGATGCCATTGTATCATTTAGGTAGCCCAACTTTTGTCTCTTTTTCTTGATACATGTTAGACCTTTTTCTTCTGTGCACAGTAATGTGTTTTGTGTACTCATGTGCTAAACCAAAATTGTTAACATTATTATGGTTCCCAGATCTTTTGATCAGGTGCCCTGCACTTTCGCTCATTTCCCTTGTAAATCACTCAATTACTGACTATTTATGTGGACTCTGCCCCTCCCACTGTATTTATATCACTTTGATTTTGCTAGCTTTTTTTGTTGTTGAGTTGTTTTAGTTGTGTCTGACTGTCCATGACCCCATTTGGAGTTTTCTTGGCAAAGATACTGGAGTGGTTTGTCATTTCCTTCTCCAGCTCATTTTACAAATGAGGAACTGAAACAAGCAGGGTTAAGTGACCTGCCCAAGATCACACAGCTAGTAAGTGTCTGAGGTTGGATTTGAACTCAGGTCCTCCTAATTCCGGAACCAGTGTCATCTAGCTGCACTCTTTGATTGCTTACCTAACTGCTAAGTTCAGCTCTTCACTGAACCCTGCCTTTCATGTGTGCTGTGCCTCCCCATCCTGGCTTACCTTCAGCTGTTGGAATCCAGCATAAATAGTCTCTCCAAACCATAATCCCACAGTCTGCCTAGAAAACACAATAAATCCAAGCCCCTGAAGCTTTGGAAGTTTAGCATTCAGGGCAGCTAGCTGGTGCAGTGGATAGAGCACTGGCCCTGGATTCAGGAGGACCTGAGTTCAAATCTGGCATCAGACACATAACACTACTTAGCTGTGTGACCCTGGGCAGGTCACTTAACCCCATTGCCTAACCAAAAAAATAAAGTTCAGCATTCATTTGCTCTGCCTCCCTTGGTTATTGGTTCTCTCCTTGGCTGGGCTGCTATGTTTTTCCTCTTGGTAAGGAGATTAAGTATTTGCTGTTTAACGTCCCTCTTGTGGTGATCATACCTCAGCATTTCCCTTCCTGAAAAGTTTTGCTGAAATGCTAAAAAAAAAAAAAGAATGAGATAGGTAGGAAGATGGGGTTAATCAACCAATATTGGCCAAAGTTCCAGAGCTGCCTGAAGCGAAAGCTATTCGGAAAAAGTCACATTCACTTCTTTTGGAGCTTTTCCCTGTACTTGTAACTTACCTGGTCTTCCTACTTGCTGGAAGGGGAAGCGATAGTATTAGGGAAGGCAAATAAGTTTTCCAGGTCCTTAAGTAGGATATTTGGAAAGTCAAGACAAGTATTTATTAATCACCAACTATGTGATAAGGCAGAATGCTAAGTACTGTGGATATAAAGAAATCAAAAACAGTCCCTGCCCTTGAAGAGCTTACATTCTAGCTGGAGAATCCCGGCCTAAGCTCCCAAAGTGGCACTCTAGGACCTACACCCAAGAAAATGGCCAATATGGCACCAAGTTCTGTTGGCTTTTCATAGAAGTTTATTGGAATCACCAGTTAAGGGCCTATAGTACCTCAGATTCAACTTTCAAGTGTTAAAAGAAGAGCTTTAGACTAAGGGCAACTTGAAATTCCAGAATCGCAAAACTGAAGGGACCATAGAAACCATCGGGTTCGAGCCTTTCCTGAATAGACATCGCTTCTTTAGGTGGTCATCTAGAATCTCTTAGTGATGAAGAACTTACATCTCTTGGGGCAGTTGGTTCCATTTCTGGATCACTGTAATTGATAGGAAGTTTTTCTTTCAATCAAATTAAATCTGCCTCTCTGTGACTTGGCCCATTATGTCTGGTTCTGCCCTCTGGGGCCAAGTAAAATAAAGTGAAGCTTCCTTTTATATGATGGCCTTTCAGATACTTGAAGATATCTAACATGGCCTCACCAAAGTGTTTTCTTCTTCAGGCAATACGTATCTAGTTCCTGTAACCAACGTTCATATACTGTCATCTTTTTTTTTTTCCATATACCATCATCCTGAGTGCCTTTACCATGCTGGTTAACCTCCTCTGGATACTATCTAGATTGTCAATGGTTGTCCTAAAGTATGGCTAACAGAACTAAGCAGAACACTCCAAATAGAGTCTGATTAGGGCAAAGTATTGTGGCCTGTCACCCATCTTCTTTCTGAAAACTGTATCTCTGGTAATGCAGCCTAAGATCACATGAGTATGCTTCCTCCATTTGTATTTGAGAATTTGACTTTTTTAAATGTTGTAGAATCTTACATATATATTTAAAATTTTATTGTCTTAGATTCGGCCTGTCATACTAATGTGTCAGGATTTTTTTTTCTTTGTTTGACAATGTGTTAATTGTTCCTTCTCACTTTGGACTGCCTCCAAATTACAAAGAAATGACACTGCTCTTTTTTATCCAACACATGGTAAAATTCTGGAACAGCACAGGACCCGAAAAGTATCCTTAGGGCATTTTACTGAGACTATACTTTAAACTGATATTAATTCATTAATGATTATTCATTGGGTCTAGTCATTCAATCAATTCTAAAACCAGTTAACAATACCTACATTTCAGTATTTTGTCCACCAGAATAGCACAAGAGGCTGTAATTACTTGATTGAAATCTAGTAATGGCTACAGAATTCCTCTGAGCCAATAGCCTAGGAACTCAACCAAAAAAGGGAATGAGATTAGTCTGGCCTGATTTGTTCTTAATGAAACCATGCTGGCTCCTAGCAATCACTACTTCCTTTTTTAAATGCTTATAAATTATCCTTTTAATATTATGTCCCAGATTTCTTCCAAAACTCAAAGTCTATCTCATAGACCTGTAGTTTGTAGATCTCACCCCTCTTTACTCTTTTTTTGAAAATTAGGACATTTTTCTTTTTTTTAGTCCTATAGAGTCTCCTTTATTCTTCATGATCACTGAAAATGGCTCAACAATCATGTCTGCCAGCTCTTTTAGTACACTATGATGTACTTTCTCTAAGTCTGGCGGCTTTCTCTAAGTCTGGGAGCCAGGTAGGTATTCTTTTTTGTGAAATATATTTTTATTGATATATTTTGCTTTTACATCACTTAGATTTCCCCTTGTATTCCTCTGTATCCCTCCCCTTTTAAGTCCTAGAAAGCCATCCCTTATAACAAGGATTTTTTTAAAGAGAGAAAGAAAATTAGAAAAACCAATAAATCAATAAAAAACTGACATTATTTACAATGTTCTACATTGTGCTTTCTATCTCAGCAAAAGAATGGGGGGATGTCTTCTCATATATCCTCTCTGGGGCCAAGTTTATCATTTGTAATTTTTTATTGTTTTGTGATAGTTGTTTTTTTATCTTTACATTGCTCTAGTCATTATATTCCTGGCTCTTCTTATTGTTCTTTGCATCAGTTTATGTAAGTCTTTCCATGCTTCTCTGAATTCATTATGTTGTTTCATACAGGACAGTAATATTCTATGACATTCTTGTACCACAATTTGTTTAGCCATTTCCTAGGGATGAGTATCTACTTTGTTTCTAGTTCTTTGCTTCTACAAAAAGTGCTGCTATACATATTTTGTTTCTATGGAGCCTTTCTTTTTGTCAATGATCTCCTTGAGATACATGCCTGGCAACTAGATGTTCTAATCCTACTTCAGTCTCTTACTAGAATTGTGATCTTGTACTAATCACTTACTCTAGAAGTTTTGGTTTTTCTCTGTTATCTATGTCATCATTCCTTCTCTCCATCGTGAACAGTCCCATCCCTTCTTTGATCTTCCCTTTGTCCCCAACCTATAAAAGAAGCCCGTCTGTGTTGCTCTTAGCATCCATCATCAGCTTTGGCTCATCCTGAGCTCTAGAAGTCTTGACACTCTTCTCATAGTCTGTCTTCAAGTATTTCAAAGGCTGTCACCCAGAAGAGGGACTTTTTACTGCTTGGCCCCAGAGGGGAAAACAAGGTATAATGAATGTGAGTTGCAAGGAAGCAAATTTAGTTTTGATGTAAGGAAAAACATTTTAACAATTAGAACTGTCCAAAGGTAGACAGGGACTGCCTTGGGAAGCAGTAGTCTCCCTGTCATTGGAGAGCAGCAAGCAAAGGTAGGGTGACTGCTATAGAGTGAATTCTTTTTAGAGTGCAGGCTGGACTGGAGAGCCACTTCCAACTCTGAAATTTGGTGGTTTTGTCTTCATCTTCAGTTACTTGCCTTACTTCAATCTTTTCTATTTAAATGTGTACGTATATGTATATGTTAGTGTAAGTCAGTCCATGAATTCCCTATATAGCCATATATGACTTAGACAGCTCACTATTTTCATTCTTATCAGCAGCCTGTGTCCCAATTGTTTAATTCTGGAACTGTTCCTGATTCCCTTCTGTGTAGTTCACTGGGTTCTCATCAGGAGTCCCTGCTTTTCTCTGGGTTAGTAGTGCTCAGAATATTTGCCCAAATGTTAGTAGATTTACACAACAGAAAGGCAGGGTTGAGGGGCAGTTGGGTGGGGTAGAGAGAAGACAGTAAATTAGGAAGAAGAGTGCTGACCCCTGAATGTTGCTGTTGTAAAGTTCCTTACCTGAACTGATCCAAACACAAGTTCCCTGGAAATTTCACTGTTCTGCACATAATTCCCCTGCACATATAGGGGTCAGCCAATTCAGATAAGCAGCAGGGAGAAGTTTCCTCTGCTGAATATCATAACTGCTATAGCACAGCTGCTTCCAGATGGGAGGGATAGCTCCTCCACTCAGTGAGGCTAAAGCTCTGGCAACCTGGCTCCACACTGGGGTCCATTAGACTGACACACACACACACACTCTCTCTCTCTCTCTCTCTCTCTCTCTCTGTAAATAGTATTTTTTTTTCCAATTACATGTAAAAATAGTTGTCAACATTCATTTTTATAAGATTTTGAGTTCCAATTTTTTCTCCCTCTCTTCCTTCCCTCCCCCGTTTCCAAGATGGCAAGCAATCTGATACAGGTCATACATGTGCAATCATGGAAACACATTTCCACATTAGTCATTTTGTGAAAGAAGAAACAAAACAAAAATGAAAAGCTACAAAAACCCAAAAAAGTGAAAATAATATGCTTCAGTCTGCATTCAGACTTCATAGTTCTTTCTCTGGATGTGATAGCATTTTCTGTCATGAGTCTTTTGGAATTGTCTTGGATCATTGTATTGCTGAGAAGAGCTAAGTCAATCATAGTTGATCCTCACAGCGTTACTGTGTACAATGTTTTCCTGGTTCTGCTCATTTCACTTAGCATCAGTTCATGTAAATCTTTCCAGGTTTTTCTTAAATCCACCTGCTCATCATTTCATATAGCACAATAGTATTCCATTACATTCATGTACCACAACTTGTTCAGCCATTTCCCAATTGATGGGCATCCCCTGAATTTCCAATTCTTTGCCACCACAAGAAGAACTGCTATACATATTTTTGTACATGTAAGTCCTTTCCCCTTTTTATGATCTCCTTGGAATCAAAGAGTATGCACAGTTTGATTGCCCTTTGGGCATAGTTCCAAATTGCTCTCCAGAATGGTTGGATCAGTTCATAACTCAACCAACAATACATTAGTACCATAATTTTCCCACATCTTCTCCACACATTAATCATTTTCCTGTTTTGTCATGTTAGCCAATCTGATAAGTATGATGTGGTATCTCAGAGGTATCTCAGGTTTAGAGCATTTTTTCATATGACTATAAATAGCTCTAATTTCTTCATCTGAAAACTGCTTGTTCATATCCTTTGACCATTTGTCAATTAGGGAATGACTTGTATTCTTATAAATTTGACTCAGTTTTCTATGTATTTTAGAAATGAGGGCTTTATCAGAGACATTGGTTATAAAAATTCTTTCCCAGTTTTCTGCTTACATTCTAATTTTGATTGCATTGGCTTTGTTTGTGCAAAAACTTTTCAATCAACATTATCCATTTTGTATTTCATAATGTTCTCTATCTCTTGTTTGGTCATAAATTCTTCCCTTCTCCATAGATCTGACAGGTAAATTATTCCTTGCTCTCTTAATTTGCTTGTGGTATCACCCTTTATATCTAAATCATATACCCATTTTAACCTTATCTTGGTGTACGATGTGAGATGTTAGTCTGTGCCCAGTTTCTGCCATACTATTTTCTAGTTTTCCTAGCAGTTTTTGTCAAGTAGTGAGTTCTCTCAGAGGCTGGAGTCTTCGGGATTATCAAACAGTAGATTACTATAGTCATTTACTATTGTGTCTTATATACACTATCTATTGCACTGTTCCTCTACTCTATTTCTTAGCCAGCAAATAGTTTTGATGATTGATGCTTTATAGTTTTAAATCTGTTATGGCTAGGCCACCTTCCTTTGCATTTTTTTCCCCATAAATTCCTTTGATACTTGACCTTTTCTTCTTCCTGATGAATTTTGTTGTTTTTTTTGTCTAGCTCTATAAAACAATTTTTGGTAGTTTAATTGGTATGGCACTGAATAAGCAAGTTAATTTAGGTAGAATAGTCATTTTTATTAGCTCATCCTACCCATGAGCAACTGATGTTTTTCCAATTATTTAGATCTGACTTTATTTGTGTGACGTGTTTTGTAATTGTTTTCATACAGTTTCTGGGTTTGTCTTGGCAGGTAGACTCTCAAATATTTTATATTGTCTACAGTTTTTTTAAATAGAGTTTCTCTTTCTCCCTCTTGGTGCTGAGCTTTGTTGATAATATATAGAAATGCTGATGATTTATATGGGTTTATTTTATATCCTGCAACTTTACTGAAGTTTTTAATTATTTCTGATAGTTTTTAAGTTGATTCTTTAGGATTCTCTCAGTATATCATCATATCATCTTCAAAGAGTGATAGTTTTGATTCCTTATTGCCTGGTCTAATTCCTTCCACTTCTTTTTCTTCTCTTTTTGCTAATGCTAAAATTTCTAGCACGATATTGAATAATAGGGGTAAGAATAATGGCATCCTTTTTCCAACCCTGATCTTTTTTTGGAAGGCTTCTAGCTTATCCCCATACAGATAATGCTTGCTGATGATTTTGGATAGATACTACTTATCATGGCTTTCAGGTGGTCCAATAAGTCTTAAATTATCTCTCCTGGATCTATTTTACATAAGGTATTTTACATTTCCTTCTTTTTTTTTCATTCTTTTGATTTTGTTTGACTGATTCTTAATGTCTCATTCTAATTAAGAAATTATTTTCTTTAATTAGCTTTTGTACCCCCTTTTCCACTTGACCAATTCTACTTTTTAAGGAGTTGTTTTCTTCAGCCAATTTTTTGTGCTTTCTTTTCCAAGCTGTGCTCTCTTTTTCTCATAATTCTCCTGTAAAATTCTCATTTTTCCCCCAGTTTTTCTTCTACTTCTCTTATTTGATTTTAAAAATCCTTTTCCACCTCTTCCAAGAGGACTTTTTGGCCTTGAGACCAATTCATATTCCTCTTTGAGGCTTTGTACATAGGCATTTTGATATTGTTGTCCTCTTCTGAATTTTTGTTTTGATCTTCCTTGTCACCACAGTAGCCTTCTATAGTTAGGGCTCTTTTTTGTTTTTTTGCTCACTTTTAAAAGTTGAGCTCTGCTCCTGGGGTATAGGGGACACTGTGCCAAACTTTTTGCTCTGGGGTCCAGGGATCCGGTCACTGGATTTCTATGCCAGGGCCTCTGGAGCTTGCTCACTGTGCTAGGGTGGCCCAGCCTAGTCGCTCCCATTGTGTCCTGGGTTCTGGGGCTGATAGCTTGTCTGCTGCACTGAGGCTGGAGTTCTCAAATTGTCCTGTTGTACACTGGCCTGCTGAGCCCAGACCGTGGGCTTGGTTGCTAATCTGTGCTGTGGCTAAGAGCCTTCTGCTGGTTTGCCTAGAAACCCCCTGCCCTGGGCTGCGCTCACCTTTTACCCAAGTGAGACGACTGTTACTGAAGCCCTTTTAAGTTATCTTGGGCTAGAAAATCATTTCACTCTTTTTGTGGATTCTGTCACTCCAGAATTCTTTTAGAGGCTTGATTTAACATTGTTTCTGAGGGAAACTGGGGAGACCTCAAGCAACTTCCTGGCTTTTTTCCACCATCTTGGCCAGTCTTTTTGCTTTTGCACTCAGTGATCATTTTATCACTGTTGGAAACAGCTTCATGTTTCCAGTTTCAAAAAGGGCTGAATTCTACTCTCAAGGATGAGCTTGCACAGATGACTGTCCCTGCTGTATTGGACAATGTGCCTATTCCTCTGTATCCAGATCAATTGTTAGCCAAGTGAGCCTATGGGAAAAGTAGATAATTATATCTCTGCCTATCAGCAGGGCAAGCCTATCTCCAATAAAGTACCTTAAACCTTTATGTGTTGAAAGACTACATGTTAGAAATTTGGAGATCTTCTTTCCTGGATTGGGGAGAGAGTGATGATTTGAACTTTGTGGTCAATGAGTCAAGTCAAGTTAACAAGCAATTATTGAATACTTGTTATGTGCCAATACTGTCCCAAATGCTAGAGCTTTAAAAAGGGGGAAAAAAATGGTACCTACTCTCAAGGTGTTCCCATTCTAATCAAGAAGAAAATATGCAGACAACTATGTACAAAAAAGATACGCAGAATAAATTGGAGATAATACTAGAGGAAAGCACTAGCGTTAAAGAGAATCAAGAAAGATCCCTAATACTTTTTATACCCTGTAAAATAAAGTAAGAACAATGTCTGTGGAGTTTTGAATCTGTCTTACCAGTTAGTTGCGAGTAAACCAGTTTTAGCAAACACCATCTTTAATGAAAGCATTTCACAGAATCATTGCTCTTAGATCTAGAAGGTACCTAAAAGGCCGTGTGGTCCAATTCCTCCGTTTTATCACTGAAAACACTGAGGTCCAGGGAAATTAAGGCTTGTCTAAGGTCATGCAGGCAATGTCTGAAGTGGTATTTGTACCGATGTCCTCTGAAACTAAACCCACTCTTCTTTCCATGTCTGTTCTGCCTCCCTCAAGAGCACAGGCAGTTTTAGCTTCATAGACAACAATTCTGGATCCAGAATGTTGGACTCTAAAAGACAAATAAGGCATATCACACTTCCATAGTAGGCACATCATTAATTTGCTTTGTTACATCATCAAGATAAGCAAATCTCTGGTTGCAAATGGAAGGCTGTTTTGTTTTTAATGGTTCACATGTTTTTCAGAAGTCTCTGACTTTTTGGAATTTCTTTAAGGATTCCAGTTTTCCCAACAAGCATTTAAATATACCACAATTTTATCTGATAGTAAGGATCCTTCTCTTTTCTAAAGGTAACCATGGTTATGTCCTGTCATCACTGTGGTGACTATGATTGATGGTGGTAGAATCATGATTCGTAAGAGAACAGTTGTTGGAACATTGACACACTAAACCAGTACTCTTGTCAAAATGCAAATTCACACAAAAATGCTCATGAGCAGAAGATCATGCTTAGTATGTCTCATAGGTATGTTTCTGAGTAAAGATAATGGTGAATTGGCCCATGAGATTAAATCCTTAGTCTAAATGGGAAAAAAGTACGTAGTCCTTGTTATTTGTTCAATTATTTTTGAGGCTGTCTGGAAAACTAATAGACTCATAATTGATATTCTTGCCTCTAGTCCAAGCATATGGGTTAATTTGGACTGAAAGTAGTGATGCCTCTTTTTGCAAGATAGGAGGGCAGAGAGGATTGATGAGACACCAAAAAGATTGTGGTGTAGAGGAAGGAAGCTGAGAGCACCCCTGTCAGTGCCATGTCCTGGGGCTTGTTCCTGGTTATTACTTCTGTGGATAAGGATTTAAACTCCCTGCTGACATTAAGTTATATAGTTCTAGGTTGAGTCTGTAGTCTACATTATCATTGTCCAGCCCCCTTTTTATGTATGGTATCCAGACTCCAGGATAGTATAGGATCCAAGTGTATATCCTATCCGCAGACACTGGGGGAACCACAAAAAAGACCAAGGCCTCCAGATGATCTCTTCAAAGGCATCCTTAGCCAGATACCACATACAGAAAATGCAGAGAGAAACAAGAGAAGGTCTTCATGCCTAAATCACTGTGTTGCTCTTCCAAACATCACCTGGTCATTCACTCCCACAAGTTTTCATTCACTGCATGGTGAATAGAGCCAACTGTTTTCATCTGTAAACCAAGCCTGCCTGTCTGCACTGCTCCCATCTGAGTAAGGTTTCCTTATAACTCAGGTTGGGACAGAATTGCCAGAGTTCATCTCTGGTTTGTGGCTTCAGCTTTGCACTTGGTTGCTCTTTTTAAAAACCAAACAAACTGTATTTTTGTGATGTAGAAACTGAAGTTATATGGGTTTGAGGTAAAAGGACATGAGAAGAATAAAAAAGGTTTGGAATGATTATTGTGAAGAATATGAGTAGCTGATGTTATATGCTGATGGGCAGTCAAAGAGCAGCTAAAGTTATGTGAATTACAATTATGATGTGTGAAATCAATGTGGTCTCAAACAATGCTGATTAAGCTAGGGGTGAAAATGAATAAATGTGGAAGTTACAGCATAGCTTAGGATTAAAAGATGGGAATTCTCAAAAAGTCAAGGTGAGGAATTTGAGGACGGTGCCTAGGAAATGATTTAAGTAACTTACACAGGGAATAGGTGGAAGGCCAAATTAAGATAATGAGTGTTTGGGGGAATAGACTTGAAGAATAGGGAAGAGGGAAGAGATTATAAGGAGATTACAGAGTAAATTCAATGCCAGCGAGGTGGAGGAGAAGTGGACATATAGAGAGTTAGGTCAGAGTTGAATTTGGAATTTGTAGGTTTAGGACTGGAAGGTGCTTTAATGATTATCTGATGGAACCTGTTGCTTCCCTCAAAGCTCCCCTCCCCACCAACATTTTGCAAATGAGGAAGCCCAGGTAATAAGCAGTACTTTAGGATCTGAACCGTGTCAAAGCCAGTCTGACTCCAAATCCAATGTTCTTTCTACTACCTGGAATTTGAAAGTTCAGGTATGTTCTCTTAAGGAAACTTGTTCTGGAGTTACCAGGCAGCCACCTAGGACCAAGAGGATCTTGTGGGAGCAATGAGGAAGAGCAAATGAGTTTAGAATTTTGTCATTGGGTTAGTTTTGGCTTGGGTCCAACTTTCGGCCATATGATTTTTGTGGGAGAAGTGAAATAGAAATAAAGGCTTTTAGAGGAGAGAATTCTAAGAAAGACTTACAAGAGTCATCAGTATAAATATTGAAGTTATTTAGGATAATGGCAAGGGGTTGAGTGAAGAGGTGAGGGTTGTATTATATTTATCTGTGTAAATACCTTTTTCTTTTTATTAGATTGTAAACTCTCTGAAGGCAAGGGCTGCATCTTACTAATCTCTGTATCCCCTCCTGGTGCCTAGAGCAATGCATAAAACCACAGGTACTTAATAAATGTTTTTGAATGAATAACCCTATGAACAAAGTATTAAATTGATTCAGAAAAGTGGGAAAACATCCTGGAAGATAGTGGATGAAGGAAGTGAGAGGGTGATGTAATTGGGCTGCATGAACATTGAAGTAAGAAAGCTTATTGAAGAATGATGACTGAATGTTTTGGAAGAGAAAAGGGAGTATATTTCCCCTTGTGAGAGAAAAACAAAAAAGACTGTAAATGAGGCAGCTAAGTGGAGCAGTGGATAGATTTCTGGCCTTGGAATTGGGAAGACTTGAGTTCCAGTACGACCTCAGGCGTTTGTGACTTTGGGCAAGTCACTAACTTTGGTTTACCTGAATTTCCTCATCTGTAAAATGGGGATAATTATAACACCTCTTCTACAGGGTCATTATAAGAATCAAATAAGATGACATATATAAAGCTCTTTGTAAACCTTAAAGTATTATATAAATGCTAGCTATTATTATTGTTGTTGTTTATTTATCATTATTATTATTAATGTTATTCAGTCATTTTCAGTCATGTCTGACTCTGTGACCCCATTTGGGGTTTTCTTGGCAAAGAGACTGGAGTGGTTTACCATTTCCTTCTCCAGGTCATGTTACAGAAGAGGAAATGGAGGCAGACAGGGTTAAGTGACTTGCCCGGGGTCACACAGCTAGTGTCTGAGGCCACATTTGAACTCAGGTCTTCCTGAGCTCTATTTACTGTGCCACCTAGGTATCCTTATTCACAGTTATAACACTCCATAAATGCATTCTTAGAGGCAGCCTCCTGTTGTGGATAGTTTAGGGCTTGGTGTCATGAAGACCAGTGTTGAAATTCAGTTTCTGATACCGGCTCTGCCCTGGCCAATCACTGAACTTCCGGAGACTCCAGGCAACTCCTTACCAAGTCTGCTTACCTGGAGTTTGCTGTACTGCTGATGTGAATTCCTTGGCTGGCCCATTGAGTTGGGGACATGGAAAGGCAAGGAGAAACTCTACCTGGAGACATTTTTTAAGAGCGATGACTCCTTTAGGGAAAAGCCAGGTTTCAGTGGATTCGAGGAGATAGGTAACTGAAGGATATAGAGTCAGGGCATGCCTACCTCTTATATTTGAGGAGTAAGACCTCCTCAATTGGTCATTTGATTTCCCTGGCTTCTTTTGAAAATGGGCTTAAAGTCAGTTTTCTTCACGAGTCCACTCTGTCTCTTCATCCTATAATGTTAATGTCTGTCCTTTCAGATTCCTTTCCTTCTACTCTATTCTTTTGTGTACTTTGTCATTTGCACATTGTCTTTCCCATTAGATTATAAACCCCATGAAGGCAGGGATTTTTTCTGTTTTTGTTCTTTGAATCCCCAGCACATAGCTAGACTTCTGACATAGTCCTTGATACTGTTGAATGGTTCAACATACCTGCTATGTAGTAATAAGTAGTTGTCGTCTAACTGACTGAATAATGCAAAAGTTCCAAAGTAAGATAGGGATAGATGGAGCTGGACTGGACTTGTAATTGGGTTAGACTAATCTGCCCAGGAATATTAGCTGAGGGGAGACATAGAAGATTCAATTTATGTCTTAGATCATGATGAAAGATGATAGAGATTAGTACAGGCTGGAGTCACATATTTATTTTAGAGGAGAAGGTATGAATAGATAGTATTTAGTCAATGAAGAGGAGCAGCTAGGTGGTGTACTAGATAGAATTCTGGGCCTGAAGTTAAGAAAGACCCAAGTTTAAATCCAGCCTCAGACACTTCCTAGATGTGTGACCTTGGGTAAGTTACGTAGTCCTGTCTGCCTCAGTTTCTCATCTGTAAAATGAGCTGGAGAAGGAAATGGCAAACTATTCCACTATCTTTGCCAAGGAAACCCCAAATAGGGGTCACAAAGAGTCTGACTTGACTGAATAACAACAGTCACTGAAGAAACAATAAGTGAGTCCACAAACATTCATAAAGTACCTACTGTGTGCAAAAGGTAGTCCCTGCTCTCAAGGAGCTCAAAATGGAATACAGCATAACAAATTAATTACCCTCTGAATTTGAGTTGAAATTCCAATAATATGGAATGTCTCAATGATGGCATGAGTCCCCACAAACCTCTCTCCAAAGATTTTTTCAGCTTTATTCTGATGACAGTTTGAGTTGGGAACGGGAGGAAAGGACTAGAACCCTAGCTTCACATATCTTTCTCTCAAGTAGTCTGAGGCACTCCACAATATGACCCTAAACTACTCTTCTTGGTGTATCTTTCACTTGTTCAAACTGGACTAAACTAGTTGAAAGGTAAAGAACAGATCACCAATGCATTGATGTATTATTGATTGATCAACCTTCCTTATTTACTCTCTCCTGGTCTCTAACCCTGGCCCTTGGGAATGCCATTGATCTATTTTTTTGGGGGGGATAAGAATAGTAGATTCCACACATCAAAGAAGTGTCAAACTTTAGCTACAAAATTTCCTGAGTGCTCCCAAACCAGATTAGAATGTAATTGGGAAATATTTAACAAAATAAATAAAAATATAATATAACATAGTTATTTTTAATTTGTGGTTTTCTAAGTCAGTTTGCTGCCCTAAGGGATCTGTTTCTATTTGAGTCTGACATTGGTGTTGTATATTATTCTCCCTATGCCTAATAGGCATTTGCCATATCCACTTGAAGGCTGGGGAGGACTGGGCCCATGATTTTCTGGCATGTCAAATGTCTGCAGACAAGGGAGAGAGGAAGTTGCTAGAGATTAACGTCCCCCTTTCTCCTACATATACACACACCTGTGTCCAGAACTGTAGCTCATTTTGTGCCCGGGGCAAGTATGAACAATGGCACAAATAGCTCAAAAGGTATCCTCAGTAGAGAGCAGGAAGACAGAGGATTAAGCATCTATTGGGAGGGCACAGCCCAGGGTGGGGGGAAGCAGAGCTGAGGAAGAGTTTACCAGAGGATCTTGGATTGCAACTGCAGTCAGTTCTTTTTAATTAGTCAGCCTGTCAATGACCTGGCCACTTCACCTTGATCTGCCTATGTCCCACCAGTAGCTCTAGTGGAGAGGGAACATGGGGGTTACAGGAGGCTATAACCTAATATCTGTGGCCCACAAATACCTCATCATCCTCAGCCACCTGCATCTGATTCTCAAAAGTGATTAAAAGCAGGCAGAGAATAAGGAGGAACACGTGGGTGAGATAGATGGGAGAGTACCAAACCCATCCCCCTATAGCCCGCTGCGGGTGGTTACAAGTCTTATTTTTCTACTACGTAAGAATTGGGGCATATAACAGATCAGGCTAAAGGATTTAGCTGTTGCAATCTATTTTGGATTTTGTGATTTTATTGCTGTAGGGAATTACTAGTGAAGAAATAACCTCTCCCAATGCATACCAGCTACTGCTCTGTAAGTTCCTTCCATCCTTTCTCCCTCCCTCCCTTCATTCCTCCCCTCCTCCCTTCCCTTTCCCTATTTTGCCCAGGTGGGAAGTGTAGCAATTGCTCATAACTCCTGCCCCCCCCCCCCCCGCAATTGGCATGAAAATTTTGATCTTCCTTCCCTCCATTTCTCCCTCCTTCTCTCTTCCCCCTTTCTTCTTTCCTTCCATTTCTCCCTTCTTCTCCCTTCCCCCCTTTCCCTATTTTGTCCAAGTAGGAAGTACAGCAGTTGCCCATGGGCCCAACCCCCTCCCTTAATTGGAAACTTTGACCAGCTCTGTTTTTGACACAGGCAGGTTTGCCTTCCTTAGGCAGCCTGATGCCAACCCCTTTCCTCCCAAGAGCTAATCATATTGGAGCCAGATTTAGTGTAGATATCATCATCAGCCTCCTCAGAAGGGGAGATTAAAGGAATGCATCCGTAGGCATGTTAAAGTTTTATGGAATTTTCCAGGGAGCACTTGGAGGCTAAGAAAGTAACTTGTCCAGAGTCAGCCACTATGTTGAAGACAGGACTTGAGCTATACTTTCCTGCCTCCAAGGCTATATCTCTATCTATCATGCCACACTGGATTGTGTTTTAACCTTGTGTATTTTAATTTTTTTTTAAATCAGACCTGTGATTTTATCAGTGTAGGGAGCTCTTGGTTGGGAACTTTCTTCACCAATGCACCTTCTCTGCAGTTTCTTGTCTCAGAGATTTAGTTGCCTGGGGACCATGAGAGGTTATGTTTTTCTCAGAGTCACGCAGTCTGTGTTAGAGGTCAAATTCAGGTCTTTCTGACCTGAAGATCAGCTTTCTATTATACTGCATTGCTTCTCTGAAATATGAAAACAAGCAACAACAAATCTCTTTCCATTTCAAAAACCATAAAAATGCCTTACCAGTTTTCTTTTTTTTTGTGCTTTGTGAGAATTGTAATGGGGGAAGGAAGGAAGGAAGCATGGCCAGGGACCTCATGCTATAGTAATTTTGCCTTTTCAGATGACCCATTGACAGGAATAGTCTTGTCCTATTGGAATATACAATTTAATTCTGAGAGATAATAATGTAAGGATCCATTGTCTGCAGTTAACGTTGCTTCTTACCCTGATCTCAGTTGGGAAATAACTCTTATTGAGGCAGATATGATAGTGTTTGAGTAATTAAGACATACTGGTTGCCTTTGTGCCAGTTTACTCCCACCCCAGATACTATCTCTTCTTCTAGAGATGATAATCAAATTAATGCTACTATTCCTGGAAAGGATGTATTAATCAAATTGTCTTACGCTTCTACTCATCATTCCCACAACTTCCCAAACCATGCCCATCTTGGGTGACCACCCCTGTTATTTGTGTTGTCTTCCTCTGTTAGAATTTAAGCTCTTTGAGGGCAGGGACTGTCTTTTCTATTTGTATCCCCAACTTTGCACATGTAGAGAGTTCTTGCTTTACTTTGCATTACACAAATTCAGCTCCAATTCAGGCTCCAGCTTCAGCTCCAGCATCCCAGGCAGATGGAAGCAGGAGTGGTAGTAGCAGCAGCGGCAGCACCACCACCACCAGTATAGGTATAGCCCTCCTTCATTTCAGGGACTGAAGTCCTTCCCACAGTTGGAATGCCAGGGACTGAAGCTGCTCAGGCTTCAGGGACTCAAAGTGATGTAGGTTGTGAGGGTGGAGTTGGTGGGGAGCAAGCAGAATCCCCAGAGGGGAGAGGGAGGTCAGAGGAATGGTCTGTTTAAGTTAAGCTAGGACTGACTGTAGTATATACACTTATAAAATGCCTTTGAATTCATTCCTTCAATTATCTTTCTGGGTTAGGAAGCTTGGCCAAGATCCTGGAAATCACTGGAAAAAGAAGAAAAATAGGCAAAATCTTTGACTGCCATCCCTTAGCCAAAGAAAGCATTTGTTGAGAGAGCTAACAGTGGAAGAGAAGCTAGAAATATGGTGGAGGTTTGAGGTTTATTTTAGTTGCAAACACATCAATCACCTGTATCCTGCTTACCTGATCACTTAGGTGACCTCATCAGTTATCTATTGAGCTTTTTTATAAAGGTGTTAAATATGCCTAGTAGACAAGTCATAGAGGTCTACACAATGAAATCTCAGTTTCATCTGCAGATCATGAGAGATTTCTTGCTTGGGGATCTAGAACGGTTGCCATATTGTTTGTTGATAATAAAACAAGGCAACCTTGTTGTCCTTACTAATGTGCAGATTTTCTGTACTTCAAGTTGAAAGTTGAGATGGCACATGACAACATTACCAAGATATATTTTTGAAAGAAATTTCTCCGTAGACTTTGTCTTCCAAAACTTAGATGATCTCTTCTTTTAAGGATAAAGTTTAACAGTCCGGAAATGGGGATCTTTGCAAAGGAAAAAAAAAACAAACCTACCTCCCTGGCATTAGGATTGGAACAGGACTCTTCCCTCCCATTCTCTCCGAAGAAGAAGAAGAAGAAGAAGAAGAAGAAGAAGAAGAAGAAGAGAAGAAGAAGAAGAAGAAGAAGAAGAAGAAGAAGAGAGCAGTTTAGATAGACAAAACTTGGGATAAAGGCTAACCAAGCTCAATATTTATACTACCCCCTCCCTATCCTTTGTTACTGTCATCTACTAATCTCCAATTCAGTCTATCAGTGTTTTTCAGTGACTTTAAGTCCTGACTCATGACCTTCTTCTCCAACCTATTCTCTGCGTCATCTTCTGAGAATTCATTTTTTTTCTATCAACTTTCCTTGCAATTCCCTAAACAATTTGATCATACAATTCCTCAGCATTTTCAATCCCAGTGATCTCCTCCTCTGCCTCATTTCAGTTGCACACTGACCTAATAATAACACCTTTGACCTTACCATATCTCAGGGTCGTACTTCCTCTCAAATCCACAAATTTGGATTTTTGCTCTCTAATGACAATCTTCTGTCATTCTACATACTTCATTCTCTTATGCCAACTATACTTATCATTCTTATGACTGTTAGTCTCTTGGTCTGTGGCATCATCAGGTCTCTAAATTTAAAGTTGTCTATAGGTTATGGAAGATGACACAAAAGAAGTCCATACTTTGTAAAAATGTGTAGTATGATTTTTAGTTTTATATATGTTTCTATTTTTATTATATTTGATAATTTTTGTTTTTTTAAAGACTACTTATAATTTTTAAAAATTAACCTCCTCCTGGATATGTTATAGAATTTAAAGGGTTGCCTATTGATTATGGAGTGGCTGAACAAATTATGGTATATGAATGTAATGCAGTATTACTTCACCATAAAAATGACGAGAGATGATTTCAGAGAATCATGGGAATTATGACCTGATACAGATGGAAGTGAGCAGAACCAGGAAAACAGTTTATATGATGACAGCATTGTGAAGAAAAACAACTTTGAAAGATTGAAGAACTCAGATCAACCATGTCTCCAGAGGACCTGTGATGAAGCTTGTTACTTCCTGACAGAGAGGTGATGAACTCAAGAAAAAGAAAGAAAGAAACTTTTTTAGACATGGCCACTGTGTTAATTTGGTTTTGCTTGACTGTGCTTATGTGTTACAAGGCTCTTTTTGTCCTCTTATGTTTTAATTGGTAGGGGAAGTGAGAGAGAGATGATTGGGAAAAGGGATGCCTCCCCCCCAAAAAAAGAGGGATATGGAAATGTTTAAAAGAATACACAGAAGAGAACAGAAGGGCAAAAGGGAGCACAAACATACAGGAGAGTTTTGAAAGTGGGGTTTAGAATCTATTATGTACTTTTAAAAATGCCAAGTGGCTTGAAATGGAGATTCATGATTTCACATACAATCTTCTTTTTCTTTTTTTACTGTGTACACAGAGATACTTATTATGGGGGTGTTTAAGTCCAGAACAAAAAAAAATCAGACTGAATTGTTGTTCAGAGGTGGGATGGACTAGGTGATCTTTGAAGTCTTTTCCAACTCTGAGAGTCTGTGGATTTTACTTTTTAAAAAATGATCTAGATCCATGAATACCTTAGGAAGAGAGGGTTGGGAAGAAAGAAGTCTTTCTTTGGAATCAGAAACCTTGATCAACCTGTCTCAGAAAAGCCAGTTACCTGACAGTTAAAATAACAACCTTGAGTTTTAGGAGATTTGTGTCAGGGTTTCTGCAAGCTCATTTGCTTTGCCCAACTCAGAAAAGAAGACAAAAAGTGTACTTGATAACCATTTTTGGTTGGCTTACAAAACTTGTAGTCACTGGTAAAAACATTGTTCGCTTCTAAAAAAACAAAAATGGCCGAAGAGAAGTAGCCCTTGGCAGACCTTCTGGAAGGAGTCAAGGAAGAAGCCTAGATATTTGGCTGAAACTTCTCTTCCTCCATCCTAGCTACCAATCAGGCTTCTACAAGCTTGGAAACCTTGAACTTTGGCAAGGCAGAGGGCTCAGGTCTGACAAATGGGCTGAAATATTGGGGTTTGGCTCCTTCTTCCACATCTATGTTCAGTACAGCTGAATGAATTGTAGCAAGTTGTTGTGACTAGCCTTTTGATAGAGTCCAGAGTAATTAATGGGAAAAGAATGTCAGTTCTAGGCAGACTTTATGATGCACATCCTTGGCCTTGATTTTAGTTAAAATGATGTGATTCATCTCTGGAGGTACTGAGAGTAATTATGAAAAAGGAAAGTAAATAAATTCTTAGACTCTGGTCTCTGGGGTAGTGAATCAGACCCAGCTATGCTTATCTTAAGGTAATTCACATTACTAACATCCTGGTTAGAACTACATATAATATTTTTTTTATCCATGGGAACTAGAGCCTGTTGCGAGGTCATCAGTGATAACTCATTTCTCCTTTCCTTGATCTATATTTCTGAAAAAGATCTCCATCATGATTTTAGATTATTCTTTGATATGACAAACAAGCAGTCTTTATAACTGACATATAGAGTTTTTCTTTAATTGATAGCATCTGATTGTTAACATTCGGGGTGAAATAGATACCTTTCCATGGCCTTTGGAGGTCAGGCATTTTATTCATTAAATGTTTTGAGAGGTAGCAAGGTATAGAGGGTAGAGGCCCAACCTTGAATCAAGAAGAGTTGGGTCTAAATCCTACCTCTGATGGGTAATGACTTTGTGACTCTGGACAAGCCATTTAACCTCATAGTGTCCCAGGCAACTCTTTAAAACTGTAAATTGGGGGCAGCTAGGTGGCTCAGTGGATAGAGCTCTGGCCTTGGAGTCAGGAGGACCTGAGTTCAAATGTGGCCTCAGATACATAACACTTAGTTAGCTATGTCACCCTGGGCAAGTCCCTTAACTCCATTGCCTTACCGTAAAAAAAAATTACTGAGTAGAATTGTAAATGGCAGAAAAAATACTAGCCTGTATTGGTAAGGGGAGCCCTCCTCATTGACATTTCCCTATACCAATACAATCACAGATCTGCCAAGAAAAAAAAGATTTTGCAAAGGGGTTATTTCTTTAAGATTGGAAAGTATTTGGAAATTGGGAATAAAATAATTATTATTCACATTTAGATAATACTTTAAGGTTTACAAAGCACTTTTCCTCTCAAGTAGTACTCTCATTTTATTGAGGGGGATAGGGTGCAGTATTAACACACAAGAGTATAACTTGCCTGCCCAGGGTCACATACCTAGTAAATGTCAGAACTAGGACTCCTAACCAGGCCTCTTATTTCCACATCCAATGTTCCTTTTACTATTCCTCACTATTTCAGAATGGCAAATAAATGGATCTTGAAATGAATTTGAATGTGGCTGTACTATAAGAAAAAACTGCTGAAAGAACAAGTCATACTTTCTGGAAATGGTTTCCTAAAATTCCTGGGACATTCAAACAATCCCTTAAGATCCTTCCTATGTTCTAGGAAGTCAGCCACATGATCACTATTTGCATATGCAATTGATGTTTATTATTCAGTAGATAACAGATGAATTTCAGGCCCAACAGATGACCCCATCGATTTGTATTTGTCTACTTTTTAGCACAGTGGAGCTGACTGTATCAAAGCAGCTGGTATGTTTATGACCATTTTATCAGAGTTGGAGCATATTTCATTATTTTAAATTGTTACAGAGGTTTCTAGTTCTTGTATTTTTGCTTTTATGGCATGTTGTTGGTAGGGTTATAGAAGTCAAAGCTAAAAAACCAAGACAAACAAAGAAACAAAAACCTGGCCATAACAAGGTATATTCATAAGCAATTGGCTTCTGGGATAGAACCCCATCCAAGCCAGTCGAATGCCTGGGGGTTGGCAGTCCTAATTGTTGGTCGTATCTATGATTTATTTGCTGCTGAGTCTTTAGGATTACCATCCTCAATTTTAACATTGTTTCTATGGGAAAATATGATCTGCTTTACAACCATCTGCTTTATGATTTAGTTTCCAGAACTGAATTCTGATAAAAAAAAAAGTGGAAACTAGCTGTATTCTCCCAATGTTTACTTTATTGGGTTCAAATTGAATCCTGCATTTCAACCACTCATCTACCTTTTCAAAACTGCTGACCTGGGTGGATAGTGTGGTGATCTGTGGAGTCTTTAAACTGAGAGCATAAGAAATTCTTTATTAGAGGCATAATCCTTATCACACCTGTACTCAATAACTAATAATCTCTTGGGGTCAGAGACTGTTGTTATCTTTTGCATCTCCTAGCATAGGGCTGGAAACACAGTTGCATTGTTGCTGTTGTTCTGTTGTGTCTGACTCTTTGTGACCATAGCATTGCCAGGCCCTTCTGTCTTCCACTGTCTCTTGAAGTCTGTCTGAATTAGTGTTGTTTCCATGACACTATCTATCCATCTCATTTTCTGCCATCCCTTTTTCCTTTTGCCTTCAATCTTCCCCAACATCAAGGTCTTTCCCAACGAGTCTCATTTTCTCATTATGTGGCAAAAGTAAGTTTCAGCTTCAGTATTTGACTTTCCATGAACATCCTGAATTAATTTCTTTAGGTATTGACTGATTTGATCTCCTCGCTGTCTAGAGACTCTCAGAAGTCTTCTCTAGCACCAGAAGTCAACTGTCACAGCCATACATTACTGTTGGAAAAACCATAATTTTGACTATATAGATCTGTGTTAGCAAGGTGATGTCTCTGCTTTTTAGTATGCTGTCTTGATTTGCCAAAACTTTCCTTCCAAGGAAATTTTAATTCAATTTTATTTTTTAAATAGTGTTTTATGCTTCCTCTGCCCAGTTACACGTCAAAAACAATTTTGGCATTCATTTTTACAAGATTTTGTGTTGCAAATTTTCCCCCTCCCTACTTTTCCACCCCTCTTCTGAAAGTGGTAGGCAGTTTGATATACTTTATACATGTGGTATCATGTAAAAATATTTCCATATTAGTTACAGTTGTGAAAGAAGAAACAGATCAAAAGAGGAACAAAAAGCACGAGAAAGAATAAAGTAGGTGGAAAAAAAATTGTTTTTCATCTGCATTCAGAGTCCATCAGTTCTTTATCTGGATGTGGAAAGCATTTTCCTTCACGGGTCCTTTGTACTTGTCTTGGATCATTGCACTGCTGAGAAGAGCTGAGTCATTCGTAGTTGATCATCACATAATGTTGCTGATACTGTGAACAATGTTTTCCTGGTTCTGCTCATTTCATTTTGTATCAGTTCATACAAGTCTTTCTAGGTTTTTCTGAAATCTACCTGTGCATCATTTCTTATTGCACAATAGAATTCCATACCACAGCTTGTTCAGCCATTCCCCACTTGATGGGCATCCCCTCAATTTCCGATATTTTGCCACCACAAAAAGGCTGCTATAAATATTTTTGCACATGTGGGTCCTTTCCCCCTTTTTATGATCTCTTTGGGATATAGATCTAGTAGTGGTATTGCTGGGTCAAAAGGTATACACAGTTTGATTGCCCTTTGGGCTTAGTTCCAAATTGCTCTCCAGAATGGCTGGATCAGTTCACAACTCCACCAACAGTGCATTAGTGTCCCAGTTTTCCCACATCTTCTCCAGCATTAATAATTTTCATTTTCTGTCATATTAGCCAATCTGATAGGTATGAAGTGGTACTTCAGAGTTGTTTTAATTTTCATTTATCTAATCAAAAGTGATTTAGAGCACTTCTTTATATGCTTATAGATAGCTTTGATTTTTTCATCTGAAAACTGCCTGCTCACATCCCTTCACCATTTATCAATTGGGGAATAGCTTATTTTCTTGTAAATTTGATTCAGTTCTCTATATTTGAGAAATGAGGACTTTATCAGAGACACTTGCTGTAAAAATTGTTTCCCAGCTTTCTGCTTCTAATCTTGGTTGTGTTGGTTTTTAATTTAATATAATCAAAATTATCTATTTTACATTTTGTAATGTTGTCTATCTCTTGTTAGTCATGAATTCTTCCCCTCCTCATAGATCTGACAGGTAGACTGACTATCTGACTTTTCCTCGCTCTTCTTATTTTCTTATGGTGTCACCCTTTATATCTAAATCGTGCCAAAGGTCTGTCATATTTAACTTTTCTAATATTCTATTTATCTCCTTAGTTTCTTTCTTGTTTATCTTTTGGTTGGATTTATCAAGTTCTGAGAGGGAAGAGTTGAGGTCCCTTACTAGTATAATTTTTCTATTTGTTCATTCTTTTAACTCACTTATCTTCTCCTTTATGAATTTGATGCTAAACCACTTGGTGCATATATGTTTGGTATTGATTTTGCTTCATTGTCTATGGTACCTTTCAATAAGATGTAGTTTCCTTCCTTTACTTTGTCTAAGATCAGGATTGCTACCACTGCTTTTTTTTTTTCACTTCAGCTGAAGCATAATAGATTCTGCTCCAGTCCCTTACCTTTACTCTGTGTGTGTCTCTTTGTTTCAAGTGTGTTTCCTGTAAACAACACATTGTAGGATCCTGGTTTATGATCCACTCTGCTGGCTACTTCTGTTTTATGGGTTAATTTCAATTTTCTTTTAATTTCATGGCTGCAGTTGCCGTTTGCAGTGATCTTTGAGCCTAAGAATATAAATCTGACACTGCTTCCATTTCTTCTCCCTCTGTTTGCCAGGAAGTGATGGGATCAGTTGCCAAGATCTTAGGTTATTTAATATTTGTTGAGTGAATGAGTAAAAATCCATTTATTTGAATATTTTCATTATGCTCTATAAAGAATCAAATAAAATAACAGATAAAGTGTTTTGCAAGCCTTAAGATATTATGTAAATGCCAGTAATGGTGATGATGATTATGAATATAAAATATATCTCTTGCCTTCCAGGAGCTCGTAGCATAATTACGGGGACAGGCCATTTATGTAAGGAGATCCTAATGTAAAATGTATTAATTGAATGTTATAAACAATAAATGCTATTGGAATTTGCTTTATTTGAAGAAGTGATAGTTGAGTCAAGTTTGGTTCTGGTACCCAGGGGAGGCTTCCTAGGAGAGGTAAGGCAAGACTTAGACTTTGAAGGAAAAATTAAACAAAGGAAAGACAAGCAAAAAAGTACAAAGAGAGCATTTCAGGTAGAGAAAATAATTTGAATAAAGGCAAGGATATGAGAAGTCACTAGATATTTATGGGAAGTGCATTTGACCAGTTCTAGAGGAACAAGGAGGGGAGTGGTCTGATCAGAGGTTATAATTGTGGGATAGAAGATTGGGGTCAGACTGTGGATGAATAATAGATCTGGACACTAATTATGTGTTTTAACATTTGTTCTAATAGCAATGTCCAGAAAACAGTAGAAACATCCGGGAGGTACAGTGCGCATCCTATAACAACAAGCCTTTCATGGGTCGTTTCTATGAATGGGAACCATTTGCAGAAGGTAAGAGAAAGCCTAGATAACTTAAGGTAATTATTTGCAAAATTTCTCCTAATTCTTTTGATTATTGAATTTGAATTTATTGGTTTACACATGTCATAGGTATCTAGTACAGTGGTGGGGCATCAGATTTGTTCTGTTAAGTTTGGATTTGGTCAAAGGGCCACACTCAAGGACCTAGAGGTTCCCCAGCCCTAGTCTAGCATATTATTTACAATTGTTTTTGCCATTGAAGACTTGGAGTTGGAAGGTTTGTCCTTGTATGTAACCCTTGAGAAGCAGACTAGAAAAGAAACATTTAAGGCCTTCTATTTTCATTTTTAAAAATGATTTAGTGTTATATGTTGGTGCAACTTGGTGACAGTGACCAGAGTACTTTGGGATTTCTTTTATTTGTTGATACTGAAAGTTCTATCTAATATGTTTTCATAACTAAGAAACAAATGGACTTGTTGAACTTGTTTTGTTTTCTCTCAAGACGAATTTTTTTTTGGGGGGAAGATGAATCTACAGAATTAAAAAAAATTAACTATTTTTCTCATTTGTTTCTTCCCTTGGATCTTTTTTTTTTTTGTGGGGGAGGATGGTGTCCCTTAAGTATGACCTGTGCTGTTGCCAAAAGGGAAATGGGGTCAATCTTTTGAAAGTGTATTCTTAATCATTAAGTATGTCATTCAGTGTAGCAGGAAATACTTATGGCCAGGTTCTGATAGCAGGAGAGAAGAGTAGAGGAATTTAATTAAAAGATTTAAGGATGAAAGTAGAGACAGATTTGTTGATGTGGGGTTGGTAGATGTTGCTAGCTCTTATCAGAGGAGTTTTATCTTCTTGTAAAGTTGCATATAAGATCATCTGTTGAGAGTAATGTGGTAGAGTGGAAGATGGGAATTTACTGTGATAGGTCAAGAAAAGCTATGTCAAGTAAATTTTTAAAAAGCAAATTAAAGGATTGACAGAGCCTTATGGAAGATCTGATATTAAAGGCAGTTGTGAAATAACTGCCCATGGAGTCCTAGGGTCACAGATTTGGTTCTGGAAGGGGACTTAGGTCATCTTGTCCCTTTCATGTGGATGAGGAAATTCAAGCTCAAGAGGAATGAAGGGGCTTGCTCAAAGTCACACAAGTGGCAAATTGTAAAGTTCAGGAAGTAGAGCAAGTGTAGAATAGCTTGGAATGAGGCAGATAGATAATGTAATTGATAGAGTTCTGGCCCTGGAGTCAGGAAGATCTGAGTTCAAATCTGTCCTCAGGTATTAGCTGTGTGACCCTGGGCAAATTATGTAACCTTTGTCTGCCTAGTTTCCCAGTGAATGAAATAAAAATAAAATAAAATAAAAATAACAGCACCTACATGCAGGGTTGTTGTCAGAATAAAGAAGATAATATTTACAAGGTGCTTTGCAAACCTTAAAGCATTATATGAATGTTGGCTATAATCTAGCTATTAGGAATGAGCAATTGGACTGGGGGTAGTGTGAGGGACTGAATGAAAATAAAATAGAGATCTTATGGTGAATAAAGAGCAGGTTAAGTTGACTTGGGAGAATGGGAGAAATGACTGAGAAGTTTGTGATTGAGAGGGGCAACACCAACCTCAGTATCTGGACGTGGAGCATTGTCCAGGGTTGCGGCCATACTGTTTGTGGCTGATGTGAAGTGGATATCATCAGAGGTAAGGAAAGGATTGAGGGGCATCTAGGTGGCACAGTGGATAGAGTATCAGGGCCTAGAGTCAGGAAGATCTGAATTCAAATCTGGCCTCAGACCTTTGCTACCTGAAGACCCTTGTCCTCAGTTCCTCATCTGTAAAATGGGGACATACTGAAGAAGGAAATGGCAAACCACTCCAGTATCTTTGCCAAGAAAGCCCCAAATGGGATCACAAAGAGTTGGACATGACTAAAAACAATTACATACAGCAACAAGGAAAGGATGAGGGGATCAGATAGTCTGTCATCGTGGATGCTAAAGTTAATAGGTATGATGACAGGTGATGAGGTAAGAGCAAGAATGTCAGTAAATGGCAGAAATTATCAGAGTAGAACAAATCTTAGGCGGGCATGAGAGGGTAGGCAACAGAAGATATGGGCAGTATGCAAAACTGGTAAGCATTTTTAATGTAGGGAGGACCTCTGAGGTACTAACTACCATAGAAATTAGCACACACACCCAAAAGAGGTTTAAAGCTTTTTTGTTGGTGGTGCACATGCATAATAAAGATGGGAATGGTGGACTTTGCTTCCTTCTTACATCTTCATTTGTATTCTAATCACAAAATGGATGTCTCCAGACAACTCCTTATTTTTATTTATTTATTTGCTGACTTACTTATTTATCCACCTGTCTATTTATTCATTTAATTATTTAGTGGATGGGGAGGCGTAAGTGTATTCCTGGAACATAAGCCTTGAATAAATGCTTTTTGAAGGATTCTATGTATGAACGTGTGTGTATACATACAAACAGATTAATCTTTGAAACAGGTTTTGGGGGAGGGAGTTAAGGATACAGACTCATAATGAAGGGTTTAATAGGGATTAAAAGGAATTTTCCAAATTATGTGAGAGAGTTGTCTGGGGCCACAGACCTCAAATCAGCACTGGACAAAGAGAGTCAAAAGAATAGATACGATCTTAGCCTGGGTATGTTCTGCTGGCTTGGCTGCCTGGCTAGCTGTAGTCAACCAGTACTTGTTAGGGAGGGGCTTTTCAGCCATTGCACCTTAGGTGGGTGGTTGCAGAGAACAACAGCTGGCCCTGAAGAGCCAATGTGAGGTAGACGGTAGTAGAGAGTTACTCAGTGACTACGAGATCAGTGGAAATGCCAAGCAGAAACAACATGACAGTGTAGGCATGGTATCTGGCAGAGAGAAGCATGATTGTATCACCAGAGGTCATTGTTTGCTCTGGAGAGTTGGGAGTGTGAATTGTCATTACTAAGTGTGTACCCTGGGCACATGTTTCTTCATCACATCTCTTCTCTCAGCCTCTATTCTGTTCCACTGTTGAACTGTTACCTCATGTATTCATGAAGGCAATCTTTTCGCTATTGTTGTTACTTAATGTTTTGTGTTATTTGATTAAATGTCTTTTGTTTCACATAAATATTTTCTCTGGCTGATAAAAAAGTAAATATATTAGTGTGAGCTTGTGAGCTGTGGTTTTGAGTGAATACTCACCCCTATATATCCTCTAATCTGGGGTAGTTTGGGGCGGGGCTATAAGTGTTTGTGTATAGTTGTTGCTGGAGATGTGGGGGACAGGAGCTATACTAGCAAGAACTCACTGAATCACAAGGATCCAGGTATTTCATAAACAGGCCAGTTAAAATGTATTCACATAGGGGCAGCTGGGTGGTGCAGTGGATAGAGCTATGGCCTTGGAGGCACGAAAACCTGAGTTCAAATCCAGCCTCAGACACTTGACACTTACTAGCTGTGTGACCCTGAGCAAGTCACTTAACCCCGATTTGCCTCACCAAAAAGCAAAAAAAAAAAGTATTCACAGTTCAGAATTATAGTATTTGCCTACTTGTCTATATGTGGGTTAGCAGTTGTTTTATTGGGAGGGAGTACCAGTGAAAGAAAAGTAAAATCCATCAACAGTGACCATCATCAAGTCAACTACCCACATCATCATTTCCCCATGAGTTGGAGTTGTACTGTCAAATAACAATGTTTTAGGACTTTTTTGGCTGTCTGCCAGCTTTTGTTATCTGAAACTGCCTGGAGTTCTGCTATGATGGGCTATGAATACTCCTACTTGGTCTTCTTTAATTACCCTCAGCTCATCTAGAAAGCATTTTGCAACTAATTGGGAGTATGTTTTAGTGGAATGAGTGCTAAATGACCTCTTCAGAGAACTGTTACAGACATTATTCTTCTTTCACTGATTAGCTGGACAATCTTGAGGATGTCACCGAATGTCACTGACCCTCAGTGTCCTTGTCTGAAAGTGGGATGGTTAGATAACTGATACTAAGATTGAGTTTTAAAATGAATTCTTAGTGCAGTGATAATTGTCTCTCCAACTTTTAACACTGTTCTGAAGGTAATTTGCCCAACATAAAGAATGCTTGAGTCAAAGTGTTGACATCTCGTGAATATTTATATGCATGTCTGGTTTATACTCAAGTCAATTCAACATGCATTTTTAAAGTGACTGTTATGTGCTAAAGCACTTAGATATAAAGACAAAAATGTAAACAATCCCTGTTCTCAAGGAGCTTATATTCTACATGGGTTCCTAATTCTTTTGGTATTTTAATAATGATGTTTGACCAGAGGCAGAGAAGTGGAAATAATGGAGGCAACCTGGTATAATTCATTGGCACTGCAGTCAGATAACCTGGGTTCAAGTCCTTCCTCCGATGCTTGCTACCTGTGTGACTTGAGTCAAGCCACTCCTTGCACCTCGGTTTTCTTATCTGTTCAATGAAGGGGTTGGACTAAATGTACTCTGTGGACCTTCTAGCTCTAGCTCTATGATACCTATGGCCCACATTTATACAGCACTTGGGTGTTTTCAAAGCACTTTACAAGTCTCTTATCATACCCATTTGACATATGAGAAACCTGAGGCTCAGATATGTACAGTGACTTGGCCAGCACCACAGCCCCAACGTTCTACAGTGACAGGTGGTTAACAAACATAGGATTGAGGGCCCTTGGCTTCTGCATGAATCAGCCATGAGGTTGTTGTGGTGGGTTAATTATCATCCAAGTGCCATTTTAATTGTAATTTTCCATGTAAAACTTATGGACATGTTTCATTTTAAATTCCTGGATCAAAAATGTTAGCAACTGAGACAGAGTCTGTTTTCCTTGTGATCAAAAGTCCCTTCGCCTTTGTTCACCATGGAGATTACTTTGATTTAATTGTCTTTCCTCTTCACTAATTCTCAGGATGACCAGGAGGAGTGACTAATGGTTCTGGAGTGGGCATTTGCATTTGATGGCCTGATTCTTATGTTGGGTTTTTGGGTTTGTTTGTATGCCTTTTCAGCTCACATGTGTCTTGTTGGTCAAACAGCTGCACACATTTAACACAGTGCCATATAGAATAGTAAACACATTCTCCTACCAATCCATTCATTTGGCCAGATGGTTTTTCTTAGGCACTTAATCTTGTTTCCTGGATATGGTGACCCTGTCTTTTGATAAGGTCTCCGGGAAATTTTTTCTCACAGCGCTAGTCTTACCGTTTCCAAAGGCCAGCTCCAGTGGAGCTAAAATAGACTGTTAAAAAGGAAACTTCTGTTTTGTTTTCCTGTTAGCACCTCTTTAAGGTTAGGGGTTGATATTGTAGAAAGTAGTGCCTGGGTCTGTATGCCACCAGCCTCGTTATCAAACATTTATGAAGTGTGTGCTATGTACTCAGTGATAGGGTCCCTGATCCCTAGCATAAGCACACCCTAAGAGAAAGGTTCCAGAAAGCTGAATTAGTTTAAAACCAACTATTGAGCCTTTGGCACAAATTGACTTCAGACATTTCACAGAATCTTGGCAATTTCAGAATTGGGAAAAGACCTCAGCAGTCATCTACTTCAACAAAGAAGAAGGAGGAAGAGAAGAAGGAGGAGGAAGAGAAGAAGGAGGAGGAGAAGGAGAAGGAGGGGAAGGAGGAGGAGGAGGAAGAGAAGAAGGAGAAGGAGGAGAAGGAAGAGAAGGAGGAAAAGGAGGAGAAGGAGGAGGAGAAGGAGGAGAGAGAGAGGAGAGAAGGAGAGAAGAAGGAGAGGGAAGAGGAAGATGACCAAAGACAAAATAGTGGGCGAGTTCCCTCAACTTCTAGGGCCTTTGTTACCACATCTGTTAAAGGAAGGGATCAGGGTACATGGTCAATAAAGTCCTTTCTAGATCCAAATCTATGATCCTATGGTCTCTTCTACAATATATGCAACAAGTGATCACATCCAGAATTCCTTGAAATCCCCAATAAGGGATCATAAATCTTTAGCTGGAAAGGACTTCAAAGGTCATTTAATCTGAAGCTCTCATTTAGCAGATGAGGAAACTGAGGTCCAGAAAGCAGATATATATATGACTTGTTCAAGGTCACACAGGCAGTATGTGTCAGAAATGGAATTTAACCAAGTCATATCTCTACCTATACAATGGGGAGAGATCCAAATAGGGGCTGTCTGATTTGTTGCCCAGCTCATCTTGGGTATTGTGGAAGAAAAAATGATAAACTTAGAGTTGGATGCATTTGATACATAAAATAAGTAAGGAGACAATAAATGCATCTAACTATTCTCAATGAAATTACTCTACCAGGAGTGGGGGTGGGGTGGAGCTAGGGGAGAATGTCAGAGTGCCAAAGGAAATGGCAAATGGGATTGATGAGTCACTGTCTGTAATCTGTAAAAGGTCACTGGGAACAGGAGAGGAGGTGCCACAGGACTGAGGAAGGGCAGATGTTGTACTGACTTTCAGAGAAGAGAAGAGTGTATATGTTGCAAACTATAGGCCAGGGAGCCTGTCTTTGACTCCTGACACAATTCTAGAATGTGTTCTTATTAAAAGAATGGTGAGTGAACACCTAAATAAGGATGTGGTGATCACAGAGTCAGCCATGGTTTCATCACCAGAAAGTCTTGCCAGATTCAACTCTTGGAAAAAGTTTCTGGCGTGCTAGATCAAAAGAGTGTCATAGATTTGCCTAAATTTTAGTTTATGGTATATTTTTATAGTTTACCTAGATTTTGGCTGCCACAGAACTGTCAGGCATAGCTAACAAATTAAATGAGAGTCAGGATTTAAAAAGCTTTTGATAAACTATTATAATTTGTCTCCTCCTCTCCAGACTACTTTTCATCTTGCTCTAGTGGTCTTCTAAACTAGGAAATGGATTGGAAGGCAATGGCATTGTGCTGGAACCCAGTACCTCTTCAGAGAAATCATTCCACTTTTGGACAGTTCTGAGTATTAGAAAATTTGTTTTTGTTTCAAGTTCAAATTTGATTCTTTTCAATTTCCACCCATTGCTTCTAGTGCTGCCCTCTAGGGCCAAAGAGGACCAATTGAATCCCTCTTTCCCATGATATTCCTTGAAAACAATTATTATTTTCCCCTTGAGTCTTTTCTTCTTTAGACTAAATATTCCTTGTTTCTTCAACCAAACTTCATATAGCTTGAATTTAAAGTTCCCTACTATCCTGGTTTCCTTTCTGTGGACATTCTTTAGCTTATTAATGTCCTTCCTAAACTGTAGTGAGGCTAAACAGAAGGCTCCAGATGTGATATGAGTACAGCATAACTTTCTTCTCTTGGAAGCAATGCATCTCGAAATTCAATACATGATTTCATTAACTTTTTTGGCTGTCATGTCCCATTTTGTAGTCCATTTTAACCCCAAGATCTTGTTTCCAACAAACAGCTGCTTGACCATGCCTCTAATATCTTAATTTCCTTGGGCCTTGGTTATTCATAAGTAAAACTAGGGAGTTAGACTAGATGGTCTTCAAGTACCTGTCAGCTCTAAATATTCAATTTTGTGACATCGTATTTGTGAAGCCAATTTTTAATCCAAGATTTCGCTGTGTGCATTCTGAATGCTTGATCATCTCCATAGGTCGTCCATGAACATGGATAAGCAAATAAAAAAGTAGGGCACAATTGATTGACTCAAATGAGAAGTCTAAGAGATGAGATGTAGTTTTCTGGGTAATTAATAATTAGACTAGCAGAATAAATTGATGTCAGTGGTTCTCTTGGAAACCATAGATCCTGAATGGAAGCTCCTCGAATGTTTAAATACCTTTGGAAAAGGGGTTGTCCCTGATGGGTGGAAATCAACTCGGGTTAACAATTAATGAGAGAATGAATATTATAATGAGAGGTGAGCCTTTTCTAATGAGGGGCTGGGTGTGGGCCTTTGATTATGTCAGCGCTCTTGGACAAAAAGACACATCTCAAGCCAGACCTGGAGCAATCTAGACAAATGGATCCAGCTCCACCTAGACCATTTAAATTGAACACAATGGGCCAGAATTCACCTAGATTAGATTCTCTTTACCTTTTAAGCAGACATAAACTCTCCCAGTTGGGAGGGGTCCCACCCTGTCCTTCAGAAGGAAGTAAAAAGAGGAAAAACCCAAAATAGAAAAAAAAATTCGTTGTCTTCTTGTGGCATATGTATCTCTTATCCATCCTGGATAATTTTGCCCTCTAAGGGTTGGTTTAAGGGGCATCACCAGGGCCACTGTGTTGCTTTCAAGTACTTAAGTTTGTGCATTAATTCTGGCCACTGATGCACTCCCTAGCATGGTGGATGGATGCATTTGCCCCCTTCCTACCTAAGCCAGTCAGTTCTATCACTTTCCCTGTCATGACAACATTTGGGACATAAAGAAGTATAAAATGTGGTCTTCTCTCTTTTAATCAAATGTAGGTTCCCTGGGAGTAAGAATTATTTGATATTTTTGGTCTTTGTATCCCCCCAAATATAGCCCACTGCTGATAATTTGTAGGAGCATAATAAATGTTTATTAATTGATTAATTGCCCTCAAAGGACTTGTAAGCTAGTTAGGATATACACAATAATCAATAACTGCTTATCCTTTCTTCTTATCATTCTTGGAGTACTTTGAACTTCATTACACTTATGTTCCATTTTATTTATCTGTTTATTTGTTACCTGTTATTTGTTGTTCAGTAGTTCAGTCTGTCCAACTCTTCATGACTCCATGGACCATAGCATCCCACCTGTACAACACTGTAAGCTCTGTGAAGACGAGGCATCTATCTTGTGTCTCTTTGTATGGGCTAGAGGAATACCTGTGTACTCTCTTGGTTAAAAAGGAGAATGGAGTGTTTCTTGAGTAAATGGCAGAAAGACTTTAATGTGAAAACAAAAGCAATAAAAGCTATAAAAAAGGAAAGGAGAATCCCAACTTGTGGCAGGAAGTTGGTAGATGTGAGAGGGACACAGAAGAGAAAGAGAAATAGATTTCTGAATGCTCAGAGCTAAGTCACAGATAGAAGGCTCTTCCTGAAGAGAAGAGACCCAGAACTTCCGAGGAGGAAACAGCTGCTTGTCCCCTAAGTGGTGATGATAGGGATCCACAGGTGGTATGAGGTGAGACATGATGCAGCGTCAGAGGAAGAAGAAAAGAATGATGGTGGCTGGTGACTCCTTGCTGGGATATGTTATGGCATCTGCTTGTTGATCTAATAATAATAGAGAAGTTTGCGGTCTTCCCGGGGCATGTGTCCTGGACCTAACAGAGATTTTTCTGGTACTTGTTACAATGGATAACTACTCCTTACTTTAAAAAAATAATTTTGACAAACATAATACTGCTTGAAGGAATCTTGAAGGCATTACTAAACATCACAAAATTTGGGGCAAAAAAGAAACAAAAACAAAATCTGAAGAAATTAGGGGCAGAAGTAGTGTTTTTAATCAGTGCTTATCAAAAGCAAGGGCTTTATAGGAGAGAGGCAGACTTGGGAAGTGAATAACTGTTAAGAAGATAGTATCTCAGAATAGCATATTTGCATTTCTGCAACAACTAAAATCTAAGATTGATGGGTTTCTGGATGGGGGATGGAATGTATCTAACAAGATATATATATATATATATATATATATATGTATATCTATGTATGTATATACATAGATATATGTATATATATATGTGCGCACACACATATCTACACATATACACACATGTGTGTATGTATGTATATTTATTTACTTATTTCTTGGGACCCTTGCAAATGTAATAAAAATTAATTTCAATTGGAAGTATGAGGAGCCAAAAAACTACATAGCATGGACAGCAGTTACAATGTAAGGAGAATAACATAATAGAGATTCCTAGAAAGTCACAAATACTGCATCTCTTTCTACTTCTGATGATCTTGACCCAAATGCTCTCTCACGTAACTTCTTCCTGGTTCCTAGATTTCACCGTGTGCGTAAAATTTTTCCCATCTCCTCTCATCTCTTTTATCTCTTCTAATCCTAAAGGAGGTATATAGCCTTCTAAGCCATGTTCTCTATTTATTGGTTTTGTCCCATCAAGTTTCAGTGGTAACTGTGAAGTTACATTTCCCTCCTTCCAACAAGTTCCCCTTGCTTGTTATCATTGGCTGTCTTCGAGAGTGAAGGACAAACAACAACAACAACTTGTTATCAATACTTTTTACATGTGTGTTTGGCCATCTGAGACCTTGGGCTTTATTGCCGGCTCCTTTCTTGGGCTTTTGTCTCCTATGAATTTTACTACAAACCACAGGCAAGCTTGCTGGCTCATAGTTCGCCAAATTCATTCTCTTCCCTTTTCTGAAAACGACTACATTTATCCTTTCCTAATCCTGTGCCTTCCCTTCCAGTCTCTAATAGAAAATGGCCAGCCGCTCAGCAGGAGCACCTGCCACTTTTTTAAGTACATGAATCTGGTCTGGTACGTACAACTGGTCTGGTGACTTTAACTTCTTAGCAGCAAATAGGAGCTCTGATTTATCACCCTGCTCACGTTGTCTATTGTAGAAGAGGGATGGGGTTAGGGTTGGATCGATTTGATACACAAATAAGTAGGGAGACAATGAGCGCATCCAACCATTCTCAGTGAAATCACTTTACCAGGCTCAGGGGGAGAAAAACCCCACATGTCAAAGTGCCAAAAGAAATGGCAAATGGGACTGATGAGTCACTGTCTGTAATCTGTGAAAGGTCGCGGGGAACAGGAGAGGAGATACCACATGACTGAGAAAGGGCAGATGTTGTAATGACATTCAGAGAAGGGAAGAGAATGGATGCTGTTAACTCTAGTCTAAGGAGCCTGTCTTTGATTCCTGACACAATTCTAGAATGTGTTATCCTTAAAGGGATAGTTAGTGAACAGCTAAACAAAAAACTGCTGGCCACAGAGTCAGCCATGGCTTTCATCAAGAGCAAATCTTGCCGGACTCAACTCATTTCCTTGTTTTGAAAAAATTTCCAGCCTGGTAGATCAACAGAGTGTCATAGATTTACCCAATTTTAGTTTATGGTATATTTTTAGAGGTTACCTAAATTTTAGATATCACAGAGCTATCAGGGATAGCTGATATATTATATAACAGAGTCACGATTCAAAAAGCTTTTGATAGGCCAGGATAATCTTTCTCCCTTTTCTATCTTTCCCCAGTGTTCTCTGAGTCCAAGCAATGGCCCCAACCCTGAGACCTCCTCCAGTTGGTGATTTCCTCCATGAATCTCCACTTGAGGAAGTAATTGCACCCACAATGTTTACGTCTAGTCTGGCTCAGTTCCAGATTCTCTGGACCACTTTTCCACCTTGCCTGCTTTTCTTCTGTCTATCTCTTGCTTCTAAGCTCCATTATGTTTTGTCTTCTCCGGCTAGAGTGTAAGCTCCTTGAGAACAAGGACTGGATCTCTTTATGCTTATGCTTTTGCTGGATTAAAAACCCCCCAACAACTTTATAATTACAAGATATAGGGGAAATGTGGATATAGTTTGTTAAGAAAAATAAGGTTTTTAGTGATCTGCAACCTTTGATATGAGTCAACATTGTGAGGTGGCCAACTAGAGAGCTAATTTAGTTTTAGGCTACACTAAAAGAAGTATAGTATCCAAGATGTGGGAGAACTTTTCCTGGTCAGACCATATCTGGAGCCTTGCTAAGCTGGAGAACATGCAAAAGATTGTAACCAGGATACTGAATAGTCTTAACTTAATGACATATCACTTAATAATCACTTATTAAGTACCTACTATATGCCTCAATGAATATATATATGTGTGTGTGTGTCCATATACAGGGCAGCTAGGTGATACAGTGGATGGAATGCTGGGCTTGGAGTCAGGAAGACTTCTCTTCCTGAGTTCAAATCTGACCTCAGATACTTTTTAGCTGTGTGACCCTGGACAAGTCACTTAAACCTGTTTGCCTCACTTTCCTTAGCTATAAAATGAGCTGAAGAAGAAAATGGCAAACAAGTCTTTGCCAGAAACCCCAAATGGGGTCAGGAACAGTTAGACACTACTGAAAAACAACTGAACAATAACAAAATGTCCGTAAACACAAAAATATTATATATATATATATATATATATATATATATATATATATATATATATATATTTATATATATATATATATATTTATATATACATTCATACAAAATTATATGTATGCATATATGTACATTTGTATATACATGCATACACACACAAGGGGGAACTATGAAGATTGTTGAAGAAACCAGAATTTTTAACTTGGGGAAAAGAAGACTTTGGGCATGGTGGCTTTCAAACCAATGACCATCTACAGTTGATAATAAAACATACTATCTACCTCCTGATAGATTATGGACTCTGGGCATAGAAGGAGACATATTTTTGGCATGGCCAATGAAGGATTTTGTTTTGCTTGTCTATGCATATTTGTTATAAGGATTTATTCGTAAAGTGCTTAGCACAGTGCCTGGAGCATAACAGGAGCTTAAAAATTGCTTGCACCCTTCTCAATAAGATGGGGAGTAGAAGGGAGAGAAAAATAGATTTCTGGTTATTAAAAATAAAACTAATTAAACGTTTGATGAGCCATTATATGGAAGAGAGATTCTGCTTGGTTCTAGAAAGCAGAATTAGGAGTCCTGGGTAGAAGTTGCAGAGTTTGGCTTGATATAAGGATAAACTTAATTATTTTATTTGCCCACAACGAAATAAGCTCCCTTGGGATTCAGTGAGTTCCTGCTCACTGAAGCTTTTCAAACAGACCCTGGATTATTTCTTGTCAATTAAATATGGAGGTGGGGACAGTTTACTTAGGCACAGGTTAAACTAGATGACCTCACCTAGGAGGTCTCTTGCCTTTTCAGTTCTGTGGCACGGCTGGGAAGTTGGAATTGTGAGAAGGGGGTAAAGAAATAAAAGATGTCAGATATTTCAATGCAAAAAAGAATGATGTCTAAGAATAGGATATTGGATTTGACAATTCAAAAATCATTTAAAGAGATTTTTTTTCTTATGGCTAAGGCAATAGCTATAGAACCCAGATTGCAAAGGCTTTAAAAAAAATGGAAATAGTAGTTCGAGGCATCCTTTTTTGAAAAGTTTAGGGATAATTAAAAAAAAACTTGGAAAGACTTACATGAACTGATACTGAGAAAAGTGAGCAGAATCAGGAAAACACTATACACAGTAACAGCCACATTATGGGATGACTAACTTTGATAGACTTGGCTCTTCACAGCAATGCAAAATCTAAGACATCTCCAAAAGACTCACAATGGAAATTGCTATCCACACCCAGAGAAAGAACTATGGAGTCTGAATGCAGATGGAAGCATACTATTTGCTCTCCTTTTCCTTTGTTGTTTTGTTTAATTGCTTCATTCTTGAGGTTCTTCCCAGTAGTTCTAATTGTTCTTTACATCATGACTAATGGGAAAATATGCTTAACATGAATATATATGTAGAATCTATATCCAATTGTACACTGGGGGGAGGGGGAGAAAATTTAAAACTCAAAATCTTATGGAAGTGAATGTTGAAAACTAAAAATAAATAAATTTAAATTAAAAAAAGAAAAAGAAAAGTTAAGGGATAGAAAGAGGAAAGGAGGAGAGAGAGAGCTGTACATCAAAGGGAGAGGAGATCAAAGGAAAAATTTATTGTTGTTTTTAAGATGAGCATATTTGTTAATAGGGAAAGGAGCCTGTGTGAAGAAAGGAGGCATGATTGTAGAATGAATGAATCCTCCAGATTCACACGAATGAATGAATGAAGGATAAAGTATTTATTAATTACTTACTATGTGCCAGGCAATGGGGTTATAAATACGAAGGAGAAACATTTCCTGCCTTCTCTGATCTTGTGTATAATCAGAACTGACTTTCAGTTGTAGGTGGAATTTGGTTCCTTTCATGGTTCAAAGGGCCAATTGATGATCGATCTTGGGAAGTTACTTTAATGTTTACCCAGAGCATCTTTATTCCACCGTGACTGAGGCTATGCCAACCTGTCCCCAGGCTCTGGGTCCCTGAGTTTTGCTCTGATGATTCCTTATAAATTTCCTGTTGAGCCCTCCTTTGTCACTGCTGATCAATATCCTGCCCATGGACTCTTGCCTGCTCTCCAGCTTATCAAGGCCCTTCTTAAAATGTGAGACCAGAACTGAACCTGGGGCTCTCAGATATGGTCTGACCAGGAAAAGGGACTCCTGATCTTGAACACTGTGCTTCTTTATTGTGGCCTAAAATTGCATTAACTCTCTAGTTAGCCACATTCTTGATTCGTATGAAAGGCTGTACACTGCTAAAATCCCCAGCTGTTTTTTATTTTTTCCTGACAAAACTACTTTGTAGCTGTATTTCTCCTATATCTTGCAAATACAGAAAAAAAATGTAAAATAATTTGGGGGGTGGTTTAAAGGTAAGAACGTTAACAACTGGGGGCCTGACGGCCGTCAGGCAATGCATTCTGCAGAAGGTGGCACCTGAATTGTATTTTGAGGCAGGCTGGGGCTTCTATGCAGCAGGAGTGAGGCTTGGAGGCTAAGGAGGGAAGTAAGCAGAGCAAAGGGCAGAAAGATTTCATATTTGCCTTTAGAATAAGGAAAATTGCAAAATATTGTTGAATGTGGGTGATCCCATGAAAGCAGGAATTCTTAACCTGGGGCCCATGAACTAAATTTTTCTTGATAACTATATTTCACTATAATTGGTTTCCTGTGTAATCCTATGCATTTAAAAATCTTATTCTGAGAAAGGGCCCATAGAATTCACAAGTGTGCCCAAGGGATCTATGACACACACAAAAAGTTAAGAACCCCTGAACTAAAGGAAATTTCTCCTGAACACTCAGACCTATGTCATCCCAGGGGATCAGGGCTAGAAATGCCCTCGGAGAAATGGCAACTTCTAATAAACCGATTAGCTTAAATGGAAGTAATTTGACAGGATTTAAAGCCAAGCCCAAATCCTAAATCCCTTACAAATTATTGAATAATTAGCACAAATACTTGTTGTTCTTTCTTCCCAAGAGCTTGGTTCCTTCCACAGCTCAGTTTCTCTAAATCCTCAAAGCACAGCTGCCTGTTGCCAGAAAGTTAAGTGTGTCCCCGAGCCTACCCAAATCATGGCTGATTCATTTCCTTTTCAAAACAAACAAGCAAAAACATTGTTGTTTTTGTATTAAGTCCACTATGTCCTGGCCTTTTCAGGAAACTCAGGGTCACATTTCCATTTACTGGGAGAGTTGTAAATAAATCTCCATAGTCCAATTCTCTGACCTACAGGTCAGAGGTCAGGTTGTTGTAAATTGTTGGAGAGAAGTCCCTAAGGTGCTGTAGAGAGCATATTGTTGCACCTCAGGAGTCTTGCAAAAGAGAATCGTGTATTTTGCTGTGCCTGGCATATGATAGATCCTCAGTGATATTAATTGATTGATGTTTTAATCATATATTTTGCTCACAATTTGCATATCTATCCCCTTCTGTTTTGCAAAAAAAAAAAAATCAAGAAAAAATCTTTCCCATCGCATGATTCTCTGCATATAGTGTGTTGAAATAACAATTCTGGATACTTATGTGTACTTAGGGCTGTAAAAGCCACTCAACATGATAAAATGGAAACAACATGGACTCTGGGGTTCTGGGTTCAAATTCTACTTCTGATGAGTATTACCTGCATCGTTTTGGGCAAGTTTCACTTAACCTCCATGGGCATTGATTACCTCATCTGTAAAATGAGAAGAATGTACTAGATGGCTTCTGAGGCCCTTTCCAGCTCTTGAGCCATGAACCCATGAACTTTCTTTGTCCTCCCTAGGGCAGACAAAGGATTAAATGAAAGGAAAAGTCATTTGTGATTGAATGAGACAGGGGTTGGCTATAGAATGTCTGTGGTCCCTCTGAACCACTTTAAACTTTTTCACTTGTCCTCTTTTTTATCATTGACTCTATCTTCTTCTGGACTGTCAACTAAACATTTGTTGAGGTTCCAATTACCCTGGACTTGAGTGGAGACTGAGTCAGCAGGCAGTGATAGTTATTTCCCGGGTACTGTTACCAGTACTTTCCCTAAGTCCTAAGGTACTTAAAAGCTAGGTAGCTCTTCAGTGCAGATACCTCCTTTTCTTTTCTCCTTTTACCCCTTTCAAATAACTTCTCTATCACTTCCCTTCTGCTCCACCCCCCTCTCTCTTCCAAATCTTGCTATTATAAACATGGGACCTCCACTGTAATTCAAAGAGAGAGATATAAATGTCAAATGGCATTGCTCCTGGTTGCATTGTAACAGGAGTTTTCATTGTTCTTTAGTAGGTGGAGATGGGAATTTCATGAGATAACCAAGGTTGCTGAAGGTCACCCTGGACACAGACTCAAGTGTTTGTATGGTGATACTGCTTTAGAATGATGGGGAAAATGGGAAACCCGAGTAACTAAATGTGGTAATCAAGTTTTGATAAAAATGTCCACTCTAAGTATGTAAAATGAAAAGTAAAAAGATAGTAATCTATAGCAATTATATTAAACCCAATTCAAGAGCTAACAGAAGGGGAAGATGAGTGGATTGTGAACTGAATGCTTCGTTCCTCTTGGTTAACTTTTGAGGCTAAGGACTTTGAAGCTAAGCGAGCATTTGTATTGTGCTTTAAGGTTTTCAGATATTTCATTTTATCCTCCCAACAACCCTGGATAGTAGTTGCTATTATTTTCCTCATTTTACAGCTGAGGAAAATGAGGCAGAAGGAGGTTAAGTGACATACCCAGGGTCACACAGTTGGCTAGTGCCTGAATCAAGGTTTGAACTTGGGACTTCCTATCTCTCTGTCCAGCAGCCCGTCCACTATACCACCTAACTGCCTAGGTAATAAGAGCAGTCTCTAGAAAACTAGACGATCTACTAATTCCACTTCAGTTGCATTTTTTAAAATTATATTGTCTTATTTTTTTAATTCATTAAAAAACCACATTTTATAATTCTGCTTGTTCAAAGGTTGCCCCTGTGCCTGTACAGGCCAAGCAGAATGGAGAAGTTGAGGCAATTATCTGCTAATTGAATAATGCTTTGAGTTTGGATTATCTGGCTGACTTATGTATCTCATCTGGTTCTCTCTTGACTTTTCCTTGGGTAAATGTAAGATTAGCTAGGACATAGCTGGATCCTGTTTGTCCGAAGACAGTAACTGAATGTATTTTCTGAGCTGAAGGCGTTGTGCAAAGGATACATAAAAGTAGAACTCTTTCATTGCTAATGGTGAGCTGGGTTTCCATGTACAAGTCATTTAACCTCTGCGGGCTTCTGTTATTGCCACAGAGGTAAAATAATGAGGTGGAACCGAATGAATGGTCTGTGAAGTCCTTTCCTGCTCAGTCATTCTATAACTTATTCTTTTCCGTTTCTGTCTCCGTTTTTAGAATGCGTTTGGGGTCTTTGGTTTTCCCTTCCATTTCTTCTTCTCTGTCTCTCACATGCCTTTCATCCCTCCTCTTTTTCATTTCTTGGCTTATGGTAAAATCCAGTGAACTCTGGATGCCTGACTAAAGACACACCTTTCCTGAAGAGTTGGAGTATTAATATTCTGGGATCAAGGTGGCTACTTCCCAGCTTCCTCTGGTGAGAAACTGATGTATTTATCCTGGTTTTAAGGTATCATAAATTCCTTACATTCAGCACACCCTTGTGTGTGGTTTCAGTTTTGTTTTTAGTTGGCATTCCCCCTACCTTTTTTTTTTTAATGCTCTGTCTTTTCTGATGGTGAGATACATTTCTTTATTTGTTTGTTTTAACAGCAAATCCATAATGAAATATTTTGTAGAGGGGTTTGGAAGTTAGTTTTATAACTTAGAGAATAGAAGGAGAACCTCTTTTCTCAGTAAGATAAAGCTCTGGCACATTAATAGTGCCTTGGAGACCTTGCTTAAATGACCCTTCCCATCTGACGTCTGGTTTTACTTCCCAGTAGGCCTTTGTGGCTCACTGATGTACCTACTACCTGAATATATTATCTAAAGTTCCTACTAGCTCTGTTCTCCCTACAGTCTTGCCACATGACAAGAATAGATGATTCCTGTCTTCTTTCCCAATGTGGCTACCAAGCTTTGCTAGTAAATCACTTACTGTACATAAAATATTTTCAGGTCCTCAAATTGCTTTCGTTTTTCCTACAGAGAACTTTCTCGATTGGGAAGAATATTGGACTGGAGTCAGAAGATCCAGAGTTTGAGTTTTGTTTTTATCACTTAACTAGTTGTAGCACCCTAGACAAGTCCCTGGACCTCTCTTAGATTGCTTATTTACATAATGAGGGAAGAGGAATACCTGTATTGCCAATCTCATGTGATTCTGCATAATGTTTGAGAATACTGTGTCAGCTATAAAGAGTTATAGACACATAAGAAGTTTATTTTATTGCATTGTTAAGCAAAAGGAGGCCTCCAGGATTTTAGGTGGCCAACTTATGGGAGGGCATGGACAAGTTGAACAAGATCAGTGTGTTGCTAAGCTTTGATTTGAATCATTGGAAGGAACGTACAAATCAATGCAATCACAGATGCATTTGAGCATTTGAGTGAAGCAAAAAATCATGCCAGCATTAAAAAAAATGAAATTGGACAGTCATCAAACATTTATTAAGTGCTGACTGTGCTGAGGGCTGAATGTAAATACAAGTATAAAGACAGCCCTAGCCCTCAAGAAGCTTATATTTTAATGGAGGAAGACAGTACATAAAAGGAAGCTAAGAAAGGGCAAGGTACAAAGGTACCTGGCACAAAAGGGAAAGTGTGGATTACAGCCTGTAGAGTAATGAGGTGGGGCTGGCCTAGGTGCTCTCCTTAAATGAGAGATCTGGGAAGAGCCATCTTGTCAGAGGGGAGCAATGCAGATGATGGGATTGGGATCTGGACCCCAGAAAGGAAAAACACTGAACTTTCCCACATAGCCAAATCTCTGGTGTTCACCAAAACCTATAGTCCCATCAACTAGCCTTTTGTTATCCCCTCCCAATCTCCCAATTCTCTGTTACCCTTAAGCTAGCCTAGCCCTCCACTGTCTTACCTTCCCTGGCCACTTCCTACCCTTAATCCTAGCTAGGCTTGATTCTCCCTAGGCCAAATGGTCCAGGTTCCTGGTATTCTATTACCTCTCAGTTCCCTCATACTCATGGCCACTCCTAGATCCCTCCCACAGTCTTTCTGTATATAAGGTCCATCTTGTCTCCATTAAGGTGCTCAGATTCTTAAAATCTAGCCACTGCTCAGATTCCTTAAGAGTCTGCCCAATATGACAAATGTTCTAATCAACTTTGTCTTTGGCTGAAAGAAGGCTTGGGTCGAATTCATTCAGGCAGGACCCTTGTGTTGTGATTTTGGGGTCCCAGCACTCCTAAACCCCTAAACCTCAACACAGAGGGGCCTTGCAATGTGTGAAATCTGGTGCTGGAATGAGGCTTCAGGGTAAGAGTTGAGGCTTGGTAGTGGAGCTCTGGAGTGCAGCCTTATTGGCCAAAAGGTGTTTCTTTTGAAAGAAAGTTGCTGGCGAACATATTAATGCACATCACCCATTACAGGTATTTTGTATAAGTTGTTACTACTGATGACCCTGGTATTCTTAATATTGATGTCACTAGGCTGGGATACCAGTAGAAGAAAATATATTTTCCTGAATTATGTAAATGTAGATGTATAGATTTGAATTCTGAGCCTTATTTTAGTTTTTAAAATATATATATATATATATATATATTTATCCAATATTTTATTTTTTCTGCAATTACATGTAAAACCAATTTTAACATTCCTTTTTCCCCAAATTTTGAGTTCAACATTCTCTTCCTGCCCTTTCCCCCACATTGAGAAAGCAAACAATTTATCTTAGTGTTTTAGAGAAAGCTTCTTGCAGGACACCATTCTAAAAAAAAATCCCTATTATGTACTATTATAGATGTCTTCTCTTTTCATGGGACCCCAAAAATTATACGAACTAATTGGATAATAGTTCTGTCTCTATTTAAATGTTGTCTACACTCATATATTTACCAGCTAAGCATCTACTTTATTTTGGCTTAAAATATTTTAGACATAATGGTAATTTACAAATACTAAATTATTTTAGAGATACTAAGAAAAAAAACTTTATTTTCACTTGTGCCAAATCTTAGGTAGCAGCTGGTTATATTCTGATTATGAGCAGTTCTCATGTTTTTGAAAATCATAGAAAATAAATTAGTAAAAGTCTAAGGTAGCCTCAGGGACAAACCTCATATGCATGTATTAGTCCAATGAATTGTTCCCTTACCAACCAGTTTAGAGGGAGGAAACCCTTTAAAGAGACAACAAAAACAAAACAATGCAGCTATTAGAAGCAAATAGAAGTTTGTTCTCTTGAAATTTAAATAAGGTCTAAATATGTATTCATTTGAAGTTGCAGCATTAAATAGCAAAGTTTGTAACCCACAATTGTTTAGAACTAATGACAAACAAGTGAAATTTAAAGTGCAGTCACCCCTCCAGAGTTAGGGGCACAGGACCCTTAGTAGGAAAAATTATGAACACCTCTAGACCCCACCTTAAACCTTTATTTTTAATAATTCTGATCACATTTACACAAAAAATAAGTAAAACAAAACACTGCACCCATAAAAAAGGGGCAGTTTCTACATGAGAGAGATTAGTATCTCCAACACTATGCACCGTCTTTGCAGTCACCGATATAACTAGAGCAACTGCTTCAAAGATTTCCTTCTCCTTATGGAAAATATAAGACACAAGGATCACTGAGGGAGAAACTCACGTGACCACTTCTGGGTGGTAGGGAGACAAAGAGGAGGTGTTCCCAAAGAGAGTGGGCAGCCTGTAGTTCTTTAATCAGACTGAAACTTTTAGCAAAATTTAATGAATTATAATAAATTAATAATAAATTATAGTAAAATTAAACTAAATTAAAATGACTAAATGACTAATAAAGTATGTATGTATGCTTATGGTTGTAAATTATAAAATATATAATAATATATAGTATTTATGCTTTTATGGCTTACGAATCTCTTTTTGTTTTCTTTGCACGTGTGCTGTCATCTGTGATTTCCTGCAGTAATTTCCCACAAACCTCCAAAAATTACCATTTAATTGTCAATGGCCAACCCACAAATAACTAAAATCTCAATGTAAAACCTATGAATGTCAATGGATGAGTGTAGTACCAATTTGCACTTAGGTTTTTTTTTTTCCTTTGCTTCTTTGCTTCCATCTTTTTAAAGACCATAGTCTCTGTTTCAGTGTGGGACATCATCAGCTATGGGATATTGATTGGTGTTGGAAACCGAAACTGTGAGTGTTCACATGTTTCAGTGTTAGGTCCCCTGTGATGACATTAGCTGAAGGTCAGGGCAGGCAATATGTCAGGAAAAGCTGGGCAAACAGTTTGTGAATGGGGCCATCATGGGTGTTAGAACTCCAAGTAGATCTAGAAGTCAACAAAAGAATGGGCAAGAAACTAGTAGGGTAATTAAAGATGATGGACTCCAAGGTAGGTCAGAGATAAACAGGATAGACAGACAACAGGATTCTCTGCAAGTTGATCCTTTACGTATTTGATTAATTGACGTGAGCATGAGAGCTACTTGATTCAATTTGAATCCTTCACAAAATATTCAGGGATATGAAAGAAAAGTCTGTTTTAGGGGAAGGGAACAAGTATTTATTGTTTATTAATAGTAAGTTATTATTACTATGTGCCAGGCACTGTACTAAGTGTTATTACAATTTCAAGTGTGCTGGGTAGTGAGCTACAGTGACAGCAGCTGGTAACTGAAGGGTTTTGAGAAGCTGGCTTTTGTACTCTTATGGGTCCTGCCTACCGTATTGGACACTTTTCAAAAAGCTGATTTGTAGTGCTCATAAAAGGAAGTCCCAGTGGGAATAAAAACAACATGGTAGCAACCAGACTGTGGAAAGCAAGCCATAGAATTCTGATAGAGACGCTGAAGCATGCCAGCATTCAGCATAGACATGGGAAGGGAAGTGGAAGACAATGGTAGGAGGATTAAGGTCAAGATCAAATATAGCCTGACATCCCACCCTGTCCATGGGTGCAGGAGCAAGCAGACCCTGGCCTTGGCACACAATCTCAAACAAGTGTTTGAGAATGGAGATATAAGTAAGCGGAAGACATCAAATACTCTGAAAAACACAGCACGTATCGAGAATCATTTAAGAGAAAAACCCAGAACAAAAGAGTGACTCTACTCAGAACAACTGTAATCAGAGCCTCACGAAGAAAACAGTTTGGCTTAAAGACGCGGAGCGCCTGGAAACCATGAAGTAAATTATGACAAATGAAATTGCGCCAAAGAGTTCTAGAGGAAAGAATTAGAAGGATAACTAGCTTAGAGCAGAAGGTAGAAAATATTACCCAAGCAATGGACTCCCTGAAAAACCAAATAGAACTCAATGACTCTAGTAAACAAAATCCAAAGGAAAAAAAAAGAAGAGAAGAAAAAGCCATAATGTATCCATTATCAAAAAGAGCTCACCTGGAAAACAGGTCAAGGAGTAACAATATAAAAATCCTTAGATTCCATGAATACTGTGACTAAAAAAGGGGCATATACCGTATTTCAAAAAGAAAAAAAAACCACAAGTGAAAACTGCCTAGATTTATTTAGAGCTAGAGGGCAAAAAGAAAATGGAATCCATCAGTTACCTCTGAAGGAAACCCCCAAATGAAAACTCCCCGAAGGTCATAGAAAAAATCCATAGCCTACAAGGTCAAAGAAAATACTACAAATAGCTAGAAAAAAAGAATTCAATACCAAAGAGATGCAGCTAGGATTACAGTGACCTGGCAGTTGCTTTTCTAAACATAAGAAAATCTCAGAACGCAATATTCCAAAAGACAAAAAATAAAGATTTACAAGCAAGAATAATTTGCCCCACAAGAAATTGGGGGGGAAATGGACCATTAATGCAATAGAAGACTTTCAAGCATTCATGATTAAAAGAATAGAAATGAGTACAGATTTTGAAATGTGAACACAGAAATCAAGAGGAATCTAGAAAGGTAAATAAATATATTTGAGCTCCGTTGGTAGGGACTAAATGAATATAAAGTGTTTACTTTCTAATAAAGGCAGAATAGAAATTCATCCCTTTAGAATTTTAATGACTTTAAGGGTTACATAGGGAATTGAGACAAACAGAAGAATTGGGGATGGTTCTGTTCCGTTTTGATCATTTTAAGAGGGAAAATAAAATGGAAAGAAAAAGGAATATACTAAAGAAGAAAAGAGGAAGAAGGAGGTAGAATTCACTGTTTCTCATATTTGGGGTACATGTAAAGAGCATGCAAAAATAGAGGACAGAGTAGAAGGAATGAATATCACATTAGCCTCAATATTATTTGAATTGGAGAAAGAAAAGTTGAACACACATATATATGCACATGTTCAAAGGGTTTGATGTTGTAAAACATTAAACTCAAAAAGGAAAGAGGTAGGAACAGGGAAAGGGAAAACAGGTTTAAGAAAGAGGGTAGGGAGCCAATATGGCGGAGTGAAAGCAGTGACCTGCTTGAGCTCTCCCCTAAACCCCTCCAAATACCTATTAAAAATGGCTCTAAACAAATTCTGAAGCAGCAGAACCCACAAAGACAGAGTGAAACAAACTTCCAGCCCAAGACAATCTGGATGATTGATTGGAAAGATATTATCGCTTCAGGTGGGTAGAGGAGCGCAGTGTGGCTTGGGGGCAGAGGAACGTAGAGCAGGCCTTAGAGGACTGAATAGCTGGCAGCTGTGGTGATTTCCAGACTTCTCAACCCATGAAGGCCAAAGACAACTTGGAAAGTCAGTGGGAAAAGTCTGTTTCTGTGGTGAGAGAGGAGCTAGGTCACAGAGCCACTTCCAGAGCACAGAGCATGGGCATTAGGGCGGTGGCTGCATCCTGAGCTTCCGGCCCATAGACTGAGGGGAATCCAGTGGCTGATCAGAGGGGTATTGCAGGGATCTCTTCGCCTTTGCTGAGGCAGGATTCTCTTGCTTTGCCCATGCTTAGATCTGGGTCACAGTTCTGAGTGGCGGTCCTGGGGTGAGGAGGAGTGCTGGCATGGTGGAGCTTGTAGTGGCTGTGGAGCGCGGAAACCTTCCTCACAGTTCCAGGACAGAAAGCAGTGCTTATGGTCACTAATAGACCAGAGCATAGCTCAGGAAAGCAGTAAACACCTCGCCCTTTATCATATCACCTTGAAGAACTGAAAATTTACAAGGCCCTACAAGTATCTCTGAAAACAGCTGTACAAACCCCTGAAGCTTGGAACAGTACATTCTCCACATTGGAAGCAGACTCTTACCTTAACAAAAAGTTTAAAACTCAAGTACTTGGCCAGGATCATGAGCAAAAAGAGTCAGACTATATTATCTTACTTTGGTGACAAAGAAGATCAAAACATGCAACCAGAAGAAGACAACAAAGTCAAAGCTCCTACATCCAAAGCCTCCAAGAAAAATATGAATCAGTCCCAGGCCTTGGAAGAGCTCAAAAGGGATTTTGAGAAGCAAGTAAGGGAAGTAGAGGAAAAACTGGGAAGAGAAATGAGAGTGATACAAGAAAATCATGAAAACCAAGTTAACAGCTTGCTAAAGGAGACCCCAAAAAATACTGAAGAAAATAACACCTTAAAAAATAGCCTAACCCAAATGGCAAAAGAGATCCAAAAAGCCAATAAGGAGAAAAATACCTTAAAAAGAAAAATTGGCCAAATGGAAAAGGAAGTCCAAAAGATGACTGAAGAAAATACTTCCTTAAAAATTAGAATAGAGCAATTGGAACCTTGTGACTTTATGAGAAATCAGGACACTGTAAAACAAATCCAAAAGAATGAAAAAATAGAGGGGGCAACTAGGTGGCACAGTGGATACAGCACTGGCCCTGAAGTCAGGAGGACTTGAGTTTGAATCCGGCCTCAGACACATAACACTTAATAGCTGTGTGACCCTGGTCAAGTCACTTAACCCCATTGCCTAGCCCCCACCCCCCACCCCCCAAAAAAAAGAATTCAAAGGAAAAATAGAAGACAATGTGAAATATCTCGTTGGAAAAACAACTGACCTGGAAAATAGATCAAGGAGAGAGAATTTAAAAATTATTGGATTATCTGAAAGCCATGATTTTTTTTTTCAGCCAAAGACAGGATTTATTAGAATATCTATCATATTGGGCAGAGTCTTAAGGAGTCTGAACATTAGTAAACTATTGGCTAGATTATAAGAATCCCAGCAGTGGCTAAATTTTAAGAATCTAAGCCTGAAAGCCATGATAAAAAAAAAGAGCCTAGACATCATCTTTCAAGAAATTATCAAGGAAAACTGCCCTGATATTTTAGAACCAGATGGCAAAATAGAAATTGAAAGAATCCACCAATCTCCTCCTGAGAGAGATCCCCAAAGGAAAACTCCTAGAAATATTGTAGCCAAATTCCAGAGTTCCCAAGTCAAGGAGAAAATATTACAAGCTGCCAGAAAGAAACAATTCAAGGATTGTGGAAACACAATCAGGGTAACACAAGATTTGGCAGCTTCTACATTAAAGGACCGCAGGGCATGGAATATAATATTCCACAGGGCAAAGGACATAGGATTACAACCAAGAATCACCTACCCATTAAAACTGAGTATAATCCTTCAGGGGGAAAAATGGTCATTCAGTGAAATAGAGGACTTTCAAGCATTCTTGATGAAAAGACCAGAGCTGAATAGAAAATTTGACTTTCAAATACAAGACCCAAGTGGAACATGAAGAGGTAAACAGGAAAGAGAAATCATAGGAGACTTATTAAGGTTGAACTATTTACATTCCTGCATGGAAAGATGATATTTATAACTCATGAGACCTTTGTCAGTATTAGGGTAGTTGGAGGGGGAAACATTATATGTATGTATACAGATAGATAGATAGGGCACAGGGTGAGTTGAAGATTAAGGGGTCATATCTGGAGATTAAAATTAAGGGATGAGAGAGGATTATACTAGGAGAAGAAGAAGGGGAGAGGTAGAACGGGGTAAATTACCTCACAAAAAAAAACACAGAAAAGAAAATGCTCTTACAGTGGAGGGGAAATGGGGGAAGGTGAGGGAATGAGTGAATCTTATTCTCATAGGATTTGGCTTAAGGAGGGAATAACATACACACTCAACTGGGTATGGAAATCTGTCTTACCCTACAGGAAAATGGGGGGGGGAAGGGGCAAGAGAGCAGGGGAATGATAGAGAGGAGGGCAGATTGGGAAAAGGGGTAATCAGAAGCAAACATTTCTAAGGCAGGACAGGGTCAAAAGAAAGAATAGAATAAATGGGGGGGCAGGATAGGATTAAGGGAAATAGTTTTTCACAACATGTCTACTATGGAAGTGTTTGGCATAACTGCACATGTATAACCTATGTTGAGTCGCTTGCCTTTTCAATGAGGGTGGGTGGGGAGGGAGGAAGGGAGAAAATTTGGAACCCAAAGTTTCAAAAATACATGTTTAAAAAAAAAAGAACCTCCACCTTAGAGGCTATCTGGTCTAGCCTCCCATTTTACAGATTATAAAAACATGCCCAAGTCTTCCAAGTCTAAAAAAAAAAAGGAGGGTAAAGTTTTGGAGGGAATAGTTACAAGCAAAACAAATTTCAACTTCAAAGGGTGAATTATAAAAAGAGGATTACTAGGAAAGAATGAAAATATAAGAGCTATTGATTAGGCAATGGGAGAGGAAAAGACAGGAGTGGTAGTAGAGTGGAAGCAGATTACCTTAATTACATATATATAGGACTTCATATGGCTCATAGGATCATAGATTTAGAGCCAGAAGGGACCAATGAGGATAATTGAAGTGATACTTTATGTTAAGTTCTTAGTAAATCTTAAAAAACAAATAAATATCTGATATTGTTATTGGAGTATATGTGAATTTCAGCAAAGCATTTAACAAATCATTTCATGATATTTTTGTGGACAAGCTATAGATATGTAGGCAAGATGATAGTCCTTCTAGGTTATTTCATCCTGGTTGTACAAGAGGACCCAAAGAGAGGGGATGAAGGATCAATGTCAACTTGGAGTGAGGTCTTTAGTGGTATGCCACAAGGCTTGGTCCTATTCTGTTAACTTAAAAAAAAACATTGTTTTTGATCGCATTCTTATCAGACAGTATGAGGTAAGGAGAGATTACAAACATACTGCATCATAAAAATGGGATTCATAAAGGTCTTGATAATCTGGAAGAAAGTGTTGAATCCAATAAAATGAAATTTAACATAAATTCTATACTTCTTTCCAATAACCAAGAACTACATAATAGGATAGAAGAGATCTGGTTTGATGGTAGTTCATGTAAAGAAGTCTGCTGGTTTGAGTTGACTACATGCTCAACATGTGGCTTAATATAGTCCCTGGCGAACGCTTGATAAGTATTTTTTTCCATCCATTCAATCAGCATGCATCATAATAAAGGATGAGGGTTGAACTGTGTGATTCCTCTTGAATCTACTGCTAGATTCATCACCAGTTGTACAAGGGGATCCAAAGAAAAGTGATGAGTGTGAGGTCTCTAGATCAAGCCACAGGGCTTGTCTTATTCAACTTATTGGGTTGTTTTGAACCAATGACTTTGATGGCAGTCTGCAGGAAGTTTTCCTAGTCCCCCTTAATTTAATGTCTTCCCTCTGTTGATTATCTCCGATTTATCCTGTATGTAGCTTGCTTGTACATAGTTGTATACATGTTTGTCTCCCTGTGCTCATCAAGGGCAAGGATTAACTTTTGCCTTTCTTTGCTTCCCCAGCACTGAGCACAATGTTTTGGCACATAATAGGCATTTAATAAATGTTCATTGACTGACAGATTGATCTTTCATATCCTTCCCAGATTGAAATCTCATTGAAACATGTGGGACAGTGTGATACAGCAGTGCCAAAATGTAATATCTTTGGCTACATTGATAGAAACCTTATGTTCAGAAAAAGGAAGCCATAGCTCCATTGTGTTCTGCAAAGACCACAACTGGAATATTGGGTTCAGTTCCTGCATTTTGGGATAGACATTGACAAATTAGTGTGTTCTAGGAAGGGCCAATTAGAATGCTGAGGTGACTTTAAGTCCTTCCACTTAAGGATTGATTGAAGGCATTATACTTAGTCTATAGAAAAGAAAATTTTGCCGTCTTCAAATATTAAAGGGCTATTATGGTCAAGAGGAATTAGATTTATTATATATAGGCCAGGGGCTAAGAGCATTGGAGGGAAATTACAGGAGGGCAGATTTTTCTTTTTGACTTGATGTGCTAAGTACTGGGAATAAAACAAAGAAATGATTAGAAGTATTTTCAAATCAAAGAGGTTAATGATTCAAAGCTGTTGATTGGAATTGTACAAACCTAGAATTAACTGCATCAGGAATGTCAGCAGAGAGGAACAGTGTAGGAGGTAAAAGGAATAGAAACAGGAGTGTACTGGTAAATAATTAACAATAGTCTATCCAGAAGAAAAAGAAATTGTGTACAAGACATTTTTATGTTTAATCTGCATTATTCACATTTTATTCATCACTTTCTTTGGTCTGGACCAGGTGTCAAACTCAAATATAAATGGACCACTAAACCACACATAAGGATCGCTGCAGGCTACATATTAACTTAGAAAATCACACATTAATATTGCCTATTCTTTATTGTATTATTTATTTGTTAAATATTTCCTAAATACATTTTAACTTTGTATGGCAGCACTCAAGAGTGCTGTGGGCCACAGGAAGCTACTTTGACACCTCTTATCAAGTCCTGATTCATAGATTTGCTGATTTCTGAGATATAAGTGCTCACATGGAAATTTTTTTTTACTTTTAAATATTTTATTTTATTTTTTTCAACTACATATAAAGACTCAGATGGAAAATTCAATAGTTGGCTCTCATGAGCTGGTAAGAGCTGGCCCTGGAACACCAAGGATGAGTACAGGTGAGATGAAGAGTGCTAAAGATGACCCTGGAAAAATCCGCACCTGCCAAAAGAGTATTTAAGCAAGGGACAGGGTAGAAATCTCTCTTGGGCATCTTGAATTCTAGCCAAATTGACAGTCTTATTGTTGCCTATGCTAATATTCTATGTCCTGCAAGAGAGTTAAATTGCTCCTTAGAAAGGGCAATTAATTGTCAGGTGTGACAAATGGAATATTTGAATAGAAAGACTTTCATGCCCAGCCCTTTGTAGTTGTTTTATATGTGACTGAAAAGAGGACCAGCCCATGAACTTACTGTGGGAATTTGCCTGTTTTTAGGATTTTCAGCCTGACTAAAGAATTACAGTACTGTCTTCTTAAATAGGAGGATAGGAGAGTGTCCACACTAGACAAAAATTCAAATCCAGGGGCATGTGAGCAAAGGGGGAAAGGGGTAGAGACCTTCAAACCATTAAAAAATATGTATGTTTAGAACTTTGCTCATGGAAGCCATTAGAGAGTGAAAACAAACATAATTGTGGGTCCCCTGTCTTGTCATGGAAAAGGCATCAGAAGATACTAAAAAATAAAGTAAAGAATATAAAAGAAAAAGTAATATAGAAGCTGGCTTTTGAATAGGTGTCCACAGTAGTTTTAGAAGCTGGCTTCCCCAAAAAGGAAACTAAGGGGAAAGCTCCATCATCTTGTAGAGTTCTGTGTTAATAATATTTATGAAATAATGATAGGTATCCAAGAAAAACTGAAAATAATATTCTTATTATCCCATGGTGTTTTAATGTAAATGTATGAATCTCAGTTTTTAGCCTTTGCTATATCTGTAATAAGCATTACAGACTAATATTAATGTTCTGACATTCTTCTTTGATATGTATGAGGATATTTTTAAAGTTGAATGTTTTCTATCCAAAGTCATTCCAGACACCACCCGAAAAAATAATCAAAATTCAAACAGTGTGTGAGAATGGGGGAAAAATGTCCCTGGGAACAGCCTCAGCTGTAGGTATTTAATAAGATAGACATTTTGAATGGTTAATTTGGTGGGCCAAACATGTCCGTGACAAAGTGCTTGACAGATTTCTAAAATTAGGAAGAAACTCTTGTTATGCCAAAATCAGGGACTGCTGTTCTATTCAAATGCCCAGAAGAAAGTATGAACTTAAAAGTCTAGGGGAATGTAAGCTTCATGAGGGCAGAGAGTCTTCCTTCCCCTTCTCCTTTCCCCTTCCCCTCTTCCTTTCCCCTCTTCCTTTCTCCTCTTCCTTTCCCCTTTCCTTTCCCCTTTCCATTTCCCCTTCCTCTCTTCCTTTCCCATTCCTTTCTGCCTTTTCCCTTCCCTTCTTCCTTTCTTTTCCTTTCATTTTTCGTCCCCAGAACTTAGTACCAACCTTTTAACATACTACATGCATAATCCATGTTTGTTTAACTGAAATTTCATTTAGCTCCAGATACTTTAAGGTGAGTGCCTATCAAACATTCCTTTGTAGAAGAAGTAACAAGTAGTATGCAAAACATATAATGATTCTAAGATGGAGGAAGCTTATTTTATTTTTTTAGGAAACAAACCAAAAAAAAAGAAAGAAAGAAAAAAAAGAAACAAACCAAAAACTCCTAATGGCTAAGAACCCATTTGTGAATGGATTGTGCATCTCTGTGTTCACATAGGTAATGGGAAGAAGAATTTATCAGGGACCTACTATGTGCACTGTGTTAAGCACTTTACAGATAATCCCTTTTGATCATGACAACAAATCTGTGAGGTAGGTGCAATTATGATCCCCATTTTATAGTTGAGGAAACTCAGATGGACTGAGATTATGACTTGCCCAGGATCACACAAATTATCTGAGGCTGGATTTGAATTCAGGTCTTCCTGATTCTAGGCCCAGCATTCTCCACCGTGACACCTAGCTTCCTGCTGTTGTTAACCCCACAGAAACCACAAGGGAGAATGAATAAAAGATTATTTTATATTATATTAAAAGAGAATAAAATCCCTTTCTTCTGAGCTGGGATGAGAGGTAGAGTAAAACAGGTAGCCAGCCACCCAAGGTTCCAATGCATTGTCCTGCTGGTGGGGAAGCAAGCCTCTGCTGAGCAATGACAGATGGGGAGGCTGATTCTCAGACTGTGCCTTTGGACTTGGTGCCTGTTCCCAGCTCCACCTTTATTGTCTCTTTCCATCTTCCATTTCCCACTCTAGGGAGGGAGGCACTGATTCTCTTAGCTCAGGGGTGGGGTGGACCAGCAGCAGAAGATCTCAGTCTATCACTTCTAGAAGAAGGGTTGGGAAAGTGGCACATGGTATCTGCAGTTCTGGTCTCTAAGGGGCTGAATCTAGCTGCCTTCAGTCAACCATCTAGTACAGCTGAGAGACTGGGGCCAAGGAATGGGTATGGTGAAGTAATCTTTGTTGGAAGAAGCTGTCATTAGGCAGCAGGAAAGGCAGTTAGTCAATAGTCATAACATGTATGGTTAGCAATATGTAGGTGAATACTCTGACTAATAGGGGATAGATCATGTTACATACCTCCCTTCCCCCCAATAAACTCCAGTGGCTCCCTATTGCCTTAGGATCAAATAAAACATGTTCTGTCATTTCATGACTTTCATGACCTTGGTCCCTCCTACCTTTTCATTCTTCTTATACCTTCCTTCAGTCCAAAAACGAAAACAGAAAACAATTTAATATTAGGCTACATTAAGAGAGTTATAGTGCCCAGAACAATACAGGTGATGGCCCTGTAAGTCCTATCCAGATTAAACTACATTTGGAGGATTATGTTCAGACCTGGGCACTGAATTTTAGGAAAGATTGACAAATTGGAGAGGGTTTAGAGAAGGGTGACCAGGATGGTGATGGACCATCATCCAAGAATCAATTGAAGGAACTACAGATTTTTAGCTTAGAAAAGAAAAGATTTAGGGGAGAGAATACTAAGTAAATATCTGAAGGACGTTCATATGGAAAATGGATTCAGTATATCCAGATTGGTTTCATTTGGCAAAGTTAAGAGGAATGGACGGAAGTTGCTGAGCAGATAGCTTAAGCATGATATCAGGAAACAAACAAGTTTGCTAACCTTGAGAGCTATCCAAAAGTGGAATGGTTATTTTGGGGTAGTGGATCCACCTTCACTAGGAATCTTTGAAAGCACATTATATTACAATTTATTGGGGATTTAATGGGGAAGATTCATAGTCATTTAAGATTTGACCCCTCCTTTAAAACTCAGAGATTCTGTAATTCTTGGAAGTCCTTTATTTTTTTTACTTCAATTTTATTTCATTTTCAATTATGAATTCTTTCCCTCCCCTATCCTCACTCCTACCCATTGAGAAGGCAAGAAAAACAAAACCTATTACAAATATGTAAAGTCATGCAAAACAAAAAAAGAAAAGAAAGAAAGAGAAGAAAATATGCTTCAATCTATGCTGACTAGCCTGTTTCATTTTAAGTCCTTTGGAATTGTGTTTGGTCACTGAGTTCCTAGGTCTTTGAAAGTTGATTATCTTTATAATATTGCTGTTATTATATAATTTGTTCTTCTAGTTCTGCTCATTTTACTTTGCATCAGTTCATACAATTCTTCCCATGTTTTTCTGAAATCATCCCCTCACCATTTCTTACAGCATAGTAGTGTTCCATCGCATTCATAAACCTGGACTTTATAATCTAATGGGACAAAGGTGTCAGACAAATAGAAATGGGGCCACTAATCTATGCATAAGGATTTCTGTGGTCTGAATATTGACTTAGTTTTAAAATGCAATATTATCTGTATTTTATTATATTTTTATTTATTTTGTTAAATATTTCCCAATTATAATTTAATCTGATTTAGTCCACACATGGTAGTGTTTTGGGACACATGTGACTGATCACTTGTTTGACAGCTCTGTAACAGAGGATCTTGAACTTAGTGTCAATAACATACAACTGTTAATTTCAAATTCTCATTAATGCCACTTTCCATGTTGGTGCTAAAAACATTATTCCTAATGAGGAAGTTGTATGAGCAAAGATTAAGCAAAGTGAAAACTCTTTTTTTTTCCTGCCATTTCCCCCCCACCTCAACTTTCTGACTGCTAATGACAACTATGAATAGCTACCATATTGATATTCTTCATGCAACGTGATTCTTTTTATTAGGGAATATTACTAGGGAATTTATTAGGGAAATTATTAGGGAATCATAGAATTTAGAGCTATGAGCTATCTTAAAGCTAGTTAATTCATATTCATTTCATAGCTACAAGGAAATCATTTCTTCACTCCGTAGGGATTTCTCTGTTCTTCCATGGTCCTTCAAGATATTATGTCACAGGGTATGGGATCTAGTTAAACACAGGACTAGTTAAACCAGTCTCCTCATTTTTTCACATAAGGAGGTTGAGATTCACAGTAGTTCCTGAACTTTTAGAAGTTCGCACAGATAATGACCTGAAGCACCATGTGACCTCTCCTAAATTGCATCCATGGTAGCATCAAATTGAAACAAACTGTAAAAATGGTTCGGTCCTGTACTCTGTGACATAATATCTTAAAGGACCATGGAAGAACAGAGAAATCCTTATGGAGTGAAGAAATAATTTCCTTGTAGCTATGAAATGAATATGAATCTTTGAGGAGAGGTGAAATGCCCAGGGAGTCAATATCTGCTAATTTATGAATGCAATTCTCTGAAAGCTTGAAGGCCTTGGATTTGTTTTCATTCTTTTGATCATAACTCACATTTATACAGTACTTTTCAGAATGCTGTCCTTGAAACAATTCTGTGAATAAGTACCAGTATACCATACAGTATTCATTGTTGAGTTGTTTCAGTGGTTTCCAACTCTTTGTGACCTCATTTGGGCTTTTCTTGGCAGATACTAGAGTGGTTTGCCATATCCTCCTCCAGCTTACTTTACAGATGAAACAGGGGAAACAGGGTTAAGTGACTTGCCCAGGGTCTAGTGTCTGTAGTAAGTATCTGAGGCCAGATTTGAACTCAGGAAGAGGGATCTTCCTGACTCTAGACCCAGCACTCTATCCACTGTGCCATCTAGCTGCCCTACAGTAACATAGAACAATTATTATCATTTTCATAATCATCCTTAACATTATCATCTTTAGGTGAAGAAATAGACATCGAGAGGTTGAATGGCCTCCCCAAGGTCATATAGCTAGTACATTTCAATCTTCGGTCTTAGATCTTCAGACTCTGAATTCAATTCATTCTGCATTATCCGATGATTGCTTGTGCATTCGTGGACTTGAGGATTCTATTTGGACCACTTGTACCACTCAGATCCTTCCTTAAATTGCTGTGTATGCATCTGTCAAACTACCCACCCCCCAGTAAACTGGAAGCTACTCGAAGACAAACTATTAATTTTTTGTCTTAGTATTTCTAGTACGTAGCACAATGACTTGTAAATAGCAGGTGCTTAATAACATTTTCACTTAAATTATTTCTCATTTCTATTTTTTTAAAAAAATTAATCTGTAACTTGGTGTTATTAGTGTGAATAATGAATCTTCTGATTCTTGAAGCTACGTGGCATTTACATCTTTGGACATAAATGAGCTCATTGACATTCTTGGTCAGTATATAACTGTTTGAGTTGCATTTAGAAATTATTAATATTTTGATTATTGCTGGACTGTTAAATCTGGTGGATTTAACAAGTTTCTAAACATAAATCTTCTTTGTTAGTTTTCCCCTCCCCTCTTTATTTTTAATTGAGAATAATATAATGCTCAAACTAGAAAAGATCTTAGCAATTGTCTGGTCCAACCCCTTATTTGACTAATGGCTGAGTGGGAGCTCAGAGAGACTAGGTAATTGGCCCGACATCACACAGGTATCATGTATCGAAACTAGGATTTGACCTCATATCTTTTCTGTATACCCTATGTTGTTAGGAGATGAAGACAATAGATGGAGATATTTCTCTGTTTTTACTCTTATGTATCATTTATTAAAAGTTAAGTTGTTGTCTGTTGTGTTGGGAGAAAACTACACTTTTAAGGCAACTAATGATATTTTCAAGACACTTGCTTACATCAGCATCTAGGCAGGGGAGAAGAAAGAAAATCTTGGCACAGCATCAATTCCATTTGAAAAGTATGTGGATGAAGCAAATCTTGTACCTCTTAGTGGAGAGGTGATAGACTAGACTGACAGTTGTTGTTGAGTCATTTTTTCAGTTGTGTCTGACTCTTTGCAACCCCATTTAGGGTTTTCTTGGCAAAGATACTGGAGTAGTTTTCCATTTCTTTCTCCAGCTCATTTCACAGATGAGGAAACTGAGGCAGATAGTGGTGAAGTGACTTGCCCAGGGTCATACAGCTAGTAAGTGTCTGAAGCCAGATTTGAACTCAGGAGGTCTTTCTGACTCCATGCCCAGTACTCTATCCACCACCCAAGTACTCATTATCTATTTATTAATTGATTCACTGACACGATCAATGAGCATCTACTGTATGTGGCACTGTGCCCAGTACTGTAGAGATACAAAAATCATGAGACATTTCTTGCTCCCAAAGAGTTTGAAATCTATTTTGGAAAAGAAGATGCTCAAACACTAAATAACAATGTAAAATTAGATTTAATGAAGTTCTCAATGAATGGTTACAGCTAGTAAGTGATCTGGAACAGGGCTTAAACTTTTTCCACTCATAATCCCTTCAGCACATATGGGGCTGTGACCCACAGTTTAAGGAGCGTTTCTAGAAGTCAAAGAATGAATGAGCTTCTTTGTGGGCTGGAGTAGTAATTCCATGGAGATGATGAAACTTGAACTGAACATGGAAGAATGGCTAGGTGGCACAATATAACTAAAAGGACAGCAAAGCACAGAGTGGGAGGGAAACATTTTAAGTACAGCAGCCTAACTGGTGCAAAAAGCTTATGTCAGAAAGTAACGGGAGACAATTTTTTTTGGGGGGGGAGGCAATTGGGGTTAAGTGACTTGCCCAGAGTCACACAGCTAGTAAGTGTTATGTGTCTGAGGAGGGATTTGAACTCAGGCCCTCCTGACTCCAGGGCTGGTGCTTTATCCACTGTGCCACCTAGCTGCCCCTGGGAGACAAATTTTTGAAATTTAGGTGGGAACATTCAATGTTAGCCTTGGATGCTAAACTAATAGGTTTGGTCTTAATTTTATTGGGAGTTATTGAAGGTTTTTGAATCCAGTGTCTTAGGTAAATCTAGGAGTGCTTACAAGATGGCTTGGGAATAGGAGACCATTAAGTGCCCAATGCAGGTGTGAAACAAAAAGGAGCTGACCTATGGTGGTGGTTGTGGGACTATAACAGATGGGAGAAACACTGCAAAGGAGAACTAATGATGCAGCAAATGGAAGAGGGGACTTTGTAAGATGACTCTAAGGTTTGGTGCCATAGAGAAATAATGAAATCAGAAAGGCAAGCAGATTTTCTGAAAAAACAAAAACAAAAACAGAGAAACCAATTTTAGACAAGTTGTCTTTGTAGTGACAGTGAGAAATCCAAGTAGGAATATACAGTATGCAGTTAGAGATAGGAATTGTTGTTATTGTTTGTCTCCAAGAGGACGATGACATAAGGAAGGTGATGTCATGACTTTCAAATGAATTGGATTTAAGGAAGGGAGGGCTGTGCAAAGTCACCAGTCTTACTTTCTCCTCCGGAGCCATTGGGGTCCAGTGGCAAGAAATCAGGACAACTGGAGGTGGCCCCCGGTGATAGGAATAGTGCTTAGAAGAGGGATCAGGGCTGAAAAATACACATTCTGAAGTGCAAGTTCCTCCTACTACATCTTGTTTCTGATAACAGCCACCAAGTAGTCTGTGGTACCTGTTGGACGCAATGCAGGAGAATGGGGGACAGTTCAGAAATTGATGTCTGAGAGAAGCAGAGAGGGAGCATCCAATATGCTCTCTTGCTCTTATAAAATTCTTGTTCATTTAGATCAGAGGTGTCAAACAGCTGAGGCCCAGTACTTCTGAGTGTTGGTGGAACCAGATGAAAATGTAACTGGGAAATATTAAAAAAATAAATAAAATTATAAAACATAGATAACATTACATTTCAAAATGAAGTCAATATGCAGTCACAATTATCCTTATATACCAATCAGTGGTCTGTTTCTATTTGAGTTTTCCTATTTATGGCTGATTTAGGTGATACCTAAATCAGTCAATTTGAATTTCTGTACATAAATCATGAAATACATTAGTTGGCAAATGTTAAAACGAGAAAGGACAGCTAGGTAGCACAGTGGATAGCACTGAGGGTGTCAGGAAGATTCAGCTCCCTCTGCAATCTCTTGTTACTCCTGTTTCTCCCACCTTAGGCCCCCTTTGCAGGCTTCTAGCCAATTGTGTTCCAGTGTGAACTCAAGTACTGCAGGTGTTAATTACCTTTTATACCTCTTTAACACTAATGCCTTCATATGGTTCTTAGCATCTGGAAGCCCAAGTCCCCTCCTCCTGCTGTGAAGATTTTTACATTTCCTCCTCTCTTTTCTGAGTGGCTAACCTGACTTTGAATGCAGATTCACTTTAGTCACTTTCTGCCCGGAGCCCGTTCATAATTCTGCTTATTCTAGTCTTCTTGCTCAAGGTAAAAGCTGATTTCTTAAAGGGCTTATATCCTTATTCAATTTGAAATGATGAAATTGAATAAAGGTTAAAGAAATTTAAGTGTGTTTCTTCATAACTTTTAATCATTTATTTGTAACAAAACTCTCCTTTTAGCTGACGCTGAGGCACAGCATTAGCTCAATGGGATGACTCTGGGAGATGCTTGGTATTTATATTTTTTCTTCATTTTTCCAAGATGGTTCATTTGCCAGCAATGTTCTCCCATTTCTGGCAGGTGTTCAGTGTTTATCTGGAAGTCCTGAAACTTGGGTGATCATCACTATAACGTACTCTTCGTGTTTTGTATGGTCTTTGTTCACATCAGGCCTTGATGATCGGTCCATAATGTAAATTCTAGGCCAAAAATGTATGGCCTGACTTTATCCAAGGCCCAAACAATTACCAAACATTCCTTTTGGATAGAAGACAGATTTCTTTCCCTTGGCCATGCTTTTCTCCTGCGATATATTACAGGATGTTTTACATTCTCATGGTCTTGTAATAACACCACGCCCAACCCAGTATTTGATGCATCATTTGCCACGATGAACAGTTTCGAAAAATCTGTGGCTTTGTAAGCTGGTAAAGAGATCAGATCATGTTTCAGCTGTTCAAAAGCCCCCTTGATACTGTGGATATCATGGCCAGGTCTTAGACAGTGACAGAATGGGATGGGACAGACCAGGCATGGAGAATAAAGGTTGGGGTATGAAATTGGCCTTTGGCCAGGAATGCAGGTTTTTTGAATCAAAAGGGACATAGCCAGAAGCTATGGGCAAGTCATTTAATCTAGATAAGAAGATTGGGCCCAACATGTAGAATTTTGTTCTAGGCAAAAGAGTACAGAGAGGAAATAGGTTCCTGATACACAGATTGGATTCAGAGGCTTGTGGCTGAGAGCAAGTCTGGAGGAATGGGCTAAGGTCTAATAAAACTAGTTGGGCTCAGTATCTGGGGTAGGAGTGGATGGGTGGGTGAGAGGAAGAGGAGTGATATTGGCAATGCAGGGCAAGTTAGCCCTGTGAGTGATAGGATCTTGGATTTAGAGCTATGGGTCATCAAGGCCTACCTTCTTATTTTACAAATAAGGCCACAAAGCCACAAAGATGGTTAATAGTTTGTTCCAGGTCACATGGCTAATAAATGTTTGAGGCAGAATTTAAATTTAAGGTCTCCTGATTCCAGGTCCAGCACTCCATCTGTGTTCCCAGTGGGCATATAGATAATTAAGAAAAGCATTTATTAAGCACTTAACTATTTGCCAGAAACTGTGCTAAGGTCTAGGGATACAAGCAAGCAAGATAATTGCCTGCCCTCCAAGACCTTACATTCTAAGGGGAGAAAAGAACACATAAAATGAAATTGGGAAAGAGAGAAGCTATGTCTCAGGGATTAAGTCCAAAGTTCTGGTGCAAGGTGGGGTGGATGAGAGCAAAGGCGGGTACCATTTACCTATGCCAGGTAGAATTGAGATTCAGGCAAAAGGTTGGGGCCATGGTCATAGGTAGGGAAAGATTGGGAAGATTGCTCCTGTGAACCTAGGCATTGAGAGACTAATTAGCAGTCATATCCTAGATACTGAGTGATAATCACAGGTTATTGTTGATCAATAATAATCACCATTGAAATTACAATAATAAACAATGTTGAAAAAATGAACAATATTCATCATTGATAACAGATTGCTTCTTTCTTCTCCAGCCCCATTTTGACACACTATGGTCAGACGAGCTTCCTTAGTTCCATCTGAGTCTTTGAATCTTGCCCACAGCCTGGCTCCAGTTTCAGGCCTAGCTGAAAGGCAGGCAGAAAGGCCTTAGATTAGTACCAAGGTAGTCTTTCTAATTTTTGGTGTTGTCTGTTCCCACTGCTTGATGAATTCAGTGGCTGGGACACGAAACTTATTGCCCAGGGCCTATGTGCTCGCCTCCTATTTATCCGTTTCTCTTTGCCTAAACTCTGACCTTACTGCCTTTTTCTCTACATCTGTGTTCCTATTTTCTGCCTCTCAGAACTGAGGTTGTGATTTGTGCTATCTATTTTCCCTGCGTCTGAATCCCCAGTCCTATGTTCACTAGGTTCTTGCCTTTTGTTCTCATGTTGTCCTGGATTCTGACTTAGCTTACCTAGTTAGACCTCCATAAAACTCTTGTTTCTCTCTACCTGCCCTAAACTCCTGAACCCCAAATGTGATCTGCTAATTTTGGACATGCTTCTTATCTGCATCCTCATTCCTAGTCTGAATACTTGGATACTAAACCCAGCCCCTCCTAGAACTTGCTAGATGGTGGAAAGTGCCCTGGACTTGGAGTCAGATAGGGACTCAAAAAGTTTTTTGTGTATCATGGATCCTTTTGGCAGTCTGGTGATGCTTATGGAACCCTTCTAAGTAAAATATTTTAAAAACAAAATCCATGTAATTACAAAGGAAACCAATTATATTGAAATAGTAACCAAAATATACTTTTTTAAAGTTCACAAACTCTAGGTTAAGAACCCCAAATAAAGAAACCTGGATTCTCATGCTGGCTCTCTCATTATTATTATTATTATTATTTTTTGTGTTCACTTCATCTCTCTGGGCCTCAGTTTCCCTCTCAATAAAACAAGAGGATGATACTCGATGATCCCTTCCAACTCTAAACATTTTTAGTAGCTTTAAGGCTGAAATGGCCTATGTTAAAGCCTGGTCTGTTTACTTGAACCCCTTAACCTGATCTCTACAAGGCTTACATACCCTTTCTGATATTTACCGATCTTTCGGGTGAAGCTCTTTGTCCTTCTAGAATGCAAAACTCCACCAAACCCCACTGAACAACCATAGACCTAGCCCTTGTCTGCCACCCTTGAACCCAACTCTGACCTGGCGTATTCTGCTGCTGCCCAAACCTTATCCATTACGTTCATCTTAGAATTGTATTTTAGAGCTAGACAGACTCTTGAGGTTATTTAGTACAATCCTTTCCTGAAGCATGCAGGCCTTTCTACTATTATCCTAAGTGACTGAGAATTCACTGTTTCTTGCAAAAACCCATTGCATTTTTGGACAGCTCTCACAATTTAGGTAGTTCCTCTTTATATGGAGCCAAAAATCTTTCTCCCTGAAACTTCAACCCTTTGGTCTTAATTTTGCCCTCTGGGGCCAAGCAGAATAAGTCTAATCCTTCATCCATATCCTGGCCAAAACAAAACAAAATGTCATTGATGTAGGCTAAGGCAAAAGCTCCTAACCCACTTAGGCCATTTACCAGTATTTGAAAAGAGGAGAATGAATTCCTCTGGCCAAAGGGTAAAATATTAAATTAGTACTCCTCAACTGTCATTACAAAGGCTGTTTTTGGCTTAGATTCTCCCTTCGAAACAATTTGCCAAAAAATCAACATAAATGAATAGTAAAAATGTTTCTGGTGTTTAGCTGATCTAAGACTTGGAGTCTCAATTCTCAACTTAAGATGTGCATCAGGTTTGGTTTTCACATTTTATTTTCTGAGTTTTAACTAGTTTGACCTATATCAGAATAGACTGGTTACTATTTATTAACTTAATAACAGCATAGAATCATAGGCTTGAAGCTGAAAGGGAACTTGGAGGCTACCTAGTACAAATTCCTTATTTTACAGATGAGGAAACAGAACTAGAGAAGCCAAAATGACAGAGCTGTCATAAGATCCAGTGCCTCCAATTTTAAACTGGCCCTCTTCCCATTGAACCATAGGACACCACAGGGACAGGTGCTGCAAAGATTGTACCTACAAAACTGAACTGTCGTCAATCTCTGAGGAGGAATCCTCCCTCAAAGGTTGGTGTGTTTTCATGGGGAGAATTAGGATGGTTTTGTGCTTAGGTGTTCCATTCTCACTTCATGCAGGTTACAAATGGACTTACTTTTATTACTTGAATTCTCCAAGAAGAAGAATGTTCCCTCCTCCCCCTTACCTCTTTACCTGTGCATAATTTTTCTTTGTATCATTTAGAGATGAGTAGGAAAATACCAGCCTGGATGATGGTGTGGAAGGCTTAGTCAGTGACAAAAAGTCCACTCAAAAGCTATGTCTCCCTTTGGTATTGGGGGCAAAGAATGAAGATTTCCTTTCCACAGTAGAGATTTATACAAAATGAAAATAATTTCCACTGATACTATATTGCCATACACTCTCATTACTGTTACCAGTCGTCCTTGAGTACTGAAATAAAATTAGTTCCATCCTATCATGTTATGTTATATGGGAGACAGCATAGTATAATGAAAAGAGTACCTGGAGTCAAGAGGGTCTGGGTTCAGATTTTGCCCATGTACTTCAGTAGCTGTGTGGCCATGAGTGTATCAATCTACCTCTAAATACCTCAATTTCTTCATCCATAAAATGAGGATAACAATGCTTATACTGTCTTACTTAAGTGGTTGTTTTAAGAAAATGCTCTGAGAACCTTAAAGCACAATAAAAACACTATTGTTATTGTATTAGATTATAAGAATAAATACTTTCCTACTTCTAGCTTTTTTAGACCTAGTCTAATTGAAAAAGTTTCTCATTTGAACTTTTAAATTTTTGAAAATTGATTTTAGTTTCATGAAGATTGTGAAGGTAAGAAAACTAGCCTTACATATTGAATAATAATCATCGCACTTCTGTGCCTTTGTGCATCTGGCGTGTATGTTTGATAGAAAAGGACCAAATATTTTTGCTACACCACTTGAGATGCTTTACTGGGTAATATAGTTTCCTACCTTCCTCCCAATAAAGAAGCAGCATTTTCTTAACAACTCCATGAGGAAGACAGCATAAGTCCCTATTTCTATTGTGAGGAAGAGAACACGTACTTTGATAAGTTTATGCAAATGTATATGGAGTATATACAAAGGATATATGGAAGACATGTTAGTGTGAAAGGCACTAACAGCTGGTAAAATGGTTTGGTTGAGAAGACCAAGGAAATCCCTGTTTAATCTTGTTTACTTACAGTTTTTAAGTTCCTTACTTTGTAAATGTAACCAAAAAAAAAAAGACACAACCTTGTAAAAGTGCTAAAAATAGTGGTGTGTGTTTAAATGTCTTGAAGGTAGTACTGTGTTCATTCTAATGGATAAGTTTTTGGTCATTGTCCTTTTGCAACTGTTTTGGCAGAGGAGTTGATTTTAAAAAAATTAACGAAGAGAAATGTTCATTCAGAGCCACTTATTGGATTCTGGAAATTTTGCAAGAATACTAGTATGGAGGCCTCCCCAGGTTCAGGTTTTTTTATTCATTTATGCATTGGCTGCTGTCCCTATCACCATCCTTCTGCTGACACTTTAAAGGGAAGGAGATGTATGTGGGACTTTGGTTTACAAGAATAAACTTATACGCTTGAGAGTTAGGAAGCACGGAACTAGCATAGGGAGATCACCCAGCCTTATGGAACTTTTTTTTTTGCAGGATTTTCAATCTGTGTAAATGGAATAATAATGAGTTATCCAGATCCCCATTTAGAGTGCATTTGGCTTAAATAAAATCTATTCAAAGCCACAATCTAAATTAATTGACTCAATTTAGTCAGTTTTTCATGCCAAAAAAGGTGTACTTTGTGTTAGAATTTTAGTATGTAGGATGACTGAGTCACAGGATGTTAGACTTGGAAGAAACTTTCAGAGCCAGCTAATCAATTTCTTCATTTTACAGAGGAGAACGCCTAGGCCTATAGGAGTAAAGTGACTTGTCCAATACATAACTCTCCCCAACATAGAGATGAATAAACATTCTACTTTGAAAGATAAATAGAATATTTGTATGCCAAAGTATTAGTGCAGACTTATTAAAATTTAGCTCCTCCATTAGAATGTAAGCATCTTGAGGGCAAGGACTGTCTTTGCCTCCTTTTGTATCCTAGGACTTGGCATAGTATCTGTCGTTTTTAATTTAAAAAAAGAAGGCACTACCTTATAAAACTGCTAAAAATAATGATGTGCATTAAATGTCTTCAAGATACAGTATCAATTTGAATAGATAATTATTCGTTGATTTGATTAAAGCTTAAAACTATACTAAGACTTTTGAGACACTGTGGGTGTGTGTGCATGCCCATATGTATATACAGCCACATATGTATGTATATATAAAATATATTTAGCTATGTATGTTTAGTTATATGATATTAATATTGGAGCTATATCAGAAAACTGATTATTTGTATGAACTTTGTTTTGGAGGCTCTATTCTAATATGAAGGGCCTAAGCAAAATTCAGGGACCACTAAAGTTCTAGCATGCTTCAAGAGTAGCACCAAGTCCCTTTAAAAGCATGCAGGTTCACAAGGCATCAGTCACTGACCAAATTTAACTTACCATATTAAAGTATATAGAAAGGACTCAGCCAATTTCTTAGAGAGTCAGGATGCCTACTTTTCCCCCTTTCCACATGCCTTCCTTTGCCCACTACCCCAGAGAGCTGCACAGTGCCCATGACTCAGTGGTTGCAGTTCCAGTGAGGGAGCAGTTGAGGGTTGTTCCTCATATTGCTCATTACGGGCAAGTATCTACTACTACTGCATTGCTGTAGTTACTGCCCTCTGCTCCCTGCTGGCGTCATGGGCTTCACTGCTGCTTCTGTCACCATTTCTGCTTCGCTTCTTGTTCTGCTGTTTGGTGTTCCATCTGTAGATGCTTCATTGCTCCATCTTGCCACCGGGCCTCAGTCTAGCAGAACTGTTGGTTATTTCTTCAGTTTTCCTTCCATAGATGTGCTCTGGAGGTTTCTCCTTTCTAAGAACTGGGACCAAGTCAAACAGCAGGAGCATCATGGAATTACCTGGAATCTCAATTGGTACTCTTCCAGCTCTTTCATGCCCATGGCCAGAATGGCTACAGCGTATTGATTCCCTTCTGTTTTTTTTTTTTATAAGTGTATTCCATAGCTGGACCCTAGAAAGAAGAAGCTTCTTTGGTACTGTGGGAAACATATTCTACTCATCCTGTTCAATCAAGTTATCTATTTCTCACTCCTGAATTTATTAGGGTGAATCCCTCCCATTTACCCAACATGTGGGAAATGCATTTGATTATTTTGTTTACAAAAGCTAAATAAAGCAGGTGAAGTCATGGGGTAGGGGAACCACAGCCAGTTTAGCAGGCCAAATCATGGATATTTTAGTTGGTTTTTTTTTTTAACTTAAACTATATTAACAACTGCTATCACCAAAAGCAACAGGGTGAATTGTTTTGTTTTTACTAGAACAACAAGGTCCTATGCCATGGATATCTTTTTTCAATAACAAAACTATATCATAAATTTTTATAGACCTGTTCTGACAAAATACAGGTCCCCAGGCCAACTCCAAGTGGAGGGCAAGCTCTGTGCTGTCTTTGGCAGCTTTCAGCTGCCAGCACCTGAGAGATTGGGTATTATTTTTCCAAACTGTGAAGACTATGTGTGGAATCTGGGGGTGGGGGGTGAGATGGAGAAAAAGAGTCTAGAATTTGTAGCATTTTTCCTTTGTTACCTGATTCGCCACGAAAATACAGCATACACATTCAATCATTTAAAAATGCACAGATTATTTTATTCCATTGTGAGCAGATCTCAGAACACCAATAGTAGAGTAGGTGGGCTAAAGGTAAACATTTTCCCATCACTCGGTGAACTTGATTTGATTTTGGTTGCTCTCCAACTCAACCCAAGTCAACGGACTTTTTTTTTTTTAATGCCCGCAATGTACAAGGCACGTCCTGTTTCCCTAGCTAGAAGTTGCCTATTTCTCCCTCTGGCCCTGCCCAGTAGGGTCACTCTGTCCTCACTTACTGGTTCACCCTGACACTTCCAAGTCTTGGGCTGAGCTATTTTTTCCAGTCCTATTGATCATTATGAAATCAAGGTCCTTTTCCATTTGGGCCCCAGGTTGACTCTTTGGCATCATATCAAACCCTTTCTCCTCATAACCATCTAAACCCTGACTCAGTGGCATTTCCCTGGACTTTGCCCACAGAAATGTCTTAAACTAGGCTCTCTGCTTTGGTAATGCTGTCAGCTTTGAGCCTTTCATGATTCTGTTTCTCCAATCCCTCTCATATGTTCTTGCTCATAATGCTTTACTAGCAGATGGATTACCTCAGCTCCTCCATTCTCTTATCAACTGAGCTTGGATTTTTGCCAGGCAACTAACTATTCCTCTCTGCTCCAAAAGGCCTGTTTTCCCATCTGGGCATTGCTATAGACCCTCTTTCAGAGAATTAGCCCCCCCAAATACCTTGTTTTTACTTTGTAGATATTTATTTATGTGAACGATGTCTTCTAGGCGCAATGCAGTCTCCTGAGGGCAAAGGCTTCCATTTTTGTCTTTTGTGTCCCCAGTGTCTGGCACAAAGGCTGGCACATAATAGGTATTTAATAAATGCCCATCAATTATTTTTTTTATAACTTTTGTTTCTTCTCAGCCATTAGTTTAGATTTACAACAATTTTATACTTCAATTATCTTTTCACGGACTAAGGATGCTCAGTGAGACTGAGTGGACCTCCACATCTACATAAGAATTTTGAAGAGAGTTTTTCCTCTTTATATGTACTTTGAATTTGTCATTACTTTAGTTGTGATCATGAAATGTATTTTTTAAAAGGACGGTTCAGTTTCCTCATTTGTAAAATAGTGACAATACTGTTTGCATTACTACCTGTTTTACAAGGTTGGTGTGAGGAAAATGTTTTATAGATTTTACATTTATCATTATGAACTGTTATTGCTATTTAGATGTGATAACTACTGCTAATACTAGAGAGTTAATTTTTTATCAATGAAACAAGAACTTTCTGTAGTCCCTTAAAGAGATACATTGGTCTAGGGGGAGTCAGAGGACTTATAGAAAAAGGCAAGCTAGAAAACAGGCTTATAGGGACCTCAGAGGCCATTTAATCCAACTCTCTTATTTTACAGATGTGGAAACTGATGGCAGTTAAGAAATTTGTCCAGAGGCCAAAAAAGCAATGACCATTTAACATGATCACGACCCACAGTTTAAGACGTGATGAAGGGGTTGTGAGTGGAAAAAGTTTAAGAAGCCGTGGTTTAGATAGCTAAGGAAAAAAGAATACTGGAATGGGTAGGGATTGGGGATCAGAAGACAGCAACTACTTCTATTTTTGAATGGAAATTTGGCCTTGGTAGCATTAGAAACAGTTTTAAACTAGTAGGTTTTAGACTTCCCAGAGAACTGATGAAGAGGACTAGAATAAACTAGACTTTGTTGTCTAGACAGGGGTTTGTAGAATGTGGGAATCTCTAAGTCATATACATCCCCTAAGCTAGGAAAAACAGGATTTACTATCCTTTTAAATTGCTTAGCTGTGTATCATTCTGTGCTGTTAAACATCCAGCATTCAAGGCCCTCCACAGTCTGGCTCCAGCTTATTTTTCCAGTATTGTCTCCCACTACTCCCCTTCATTTGCCCTCAAATTCAGCCAAATGCCCTACTTCACAAACACACCCTCCATTCTTCCTTTCTTTGCTTTTGTTGGGAATGCCCTTCCCCTCCCAACCACAGATCTGTAGAATAAAATCTGATCATTCTTCAAGGCCTAATGTTAGGGCTTCCTCTTTCTCATATCAATCAACAAATATTTATTAGTCACCTACTATGTGCTAGGCATTATTCGAGACACCAAGGATACAAGTATTAATCACCTACTGTGTGCCAGGCACTATTCAAGACACTGGGCATACAACTATGAAGAATGAAATGATTTGTACTCTCAGTGAGCTTACAATCTACATGAAGAGACAGCAAATGCACTCACAAATATATTCAACATAAACGTAAATAAGCACATTGAATTGGCATTGAATTTTTGGGCCCTCCTGGCTCAGAGTGAATGTAAATAGAAGCTGTTTCTCTTTTGGCTGGCAATCCTGAGGGTCTTCTCCACCCAGTTTGATTTTTTTTTTAAAAGGGTCATCCCTTGACTAATGGGACCTGAAAGACCTTAGCTTAAAAGAGCCAAGGTCTCCCACTGCATCCTGGGCCATCTCCAGTTGTCCTAATCTATATTTGGCCATTGGACCCAGATAGCTCTGGAGGAGAAAGGGAGGCTGGTGACTTTCCACAGCCCTCCCTCACTCAAATCCAATTCCATTGCACATCATGTCATCATCTCTCTGATGTCATGGTCCTCTTTGAGAACAAAGGATAACACCCCCCTCACACACACACATGTAAATAGAAGGGGAATCAGAAAAGGTTTCCATACCCCTCCAAATCACAAGTGTTTTCTCCCTCCCGTAATCCCTGCCTAGCACATTATTCCTCCCTCTTATGCACTCTCACACTCTACTCTCTACTTTGCAATATATTTCTTTGTGTGTGAGCTGTAACCTGGATAAAAGATTGTGTATCATTAAAATGTTGAGGTGAATAGTATAGACATTTCACAAAAAAGAAATTCAAAGAGGGTAAGATCAGTGTACCCTAAAACCGTCAGGGAAGGCACCATGGAAAAGATGAGATTTATGGTGAACCTTGAAGAAGGGATGAGATTCAGGGGGTCAGAATATACTTAGGAGTAGACAAGAGTAGTTGAACACTGGACGATCCCTGTCATCTTTGTAATTAGAACAACCTACATTCAAACAATGATTTACCAAGCATTTTCCTCCCAGCAATCCTATGGGGTCAACAAGTTAAAGGTAGTAATATTACCTTTGTGAAATGGTGTTGTAGTAATTGTGGAGTCTGCTTCTAGGAAGGCAATGAGAGATGTTTAGGCTGGAGAAGAGAAGACTGCAATGGAGGTGGGCAGGAGGGGGGCAAGGCAAGCCTTCCAAGTATTTGAAGGACTGTCATGTGGAAGAAGTCTTACTTTTGTTTTGCTTGGCCCCAGAGGGCAGAATTAGGAGTAATGAATGGAGGTTGCAGAAAGGCAAATATTTTGGCCGAGGCTGCACATCCTGCAGTCCAGCCAAACTGGACTCCATCCTCGAATTTGACATGCCATCTTCCACTTCTACATAGGTCATACTGCTGTGCCAAAATGCAGTCCCTCTTCACTTCTACCTTTCAAAATCCTCTCCTTCCTTCAAGGCTCAGCTCAGACAATACCTCCTCCATGTATTCTAAGTAGCCATCCCTGATGGACTCCTGTAAATGTTTTTTCTTCCTTCTTAAATTTTCCTAGAATGCTTTGTCTGAATTTCTTCTTTTCCTCCATTATTCCTTCTCACATATTGTTTATCTGTGTACATATAAAATATAAGTTCCTTAAAGCCAGGAATAATTTCATTTTAAAGGACAGCTAGGTGATTTAATGAATAGAGGCCTGGGCTTGAAGTCAGGAAGACTCATCTTTATGAGTTCAAATCTGGCCTCAGACACTTAGTTTTTGGTTGACAGTGGGCAAGTCACTTCATCCTGTTTGCCTCAGTTTCCTCATCTGTAAAATGAGCTAGAAAAAGAAATGACAAATCACCCCAGCATCTTTGCCAAGAAAACCCCAAATGGGGTCGCAAAGAGTTGGAAACAACAGCAGCAGCAGAAGCAGCAGCAACAACAACAGTTCATTTTAATCTTTGTATTCCCAACGTGTAATTTGTTTCACAGAAATATTTTTTGGTGGTGGTGGGAATCTGGATCGATAATTTCATAGCTATAGAGAACTTCTGGTACAGGAACTCCCTTTACTGAATTTACTTCTGGTTTTAAAGAGTTGCCTAGGGGCACTGAGCAATGGTACATAATTAGTACGCGTCTGAGACAAACATGACCTGAACAGAGGTCTCCCTGACGCTCTAATCACAGTGTTATGCTTCCTGTCCAAAATATCGCTGGAAGTAGTTGTTATTGTTACTGTTGTCGGTTGTCCAGAAATGGTTTAAAAAGTAGTGAGTTATCCATCTCTGGAAATCTTCAAGCCGAGGTTGTTAGAGTTATCAAGGATATTGTGGAGGGGAATCCCATTCCAGATTTCAGAGATCCTTTCCAACTCTGAGACTCTGTGGGTAAAAGGATTTGATCACTTTAAAGCAGTGAAGAACAGAGTGAGGTTGTGCAGAGACCTTGTGCTTTGTGATAATGGGGTCCAGGCTGCAGCCTTGCCCCAAATAACAATGGCAGCTTACAAAGGCATGGAATCTGGGGACGATAAAGTCAAGATATTCCTTCTGACCCAGGCATGATTTCACTGACTATCAAAACAGTCAGTCCTATCTCATCAGGGATAAGAACTTGATTTTATAATTTGATTTCTCTGTATACTTAATGCAGCAGTATCCAAACTTATTCAGTAACCTACTAGGCAGCTATGTGGTACAGTGGGTAGAGTGTTGGATTTGGATTAAGGAAAATCTGAGTTCAAATCCAATCTCACACTTGCTTAGCTGTGTGACTCTGAGCAAGTCTTTTAGCGTCTCTGTGCCTCAGTTTCCTCTTCTTTGTAATGAAGGTAATAATAAAACTTACCTCCTGGTGTTGTTGTGAGGATAAAAAACGAGACAATGTTTGCAAAGTGCTTTGTATACCTAATAGCACTATGTAAATATTATCTAGGTGGTACGGTTGGATAAGGTGCTGGGCCTGAAGTCAGTAGGACCTGAGTTCTACTCTGCCATCAGACACTAGCTGTGTGACCCTGGGCAAGTTTGCCTTAGTTTCTTCATCTATAAAATGGGGATAATAAAAGCACCTACCTCACAGGTTTATTGTGAGAATCAAATGAGATAATAGAGATAATAATCGTGCTGTGCTTAGCAGAATGCCTGGCACATAGTAAGCACTAAAAAAGTGTTACTTATTTAACTATTATTAACTATATTACTTATATTATTAACTATATTACTTTTGTAACTATTGTTACAGTGGACAAAAATTGTCTCAAACTCCTCCCTCATTCTTTGAAAAAAACAATTTATGGAAATAAATTTCTCCAATTACTAATTTTATCTCAATAACTATAAGCTATTATAATTTTAACACAAATAAATCTTAAATACATACAATAAAAATAACAACATACACAGATTTATTGATTAAATCCTTATAATTTTTATATTCCTTATATAATTTCTCCTGAAATAACCATATTAACATCTGTCGCTTTCCTTTTGCACTGTGTCCCCCAATCTGGGTATGTACTCCCTCTTCACATCTGTCTCCTGGAAACCCTGGTTTCTTTCAAGAGTCAGTCATTCTGCATGAGGATTTTTCTGGTCTTTCATGATGCTCCTGCCTACCCTTACAAATGTTATTTTGATTCTTGTCTCCTGTTAGAATGTTAGCTCCTTAACAACAGAGACTTTTTTTTGTGTGTTTATGTGTCTCTCCAGCATAGTACAATACAGGCATACAGTAGAGATTTGATGAATACTTATTGATTCTTTCAATGAGTTAATTAATTTTGATTAATTGTTAATCTGCTGGGTAGACTTGTTTTTGATGAATTCTTTTAAAAAGTGGTTCATTGATGAGATTTTTATTCATAAGTCCTCTTTCAACCATTAATCAAGATTGAGATTTTGTCCTTGTGATAATTATTGTAAGAAACCTGGTTGTACACACAAATGTTACAAATAGTAGTATTTATAAGATTTTTTTATAAATCGGTTTTTTTTTATAAACCAAAGAACTCTTTATTCCCTCATACCCAAAATATAATGATTCTCAGGTTCAAATGTTTTTTCAATGATTTATAGTAAGAAGACAAGTCTATTAACTGAACTCCTGTTCAGATACAATAAGTGTAAGTAAATATTTGTCAGATTTAGAAATATGTGAGTCATTAAAATTAAAATCACTTATATAGGCCAATCAATGATTAGTTTATTGGTCAATAAAATGATTGATAAGCTGGTCTTTACTGCTATTTCGTTTCAGGATGGGTGTTTCTCGAATTGGGAAAAAGAGCAAAAATTTATTTGTTGTTATAAATCCACACGTATGTCTGACTCTAAATGCAGTTAAATGATCTTTGTGGATCAGAGTATGAATTTGAGAACCTTTTAATGATTAAGAACCTAGAGAATTCATTTCCCCCCCAAAACTTCCACCAAAAACACAGGTTTCAGTAGGAGTTGTTTTGGTTCCAAAATGAATTTGCTTCATCTGTATCACTATCACTTAGAATAATGACCATTTCTTCTTTGTAGTTTAAATATCTTTCGATGAACAAGGGAAATCTACTATGTTTTGCAATAAGATAGAACTTCTTGATATGCTTCCATATTGTCACATGATCATGCCAAAACTCTTCTTTTTAATAGATTTTAAAAATTAACTTGATTGTTCTTTAAGCAACTTGAAAAACTGAATATATGTCCTTATTCAGATTTTTTAATGCAAGTGATTTTTTGTCAAGCTTGCCATGTGTCTCAATGGCATGGAGAACCTACATTTTTCACTAGCATTTGGAAAAATGTGGGTTTTTTTTCCTGACTTTGACTATCAATCTTTGTAAGTGTATAATCCAACACCATTCTTCTATATTGTCTCATTATCATTTAAGAAATCCATTAGGTATAATGAAAAATTCTCATGATAAGATGTTACTGTCAGTTGGTTTGAAACAGATCTTCCCTGGCGGTCACTTTGTGAAGCACATCATATGTAAATGTAAAGCGCTTCATGGACTTTAAAATGTTATTTAAATGTTAGCTATTATCATTATTACTACTATTAATCCAATGACCATTTGTTTAAGCAATGGTCTTCAGACACATGAGAAATTCTCCTTTCTCCCATATTCTCTGCAAGCTGAACCATTTGAAGCTGCTTTGCATATAATTCATCAAGCATTATTTCAATCATATTAATAGCTACAAGGAGCACTACTAGTGTTTCTTCTGCTGAACTTTTCTTTTTACATAGCAATTCTGTAAGCAATTTTATATGAAGCTAGGTGATACAGTGGATGGAAAAAGCACTGGATTGTTAGGTAAAAAGACTTAATTTCAAATGCTGTCTCAGATATTTGGTAGCTGTGTGACCATGTGATTACTTCAATGGTTCTCAGTTTCTTTGTCCGTGCAATGGGCAAACTTTAAAATCCTATGTAAGTGCCAGTTATCATCATTATCATCACCTTAATGTCATATCCTTGATTTTTGAAAATTGTGTTCCTTCTTAATGGCATTTTCTCTGGGAAAAAAAATGTCTTCTACTTTAGGCATAACATTTTTAAGGTATCACTTTATTAGTTTTGGTGCTGTCTGTAGTTAAAACATTTGTATATAACACTTTCCTCTATGCCAATAACTGTACTTGGGAATCCCAATGATAGAGTTAGTTGTATTTCCTTAGTTTGGGACTTTGACATGGTGTTTCTGATTCCTGCTACTTAAACTAGCTCTTTTCTTTTTGCTTTACTAATTTCAGCCTCTTTGGTGAATTTTTGTCTGTAAACCAATTACATATTTATTATTTCACTGCAAAATAGAGGTAATAAACATTTTAATGCAATTAAATTTAATTGTTAAACTATAAAAAACAATAAACTATAAAACTTGTTGAATTATTACAGTTTTTAAAAGGTTGCAATATGGCAAGTGGCTGGGTAAGGGAAAATGTGGAGGCCAGCTTTTTATGTTGTATTTACCCAAGTGAATGATATTGAACAATATAATAGATATTATGTCATTTTGAACTTCCCAACATAGTCTGTTCATGCATTTTGCGTTCAAATGCAGCAAGCAATGTCATAACAAAGCTTATGGGTGTCATGAGCCTACACTTACTAATTATGCTACAGATAAATGGAGTCTGCATCCATATTGGTCATTGGATGATTCAAATATGATCATTTTGCACATACTCTATAAAATAACCACTGTACTGCATTCACTGTCTGTTGGAGTGAATTTGCTCTGTAAAATCTTGCTTTTATTGACTCAGTTTTCATCTTATTTTAATTGAAAAAGTAGATGTATTTTTACATTAGAAAATATCCAATAATTTTAATCACTTCTTCAACCCCTTCCACAAGGGCAGGATGTACTCCACAGTTTGGAAAATTATTTTAGATGGTTTTATGAGAATCTGTGCTTAAAATAAGTAATGATCCTGTGGCTAATATTTTGATTATAAAGTTCTCCAAAATTAGCTAGGCTGGTTCTCAAAGGACAGTCTATTGACAGGTCTGTATCCAAAGCTTTTCCACAACATATTTAGAGAATAGAGTATTGGATTTGGGATCAGGAAGACCTGGTTCTGAATCCTATTTCAGATACTTACAAACTGTGTTAGCCCAGACTAGTCACTTAACCCCTGTGGGCTTTACTTGCCTCATTTTAAAAACAAAGACCTCTATAGATAGCCTCTATAATCCATTTCAGTTTTAAATCTATGATTCTATTTCCTTGGTAGACCTTGTAAGAATTTATATTCTGCTGAAACAGCCTTTAAGAACTTAGCTTCATTTCTTTGATACTAAGAGGCATCTGGGGGTGACATCAATAGTAAAGAGTTTGAAAGGTGCCTTAACAAATATTACTTCATTTGATTCCCACAATAGATCTGGAATGTGGGTGCTATTATAATCTTCATTTTATAGATGAGATACACTGAGGCAGAGGTTAAATAAGTTGCCCCCAGTCACAAAGCTAGTAACTGTGTGAGATTGAATTTGAATTTAGGTCTTTCTGACTTCAGGTACAATGCTTTAACCTCTGTATCACGTAGGTCCTTTACAATATAAAATTATATTTATATATGATCTCCTTCCCCTGAAAAGTGTTTTCCCAATAACACTTGCAAATGTGTGATGTAAGTAAACTGACAATATTTTTATTTAAGCAATTTTTAAGCTGGAATTTCTAAAATTTTTGTGTATGTATATATGTATTGTAAATAGTATTTTATTTTTCCCCCAGTTACATGTTGAGAAAATGTTTAGCATTCATTTTTACAAGATTTTGAGTTCCAATTTTTTCTCCCTCCCTCCCTCCCTCCCCTCTTCTGAAACTGGTAGACAGTTTGATATTGTTTATGCATGTTTTATCATGTAAAACATATTTATTTCCATATTAGTTACAGTTGTGAAAGAATAAACAGATCAAAAGAAAAAACAACACTAGATAGAATAAAGTAAGTGAGAAAAATTTGCTTCTATCTGCATTCAGTCCATCAGTTTTTCATCTGGATATGGATAGTATTTTCCTTCTTGAGTCCTTTGTACCTGTCTTGGATCACTGTGTTGCTGAGAAGAGCTGAGTTATACAAAGTTGATCATCACACAATGTTGCTGATACTTTATACAATGTTTTCTTGGTTCTGCTCATTTCACTTTGTGTCAGTTCCCACAGGTCTTTCCAGGTTTTTCTGAAATCTGTTTGTTCATCATTTCTATTGCATAGTAGGATTCCATTACATTCATATACCACAACTTGTTCAGCCATTCCTCAATTAATGGGCATCCCCTCAATTTCCAATATTTTGCCACCATGAAAAGAGCTGCTATAAATGTTTTTGCATGTGTAAGTTCTTTCCCCTTTTTTATGATCTCCTTGTGATATAGACCCAGTAATGGCATTACTAGATCAAGGGGCATGTACAGTTTAGTTGCCCTTTGGGCATAGTTCCAAATTGCTCTCCAGAATGGTTGGATTAGTTCACAACTCCACCAACAATGCATTCATGTTCTAATTTTCCCACATCCTCTCCAATATTTATCATTTTCCTTGTTTGACACATTGGCCAATCTGGTAGGTATGAATTGGTATTTCAGAGTTGTTTTAATTTGCATTTTTCTAGTCAAAAGTGATTTAAAGCACTTCTTCATTGGCTTATAGATACCTTTGATTTCTTCATCTGAAAACTGCCTGTTCATATCCTTTGATCATTTATCAATTGGGTAATTCCCCAATTTATCATAGGGGAATGTATTTGAGAAATGAGGCCTTTATCAGAGTCACTTGCTGTAGAGATTGTTTCTCAGTTTTCTGTTTTCCTTCTAATCTCAGTTGCATTGGGTTTGTTTGTGCAAAAGCTTTTTAGTTTAATATAATCATGATCGTCTGTTTTACATTTTGTAATGCTTTCTGTCTCTTGGTCATGAATTCTTCCCCTCATCGTAGATCTGACAGGTAAACTATTCCTTGCTCTTCTAATGTGCTTATGGTGTCACCCTTTATGACTAAATCGTGCACCTATTTTGACCTTATCTTGGTAAACGATGTGAGATGTTGTTCTGTACTTAGTTTGTGTCCTATTGCTTTCCAATTTTCCCAGCAGTTTTTGTCAAATGGTGAGTTCTTATGCCAAAAGCTGGGGTGTCTTTGAGTTTATCAAACACTCAGTTATCCACTCTGCTATCCATTTCCGTTTTAGAGGAGAGTTCATCCCATTCACATTCACAGTGATGATTACTACTTGCATATTTCCCTCCATCCTATTCTTCCTACTGTTTGTCCTCTTTCTCCTTTCACTCTTTCCCTCCTCACCAGTGTTTTGCTTCTGTCTACCCCACCCCCCGCCCCGATCTGCTCTCCTTTCTGTCAATCCCCATCACACCCCTTTACTTGATCTCCTTTCCTCCTACTTTCCTCTTGGGTGAGATCAATTTCTACATTCAACTAATTATGCATATTATTGCCTCTTAGAGCCAATACTGATGAAAGTAAGGTTGAAGCAATGCTCATTGCCTACCCTCCCCTCTTCCTCTCCACTGCAATAGGTCTTTCACACCTTTTCATATGAAATAATTTCCCCAATTTTACCACTCCCTTTCTTCTGCACCCATTGTACTCCTCTTTCTCATCCTTTAATTTTTTTATGTCATTCCCTCTAATTCATCTTATACCCATCCCCTCTATCTATGTATATTCCTTCTAGCTGTGCTATTAGTGGTACAATTTTTAAGAATCACAAGAATCCTCTTCCTATAAACAGTTTAGCTCTATTGAATCCCTTATGTTTTCTTTTCCCTTTTTAACCTGTTTATGCTTCTTTGGGTCTTGATATTGGAGGTCGATTTTTTGGTTTAGTTCTGGTCTTCTCCTTATGAAAGCTTGAAATCTTTCTATTTCATTGAATGACCATTTTCTCCCTTACTGTATTATGCTTAATTTTGTTGGGTGAGTGATTCTTGCTTATAGTCCTAGCTCCTTTGCCTTCCGGAATATCATGTTCCATGACCTCTGATCCTTTAATGTTCCAGCTGCTAGGTCCTGTGTAATCCTGATTGTGGCTCCCCAAAATTTGAATTGTTTCTTTCTGGCCACTTGTAGTATTTTTTCCTTGACATAGTTCTGAAATTTGGCTATAAGGTTCCTTGGAGTTTTTATTTTGGGATCTCTTTCCTGAAGTGATCAGTGGATTCTTTCAATGCCTATTTTGCCCTCTGGTTCCAGGACATGAGGGCAGTTTTCCTTGATAATTTCTTGAAAGATACTGTACAAGTCCTCCTTTTAATTATGGCTTTCAGGTGTCCAGTGATTCTGATGTTGTTTCTCCTGGATCTATTTTCCAGGTCAGTTGTTTTTCCCATGAAGTATTTTGAATTTCTTTCCATTTTTTCCATTCTTTTGAATTTGTTTGATTGATTCTTGATATCTTATAGAGTCATTAGCTTCTACTTGCCCAATTCTAACTTTTAAAGTATTGTTTTCCTTAATTAGCTTTTGAACTTTCTTTTCCATTTGGCCAATTGTACTTTTTAAGGAGCTGTTTTCTTCAGTGGGTTTTTGTATCTCCTTTTCCTTTTGGACATTTCTACTTTTTAAGCAGTTTTCCAAGCTATTGACTCTTTTTTCATAATTCTCTTACATCACTCTCATTTCTTTTCCCCAATTTTCTTCTACCTCTCTTGTATGATTTTTTTTTTAAGCTCTTGCATGAGTTCTTTCTGGGCTTGAGACTATTTCCCATTTCTCTTTGGGATTTTGCCCATGGGTGTTTTGACATTGTTCCTCTCTTCTGAGTTTGTATCTTGGTCTTCCCTGTCACCATAATAACTTTCTATGGTCAGATTCTTTTTGTTGTTGTTGTATTTTGGGTTTTTTGCTCATCTTTTTTTTTTTTTGGTGGGGGGTACTTTTTTCTTTTCTTTTAAATTTGAGCTCTGCACCTGGGGTGGAAGAGTCATTGTCTCAGGCTTTTTATGCCAGTGGTTACAGGCCCTAGCTGTTTACCTGGTGCTGCGCTGATATTACCCTGAGGCTCTTGGGGGACTCTTGTGGTTGGTGTTGTGCTGAGGGGGTAGAGTGGAGGTATGCATGACTGGTGTTTCTGGAGGCCATAGGGATCTGGCAGTTTACCTGGTGCTGAGATGGGGTGCTAGTCGTGGTGTCTGGCATGTGCTGAGGCAAGTGGCATGTATCTGTATTTCCCTGAGGCTACAGTGAAGCATGTGGAGGTCTGGCCTCTAGAGGATGCCTGTTTTTGCCTGGGACTGTGCTGAAACATGTCAAAAGATAATATTTTTAAAAGAAAAAAAAAGTTTTCTGTATATTGTCCTGGAAAATGCAACTCGCAGCATGATTTTTTTTAAAAAAATTTTATTTTCAATTCACAGAACGAAACAAGCATTTCCATAACACAGTACAATAAAAAGATGATTGCACATGAAACTGTAAATCTACACAACAACTTGCTATTCTCTCCAAATATACAACAAAGTTATCATGTAAATTTTTTTCTTTCCTCCCCTTCTTCTTGCCCTGGAGATGGCTACCATTAGACACAAATAGGTGTATATGTGTGTGTGTGTGTGTGTGTGTGTGTGTGTGTGTATATATAAAATTATTTTATACTTCTATAATTCTGTACTTCTGGTTCTTTCTCTGTTTTGTTTTGAATTTACTAAGAGCTTACTCAGGCTACTTTTTACTGCTTAGTTATGTTATAAAGAATAAACCTTATGCTCACCCAAAATAACATGGCTAGTCTTCTTTAGTGAGATCAGAAGGAAAATGTCTGGCTCACATCTTAGAAGGCTTTTCTGAACCACAGATCCTGACTGATTGACAGTGACTTTCAAAGCTACATGGGGATGGCTCTAAGCCTGGAATGATATTTAAATACTGAGCTTATTAGGGTATGTCCCTAGTAAACACTTTTGGATGAAATGATAGTTTTAATTTTACCTTTTTTCCCAGTTTTCCATGAAATTCCTTCGTATGTATTCTAAGCACAATAAACCTTTTCTAGGCCCCATGCTAAATTTGGTATTATCTAGGATGTGAATATAAAGAGTAAAAAGGCTAGGGGGGAAAAGACATCCAGATTTGTTTGGTGTGTTCTCTTTGATGGTGTCATGTTCTTTGAGTCCTTGATACAGCATCTGGCTTTGGGACATGTGCATGAGAGTGCAGATAAGTTCCAAATTGAAAATTTACAGGCAAGATAATAAAACAAATGAGTTGTGCTGGAATGCAATGGAAGAAAGAGAAAGACAGTTACTACAATAAACATCCCCTGCCCAGTGAAATGGATCCTGTCTCCTGGAACCACCACCAAATCTTCATTGTTTTTGAGGGGAGAATCTTTTTGGTTGGAGATAATATAATTTTCCAAAACATTGTTTGTGTAATTGGATGAATCCTTTCCAGGGTCTGTCTAATGATGCAAGAAGGCAATCTGGAAGCTTGGTGTGGTTTATCTTACTTGAGTTACCTGGTGTCTGTGGTATGGCAGACAGGAAATCTGCTTATCCCAGGGGTATTATTTGACTCTGCTTTGCATCTACTTTGTTCATATTTGGCTCTAGCCCTATAAATACCTCTTTGGTCTAATATGTGCCCTCAGTCACATTCACACACTGGCCCCAATTCTAACCCTTAGGAGGGAACATACATGGAACAATATGCTTCTGAAGACCTCAGCTCAGCATAGTCTGTTATTCTGCTAATTCCCTACTACATCTTCTATCTGATGACTCCCTGCTTAGTTTCTGCACCCTCTTGTCCAGTGGCTAAGACTTGACCCTTACTTACCATTTACTTTGGGCTTAACTATCCCTCTGTTGCCTAGTCAATAGATACCTCAACCATCCAAATGCCTCACTCTCCTGTGCCTAAGCTTTTCCTTTTCCATCTCTATCCTTGCATGGATTCTCACTGTCCATTTGCTTCATTTCTCATTATCAGAATGCTGAACCCAACCTACTTATGGATCCATCTTCCATCTTCCTATTTCCCCCTCTGTCTTCTACATTCTAGACTGTGGCTCTGGTTTCTTTCCTTAGATCCTAGTTCCTATCTTTACTCATGTGCCCACTTAGAATGTTAGAACTTAGAATGTTCTGGGCCTCAAAGCCTGAAAAGTAAACTGACTGTGTTTACATAGATCAACACTGTGCTCAACTAGCCTCTTTCAGCCTAAATATTATTCAAATGACTTTCCAATTTTGGCTGACTCACCACCTGATCCCCTTCACCAATACTCACGTAGAATCTTAAGATGGTGGAGTAAAAAAGTAGTCATTCTCACTCTCCCTTATCAACCTCTGAAGGACCCAGAAAATATCACCCCAGAAAAAAAATCTGGAATACCTGAACTAGAAGAAAGACGGGGAGCAGCAGTGTAGCAGCCCGAGTCTCCCAGTGCCTCAGCAAAAATAAGGGAAGCAGCACTACAAAAGGCCCCAGGCAGATAAGTACCCTGCAGCATTCATCTGAAAAGAGCTGAAGAAAGCAACCTAAAGTCTTCCTAAAGTCCGAGCCTTGCTGATTCCAGCCCAACACCAGGTAAGCTGTCAGAACCTCCAACTGTCAACCAGGAAGAGATCCTTAAGCCCAGGTTGTAGAGCAGGCAAACACCAACAGAGTGCCTCAGTGAGGGTGGGGGAACTGGTGGAAACCAGCTCAGAAAACCACCAGGTGCCTAGGCACTATACCTCAAAGGAATCTCCCAGTGCATTAGCAGAAATGAGGGAGACAGCACTGAAAGGGGCCCCAGGCAGATAAACAGCTTGCAGCACACATCTAAAAGGAGCTGAAGAAAGCTAAAGGAAAGGAAAAGCAGGCAACCTAGAATTGCCCGAAAGTTCCAGCCTTGCTCATTCCAGCCCAACAAGAAGTAAACTGCCAGAAACCTACAGCCTCCAATTGCCAACATAAGAGGCCCCAGCACACAAAGCCAGTGACTAAGACCTAGGCTCCCAACACAAGAAGCTTGGGTCAGTGCCCTCTGTTCCCCAGCAGGAGAGCTCAATCTCTTTAAAGGCCAGGGAATAAAGAAACACCATGAGTAAAAAGAAACGTACCATAGATTCATATTATGAGAAGAGTGAAGATCAAGACAGAAATTCTGAAGAGGACATTGTCAACAAACCCACATCTGCAACATCAAAAGGGAATATGAACTGGTCTGAAGCCCAAAAAGCCTTCTTAGAAGAGCTCAAGAAGGATTTTAAAAGTCTAATGAGAGAGGTAGAAGAGTCCTTAAAAAATACAATTGGCCAATTGGAAAAAAAGTACACTGAAGAAAACAAGTCCCTAAAAAACACAATTGGCAAACTGGAAAAAAAGTACACTGAAGAAAACAAATCCCTTAAAAATACAATTGGCCAATTGAAGAAGGAAGTACAAAAACTAACAGAAGAAAACAATCTGTTAAAAACTAGAATTGGACAAATGGAAACTAATGACTCTGAGAGAGCAAGAATCAGTCAAACAGAAACAAAAAATGAAAAAATAGATGAAAACATAAAATACCTCATTGGTAAAACAACCGACCTGGAAAATCAATCCAGGAGAGACAATTTAAAAATCATTGGACTACCTGAAAATCATGATGAAAAAAAGAGCCTGGACAGTATCTTTCAGGAAATCATAAAGGAAAACTGCCCTGAAGTCCTAGAACCAGAAGGTAAAATAACCATAGAAAGAATACACCACTCACCACCTGAAAGAGATCCCAAATTGAAATGCCAAGAATATAATAGCAAAATTCCAAAATTACCAGATGAAAGAGAAGGTGCTGCAAGCAGCCAGAAAGAAACAATTTAAAATCATCCACAGTCAGGATTACACAGGACCTTGCAGCTTCTACATTAAAAGACCCAGGGCGTGGAACATGATATTCTAAGGCAAAGGAGCTTGGATTGCAGCCAAGGATCAACTACCCTGCAAAAATGAGCATGATTTTCAAGGGAGGAGATGGATATTCAATGAAATAGGGGACTTCCAAACCTTCCTCATAAAAAGACCAGAGCTCAACAAAAAATTTGATCTTCAAGTACAAGATTCAAGAAAGACATAAAAAGGTAAATGGGACAGAAAGATACAAAATGTTGTTAATAAGGGCGGACTGTTTACATCCGTACAAGGGAAGATGACACTTGCAACTCTTGAGAAGTGTATTGTTATTACACCATGTTAAAGGAGTATACATAAAAGGGGTGGATGTTAGTTGACTTTGATGTAATGATAAAAAAAAATCTAATCAAGTGGGTTAAATAGATCCAAGTAAGTGGATTAGTCTGATTTTAGAAAATGTACTGAGAAAGCAGGAGGCAGACAAGGGTAAATTACATTACAGGAAAAGACATAAAATCTTATTATAGCACAGGGAAAGAAGGGAGGGGGGCGAGCATTGTTTGAACCTTGCTCTCATCAGATTTGGCTATAGGAGGGAAAAGGGGAAAGAAAAGGGAGGGGGGATGGAAGGGAGGAAAGAAGCATGGGGGGAAGGGGAAGAGGGAAGAGGGGGATAATAGAAGGGAGGAGAGACTGAAGGAGGCTGTGGTCAAAAGCAAAGTACTGGTGACGGGGGGGGGGGGGAAGGGAGAGAAGAGAAAGAAAAGCATAAACACAGGGGAAAAAGGATGGAGAAAAAGACACAGATAGTAATCATAACTGTGAGAGTTGAATCACTATCTTTTTTTTCCTCTTCTGTTGAGTTTTGTTTCCTCTTTCTGATGGTTCTTCCTAGTGGTTTTGATTTTTACTTACAACTTCACTAATGTGAAAATATGTTTAATAGGAATGTAAATGTATAGCCTATATCACATTGTTCACTGGCTTGGGGAAGGTGGTGGGGAGGATGGGGGAGAAAAATTTTGAACTCAAGAGCATATGGAAGTGATTGTTGATAAATCAAAATAAATCAGTAAAATATGCAAAAAAAAAAGAATATAAAAAAAAGAAACTTAAGATCCTTGTGAACCTCTTTAGACCCTGATCCTAACCCATTTTCTTGGCCTTTCCCTTCTTATTCCATCTTATTCCATCACTGACTAAGTCTTGGTTGGAGGTCCCATCTTGTTTTCTCTGAGTTACAATATGTTAGTTTCCCATCTCCCCAACTGATTTGGCTACCCTCCAAAAACAAAGAAACAAACAAACAAAAGACCAAATAGCAGGAGAGCACAGCATCCTGCACAATTATCTAATAGCACTTAGCTAGATTTTTCGTCTCCTAGGTGACAATCTCTCATTAGAAATCTGAGGGCTAGGTAATCACTCAACTCATTACTGTCATCTCAAGTTACTTTGCTTTGTAGCTGAGACTCTATTATTCACTGAAATGTCTGCAGCATTTTGAGGTTTGCAAAGCCCTTTGCATATATCATTTCATTTAATCCTCAGAGTAGCCCTGTGAGGTAGATATTATATCCATTTTAAGGATGAGGAAACTTAGCCTCAGAGAGGATGTGACTTGCCCAAGGTCATATAGCTATTAAATGTCTGGAGACAGATTCAAACTCAGGTCTTCTTGACTCTAGGTCCAATATTCCATTCACTATACTGTGCTGCCTCTCCAATTTTAGCCATGTAATAGTAAAGAAAGGGAAGGGAATGCACAATTATTAAGTACCTATTATATGCTAGGTACTATGCTAAGAGCTTTGCAAATGTTATTTCATTTGATTATCATCACAACCCTAGGGGTAGGTGCTATTATGATCCCCATTTTAAATTGAGGGAACTGAGGTAGATAGGGGTTAAGTGACTTGCCCAGCTTATGTAGCTAGTGAATGTCTGAAGCTGAATTTGAACTCAGTTCTTCCTGACTCCAGGCCTAGTGTTCTATCCAGATAATCATTGTCCTTTTCGTCAGTGACTTGAACAAGTTAGACAGAGAAGGCAGGGGCAACCTGGATTCCATAATAGATACGGTTGTTTGAAGAATACTTATTTGCAGGGGATGTTCTGTGAGAGTCAGAGGTGGTCGTGATGCCACAATTTGATAGGACAATGGAGAGAATAGTTGACACAGAAATTCAGTGTACAATTCAGCCAGCAAATTTGGCCCAATTGCTTCTATTCATATCCTGGCAGTTTGTGTAAGACAGTGTCAGGACATGTCCTAATCTTCAGATTGGCTGCTTTGTTTTTGAGATTCTGTTGCAAGTCAGATGGACCATTAAAATGGATTATGTGGGCAGTGGATTAAGACAATGTTACAGAACCACAATCCTTATATTCATGGTGGTCTTAGGTTTCTAGTCTGATGTTTTCTGTTGTGTGAGATTGTGTAGCATCCCGGCGTTTCCTTCTGTAAGATTCAGACATCAAAGGATTGGAGCTGTCCGTGTATGTTCCAAGGAGAAGAGGAATAGTAGGTAAGGGATGTGTTTGTCTTGTCTCTCAGTGAGCCAGGGGTATAGCTCTCCAATCTGTTAACTTGGAATATTCTTGAGAAGTTTCAGTATGAAGCAAAGAGTCCAATCAGTAGAGTAACTGGACTGGATCAGATTGCAACCCTATCATTGAAGAGCTGGAGAATAAGGTAAGCACCTGTTTACTTGGAAAACTAGGCTATCATTGAGGGAGTCAGAAAAGTCAGAGCAAATGTTGACATGGTGGTAAACTATGAATTATTGACTTAACTTAGAATTTTTGTGTCTGGGCTTAGGATTGGTACTGGAGTCTGGGTCTGGGCTGAATTTTTAAATGGGAGATTATTATGTTAAGTGGGCAGCTGTGAAAGTTGGGTGGTTGGATACCAGAAATCTGGAAGACTAAAGCTGAGAAATAACAACCGAATGCTTTGCTTGAATGGAAGGATGATAAATGATACATGAGACTTAACATTTTAAAGATTTACCCAAGATAAACCAGTTGGCAAATTAAAATTTCATGACATGACAGCCAACATGAAATGTTCAGCTCTCTGAAAGATACTCCCTGTTACGGGTTGTAGGTTTTGTGTGTATTTGTGTTTTGCTTTTGTTGTTCAGTTGTTTTAATCATGTCTGACTCTCTGTGACCCCATTTGGGGTTTTCTTGGCAAAAATAACCCATTATTTGCCATTTTCTTCTCCATCTCCTTTTATAGATGAAGAAACTAAGTCAAACAGGGTGAAATGACTTTCCCAGGGTCACAGAGCTAGTAAGTATCTGAGGCCAAATTTGAACTCAGTTTTCCTGACTTTAGGCTCAGCACTCTATCCAGTGCGTAACCTAGTTGCTTGTATTTTGGAGGGAGACCAAAAAAAGAGATTAAATTGACCAGGGTTATATAGAGAGTCCCATAAATCAATCAATCAAACATTTATTAAAGGTCTACTATGTGCCAGTCTACTAGGCACTGAGACTTCATTATGGCAAATGGATTTAATTATAACAAGATTCTAATGTATAAGCTGAATCAGTAACATGGAGTGAAGTGGAATGGAAGATCTGGTAGGAACTGGTGCCCCATTCTTGGCTGCTACCACTACCCAAAACCTTCCATTCTGTTTCACTTTAGGTTACCAGATAACTTTGGTCAATTCACTTAATCTCTCTTATGCCTCAGTTTCCTATCTGTAAAAATGAGGGGGTTGGACTAGATGAATTGTGGGGTTCATTTCAGCCCTATTTGTATGATCCTTTGAGTTGAGGTGGGATTTGCCAGGGTCTTTTTAACATTTTGGCATCACTAAACCCATGCGGATGGGATTCTAGGCAGGCCAACTTAAACTGAGCTCTATCTTATTCAAAATAAGCTCTCATCAAAGTTCCAGTATCCTTTTCTGTAATTTGGGTATGAACCTGTGGGTTGAGAAACATGCTGGGCTCTGTGCCTTTCAGTATTATCAGTGAAATCTTAGCTTATGTCCTTCCTCATTCATCATGTAGATACTAGATTGTGGTTGGTATCCAGTTTTCCCTTGGGGTGATCATGAAAGGATTACCTAAGAGCCTTGAAACTGGAGAGAATTCATTCCAGTTCATATTCATTTTGAAGGAGCCCCAAGAGTATTTCAAGGGTTTCCATCCTAGGTAGGGCAACAGCTGATCGTTTCTAATTGGGCCTTGCTATCTTAGAGGAGCTCAGCTACGTGTTTACCCAGCCTAAGATTATTAATCTCCGTAAAGAGACTTGTGGATTTATGCAAAAAGAGTGGTAAAATTTAAAGGCTCATTAATCATCCTGGCACTATGATCTCATGTTATTATGAAATAAATATGCTAACTAAATAGATCCAGATGCTATCAAATATGTGTTTCCAGGAAAGACCATTTTCTTCTTTTGGCCTGGGCAACAAACAAGTGAGAATTATTTACATCACTGTAGTACCTTTCCTCCAGAATTGTCAGTGCTGCTCCAATTCATTTAAACTTTTTGCTGTGTGGGCTGGTGGTGAGGAGGAAGTAAGTTTTTTAGGCAAGGCCCATTGGGAAACTCAAAGAAGAGAAGGGGGCTATTTGAGGACCTCGAAGAGATGAGTGATAAAGAAGGAAGACTTGACCCATAGTCTCATGCTCCATTCCATCATGGCCATAGATATACTCCTTTTCAACTGATGGTATGGCCCAAGACAAGACAAATAATTCCTCTTTCAGGCATGACGTTATCGATTTGTCTGTCTATCTGTTTATTTATCTATCTATCTATCTGTCTGTCTGTCTGTCTGTCTGTCTATCTATCTAATCTGTTGAGGACCCCCTATAGGCATTCTGCTATAGAAGAAAGATGGAGGTGTGCTCAGCTACTACAAACACCAAACCTTTGTTGCAAGTGCATTATCTTTCTAGTGTTCCCTACCTAAGACCACTTCTGGATACAATCTGCACTGTGACCATTTTCCAGCATGCCCAGATAATCCTGAGACACAACAGTATAACATATGATCAGGATATCCATGTAAAGGTGCTATATTTCTTTATGAGAAACATTACTCTAGTTTTTGCATAATTAATATTTACAGATTTCTCTTCAAGGGAGTCATTGTTTGGATAGCAGCATCTTAAGACTTAAAATAGTAAAGGACAATTAGGACAATGTTTTCTGTATACGGAGATTTTGCTTGAGCCATTTGAATGAGAGGAAGAAACGTGACCTAGGAAAGATATGAGACACTTAAAAATTTTGTAATTAAGATAACAATTGAATTTACTTAGGCCAAGAAAGAACCAATAGAAAAAGAAAGTAATATAAATAAAACCTATTTAGAAAGAGTTAGCCACCTGAAATAATTAGCTCAAAGAAAAAGCTGTGATTATATTGTAAGAAAAGTGGCTGCAGAATATTTGTTCACAAATCTGTGGAGCATTTTCACACAAATATACATGGTGACATTAGGAGAAGTGGACATATTACATAAAGCACAACAGTAGAGAGGCACATTTATAGGAAGCATGCAAGTGACATACAGGTCCTGCAGTTTTTTCTCTTCTCATGATGTCCTCATGCTGCTTACTCCTCTAGGATGGTCACTTAGCTGGGCTATCTGGGTCTACTTTTCTCTGTAGCTTAGCTCTCTGTTAAGTCTCTCCTAAATCTTGTCACTGATTTGCTTAAATCAAAGCTAGACTCTTCTATGGATGCTGCCATGGCGGGGTCATGGTAGTGGACTAGATAAATATGGTTTTTAATATTGATTTGAGCAACTGGAGCCCATTAAACTAAGACTATTACATTTGTTAGAAAATTTGGAGTTACCTTTTAGGTTTATGGTCAGAGCATCATGCTTTAGAGATTGTGCTAGACATTTACTATTATCTGTGCATCAAATATGCTATATTGGAAAGAATGCCAGACTTGAGATTCAGGATATATGGAATTGAATACCAATGATATATGTCACTTACTAAGGAATTTAGGATTATCAATTGAACCCTTTGGGCTTCTATTTCCTCATACACAAATCATTGGTTAGTTGACTCCTAAGGTCCTTTCAGACTCCAAGATTAGTTGATTTTGTGAAATAGGAGCCTTACTTTCTCAAGGTTAGAGAACAAAATGGAGCCATGGGTCCTGTGTTCAAATACTACCTCTGATATTGCCTATGAGACTTCATTTAACCCTAGTTCCTTCATCTGTAAAGTGAGTGGGGTTAAGCTAAATGCCCTTTGAGGTTCGGTACTGCTTTAAATCTGTGATCCTATGATTTGAGATTGTTCTTTTGTACTTTGCCGATGCCATTTTAGATCATTCCTTTTTTTGTGCACTCCTAACACTACCAATGTCAAAAGTTCCTTTTGTGTTGCTGAGAGATAGTTTGTAGGATTTAAACATTGACCTCTATATCAATTGGTTTCAAAGTGATTAATCCTGTTCTTTAGAACAGATATTTTACTGCTCAGGAAATGAAAATGAATGGTAGTGTTAAAGTTTTGTCTCTTAAGAATGAATTTCTTACAAATACAGATCATTGAACTTTTGCAAGAAGATAAAAACATCAGCTTCAAAAAAATTGTTTTTTAACATCTCATGAGATTCCAAGATAACAATTTTCATTATTAGTCCAAATGGATAATCTTATCCATAGTATGTCTACATTTTTATAAAACATCTATGGATGATAGAGGCTGAATGGGGTCTGGAGTGTTACTTGTGGGTTCTAACAATACTTCTCTGTCTAGCTCATGTGAGTTTCTAGATAACATCTGGCCAACCATTCTTTCTGAGAAGGGCTTATTTGATACCTGGCTGTAATTATAGTTTCTACAGGAAAGATCCCTTCCAGATTCTAAGGTAACTTCTGGTGAGATTGGCATAGTAGACTTTTTTTTTATGGAAACGTTATTTAAATTTACCTTTCAGACAGATTTCCATGGGAATAAGAATTATATTTAGGATTGCCTTTAAATTTGTTTCAAAGCAGGTTGCTAAATATAAGTCTTGGTGGTGTTAATTAACCTCATTTCAAAAGATTCTTCAGGCAGCTCACTTATAATTTTCCCTATTTGGTGAACCTTAGGTTCTTCCTGTGCAATTAAATCATGGACTAAGTAATCCATTCTTTTGCTTAGCAAACATTTCTTAAGAACCTACTGTATGCAGAATACTGTACTAGGTCCTTCAGAGAGAGACAGTTTCGATAACACGCAGTTCCTGCCTTCATGGAGCTTGGCATTAAGTGGGAGGGGGACAATAGTACACAAATATATGAAACAAGAGTTCAGAACCATGACCAAAGCTATGTGTAGCTTAAGTAGAATGTGGCAAGTTGTGTGGTGTATATACTAGTTAATAACTGTATCCACTCTCACCTCTCTTTAAATGTTACTATGGTACTTAATCTTTTCTTTTTAGTCTCATTCCAGGTTCTGAGAAAAAGGGGGTATGTTCTATGATTTTAGCATAAATTAATAGAAATGTAAAAACTTTCTTATTGACTAATTAGCTCTGAGACCCTACCTTAGTTTAGGAAAAAAAAAAAAGAAATGTCTTTATCTTTCAGTATCAAATCCCAATCTCATAGGCTTAGGTAAGTGTCACTAAGGATGTAATTACTAACAACAGATAATACAAAGATTTGAATATCCTCTCTCTTAAAGATACAGTAGTTCTATCCAGAGTTTCTGTGGGAAGAGCCATTGAGGTTGGTCAAGTTATAATAAACAATATTGCATCATATGTTTATATTTTAGTTTTCCAGAGTTGTATCATCTTGGGCCGTACCACCCTAAATGCATCCAATTTTATGTCATCTCTGAAGCTAAGTAGGATTAGACATGACTACTACTTGTATAAGGATAAGAATCTATTGATTACTTTAACCCCCCCCCAAAGTAATTACTTTTGTTAAGTAACACTACATAAAGACAAGGCCTCTGCACTCCCTAGAGTCAAGCAGACATTTCAGTTAGGTACCATAGAAAGTCTGTTTCAATTATGTTAAGAAATTGATCATCCTTTGAGCAACTTAAATGAAACTACAAGCTATGTCAGAACCAGAGAATTTGAAGATTTGGCAACAGAGAAAATAAAGTAGGATTAAACTGTGGTAGAGAAGGGAGAGGTCATGGTGGACCACTGGTTCTGCATTCATCTTGGAGCAGAGGTCCAGGGCTGACACCACCAAAGTTGTGCTTACCTCCTTATGGACCTAGGGAAATTTCAAGAAATGACTTATTCTTTCCCCAGTTTCCGCTCCTGGTGCTTATCTCATTAACGGACACTGTCTATTAATAGACACTCTGCTGCACTTTTATCCAAATGTTTCTGGTAACCTGAATTTTGTTCAACCACAAAGAGGCCAGGAATTAGTGATAGATAAACATAAGTGTAAATTAAGGGAGAACTTCAGATCTCTGCCTAAATGTTAGGAATTTTCCTAACCAGAGGCTTGGAGCAATTGTGTTTGTATTCCTAATTTTTCACTTAATATAAACTACCTAAAGAAGCAGAGGGGGAAACCTCATGGACTCAGGGTCCATTATATTGCTTCTAGGTTTAAAATGAACAAATCATTGTACTAGGGTGTTATACTTGGATAAGAAACTGACTAAGGATTTTGGATGCTGTAAGTTTTTTCCTTTGAGAGGCGGTTTGACTTAGCGAATAGAATGCTGTCTTTGGAGCCAAGGAGAGCTTAGTTCAAACATCCCCTCAGACATACACTAGCTGTGTGACCCTGAGTAAATCACTTAACCTTTCTAGACAGCTAAGACTAAGCTATGATGGAGGTACATGATCTACATCATTACAAGGAATTGTCTCATCTTGGAATTCATGATATCAGTAAAATCAAAGATTCAGTCTCTGTCCCTATGCCCAGTGCCATGCGACCGGTAGGTACTTAACTAATGCTTATTGATTGTTTGAGAATCTTATGCTTCCCTGTCCTTAGAGAGTCAATCTTGTTTAGTTTTATTGTCACCAGAGGGAATGTGTATTTACTGGGGAGTAATTGGAGGGGTTCTAAATTGTCTTTCCAACAAGCCATTTTGTTGGAACAGTTGATTGAAAGGAGATAAGCAGCCTATTTGTGGCTGGTTATAATCACCATGTCTAGAATCATTTGGTTGGTATTTATCTTCAAGTTAAACTATTGCCAAGATTTCTCCAGAGCCTAGGGCTGAATATCAAGGGAAGTTATACTTAATGGAATTTCCTTTTTCTCTCTTGCATCAAGGGTCAAATGTGTTTTTTTGCTGGTATGATAAGACTATTGCTACTGGGTAAAGAATGAACTAGAGAATAGCAATTTGGGCTACGTGAGATCAAAGGGTAATAATCACAGTCTTGGATTCCTAACTTTTTTCCTCTCTCTTACCTATTACTGGTGAGACAATAAATATTAAAAGGACTGGTAAAGATTAGCAGCGTGGAGAGGGTATAGATAAAATGAAAACCATCTCTGGTAGTATAATTAGCATCATAATGCTAGAAGTGATCTCCAAAGGCTGTCCTTATTCCTTTTTTTTAATTAATAAAATTCTAATGCCAGATGAAAAGTTAAAAAAAAAGCATTGAGGCAATTTGAAATATGAAATCCTTAAGAGCCAAATACAGTAAAATTCTTAGACTAAAACATAAAACATTATGGGAATACATAAACAAAACATTTTAAAAAGAACTTCAAAACATTACAAATGAGCTAAAACAACTTAAGACCAGCTAAAACAATTAGAGGGTCCCTGTGAACAAAACTGAAAACAATTTTCATATTCTCTAATAAGGTTGAAAGTAAAATGAAATTCTGAAAATACAGAAAGCTGGATATGCCAACTGAATACTACTGTAAACAATTGTAAAAAGTTAATAATCTAAGAATGTTAGAATTAAAAGGCAATTTTAGAATAGTAATAGGAAAACTCAGAAAGTCATGAAAAGGCATTAAGTATACAAGTTGTTTTTTTTTAAACAACCTTTAATTCAGAGAAGCATTTGTCATTGAAATCAATCTAATATAAAAAATCTACTGAGGATTAAATCAAGACCTGAGTCTGGGGTAAAAAGATTTGGCAACTTTGGAAATTAAAGGGTTTGTAGAGGCTAAGTATTCTGGTTTCCAGGGTAAGAAAGAAGGTATTCAAACCTCAGGATGGGCTGGGTTATTATCCAATTTGTACTTAGGTCCTCACTCTAGGGTTCAAGTCTTGATAGCCCCGAGTATAAAATGTACGTAGTCAAAAGGAACCTGGGTAAATCATACTAATTGAGTTAATCCCTAGTACCTCACCTTTCTTCCTCCTGGTAGCCTTCATCCAGGTCCTTCTCCAGTCTTCCCCCACCTTAATATTGATTGTGATTTTTTTTTTGTCTCCAGGATCTGACACTAATTTAACCACCAGTTAATTCTAAATATGGGTTCATCCTTGTTTCCAGAAATTGAGACTAATCCTAGACCTGCCCAGGAGAAACTCTATTAGTGACTCAAGAGACTTGAGCCAGCCACAGAATCTCAGAACTAGAAATGGCAAGAACATTAGCAGACATCTGCTCCACCTCTTTCATTGTGAGGAGGAAGTTTAAGACCAACGTGGTTTGTCCAAGGTGGCCCAGTTGATTAGGGCAGAGTCAGTAGTGCACCCAGCCAATATCTTGACTCATAATCCAGATCTCTTCCCTGTGTTGCTGTTCTTAGTAATAATTTTGTTTGCCTTATTAAAATTTGGGAAAGCTTTTTGGAGAATGACCTTGATGGTCCAGGTCTTAAAAAAAAAGAAAAAAAAAGAATGGATGCCTTCTTTCTGACAATTTTCCCTCTCAGATGTACCCATGGAAAGCAGAGGCATTCACAAGAAAGTAATTTCATTAACTTTGCAGTTGCAGTCAAATGTGGAATCACTGTTTTCAAAATGATCCACTGTCTTATCCAAATATTTCGAAGCTTCCCTACGGATTTTAGTTTTGAAGGTCTAGAAAAGTCACTTGAGTCTGGCCATCTTCTGTTTGCTCTTCCACGTTGAGGACAGCCTTGAAGGGAAACAAAAGGACAGCCTGAGAAGGCTGTTTAGCATAGGGCTTCTGATGATTTCTTCTTTCTCCTATACATAGCTTGTTCATATGTGCTTGTTTGCTGGCAGGCTTTCTTGTTGTACTGGGAGTTCCTTAAGGGCAGAAACCATCTTTTGTCTTTCTTTGTGCCCTGTTGTTTAGGATAGTGCCTGGCACGTAGTAATTGTTTGATACATACTTTTTGACTGACTATCACGGACCCTTTCAGCAATCTGATAAAGCCTATAGATCCCTTCTTATAGCAATATTTTTAAATATATAAGATGAAATATGCAGAATTACTAAGGAAACTAATTGTAGTAAAATACAGTTATCATTTTTTTTAAAGTTCATGGATGCCCAGTTAAGAACTCCTGGTGAAAGAAGAAAGGACTAGTATAGGGGTGGGGAACCTGAGGCCTTGAGGCCACATATGAGGACCTCTAGGTCCTCAAGTGCAACCTTTTGACTGAATCCAAACTTCACAGAGCAAATCCCCTTTATAAAAGGATTTGTTCTGTAAAACTTGGGCTCAGTCAAAAGAGTACACCCAAGATCTAGGGGCCACAGGTACCCCATCCCTGGGCTAGTTTAACTCTTTTGATTTATAATATATATAGGGGTTATAGCCTACTTGGATTCAAACTCTCTTCTCCTTTTATGACTTAGGGTTACCTCCTCCCCCTTAGGCTGTTTTCCAGGGTCACTTACCAGGCCCACTGTGTGAACCCTGTGACAGAAACAAACCACTGAATGAGTGCATAAAGTTAGCAAGCAGTGGAAAATAGATTTTTATTGTGCCTTGTGCAATGAAAAGGGCAATGAAAAGTAAAACTTTAAAAAGTACGCGATAAGGGCAGCTAGGTGGCGCAGTAGATAGAGCACTGGCCCTGAAGTCAGGAGGACCTGAGTTCAAATGTGGCCTCTGACCAAATACTTGACACTTACTAGCTGTGTGACCCTGGGCAAGTCACTTAACCCCAACTGCCTACAAAAAAAAAAAGCACATGCTATCTGTATGGTTTCATTCTATACTTTGACTCCTTACCAGATAACAGTTATCAGGCTCTTAAAAGTCTAGGGGGAAGGAGGTGTTGATGGTGGTGCCAAAGATAATTGGCCATTAACATCCCTGGAGGGAATAAAGAGAGAAGGAGACTTTGAAGCCAGTAGATATCCAGATTTACTGGAGGGGCATACAGTAAACCATTTTGAGGTTAAATCCAACAGATCATAGATCCAAAGCTGAAAAGGACCTTGGAGGCCAGTGTAGTCCAAACTATTCATTTTACAGATGAGGAAATTTCGATGTAGAGAGGTTAAATAAGTTGTTTAAGGTCAAGCAGGTAGTAAGTGACAGCTCCAGTGGGCTAGGCAGGACAGTGTATTTGGAGTCCCAGAGGAAAGGGCTCAAGGCCGAAAGGAGATGGGGAAATCAAGTGGAGAGAAGGGTGAAGGTCTGAAGGAAATGAGGCCATGAAAATACTATAGAAGAGGAAAAGCATGAGGCTTCTGGGATTGACAGTCTATATGTTACTGCAGCCAGCAGTGTCCTCTTTTTATGTGGTGATATGTTAGCCTTATTCCCTCTTTTTTCTAGTGAAGGCCCAGAACCTATGTGTGAAAGGTCATATGTAGGAGTAGACCAAGAAATGGAGGTGACCTCAGAAGTCCTGTGATCCACATTCTCTCCCAACTCCCCGCTCCCATTTTATGCATAAGAAACCAGCTCTAAGAGGTTCAGTTACTTGCCAGAAGTTATTCATAGAGTAAGCATCCAAAGCAGATTTTGAACCTAGATCTTCTGATTCCAGAGATTCTGCTCTTTTCATTGTACCATATGGATTCTCTCAACTCAGCACTTACTCTCAGGCCCCAACTTCTCCCTCTGTCTTGATAGAGTGAAAATTCCCCCAGCCCACTCTGACAGAAATCTACCAGAACAGACAATCTTTTCTCTTTCCTGGCACATAATGAAGGAAAAAGTCCAAGAGGAGCTCTTCTGCCTTCCCCTGCACCATATCTTCTTTCCTACTCTCTAGCTTTCCAAGCTTAATATACCCAAGCCTTCTCTGTGTACCCTCTCCTGTTTCCTCTCCTGTTCCTCCATTCATTAGTACTTGCTATCGATTTTTCTCAAAGATACTACATCCCATCCCAGTGTATTCAATCTCAGTCTGGCCTTAACTTACAGGAATAGAACCTTTTCCTCAAAGACTTCACCTGTGATCATTGTATATACATTAGCATACCTGAAAACCAATTATATTTACATTATCCTATGCTGGCCTTTAATTAGCAATGGTGATTTGAAAGATTTGCATAATTTTTATTTGTTTTGGTCACTTAATCATAATGGCAGTACATAGAAGGCCAATCATGGAATTAGGAGAATCTGAGTTCTAGCTCTGCATCTGATGCTTACTGGCTGTGTAGCCATGAATGGCAGTAGCCTATACAGTGCTCTAAAGCTATAAATTATAGTTCAGTTACCGATTTGCAGCTGAGGAGGGAGTTTCCATACAGGGTATTCTGCATAATTAGGAAAACATAAAATTAAAAGTTTAAAAAAACAAAACAAAACAACTTACTGGCACTTCTTTAGGAGTTAGTAAACCTAGGTTCTAAAACTAGCTTTGCTACTATCTCATAGTATGACCCTGACCTGGGTGAAACATTTTGCTTCTCAAGATTCCATTTCTTTCCTCATCTATAAAATGACTGGGCTAGACAACGCGGTTTCTCCTCTGACTTTAGGATTCCATAAAGCAGCAGTCACTCATAAAGGCAGGGCTAGAAGAGCATTTTGAGATAGATAGCTACTTCTTGCTACTGTGGATATTGGATTCTTTGGTACCCAGATTCATGCTTTGCTAGCTTGTGTCTATTGCATAGGGGCCAGCTCTCACATCTGCTTGTTGACTTTTCAACTTGAGCGTAACAACTGCAAGAGGAAATCCAGACAATATGAGATATAAACTCATTGTGTGGTGTCTGTAGGAGCCTTGCCTGAGTCCTCAGTGAATCATGTGTCCATGCACATGATCCCAAGGCATCCATTTCCAAGCCACCTGGGTTCAGGGGGGAGCTCAGCAGTTGTACCCAGGATGCTGGTGAAACAGTAGAAGCAGGACTGCGAAACGACAATGAGAGAAAAGAATGCTACCTTAGGGCCCAGTTTGCTCCTGAGCTTGATACCAGTTATACACCCAGGACTCTAGGAATCCAGACAAGTTTGTCAGGGAGAACAATGTGAGTGCAGTGACGGCATCAACACTCACTGGAAAGAAATTCAGATTTTTACTAGATGCTTTTTTCCCCCTTATGTCTGATATCATCCTAATGATGTGCATGTAAAACACATTAGGGCAAATTCTCTCACAATTTCCTTCTTTGCAATAAAGGTTTCATTAGAGTAGCAGTGCAGGCCTCTAGTTATTCACAGAACATCTGCTTAATAATTTCGTGTTTCTGTACTGCAATAGCTGCCAGGAGTGGAACTCGGTATCTCCCCATACCTCTGACCAACACAGCAGGAGAATAGTAAGTGTAATTTAAGGGGCATTTGCTTTCTAAGTTGTTTTCGCCACTGGGAGAAGAAGGGGAAGCTGGGGAGGGGGGAGGAGAGTAGAAAGGCATGAGAGCTATAATGTCTTTAGAATAAAGATGCAAATGAACTTACTGTTTAACAGTAGCATCTGCCTTCTCCCTGTTGCTCCTCAGTTTTTCTAGATAACTTTTTTTGAATCTTTATCTCATTCCACGTAGCTAAGCGGAGAATTTATTTATTGGAATTGTGCCCCCAACTCCCATCCTTTCACTTCAAAAAGAATTCAAGGTCCTTGAGGACAGAGATTATTTCATTTGTGTCTTTGTATTCATAGTGCCTTGTACAGTGGAGGGAATTAATAAATGCTTATTTAATGAAATTCAACAGATATTTATTAAATGCCTACTGTGGGCAGGGTATTATATTTGGTACTTAAAGTGAAAAAAAAACCCAAAGGCTTTGTCTCAAAAGAACTTACAGCCTATTGGGCCCAAATAAATATGATATATGGTAGAATGAGATGAAGGCAAAGGAGAGAAAGACAAAAAAGGCTCTAAGAAATATTTAGGAGGGAGAGATAACTTTCAGTTGAGGGGATAACAGTAAGTTAGGAAGGAGACAACACCAGACTTTGACCTACCTAAAAGGTAAAGAAGGATTTTAAAAGGTGGAGAAAGGAACGTGGTCAATGACAGCCTATGTGAATGGATGGAGACAAGACAGGCCAGGGTAAAATTGAATAACTGCTACTGATACAGTTTATCTGGAATATAAAGTGCATGAGGGAAGAATAATATGAAAATGGCTGGAAATGTAGGTAGGAGGCACAATATGGAGGTATAGAAATGCTACATGAAGTAACTGTCTTATCTTATAGGTAACAGGGAGCTATTGATGGTTCTTAAACAAGAATGACCTGCTCAAACCTTTGCGGATTATTTTGGAAGGATGAATTGAACAAGGGAGAAACAGAGAGGAGGAAGGCAAGTTAGGATGCTCCTGGAATCATCCAAATGAAAAATGATAGATGAATAAAATAAGGTTGTGGCAGTATGAAAAGAAGGGTACACTTAGATGCAAGAGATATTTCAGAAGGAGAAGAGATGTCATGTGGCAGTTGATATGATATGGGAGTGAGGGAAAGTGTAGAGTGAAGGATGACTTAGGTTTCAAGAAGATGAGACTAGTGATACCATTACTAAAAATAGGGAAATTGGTGCATAGGCACTTTTGGATTTGGGTGTGTTTTGGGGTGGTGGTGGTTGTATCAGATTTGAGCAAATAGTGTTTGAAGTTCTGATAGAACATGCATTTGAAGTGTTGGGGATGCCCAGAAATTAAACGACTGGAGACAAGGGAAGAGGCAAAGGCTGGATAGATTTCTGTTGAGGATATGGTTATATTTATATTGGATATAATTTTATCGTGTGTATCTATGAATTTGGGGATCTTCTACAAAGAAGTGATGATTGAAGTTGTGGGAGTAGAGGAGTTTAGAGCCAAGGGAAAGAGTATATATAGAGAAGAAAAGTATGCCAGAGGCAGATCTTGGGGGAGCACCGACATTAGGAAGAAGAAAAGGAGCCAACAAAATAGAGGAAAAGCAATTAGAGAATTAGCAAGAAAAGCTCCGAGAGCATGTGGTGTGTCTGAGGGGGTGGAGATGGAGAACAGGAGGGATTATTCTGTGTCAACAGTGCCAAATGCAGCAGAAAGGTCAAGAAAGGTCAAGAAGCATGGGGACTAGGAGAAGGCCATTGGGCTTGATAAATTGGTGGTCACCGATTACTTTGGAGGGAGAATTTTTGACAGGGTGGCAGGGATGGGAGCCTGATTCTAGGGGGCTAGGGAGCAAGTGAGTGGTGAAGGAATAGAAGCAATGAGGATCATCTACTCATTTAGAAAATTTATCAGTAAAGGAGAAAAGAGATAGAAGAACAGCTTGAGGGTGGCAAGGTCAAGGGGATGTTATTTTAGGATAGAGGGAGATGTGGATGTGCCATGTGCAGCCTGTATACTACTGTATACTGTATAATTTAATGTCCCCCTTGCCTCAGTTTTTTTTTTTTAAACAAAAGCATTTTTCTAGATCAGGGATTCTTAACTTTCTGGGTGTATGTGTGTGTACATATGTAAAATGTTCTTAAATGCATAAAATAAAATACATAGAATTACAAAGGAAACCAATTATAATGAAATTCAGTTAAGATATCTATTTTTAAAGTTATCCCAGGTTGAGTACTCCTACTCTACATAAATGAATATATGAGAAAACATTTATTATGTATTTACCATGTGCCAAGCCCAGGGCATGTAAATATAAAATCAAACTCAAGGAACTTTCATTCTATGAGGGGCGAGTAGTGGCACAGGAATGGTGGCTGGGGCCAGAGAGAAGTAGACTTTTGTAGCCCTTCCAGGAACAACAGCACAATTGATTTGATCATGATTCCAGACCTGGAGGTCATATGTAAGATGCCAAGGAAGCTGGCAAGGCTGGCAAGAAAATGACTGGGAAGTAGGAAAGGAAGTGGATCAAGTGAGGTAGCCACCCACCAGGTCAATGGGGTTGGGGTGGGAAGGGCAGAGTTCCAGAAGTGAAAGGATTATGAACCTCAATGGCAATCTCTGAATTGGATGGCAAGGTGGTTTATGTGTTCAAGCAACAGGGCATGGCCTAATGTGGCTTCTTTAGTTCCTTCTCTCTCCAGATCTTTGATCCTATGATCACCTGAACCTCAATATATTTAAAATTCAGCTCTCCATGTTTTCCCCTAAGCCTCTTCCTCCTTTTGACTTCACCACGTCTTCTCATGGTGTTGCCTATTGTCCTATAACATTGTGGTCATCTTTGGCTCTTCCCATCCCTCTCTTCTCATGTCCAGTCCATTTCCCGTTTTTGTTCACTGAATTTTTGCAAGCCTAATACATCTATCCCCATCTTTTTTGAACTCACTACCCTCTGGTACCCTAGGAGGGGTCCTCATTGCATCATTGAACTATTATGGTGCCATTCTCATGGTTCTTCCCATCTCCACTCTCATTCCCTTCTCCAATCTATTCTTCATGTTACTGCCAGAATGATATTTTATTATTATTATTACTTATAGATCTGTGTGATTCTTCAGTGCCTTCTTTTTACTTCTCACAATTCAAACTGCTTTTTATGTGGCATTGAAGGCCCTCCACTGTCTGTTGTTGCCCTACCTTTCTAATCTAGTTTCATAAAATTTTCCTCAGCATTTCATTCAAATAGGACAATTCATTGATCCCTCACTACATACTGTGTGTGCTCTTATGCCTTATGAGAATGATTCAAGCTATCCTTCTACCCAGAGTATCCTCTGTCCCAACTCTAGTCCTTTGTACCTTCCTCATGCCTAGGATCTGGTCATGAACATCTTTGCTCACAGTGTTTCATTGGCCCTCTCTTTCCTGAATTCTGACTCATTTACGTATGGATGGTCAGGTTCTTCCATAATCTGGTGCTAGGTTACTTCTCCAGATTGTTTAATGTTCTCTTCCACTTACTCTATGCTCCAGTCATCTATTCCTTGTATTTTCCCACCTCCACATCTTTGCACAGGCTCTTCTTGAAATTCACCATCACCGCTTTGCTTTACCAATTTAACCTATTTAATTCTTATCTGTCCTTAAATAATTCTAATGCCAACTCCTCTGGAGAAGCTGCTCAGATCCCTCAGGTTAGTGCATAAACCTTGTTTCTTCAACAAGACTGTAAGCTCTTTAAAGGTAAAGATATTTAGTCTTATGCATCTCTATTCTCTCCTCTAGCACAGCACTGTATTACACCCAGAACCACTGACATTTATATAGTATTTTTGAGGTTTGCAAAACACCTACATTCTCGTTTGTTCCTCACTACAGCCTTGTGAGATAGGAACCAGGGGATAATTGTTATTATTATTGTCTTGCCCCTTTACAGATGAGGAAACTGAGGCTTCAGCAAAGGGGAAAAGGAAAGGAACAAGCATATAGTAGGCATCTACTATGTACAAGGTGCTTTACAAAGTTTTATCTCATTTGATTCTCACAACAACTCTGGAAGGTAGGTGCCATAATTATTCCCGTTTTACTGTTGAGAAAACTGAGGCAGATACAGATTAAGTAACTTGCCCACACAGATAGTAGGTATCCAAGGCTGAATTTGAACTCAGTTCTCTTGACTCCAGGCTCAGTGGTCTATCCATTGTGCCACCTAGCTGCCTGCAAAATTCAATGGTTGCACAGCTAGCAAATATAAGACAGGATTTGAATGCAAATCCTTCCTGATTTCAAGTCCAGGACTTTTAGCCTTTTATAGTGCACTGCCTCTCAAAAGACCCTCACCAAAAATGACGACAACTTTGATTTCCCTTTTCATATCTTTTTTTCTTCTTTCTCTGCCTCTCTTTCTCAATGTGTTGTTTTGTCTATGTACAACTATGTACAGCTAGGTGATATAGTGGATAGAGCACTAGGCTTGAAATCAGGAAGACTCGTCTTCCTAAGTTCAAATCCAGCCTTAGATACCTACTAGCTCTGTGGTCCTGGGCAAGTTACTTAAGCCTGTTTGCCTCAGTTTCTTCATCTGTAAAATGAGCCGGAGAAGGAAATGGCAATCCACTCCAGTATCTTGAATTACCACTCCAATAAAACTCCAAATGGGGTCACCAAGAGTTGGACAGTACTGAATGGCAACAATATATATAACTAAATTTATTTTATATGGCTTGGGTCTTTTTATACTTTAGATGATTTAGAAGCTTAAGGCTATTGTCATCTATAGGAGAACAAAGGTGTAATTGTGTGTGTGTGTGTTTTTATAAGCATTAACCAGAGTGTATGATTATATAATGATTGGTGGTTACAGTTAAGATTCCCCTTCCGTTATTTGATTTGATGTTGGAATCTTTCCCACGTCAGGACTAAAGGAATCCCCCCAGCACATTGTATGGACCAGAGGTGTCAAACATGTGGAAGGCTGCACCCCACTGCCATACTTCCCAAGTTTTGCCTGAACCAGATTAAAATGTAATTGGGAAATATTTAACAAAATAAATAAAAATACAGTAAACATAGGTGGTGATAATACATGGGCAGCTAGGTGGTGCAGTGAATAGAGCGCTGGGCTTGGAATCAGGAAAACTGATCTTCCTGAGTTCAAATTTGGCCTCAGACACTTACTAGCTGCATGATCCTGGGTAAGTCACTCAACTCTGTTTGCCTCCGTTTCCTCATCTATAAATGAGCTGCAGAAGGAAATGACAAACAACTCTAGTACCTTTGCCAAGAAAACCCTGAAGAGTCGGACATGACTGAAAAATGACTGAATAATGATAATATGTGATGTTCTAAGTCAGTATGTGGCCCATAGGGATCCTTATGTGCAGTTTAGTGGCCCCTTTCCATTTGAGCCTGACAGCACTGGTGTGGACTATTTTTGGTGAATTTATAGGAGAATCTGGATGAGATTCCCTGAGGGTAGACAGTAACAGATTGGTTTCCATTTGCAGCCTTGGAAGGAATACATTCAAAGTATCTCATAGGGTCACTGGGAGAAATCAGATTTGACAATGTAGGTCAAGGGCTACTTAACTGTCAGCTGTTATTTTCCGTGGCACCTTTGAGGACTTAGAGTCAGAATTTTGGGTTTGAATTTACACAGATACTTACTTGCTGTGGGACTCTGGACAAGTCACTTCTCTGACCCTTATGGTGAGGGGATATGGGAAGAGGCAATAATAACACAACCTACCTTACAGAGTTGTTGTGAGCAAAGACCTTTTTAGATTTTTCTTGAGGGAGCAGGGTACAGTGGAAAGAAGATTGGATAATCTGTGTGACCTTGGACAAGTCACTTAAGTTTTCTAGGCCTCATTTTCCTCATCTGCAAAATGACAGATTTGGATTAGATGACTCAGCTGAGTCCCTTCTAGCTCTGAATCTCTGATTTTCTCATTTTCTCTCTCTGTCTCTGGGTGAGAAGAGAGAAGAGAGAGAGAGAGAGAGAGAGAGAGAGAGAGAGAGAGAGAGAGAGAGAGAGAGAGAGAGAGAGAATATGAATCTTAAATTGTTAGGTAATTAAAAATTATTATTTGGAAAGAGTTTTTGGTTTTAAGTCATAGATAGAACAATTATTAAGAAGTTACTATGACCCAGGCATTGTGCTAAGCTCTCAGGATGTAAATACAAGCAAGGAAGACAGAGAATACCCTCAAGGAGATTACATCCTAATGGGGGAAGACAGTTCACACCTGGAAACTGGAATGGGTTCTAGGAAGGGCACGGGGTAGGGGGCAAGGAGGCTGGGGTTCAAGTAGTCTGGAAAGGAAATTGAGCTGCCACTAATGTGTGCATTGCTGGGGCCCCATGTGAAATGGCAGTCCAGTCTAGAGACTCCCCAGACCAGAGGTCAGGGTTTCTCCTGAGTGGGAAGGCAGCTGTTGAGGAGGTAGTAAAGTAATAATAATAGCAGGAGGAGAATGTGAATCTGGGTTTCAACACCAGCTCTGCTCAGTCACAGTTGCTGGTATTTCAGCAGCAGCTAGGAGGCCCAACAGAAGAAATTTTTCCTGAATTAGGAAGCTATTTATCTTTCTAATTTATCAGGAACAGTTCTATATGGTCTTGTAAATGAATAATGAAATGTCACCTTATTTTCTTTTTTTTCCCTTATTTTAAATTTAGCCCACATTAAGACAGGTCATAGTCAATGACAGTAATTCCATTAAAGGCTGGATGAAATTTCCATTTAATAGTAGTTCGTGGGCCATTGGATCTATTCCCAATTCAAACTGCTGAAGAAATACATTTTCCCACAGTCTGGCAGTTACTGCAGTGGGGTAAAAAGGGGTAAGTGGTCTTGTTTGGAAGCTTCCCTTCTCAAATCCTACTGTCTGTAGTCTCTGACAAAGGTTGAGAGGAAATTCAGTTATATTGGTGTTAGGCTGGATAAGTCACGGATAGGTTCATTTGAGTTTTACTAAGCTTTGAATTCTGGAAAACAAAAAAAGAAAAAAAAATCCCCAAACATACAAAACCTCATTCCTTTGGAATATGTAGTATAATAATTGCACATGTATGACTTATATCAGGAATTGCAAGTTGCTTACCATCTCAGGAAGGGAGATGGGGAGGGAAGGAAAGATAGAATTTGGAATTCAAAAGTTAAAAAAAAAGGAATGTTAAAAATTTTTTACATGTAATTGGGGAATAAGTAAAATAATGCTGTTGTTTTTAAAGAATGTGTAGCATAGCTTCAGCTCTTTATATTTATTTCTTTTCCTCTGAAGCACCCTAGGTTGGGGATTTTCTAGATTGAATTATGTGTTGTGATATCTGTGAGGTAATACAACTCCTTTAAAGTATTTGTTTACATTTTATTTGGGTATAATGATGATCTTCAGTTTCTTCTTCATTTTTATCACCAATTTAGTACTTTAGGAGCGTGTCGCTGAACTTGCTTCTCTTATAATTGAGAAGATTAAGGCCCAAAGAAAGGAAGTGGTTTACTCAAAGTCATATAAGACAAAGAGCTTAGATTCGAACCCAGGTCCTCTGACTTTAAATAGAGCACTTTTCCTGCTGCCCCTTCGCTCTACCAGTGGAATGTAAATTTTGGCAGATCCTATCAATCTAGGAGGCCTTCAAGCATTTGTCAAACAACTGTCATTCACAGACCTGCCCAGTTATGTTTGGAGAGCCTTGTAACTAAAGGGTTTTTGCTACCAGGATATTTTCGTTTGGCTTCTGTTTGTTTGTTTTGGGGGATGGTCCATCATTTCAAGGACCAGTCATTTAACCACTGTAAGCCTCAGTTTCCTCATTTGTAAAATGAAGTGATTGGGCTAAATAATCTCTAAGATCTCTTCCAGCTCTAAGTTTGTGATCCTCCTTCCTAAAATTGTAGAAGGGCTATGATTAGCACTGATAGAAGGATTATCCTCACACTTGACATCAATAATCCTTGAATTACTGAAGAAAAACAATGACCACAATAATAGGTCATTTCCCTGGTTCTTTGCAGGCACATAGTACTTTCCAAAGAGCATGGTCCAAAGCAAATTGGAAAGCTGCTTTGGTCCCATTGTTATCTGAAGATTAGTGTATTCACTATTGTAGGAGACCAACAGCCTTTCCTTGGTTAGCTGACTTTTTGATTTGATTTTAAGTCAGTGCCAGGGAGATGGAGGAATAACAAACTTTCATTATAAAATGTTGTTATGGAAATTCTGGCTCTAGTCCAGACACAGCTCTTGGCCCTATGGGTTGAAGTTAGATAAATGTCAATCAGGAACTAAGAATATGACTGGCTTTCCAGAGGGGTCAGCAGACACGGATGGATGGAAGAGCAGGGAATCGGGTGCCTAGCAGCTACAAACATGCCCTGTTGAACGTGAGGTCAGGACCTTGCAAAGGAATCAAGCAGGCCTAATAGAAAGTGACTGAGAACACTTTCTGTTATGCTGAGGGGAAATGTTTTAGGACGTCTTGGTTGTCTGTGGTATAGGCTGGTGAGAATAATGTTACTTGTGGAGACATGCATGCGTGCCTATACACACACACACACACACACACACACACATGCACAGATCACACAGATACATGTTACATACATCTTATGTTACATACTCAGGAATAGTTTACAATACGGACTTTTTAAGGTGTAAAGCAAATGTTTAATTTACTGAAAAAAGAATAAGGATTTATACATCTGACTACATGAGATAATGAATATGAAAACACTTGAAAATTATAAAGTACTAAGTAAATATAGATAGAATTATTTCTAGAAGCGGCTTCTGGTGTAGAGGATACCACTCTCTCTCATGGTAGTCCTCCCATGTCAGGAAGAAAGTTTTATCTGGACTGCCTCCTCAGTAGTCAGGTCATCGACATGTAATTCATCAATCAGTCAATAAGCACATATTAAGCCTCTCCTGTGTTCCTTGTACTAGGTGCTGGGGATACAAAGTCAAAAGTAAGGAACTCTCTGCCCATAAGGAACTTATTGTATTCTATGGGGAGGACAGATTTTTATATCTCTACAAAGACACACACACAAAGTATTTGGAGTAGGACTTTTAACAAGTACTAGGAGAATCAAGGCCAGGCCCTCTACAGTGAGTGTCAATTGAGTTTCATCTTAAAGGAAGCTAGAGGTTCTAAGAGGCAGAGAAGAGCATTCCAGGCATGGGGGATGATAGCCAGTGCAAAGACGTGGAGCTTAGAGGATGGAATGTCATGGGACAGGGGAGAGGGCCAGCAAGGAGGGAAAGGGAAGAATGTGTCATCAGCCCAGAAAGATGGACTGGAGCCAGATTTAGAAGGACTTTAAATGTTAAACTCAGTGATTGGTGTTTGATTGTAGAAGATGACACCGAAGGACCTTCCCATTCTCATCCCTACCACCCATAATAGTTGTTTTTGGGGGCTTTTTTAAATTATGGAATTACAATGCTATATTAGAGAGATGGAAAAACACACATACACAAAAAAACCCCAATAACAAAAACAAGAAGTATTTATTAAGCACCTACAGTGTGTCTGACTTTTTTGCCTTTATGCGTATTTTATAAATTATTAACATTTTATAAATCATAAATATGTGTGTACAATATTTATATAATAACACTTTATAAATATTATCTCATTTTACCCTCACAACAACCCTGTTAGGTAGATGCTGTTATTATCCCCATTTTACAGATGAGGAAACTGAGGCAAATAGAGGTTAAGTGACTTGTCTAGAATCACAAAGCTAGTAAATGTCTGAGGCTGGATTTGAGCTGGTGCAACAGTTCCTGCTTCAGATAGATAAGATACAGTTTCTATTTTTATTTTAATTTTTATTTTTTTACAGTTTCTATTTTTAAAGCACTCTATGAGAGAGGATCCATTTCAGATATAGATGATAAGGTAATGACTGGACCTGTGATGTCAGTGGGATAGGGAGTTGCCTGGTGAGGAAATGCCTTCCAGAAGGCAGGCAGGTTGATATCTTTTCCACACCTTGAAGAGTTGCCTAGAGCACCCCAAGGCTAGGTGACTTGACCAGGATCACCTAGCCAGCATGTGTCAGCAGTGGGAGTTGTATCCAGATCATTCTGGCTCTCAGGCCAGCTCTAAATCTGCTACTGAGGTTATATCTAGGTGAAATGTAGAAATTGAGAACTACTGATTAAGACTAGAGAAATAACTACCTTTGACGGTATATCACTTCTCAGTGACACTGTTGTGAGACGTTTTGGCTTACTCCTTCCCACTGCCCTTACACCCAGACTTGCCCCAGAACAGTTAATTAGTGGATTTTTGTTATCTCTTTTTCCGTTTGTCCAATTCTACTTTTTAAACAGTTTTCCAAGCTGTTGCTTCTTTCCTCACAATTCTCTTGCATCACTCTCATTTCTTTTCCCATTTTTTCTTCTACCTCTCATATGATTTTTAAGTTCCTTTTTGAGCTCTTCCTTGAGTTCTTTCTGAGCTTGAGACCACTTCCCGTTTTTCTTTGGAGTTTTGCCCATAGGTGTTTTGACATTGTTGTCCTCCTCTGAGTTCGTGTCTTGGACTTCCCTGTCACCATATTACCTTTCTATGGTCAGATTCTTTTTGTCGTGGCTGTTGTTTTGCTCATCTTTTTTTTTTTTGGGGAGGGGGGTGGTGTACCTTTTTCCTTTCTTTTAAATTCGATCTCTGCACCAGGCGTGGAAGGAGCACTATCTCAGGCTTCTTTGTGTCAGTGGCTGCAGACCCTGGCTGTTTAACTGGTGCTGTACTGATGTTGCCCAGAGGCCCCCAGGGGGCTCTTGTGTCTAATGCGGTGCAGAGGGGGTGGTGCTGCTGGAGGCCTGAGGGGTCTGACAGCTTACCTTGTGCTCAGCTGGGGTCCCAGTGGTGGTGTCTGGTGTGTGTGGAGGCCCAGGGAGGTGTTTCCACATTTCCTGGAGGCCACACTGAAGCACCTGGATGTCTGGCCACTGCAGGATGTGCTGAAGCATGTGGAAATCTGGCTTACTTTTATTTATTTTGTTAAATATCTCCCAATTTCATTGAAGTTTAGCCACACTTGGGAGTATTGTGGGCTGCATGCGGTCCACTTGCTAAGCACCTGTACTTTTGTGCAGATTAGTTACATTGTAAAAAGAATTTTTAAAAGTTAGCATATTGTGACCTGTTCTTTTGTGTGTTTTTAAAATATTTTATTTTTTCCAATTACACGTAAAAACTTTTTTAAAAAAATCATATTTTCCCCAGTTACATGTTATAACAATTTTTAACATTCATTTTTGAAAATTTTGAGTTTCAGATTCTCTGTCTCTGCCCCTTCTCTCCTGATTGAGAAGGCAAGTAACTTGATATGGGTTATACATGTATAGACCATGACCTATTCTTATTGAAGACATGCTATTGTTTAACGATCACAGCTTCATTTTCTAAATGTTCACAACCATCCCTTTAATAATATGATGTAAAATTTTCCTGGAAAGGAAGTGAATCTTACTGGGCCACCCAATTTGCAGATTCTACGCTCTTGCTTTTTTTTTTTTGAAATTGGAACAATTGCTCCTTTCCAGTACTGTGACACCTCTCTCATTTTTAGGATATTAGATGTTGAGTAGGAAAAAATCTCAGAGGTTATCCAATCCTATTTCTCATTTTACATTTGGGGAAACTAAGGTCCAGAGGAGTTAAGTGACTTAACAAAAGTCACACAATTATAAATAGCAGAGGAAGGATTCTAACCCAGATATTCTGACTCCAAATTCAGTGTTCTTTCCTTTGCATTTTGTTGCTCAGTTGTTTCATCTTGTGGTTCTTTCAGGATTCCAGGGTATAGTTTGTTTGGGCTGGATGACTTCAACTCTTTGAGGGCAGCTAGATGATGTCCCCCCATTTCCTTATTTGTCTTGGGTTTCCACACCCTCCTTGATTTTTATTCCATGGTTTCCATTCCAAAGGTCATTCTCCTAGGAGGACAAAACAGAAGCAAAATAAAAGCTGAATAGTTGGCTCCCTTTCACAATCATCTGTGTTACCTTCATCCCCTCCACCCTTTCCCAATCTTCAGTCTTTTTTTCGATCTTCCTCTTGGCATCAGCATAGCTAAAAATAAACAACCATCTTTGGTTGTCCTTAGCATTCATCACAAGTCTCAGCTTTTGATGTCTGAGGTCTTATTTGCCCCCTTGCATCTGGATCTCTAGGTCACACTGTCTATTAAACATGCTTTGTACATTTGTGTATAAAAATCTGAGTCCTAAGATTTTATTCATGGCTGTCTTCTTGCCTATCATCTCCCACAAATTACCCATTCTTTCACCTGACATTTTTTATCCTATGTTATACCTGCCATTGTTTATGCTATCGGGTTTGGCAGGTCTATGCAGGGTATTTCCTCCCTCCCTTTCCCCTTTTCAGTTTAAAGCCCCTTTGATTAGATTCACATAACTCCAGGCAAATATGTTTTTATCAGCCTTTAGTGCACTCTATCCCTGGCCAAGAGCCCATCATTCCTACGTTTTGAGTTATATTCCAGAAATTCAAATCCCTTTGTCAGACGTGATCGTCTTAGCCAGCTGTCCACTTCCCCAAACTACCTTTATCTTCTGAATCTCTAGTGTCAGAACTTGGACCAGAATTTAGGTTTCCTTGTTCCCAGTCCAGAGCTGCTCCCTCTATGCTACACATTCTCTTTCTAATACTTTACTACTTCTTTTTATTTTTAGGCTAGAATTTTTTTTATTCTGCACTTAAAAAACATTAAAAGAAATATGTAGAATTTTTACATACATAGTGGATCAGAAAAAAGATGATTTTACATAAATCTGTGAATCTTTTTTATATAGTTTGATTTCCTAAAGGTATGTATTAAATTCTAAATGTTGCTTTCAAAGCTGTCCTGATTTTCTCTGTTTCCTTTTGAACTTCTTTTTGTTTTCTTATGTTTTACGCACTTCAATGATTTTCGAGTTGAGATTTATCATTACATTGACCAGAGTTTTTAAATCTTTCAAATTTGTTTTTTCTTATACTATTTTTGTTACTATATAAATTGTTCTCCCAGTTCTGCTCACTTCAGTCTGTATCATATTATTATTTTTATTTTAAATTTCAATTTCATTTTCAGTTCTGAATTCTTTATCTCTCCTCTTCTTTGCTCACTTATTGAAAAGGGAAGAAAAACAAAACCCATTACAAATATGTGTAGTTATGCAAAACAAATTCTCATATTGGCCTTATCCAAAAAAGAAAGAGAATATACTTCAACTTGTATTCCAAGTTCATTAGTTCTCTTTCTTGAGGTGGATAATATATTTCATTATTCTTTGAAGCTGTGATTGGTCATTGTGTTGATCAGATTTACTAAGCCTTTCAAAGTTCATTATCTTTACAATATTGCTGTTTGTTCTTCTGGCTTTGCTCATTTCACTTTGCATCACTTCATGTAAGTCATCCTAGGTTTTTCTGAACTCATTACTTTCATCATTTCTTGCAGTATGATAGTATTCCATCACATTGATATTCCATAATTTGTTCAACCACTTTCCAGTTGATGGGTATCTCTTCAACTTCCCATTTTTTTTGCCACCACAAAAACAGCTGCTAGAGACATTTTTGTACACATGGGTCCTTTTTCTCTTTCTCGTTTCATCACAGGGTACGCACAGTTGAATATTTTTTGGGCATAGTTCCTAATTGCTTTCCAGAATAGTTGAACTAGTTCACAGTGCCACCAACAGTGTATTTGTGTACCTGCTTTCCCATAACCCATCCAGCATTTGTTACTTTCTTTTTTTCTTTCATCTTAGCGAATCTGAGGAATATGAGGTGGTACCTCAGAGCTGTTTTAATTTGCATGTTTCCAATTATTAGTGAATTAGAACATTTTTATTTGAATCAATAGCTTTGATTTTTTCCACTGAACATTGCTTATCATTATATATGTTTAAATAAATATTTAATGCAATATACATTATATATATATATATATATATATATATACATATACACATGCATATATTCATATCCCTTGACCATTTTTTTCCATTGGTAATTGGCTTTTATTTTTGTAAATTTGACTTAGTTCACTATATATCTTAGAAATGAAACCTTTATTAGAGAAACTTGCTGTAAAGTTGCCTCTCCCTCCAATTTCTTGTTTTCATTTTAGCTGCATTGGTTTTGTTTGTACAAAAAAAGTTTAATTTTATGTAGCCAAAATAATCCATTTCACCTACTAGGAACCTTTCTATCTATTGTTTATTCCATACTATTTCTGTAATTGTCATGTTAGGTGACTTTTACCAAGCCGTTTTTCTGTAACTGCTTACCCATCTGACAAGGGATCTTCTGCCCTATTTCTCTCTCTCTGCCCTCATTACTATAGAAGTAGAAGGAAGCCACATAGGACTGAGGGCCATTCTATTCTTTTCTCTGTTTCCTGGGTTTCTATAAAGAATTGATCAAATGGCTAGCCTACTAGTGATCCTCTTTGTGATGAGCCATTTTGGGATGAGCTGGGCTGATCCTCAGAAAGGAGACTCCTTCTATTCCTGCAGTTGAACACAAAGTCTTTCCAGCAGAGTAGCATCTGTAAGAGTTTATGTTCTTGTGTTAGCGTAGTTTTTAGGAACTCCAAGTCACTGCCACATCACTTAGGGTGAACAGGCTACATTACATAACAAATTTAGAAGATAAATAAATAAACATAAATATAATATAATATAAATATAAAGAAATAAAGAATGCAATCACAGAAATATACAATCTAAAAAGATGGTAACTTGAACTTGTGGTAAGAATGAGACATAGTGAGGCATCTATGTGTTCCATTGGTATGTGAAGGAGGGGATGCCAAGAGAAAGAAAGTAAGATTTTCTTTATTGGGTGAATCCATTGTGGTGAATGTATGGGCATACCTGAACAAGAGTTATACAGTTGCAACAGGCATGGATGGATTGCCATGTTGGTTGGAGGGAATGTCCATACTGATTAGATCACAGATCCATTGGAGTAACATCAAAATGTGTTTCCCTGTCCTTTTGGGTTGTTCTTTCCTCATCTGCCTATCCTTGTTCCTCTGCTCAAGGGGGCTTACTCACAACTGAAGCAGAATAATGTGTGCTTTTATACCCAGTATTTCCTCAAGACAGACTTTTTATGCAGTGCTTAACCCTGAGATCCTTTGTAATTCATTAAACAGAAATGAAAAGCAGGGATGAAGAATCAGCATCACTTGCACTAGCTTGTGACAAGCTAATTTCTGATGATAGCCTCATGGCAGGCAGCTAACACTAGCAGCCTCTAAATGGTGTGCAACCTCCAGGTAGTCTTTATAGTTTCTGGCTGTTTGTCATTAAGCAACAAGTCACTGATTTGAAGGCTCCTCAAACATCTGGAGGGGGTTTCCTGAAGACCTGGGATTTGTAAAGTAAACCAAGCACAAAAGCAGATGCTGGAAACTGTTGCTTCCCATTTGAGTTGATTGCTTCTTCCCAGGGGGCTGAGCTGTAGTGGGCTGGCTTGAAAGAAACACATTTCATACAAAGTGCTCAAACTTAACCACGGAGAATCCAAATTATCATGGTTTGAGGTTTCACATTTCAGTCCACTAGATGCGGGAAATAAAGTAAGGACTGCTGTATTATATTGTATCCTCCACACTGAAACTACCCAACCTGTTTAATAAGCTAAGGTTTTAGGGTAATAGTTTTAAAAAATTTTGTGGTCATAGATCATTTATTTGAACTGCAGAACCTTACTCCCAGCTGTAACATTTGAATGATTCACATACTAATAAAGCAAAGCTTATAGGTTTTGAGGAGGGAGAGAGAAAGGGAGGGAGGGAGAGGAGAGAGGGAGAGAGAGAGAGAGAGAGAGAGAGAGAGAGAGAGAGAGAGAGAGAGAGAGAGAAGAGAGAGAGAGAGAGAGAGAGAGAAAGAGAGAAAGAGAATTAGTTCAAAGACTCTACCTTCCTTGTTCCACCATTTTACATATGAGGAAACTGAGACCTAGAGAGATGCAGTGACTTGTCTAAGGTCACATAGGTAAAGCAACAGAGCTGGTATTTGAAATTGGGTCTTGTCACTCATAGTACTTTGAGGGTCCCTTTGTGATTTGTTTCTATAAATTCACATGCAAAATATATAAATTTCGCATAATTTAGACTGATAGAAAATGGAATTGAAGCTGCATTCTTTGTTCCATCAGTAGATCCTGAGGGTTTGGACTATTTTTCTGTGGTTCAGAGGTAAAAACTAGGAAGAGGAGTAGAGATTCAGAAAAACAGATTTAGCCCTGATATGATGAAAATTTCTCTGATAATTAGAAATATCCCTAAATGGAATAGACACTGCGTTTGCATGTATGTATGCATGTGTGTGTATGTATGTATGTATATCTGGGGTCTGAGTGCACCTGCTTATTCATATACCTGAATAGTGTCCTTCCACTTACTGAAGGTCAACATCGGGTATATTGTTGGGGGGATCGCCAGGTATTGGTCAGATAAATTGGCCCTCAAGTGCTTTATTTCATGAATGTAGAACTTAGTTTTTATCTATCTGTCATCCTTCATTCTCATTTCGTGCCCAGCCAGCCTTTAATTTTATCTTAAAAAACCACCAAGCATTAATTTTGCCTCCCTCCCATCCCCCTCTCCCCATTGAAGAAAAAAAAAAGAAAAGCAAAACCGAAACTCCTGTGACAAATATAGAGTCAAGCAAATAAAATTCCCACATTTAAGAAATGACAAATGAAAGATTTAACTCGCAGATTCCCCACTGGTGGCTTCTAGGCCTCAGGTTCCCCACCCCTGGAGAAACCTGGGAAAGCTTGATTGAACTGATAACAACTTAACTTCTTTCCAGTCATGCACACCCTTGACTTGTAAGCAGCTTTGGAAATGCAAAATATTATTTGTAACACATTGCAATGAAGCATAATTAGATTCTAGTGCCTCTCCATTGCGATTTCTGTCCTTCTCAGTTTTGATTGTTAGGAGATTATGGAGTTTTATGACGTGAAGGAATATAACATCCTTGGGAGAATATTTGTTAAAGTATATGGCCTTTTGGGTGTGCATAAGTGGAACTCAGAGTTATTGAAAACACTGCAAATTTCCCATTGTATTTTAAAGTAAGTATTTGGATGTGCGAAGGTTAGAAAAGTGAATGATTTTACACTCATGTGAGCAGTGGCATATGATTTTTAATATTTGGCCTGAACGTGATTTTGTAATCAATCATATACAAATTGAAATATATAGTTGCTTTTCCTTAGATAGATGTTTTGTATTTGGGATTCCCCTTTTTCATCTTTTCCTTAACTACATCTATGCATTTGTCTCATTCATGTCGGCAACTTTCTCTCTCTTACCATCATTCCAAAGTGTTGAAATCTTTCACTTCCTCCAAAGGCCAGCTTCTGTCTTCTTTTTCCATGAAGTTTTCCCTTGATTCTTTTCAAAATCTCTCTTGCAACTCTGAGGTCTCCTAAGCCCTTTTATTAGTACCTTGTATTATTAATTGTGCAAATATATGATCTCCTCATTAGATTTGTTAGCAGGGCAGGAACTGAGTTGTTTTTCCTCTTTGTATCTTCAATGACCAACTTTGAAAAAAGACAATAGATGCTTGTTTAGTTGGCTTTACCTTTGATCTGAGATCTATTCCTTAAGCTAGTTTGCTTTTTCTGGTGCTCTTTGTCAAAAGAGAGATCCCTCCTAGAGTTAGATTACAAAAGAGATCTAAGATGTTCCAAAACTGTGTCATTTCAGCATATTCTAGCAAAAGCTGAATCTAGTGATTTACAATTTACACTCTTTGAAAATTCTTTTTTTTCTTCTATACCTTGTTCCTTCTCTTTTCGTGGTGTTTTATCAACATTTCAGAGAGAAGGAAGATAATTTTCAGCCCAGTTTATCTCTCCTGAATGAGATGAGAAAATGTCCAAACCAGATAAGGGTTGTGTCCCTGGAATTTTCACACTTTCATGAAAATTATCTCTCTTTATTAATTTAAAAAAGTAAAAGAAGTTTGGAAACAGTATAGTGTGTTAGAAAGTGGCACAGTAGAGATCATCAGGCCTGGAGTCAGGAAGACTCATCTTCCTAAGCTCAAACATGGCCTTAGACACTTCTTAGTTGTGTGACCCTGGGCAAGTCACTTAACTCTATCTCAGCTTCCTTATCTGTAAAATGAGCTGGAGAAGGAAATGGCAAACTACTCTGGTATCTCTGCCAAGAAAACCCCAAATGGGGTCATGAAGAGTTGGACACGACTGAAATGACTGAACAATAACAAATGGTATATGGGAAAGGGCTCTGGATTTGGAGTGAGAGGGCGTGAGTTTGAATCCCAGCAACTTTATTTACTGTCTATTTGACCTTGGGGAAGATGACTTATATAATTGGGTTTATTTCCTCATTTGTAAAAGGAAGGGGCTAGACTAGATAATAATGATAATAAATAATAATAATAGCTAGCATTTACATAGAGCCTACCATGTGCCAGGACCTGTGCTAAACACTTGACAATCATTATCTCCTTTGATCGTCACCACAACCCTGAGAAGTAGGCGCTATCATTGTCTCCATTTTTACAGAGGAAGAAACAGAGGCAAATAGAGCTTAAATGACTTGCTCAAGGTCTCACAACTAGGAAGTGTCTGAGGCTGGATTTGCAATTTTAAACCTACCATTTTTCATAGAAATACCTTATTATCTGTATGTCTGTCAAGTTGTGTCATTAGACCTTGTGACAGCTTTTCTCAAGAATTAAAAAATGAGTTACCAAAAATGGCAATGAAACATTTCAGTTACATGTAGAAATAGCTTCTCATTCCTTCTCCAGATCACAGTGGAGCCATTGTAATAAGTCTTCTACTGACAGACAGCCGCACTGGTTTAGGTTCTGTTATGGCCCTTGAATGTGCTTGAGAGCAAATATACTGCCATTAGTTGAAGATCCAAATGCTAGAAGAGAAAAAATGGATTCAGAAATAGAGTAATGGCCTGATATAGCCATCAACATGCAAAAAAAAAATCTAGTAATTTCTCAGGAACACCTAAAGTTTTAATCCACTGGTAAAGTAGAGTCCCACAAGACTCTAGCCCAATACCTCTGGAATTTGTTCCACTGAGCAGTTGGAAGAATTCCATTTTAGGGAATTAAATAGCACCTAATTACCTAAGGGAGTTAATGTATCTTCCAAGACCTCTGACATTAACCAAAGAGGGCTTGTGTAATGAGACTGCAGTACTTGAAGCAGGATGCCATCCAAAATTTTAGGAGCAAAACCTTCTTACTTATCCATTAGCAAGTTTGAAACCACCTCATAGATAATGTTCTTTAAAAAAAAATCCAATAAATACTACTATGTTATTAATGTAGAGAAGCCTTGCTTTATAAATCCCACAATCATTAATTTACTTATACTAAGAAGTATTGCTGGAATTTTTACACTTTCATGAAAATTATCACTATTGATTTAAAAAACTAAAAGAGGTTTGGAAACAGTATAGTGTATTAGAAGGTGGCACAGTAGAGAGATTAGTATAGTATATACTAAGAAGCAAAGTGGGATGCTTGGTGTAGTGGATAGATGACTTACAGTTAGGAAGACCTGAATTCAAATATTGCTAATTACTAGCTACTTACTAGTTATATGGCCCTGGGAAAGTCATTTAACATTGCTGTGCCTCAATATCCTCCTGTGTAAAAATGAGGAAGTTGGACTCCATGTTTGCTAAGGTTCTTTCTAGTTCAAAATCTGTGACCCTGTGATCCTGTCATTAGATAGAGGCTTATAGAAAGGAAATAGTTTTCACTGCAGAGAAGTGGGAGAGAAGGTAGCTTAAATCAATGGCAGTTGGCAACCTGGTCATTCAAGAGGAAAGGCAGTGGGTCTCCAGCCTTTGCAAGAAAGATAACATTCTTTTTACCATAAATCTTTTGGACCACCCACCCCTCCCTTATATCATAGTAGTTACCCAGTGAGAAAGTACAGAGTAAGAAACCACAATGACAAAAGGCTACTGTGAGTTCAGTGACACTGTTAAATGAGTTTGTATTCATTGGGACAACCCCCTATGTGCATCTGAAGTATAGCAATGCAAAGGGGTGTGTGTGTGTGTTGTGTGCGTGTGTGTATTTTTCCACTCTACAGATGGTATGCTTGCTTTTTTTTTTTTGGTTATATGGGGTATTTTAATGATATGCTTAATGCTGTTTTGTGGATTTCAGAAACTGGAAATTTGGTTGAAGTGTTGAGGGTGTCAGTAAACCTTGAATCTGGTTCCACATCTACCTTGTTTCAGTATTTGTATTTCAATACAAGCAGGCCAAAATAAATAAATCAAAATCCGCTTTCACAAACATCTATTATGAGAGAAAGCTGGAGGGTCCTTTCAGTTCTATAGGATTCCCAGGAGAGGCTCAGAACCAATCCATGTCCAGAAGTCAGCCAGGTGCTTTTGTATGAAGGTTCATTTTAAAGATTTATCATTTGAAAGCACAATTTGCTGTCTTGCTCTTTTGATGTCAGATCTGAGAGTTGATCATCATTAACGTTCATAAAAGGCTATTTGTCTAATCCAGGCCTACTTTGGTTGAGAGGCTCATTATTGACAGCACGTATTTTGTTTGTGCCAAAGAAGGATGAAAATGATATTGTTTGGTGCCCACATGGATTCCTGAACCTTTTGCAAGATCCTCTCTCCACTGTACTCTCCCCAATCCAAAGATCTCTCAGCCTATTGTTTGGGAACCACAAGGGCAGCTAGGTGGCACAGTGGATCAAGCCCTGGGCTTGGAGTCAGGGAGATTCATCTTGGTGAGTTCAAATCTGGCTTCAGACTCTTACTGGTTGTGTGACCCTGTACAAGTTACTTAACCCTGTTTGCCTCAGTTTTCTTATCTATAAAATAAGCTGGAGAAGGAAGCGGCAAACCACTCCAGTATCTTTCCCAAGAAAACCCCCAAATTGGACAGACATGACTGACATGACTGTACAACAGCAATCTAGGGGAACTGAATAGGGAATCAGGATATCTGTGTTCTAATTTCAGATCATTAACTTCAAGTCGTATGTTCTATTCCCTCCAAATATCAATTCCTTGAAGTCAAAGGCTGTTTTGGTTTTTGGTAGTTGGACAAAGTTGGTACAGCACTGCATGAGTAGAGAAGATGGGTTCAAGTCCCACTTCAAATACTTTCTACCTATATGACCATGGGTAAGATTATTTAGCTTCTCTGAACTTCATTTTCCTCATTTATAAAATGGGGGTAATAATAGTGCCTACCTTCAAGGGTTTTTATGAGGAAAATAATATACAAAGTCACTTATTATTATTAGTAATTTTGTAGTTATGGTTATTGTTTCCTAGTGCCTGCCACATAATTGGCTCTTAATGAGAGATTGTTGAATCAAGTCTAATTGAACAGAAATTAATTGTAAGGCCTTGGGAAAGTTACTTCAATTATCTTAAAGCAATTTCCTAAGTACATAGAAGGGGTTAGACCAGGGGTGGGGAACTTGTGACCTCAAGGCCATATGTGGTCTTCTAGGTCCTTGGGTGTGGCCTTTTGACTGAGTCCAAGTTTTACAGAACAAATCCTTTTATCAAGGGTATTAGTTTTGTGAAGTTTGGATTCAGTCAAAGGGCCTCACTTGAGGACCTAGAGGGCCACATGTGCCCTTGAGACTGAAGGTTCCCACTGTGCCTGGGTTAAACTAAATGATCTCTGAGGCCCCTTCCATGTTCAACATTCTGTAATATATACCTATGGAGTATGTGGGGAAAAAATGAACCCTAGTCCCCATCTTAAATTCTAACTGAGGAGATGATGATGACGAAGAAGAATCCCTTCAGGTGTTTTTGCAGGATCCATTTGCAGATAATAGTCAATAATTTGTATTGGTAGGCTAAATTAACATGACTTACGTTGAAATACATAAACCAGTTGACTTTCCTTTCATTGTTTGGTGTACACTGAACCCAGCACTTGAAGTTTCTGTCCAGTGTACAGCACTCAAAGATCTAACATTTTTTTGGGTCGGTAGCATAGGCATGGACAAGTAGATGCTCTATATGGAGATTCTCAAAGTGGAGTCCAGGAGGTCTCTGAGACTTTTCAGAAGGTTCATGAGGTCAAAGCCATTTTTGTAATAACACTAAGACATTTAAATTTCTAATATCCCTAAGTGTAAATAGAGGTAACCCATATGAATAAAAGCAATTTGGTGAGCCTCAGTAATTTTTTAAGAGTAAAAAGGGTCCTGAGACCATAAAGCTTGAGAACTGTTGTACTAGAAGAAGAAGATTTGGGCTGGCCAGAGTTGCTTCCAGAGGATCAGTTATTATGTTCCTGATAGATTGTTGCCTTTTGTCCTGTGTTCTCAAAGAGTACTGATAACATCAGGAGGGTGAAGTCTTGACTTGCCAGTGAATTGGATTTAAGTGATTCAGAGCGGAGCAGTGTCATCTGCCTCACTCTTTCCTCCAGAGTCATCTCTCCTGATAGATATACATAGTAAAAGCAGGAACTGGACCCATGACATTACCATCTAGTTTTTATTAATTTAGTTTAATTTGTTCACAGAGCAGGGAGGAATTCGACACTGAAGCTCAGGTCCCCAGTGGGGACACAGAGCCAGTGGTAGATTTTAGTCAGAGTCCTCAAAATGAATTTTAAACCCATAGATTCGTGATCAGGGATTTAATGTCACGAGGAGTTTTCTAACTCCAAGTGATATGATTGAATGGCAACAGGGAACTCGAGTCCACACAAGGCAAAGGAGTCAAAAGACTAGATGTAATCTTAGTTTGGGGCATTCTGCTGGCTTTTCTTGGCCTTTGGATGGGCTATGGAAGATTACAATCTTTGTTATACACTAAAAAAGCATCAGCCTCCCCTTGTTAGAGACAAGTTTTCTAGCCAATGTATTTTAGCATGACCATGAGAGCAGAAGAGATGCCCAACAGAAGTCCTGTAGTTTGACAGATGGTCATTACAGAAAAGAACTCAATGATATCGACAGATTGACAGCTCTGTAACATCAGAGGATTAGGTGCGCCACACATGTTTTTATATCTGTGTTCTCCATTTTGTCTTCCATGTGTGTGAACTGACTACATGGACTGCTGGCATATACCTCTTCATGCATGTTCTCTGGCCACATCTTTTGCCTGCTAGGTGACACAGATAGAGCACTAGACTGGTGATCAAGAAGAAAAAATTCAAATTTGGTCTCAGAAACTTACTAGATGTGTGACCCAGGGCAAGTTACTTACCCTCTCTCAGCCTCAGCTTTCTCATCTGTAAAGTGGGGATAATAATAGCACCCATCTCAAAAGTGTAGATAAAATAAGGTAATATTTGTAAAGCCTTTTGCAAACTTTAAAGACTTACATAAATGCTAACTGTTATTATGTATAAACTCCATGTATGTTCTCTGGTTGGTTACACATGTTCTCTGTATTTGCTTTTTCCTTATTTGTGGTTTGATAGACTATATTTCCTGTACGCCTGAGGGAATTCTTCTAGTTACTTTTGTTGTTGTTGTTATTCCATTTTATGAAAAATCTCTTTTGTTTTGAACTAATGTGTTTTCTTGTTGGATGGTAAAAAAATAAATACATTGATAGCGACTCATGAGCTATGGTTTTGTGTGAGTGCTGACCCACAGAAAGCTTTGACCCTGAGGGAACTTTTCTGGGGACCTCACATCAGTGAGGACAAGGTAAATGTTATGTAAGTACAAACCACATACAGAATAATGCAATGTAATTTTGAGAAGGAGAGCTTGCTAACAAGTTGGAGGATCAGGAAAATCTTTATTTTGGAGTTGGAGGCTTAGTGAGGCTTTGAAAGAAGCTACACAGAGATAAAGAGGGAGAAGATTCCCTCAGGATCAAGTAACTAGGTGTATTTATTGGGGCTCTCAAGAGAGCTTTTATTAAACCAAGGTGTTTCAGTGGAACTGTGGATAAAGTCACCTTCATGTGTCAGACATTGTGTTTAATGTTGAACTATTAGTGGTTTCAGGCAAAGACCATGTCCTGCATCTGTGACAATCTTCCTCTATGACACTGAGCAAGTTACACCCTCTTCTCTGAGTGTCAGATCACAAGATCATAGATTTAAAGCAGGGAGAGGCTAACTCTTTCATTTTTTGAAGAAACCAAGGCACAGAGAGGTCAAGACCAGTAAGTTTCTGAGATGAGATTTGAACCTAGGTCTCACAGACTCCGAATCCAGTGCCCTATCCTTTAAATCTTATTGCTGCTTAAATTTCATCATTTAAAAAATTAGGATGTTGGACTATACTCTGAGACCCTTTCCAGCTCTAACAATCCATGAGATGTATGCAGCTCCTCAGTCCAGAGTCCTAGAATCTTGCCTGTGAAGTAATGCTAAGAGTATGCGAGCCCTTACAAATTAATACACTGGTCTGCCCCATAGTGAATTTCTCTGTTGCTCTGATTTCTCCTTTTATGGTATCTTTGGAAAAAGGGAGGTTAAGATGCAGTTAACGGAGGACAGGGCAAACTGTAACGTTCATTGAGCACATCAATGTCAGGGGCTACAGTACAACTCTTACTTTTGAGAAACTTACTTTTTTTAAAATTGAGTTAATCTGTGACCAAATGTTGAAAAAGAGCACAGATGTACAGCTTTTTGAAATAACATGAGAACTATGAAGCTGAGAGAGCAGGGAAACCTTGGAAAAACCTCAGTAGCTGCATCAGTTCTTAAGGGAAATGGAAGAGAATGATATTTCTAATTTGGGACAGAAGAATGGAAGCCAGCCCAATTAAGAGACTAGGGCTCTGGGCTGAATCTTGTGAGCATGTGTTGAGGTTGGGCTTCTTCACAGAAGCAGTATGCCATAATGGGTAAACAGCCAGCCTCTAATTCAGGAAGACCTGGGTTCAAGTCCTACTTTTGACATATACTGGTTGTGTGACCTAGGATGAGTCAACTAAACCTCTGAGTCTTTAGGAAACTCTCTGTAGAGGACAGAAGTTCTTAACCTGGAGCCATTAGACTTTGAGCTCTTTGAAAGCAGGGACTGACTGTCTTTTGCATTTCTTCATATCTCTAGTTCTTAGCATAGTGCCTGACATAGAGTAGGTCCTTAATAAGTGTTTATTGACTGACTGCGGGTATATTTTAGGGGTCTTTGAACTTGGATGGGAAAAAAAATACACCTTTTTTTCTGGGATAAGCATTTTTAAAAAAAATTTATTTTATTTTTAATTTTTGGAATAAAACAAGCATTTCCATAACATAGTATAATAAAAAAGATGATTGCACATATTAAACTGTAAATCTACTGTGGACGATTTGCTATTAAACTAGCTATAATATAGGCGTGGCCTATTGACTGAGTCTAAGTTTTATAGAACAAATCCTTTTATTAAGGGAATTCATCCTGTAAAGTTTGGATTCAGTCAAAGAGCCACACTTGAGGACCTAGAGGGCCACATGTGGCCTCGAGGCTGCAGGTTCCCCACTCCTGGATGTCCTTTTACCCAGAAATACCACACTTCTTTTTCCAGAGATGATTAGGGAAAAAGGAAAAGAACCTGTATTTTAAAAAATGTTTATAGAGGCTCTCTTTATAGTGGCAAAAAACAGGAAATTGCAGGGATGCCCATCAATTAGGGAATGGCTGAACATGTTGTGGTATATGATTGTGATGGAGTACTACTGTGTTATAAGAAATGATGAGCTCAATGATCTTATAAAAAACATGAGGGGCAGCCAGGTGGTGCAGTGGATAGAGCACCAGCCCTGAAGTCAGGAGGACCTGAGTTCAAATCTGGCCTCAGACCAAACACTTGACACTTACTAGCTGTGTGACCCAGGGCAAGTCACTTAACCCCAAATCTCCCCCCCAAAAAAAAAAACATGGAAAGATGCAGGAAAAATTGCATCTTTATGTGAATATAATTGGTTTCCTTTGTAATTCTATGTATTTTTTATGTTTAAAAATATTATTCTGATAAGGGGTCCATGGGCTTTATCAAACATTAAAGGGATCCATGATATCAAATTGACGAAGACCACATGCTTTAAGATAAGTTTCAGAGAAGGCACCAACTTGTATGAGAAAGGTATTTTCCTCACCTGGGAGTTCTCTGTAGCAATGATTTCGTAGGCGTCCAGTCCCGGTCCCTTGTCCCTACATATCACTAACAAGCTCTGTGACCCAGGACAAGTGAAACTTCTCTTTTCTGAAAGATTGCATATTTTAGAGGGAACTGAGGCCCATAGAACTTAAATAATTTGCTCAACTAAGTGGCATTGCCAGCATTCAAATGTTGGTCCTTTGATTTCATCCAAATCCAATTTTAAACTTAATATAAAAACTTAAATATACCATAAGAAAAGGAAAAGAAACATATTGTGAACTTAAATATTGAAACTTAAATACAAAATAAGAAAAGAAAAAAGAAGCATTGCCATGTTCACAGCAGAACATAACAGAGGATTCAGAATATACAGCAATAAATTTCTACCTCAAGAAAGCCTATATAATAAATACTATGCAATGTGTTCAGAGACGTCCATCTTTTCTTTGCTTCCTTGTAAGTTTTTTTGTTCTCTGCTGTGAACTTTTTATTTTGTTCATTTTCTTCCCCTTCCCCCTCTACTTCCCCCCCCCAGAAGGCTATAATTAAGCATGGATATATTTATATATAGATTAATACATTCAAACATATATACATACATATATATATATGTATATACCCATACATACATATATAACATATATACATATATACACACATATACATAACACAAAGATATATATACATACATATACACAAACATACATACACTTACATACACATGTACTTAGATATCTATAATCATACTCCTAAATAGACATAAACATCCATATGCATCTATATAAGACTGTGTTACACTTACTCATCGTCTATTTCTCTGAGGGTAGATAACCTCTTGCTTCATAAGTTCAGTGTGTTTTCAATGACATCCATTGGGCAAGCGTCCACAAAATCCCTGTGCTTTGCTGGGAACTAAAAAGAAGGTGAAGTATAATATATGTTTGCTACCTATAAAGAGCTTGTTGTCTTTTTAGAGAGATGTCGCACTTAGTTTACAATCTCACTTGCTTCTGTTTGAGAGATGAGTAAATGAGTAAACTCAGGTTTGAGTTCAAGCCTAAGGGTCTAAATACTAAAGGAATTCAGAATGAGTGCCAGAATTCTATATGGTGGAATCAGCTAAGATGATTAAAATCAGCTCAAGAAGAGAGTGCCATCCAGCAACAACATTGAGACCTGTTTCGATATAAAGGAAGGAGGTAGGGGAGATGAGAGCACAAGCAAGGGGACAGTCACTTTCTTTTCCCCTTCTAATCAAAAAATGGGAGACATTCTGTCTTTATCTTTCTCCCTAAGGCAGTATCTGGATGGGGATGCCAGGGGAGGAGCTTTGCTTTTGATGAACATAAGATGCATCATGGCCAGAAAGCAGAATCGTTATATCTCTCTGGTATCCTCTACTCCACAGTCCTAGCTGTGTCCCCCCTCCGGGCTGGATTCCCCTTCTGGGCCATTTCTCCCTTCTGAGCCATGCCTGCCCCCTTCTTGGCTGTGTGCCCTTCTTGGCCATGCCCCCTTTCTGGGCTGTGCTCTTTGCCTAGAAAGGTGAGTTTTTTGTTGTTGTTATTATTGTTGTTGTTTGTCTGGGTGCACTGGGACTTTGCTGATACTAGGCCTCCCAGCCTCCGTTGTTATGAAGTATAAGAAAGCTTTAAATTTCCTTACCAGAGACCACTGCAGAGGAGGTGAACTAGGAGAAATGGTGATCATATAGTATATTTCCCTGAGGTCTCATGCCAAGAACACTAGTTTAGAAATTCAGCTTTACTATGTAACTGTCTGTGGGACCTTGGGCAAATTACTTACCCTCTCTGGGCCTAATTCTTTATCCATAAAATGAGGGAGTTGGACTAGATCAGGTTCTTAATCTGAGATTTATGGATTGATGCTTTTAAAAATATTTTGATAGCTATGTTTCAATGTAATTAGTTTCTTTTATAATCATATGGATTTTGTTATATACATTTAAAAAGCATTATCCTGGGGGGCAGCTAGTTGGTACAATGGATAGTGCACTGGCCCTGAAGTCAGGAGGACCTGAGTTCATATCTGGCCTGAGGCCAAACACTTGACATGTATTAGCTGTGTGACCCTGGGCAAGTCACTTAACCCCAACTGCCTAATAACAACAACAAAAAAGCATTATCATGGAAAGTAAGTGTCTGAGTTCAAACCTGGCCTCAGATACTTCCTAGCTGTGTGACCCTGAGCAAGTCGCTTGACTGTTTGCCTCAGTTTCCTCATCTGTAAAGTTACCTGGAGAGAGCAATGGTAAACCAGTTCAGTGCCTTTGTCAAGAAAACTCCAAATGGGGTCATGAAGAGTCATACACAACTGAAAAATGACTGATTGAATTCTGGGAAGTGGTCCATGGCTTTTACCAAACTGCTCCATGGCTTTTACCAAACTGCTAAACATATTCCTGACTCAAAAAAAGGTTAAGAACCCTTGGACTAAAAGGCCCCTGTGGCTCCTTCTAGCTCTGCATCTCATATTTATTTTGAAATGAATTTTTTTGGAATGAATAAACAGGAGAGCATCCAGTGGAGGGGTGATGATCAAGGTTCTTGAGGTCATGTCATATAAGGATCAACTGAAGGAACTGTAGAAGAGAAAATTGGGTGGGAGGAGAGAAGACCTATTTTTAAATATTTAAAGGGCTGTCAGATGGAAGGGGGAGTAGAATTCTTGGCTTGTCCCCAAAGGGCAGAATTAGGGGCAATGGATAAAAGTTGTAAAGAAGCAAATTTAGTCTTGATGTCAGGAGAAATGGCAAATAGAGCAGTCCAAAAGGGGAAATGGGCAAGTAGCGAATTTTGTCAGGGGATGAACTGACAGAAGTACATTTCTTCATGTCTTGTTGCATTTAGTGACTTGTCACTAAATTCTCATTTCTCTAATTCTAGCCGTGTTAGTCATGGCTTTCCCAACAAGATCATAGGCTCCCTAAGGGATTCATCACACTGCTGTAAACTCTTGCTGGTATGCTTTTTGCTCCATGTGTGGTAGGTTAGAAAGAATGCTGAAATATGTGAAAGATGCCTTGGACTTGATCTTGTGGGGGTTTTTTGGTATCCATGGTGAATTATGTGGCTGAGCCAAGCTGTAGCCCACTTTGGAAATGTGTGCGTGTGTCCACCTTCATATGCTACTGTGCTAATTTGGGCGATTCAAATTAAACAGATGTAATACCTGCTTGCTAAAAATTTACCTGTTTTTAGATAAAACAGGAACAATTAGAAAATATGGCAAACACAGCAAATTCTAAATGTTTCTATTGCCCAGCTTTCATGAAGTCATGAGTTAGAGGATACCCTTCCAGCATCTTGATAGTGAAAACAGCAGGTATTAAGAGTAGCGAGGTGATGCAGTCGATAGGATGCCTGGCCTGGAGTCAGAAAGACTCATCTTCCTGAGTTCAAATCACATCCTTAGTGTGTGACTCTGGACAAATCACTTGGCCCTGTTTGCCTCAGTTTCCTCCTCTATAAAATAAAGTGGACAAGGAAACAGCAAACCACTCCAGTATCTTTGCCAAAACCCTAAATGGGGTTACAAAGAGTCAGACGTGACTGAGACTATTGAACAACAACAAAAGTTTAGAGTATCTGTTTATGTGGTGTTTATATTGAAGATACTCTAGCCTCTGGTACAGTGCTTCAAGCCTCTTTACTGGGATGGTTCCATGCTCTCATCAATGATTGTCCTTCCCTCTAACAGTACAGATCACACCCATCCTCTCCTCATTCTGTATACTACCTTTATAGAAGTCCTCCATAGTGGATTTACCTAATGCACTGGAGGCCTGAAGGCTGCTGTCTGATTCTTTTAAGATTTTGATGCTCCCAGTGCACCATTTGAGCTGTCCATTTGTTATATCTTGCCTTTGGTCCATCACCAGCCCTCCTCCCCACCCCCCTTTTCTGGATGTATGGTTCTTGATGATCCTCTTTAGATCATTTGTCACATGTGAATCTCCCATTAGATTGTAAGCTCCTTGAGGACAAGGACTGTCTTTTGCCTCTTTTTGAATTCCTAAAGCTTAGCGCAATGCCCAGCACATAACAGGTGCTTAATAAATGTGTATTGATTAATGGATGTGAATCATTAAATGCCATGATTTCACAAAAAATGAAGTTGTAGTTCATCCAAAGAGCAATAGGTGAAATAATAGTGGTGTGGAGAGTTTAAGTAGGTTTTGGCATACTTCCTTGCACTTTTTTTTAAAGTAGGGGAGGGTAGTATCGATCTGTGATTTCTTCAGTATTGGAAACTCTGAGTATGTAAACTCTGTCCACTGATGCACATTGAGAATGCATCTGTAACTTATGGTCTTGGGGAGTTATCTGGCACATAATATACAGCATCATAGAAACTGAAATTTAGAAGGAACTTTAGTGACCATCTAGTCCAATGCCCACATGAAAGGAATTCCCACTACACCATGATCAAGAAATGGTATTCAGTAAATAAATGGAGATGGTGCTCTACCTACAAAGGCAGAGGATTGGAGAGTAAGCATTCATGTCATGATACAGTTTAAAATAAGCGTACTTGCGATCTCTTATTTGTTTTTGGATTCATCATCTCTTCTTAAGTGGAGTCTGGAATTCTATGATTTCCAGAAATCGTTTGCATTAGTTTTTCTTTCTCCCTAATCCAAATTTCATAAGGGGCACGAAGGGGGGGGCAGTTCTTGTTATTATTATTATGTGATCTCGGTGCTGTTGCTGCTTTCTTGCTGCTGTTCATCCATCGTTCTTGAAGAGGACCATGACATCAGCGAGGTGATACTACAACAAGCAAGTGAATTGGATTTAAGTGAGGGAGGGCTGTGCAAAGTCACCAGACTCACTTTCTCCTCCAGAGAATTAGGGTCCAGTGGCAAGATATAGATCTGGATGACTGGAGGTAACACTGGATGCAGCAGGGGACCTTGACTTTTTCAAGCTAAGGTCTTTAACCAGTCTCAATTTGACTGAGGCAGCACCTATTCGGTGATTAAGGCTTAATAAGAAATGAGGCAAAGAATGGCCTCTTCAAAAATAATAGATCTGGGAGGGAAAGACCCTCAGGGCCAATGAACTGATAAACATTCATTAAGTGCCTACTGTGTGCCAGGTATTGCACTAAGCTTGATGATTCTTCAACATTTGGCATACTATCAAAGCACTTAATACATTCTCCAATGTAATTTTGTTATTTGCATCTTATTCCTATAATTTTACTGTAAGAAACAGTCCTGATCCTTTGAGAGCCTTTGAGGCCTGTGTTACCTCAACCATTCTCTATGATCTTTCCAAGACTACCAACTGTGGTTTATTGATTCCATTTGCCAGTTTTTTCAATATATTGGGGATTCCACATACCCACTGCTCTCCGCAACCAAAAAAGGATTGGCTAATGAATGGCTCATTGAGGCACATAAGAGCATGTGATGGAAATTTTCTTATCTCCCTTTTCTACCTCAAAATATGAGGTGAAAAGCTGGGTGTGATGGTTCATGTCTACACCTGTTTTGAGGAAGGCTGAGGTTGGTAGATCACTTAAGCAGGGGAATTCTGAGCTGCTTTGGGCTAAGCTGATTGGGTGTCTACACTAAATCTGTTACTAATGTGGTGAACTCTGGTGGAAGTGGGGAAAGGGGAAAGGAGGGAACACCAAGTTACCTAAGGAGGAGTAAACTGACCCAAGTTAGAAGCATAAATTACAAATAAAATAAATTAAAAAACATTAAAAAAAGAAGTGGAGTATGTCAAAGTTTCCCTGCTGATCAATAGTGGGATCTGTTCTGAAAGTGGCTATTTCACTTTTAGCCTAGGAAAGATAAAAAGACAAAATTTTTATATCTATCTATCTATCTATACATTTACATATGGTATAAATATGAATATTTGTTTTGTCCCCAGCATATAAGAATTTATAGATCTAACTGAATGTGGTTCTGCAAAAGTCCTCCTTTTGGGAGGTCACACGTTTTTCCTAGTGATACTTTGAACTTATATCCAGAACTAGATTCTCTGTCATTAAAAATCATTAAGAATTCTCCTAATCTGATCTACTCAGTTCCACAAACTCATACTAAATATTTGCTGTGTGAGGATACAAACAATGTAAGGATACAGAGACAGGAAACACTGAACCACCAAGTGGCTCAGCTAGCCACTAACTTGATCCTATTCAACAGAAAGGATTAGGACCTGGGAGTCCCACACTCATCTGAGAAGTTATATTTTCCGTGGACCCACTGAGCAGAAGTTTTGGCAAAGTGCCAAGTTCCCTATGGTTCTCACAGAATAAATGACCCCCTCTTCTCCCTCAGCAGCCTCAAGGATTTGTCGGTCTTGGGTATGCTTAATGTGAACTTACCCATTCAGAATGAGGCTGTGAGCCCTCATCTCACTGGCCAAATGCCACTTCTTAACTGAACTTGCAATATTTAACTGAGCTCTAGTCACATGACCATGGCGTAATGAATCCTTCCCTAAAGAAACAGACAGAATGTATTAAACTCTATACAGTGTCTTACTCTCAATATAGCAACAATAAAAGCAATAAACAATGTGTAATAATATATCCACCTTGCAGCTATGAGAATACAACTTTTAGACCCAGGCAGCTCCCAGACAATAAAAAAAGGTTGCTTCTAATACAGGAGTTATAGGAAAGACATAGTTTAGCTTGCTTAGATCTCCAGGTCTGATCCTCCTATGATTCAGCAAAGAGAGGTAGCCAATACAATATGAAGTCCAGCTGATGTATAATTCATAGTGACGGGGTGGTTGGACCCCAGCCCTAGGATCATGTCTCTCTCCAGTCCAAAGACCCTATCTCTGGCAATAATTCATGAAGGGGGCCCAGTGAGGCAAACTATCCCTCCTGTTACAATAATATGCTGACCCTGTAAAATTTCCCTTGTATGAACAGGACTATATTCTACCAGCAGAACTATTATGCGCTGATTACTGATTCTTGCAGTTACCACCTACAATCCACACATCAAGCCATAGACTTCAACTGCCAAGGCTATTTTGTTACTACATAGATGTACAGATGTACAGACTCCTTAGAAGCCTCACCCTCCCTCCGTGTCATGCCAGTGGTGAATTGAAGGTACAGAAACTGTATGTTCACCACCTAATTAGCATACTTGCCACACAATTCACTGTGCTTTTTCTATATAAGCTTTATCATGACTTCTGTTAAGTTGCAAGCTCCATATGGAGTTCTGCCCGCCATATTAGCATTATAATAAACTTCTTGCCACTTGACTGGAAAACTGCTTAAGTCCGCAAATTCTTTCCAGACAACTCCACCCTGAACCTCGGTATTTTGGAGTCCCTGCAACCCCAGCCGCATTAATAGTGTCCTATATTCTCAATGAAGTGAAGACTCAGGAAATCTGGAACTAGACCTTGACTTCTTCATCTTCTTCATCCTCAGCATGCATTCAGGACTTTGTACAGAGTGAAACTTAGGGCTGATCAATTTCTATTTGATATATTTTTATCAGCAGAGACCCCCAACTAATTCTCACTGTGGCTAGCTCATTTTTTATAGGGCAGGGTCCAGGCTATTGTGTAGAAAAGCCCTCTGCCCTGATTTTCTTGCATCCTTTCTTTCCCTTCCGTCTTTAACCTTAACGCCTTTAGTTCATATTTCCAATGGCTAAAAGATACATCCCTTCTTCTTCTAGTCTCAACATCCTTAACCTTCCCAGTGAGACCTTTCTCTGGCTGCCTTGGTGCCTCAGTGCTTTCCACTGAACACATCTTTCCCCTGTCTCTATTAGTGATCAAAGTCCAAATACTTTGTGCTACAGGAGAGGGGCACACAGATCAAGAGGGCATGAAATATGCAAATATTATGATGTATGCTAGAATGTGAGAAGAATAAAGAAAAGATTTGGCAAAAATATCCTAGGGATGTTTGAGGAGGAAGTGATCACTTTGAGCTAAGGAATCAGAGAAGATTTCATTGAGTACGTGGCATTGGAATGGAGCCTCGAAGGATGATTTCAACAGGGATTGATGAAAAGGGAATTATATTCCTGGCATGAGGGCCAGTGTGAGGGGAGGGGAGAGAATGAAGGATGAAATTGGGAAACTGCTGGTAGTCCAGGTAATAGAATAATAGATTTAGAGCTGAATGGGGCCTCAGATGTCATCTAGACCAATTCCTCATTTTGACCAGAATGTAGAATGCCTCTCCTAAAGGAAAGGAATATGAAATAGTGATGATAATAATGATACTTAGCATTTATGTAGCACTTTAAGATTTGCAAAATGTTTTAAAAATATTATCTCATGTTATTCTTACAACAGCAACCCTGGGAAGTAGGTGCTGTTATTATCCCAGTTTTGCATATGAATAAACTGAGGCAGATAGAGGTTAAGTGACTTGCCCAGGGTCACACAGCTCTCTATTCACCATACTGTTCCAGCCACCTGAGAAGGTAAATTAGAGCCAGATTATAGGAGGTTTTAAATATCAGGCTAAAAATTTTGTGTTTTATTCTAAGGGCAATGGGGAGCAACTGAAAGTTCTTAAGCAATGAAGGGATGTGATCAGACCTATGGCTTAGGAAGGTTATTTGGCCTGCTACATGAGAATTGGTTTGAAGTGGTGAGAGACTATAGGCATGGAAAACAGTTGGGAGACTATTATAATAACATCAGTCTAAAAAGTAGATGATAAGGCCTACCCTCAGGTGGTAACACTCTAAGTTGAAATGTAGAGAGAAAAATCAAGATGTTGTAGAACTTGACATCATAAGACTTGATAGCTGATTGGATATGGGGTAGCTAGAGCACTGGACCTGGAGTTGGGAAAACTGGAGTCTAAATTTGATCTCAGACACTCACTAGCTGTGTGATCCTGGGACAGTCCCTCTGTCTGTCTCAGTTTTCTCATCTCTAAAATGGGGGTAATAATAGCACCTACTTCTCAGCATTGTTGTGAGGATAAAAATTAGTTAACCCAAGGCATCCTAAACATCTTAGTGAAGGTTTAAGTTTTATTATCTTAAAAGACTTTTGGGACAACCTGTATTTGGAAAGTACTTTGCCAACCTTGCTGTCTCATGGAGGGATAAGGAGAGGGAAGGAGAGAGAGAATTTGTAACTCAGAATTAAAAAAAAATGAATGTTTTACATGTAATTGGAAAAATGAAATATTATTAAAAAATTAAAAAAGAACTTCACCAACTTAAAGCTCTCTCTATATTATGTGTGGAGGAAAGGGGAAAAGAAATAGCCAAAGATGACCCATGTTCCAAGCCTCAGTGACTGGAAGAATGGTGGTACCATGGCAGGTTTAGTGAGAGTGAAGGTTATGAGTTCAGTTTTAAGTTCTGATTTAGGACATGCAAGTAGAGATGTCCAAGACTTAGACATACTGTACTTCAGTCTAGGGAGAGAGATGTTTGGGCTGGGATTGTTTGCATAGAACTGGTCATTGAAACACAGGGGCTGTTTGTTTTTCCCATACCATATTTTTTGGTGGCCTTCTCTAGCAACTAGTTTAAGCTTCCCTGCCCAAACCTTGATGTCTTTGTCTTCAAACACGGTTATTCATTTTATCCCATTCTTAGCAACATACATGAAAGTGATCCATGCACACCTTGAGCCACAGACTAATGAATTAGACAAATAGATCAGAGAGAGGGCTTATTAAAAAAAAATTGTACTTTAGTGAAAGTTAAAGATCTGTGTCTGTGCTGGGAACAGGATGGCAGCACTGGCTGAAGAAGTAAAGACTTTGCTAGAAGCAGAGAGATATTGTATAGGAAGAGGAAGGTTGGAACTCCTATGTGGCTGCTCTCTGCTAAGACTGAGAAGTAAAGAGAGACAAGGCTTTGTATGGTGCATATAAAGCAGGAGCAAAAGTTTACAGTACATTAATTTAACCTAATGCAAATAGGTTTATGAAAGTGCTGACATCCTGTTATTTAAGAAGCATGAGCAGCATGATAATTAAATCTCTATTTAATTCTAACACATTTATAGTGTATCCTTGCACAGTACAGCTGGAGTGATGTATTTCTAGCATTATAATTTCATAAACTGGAAAAATATGTGAGTTGGTGCCAGAAGTGAAAGGGTACATTAACTTGAGCTTCATTAGTTTAAGCTGAGTTCCATCCTCACCCTAATTTTGGCCGTAATTACTCACTCCTAAAAATATCCCAGAGTTAGGCCATCCAGCATCTGACACAGGGTGACGTTGGTGTCTGCTTAATATTTCTTGTTGAAACTTCCACTTTGAAGCAGCATGTCCCTGGTGGGGAGCTTTTGTCCTGTCACTCAGTTATGCTTTCCATTCGTTGGGATGTATAAGAAAGAACATGAGAGGAGACCCAGGTTCAAGTCTCACAGACTTGGCTCTGTAACCTTGAACAGATCACTTAATTACTCTAGGTCTGTGTTTCTTCATCCAGGGAAGTGAAAGACTAGACTACTCCTCCAAGATCCCTTATAGCTCTACCATTATTTGATTTTTTTACCTCCTTATTCCTTTTCACACTTTAAAAAGAAACTCAATGGCGGAGCATTAAAATAGAAAATAAAAGAACTCTTCGGTGAGATATAAATAGACTTTGCTATAAAAAAAAGTAGAAACAAAATTACTTTCTGTTTATTCTGTGTGCAGCAAAAAAGAGGCTCTGCCAAAAATTTTTGATGCCATTGTGGTTTATAATATCTAGTTAATTGCCTTTTGGTTTTGACCAGGAACGCAGAAGATCCATGATAGATGCCATGTGTTAACTGTGGAAACATGAGCAAGTCAATTGATTTCTCTGGGCTTTGGCTTCGCCTGGAAAGTGAGAAAAAGAAGTTAGAATACTCCTGAATTTGAGCTCTGCCACTTATGACTTGTGTACACTGGCGCAAGTCACTTGTTCCTCTACAGGCCTCAGTTTCCTTATCTGTAAAATGAGGAGGTTAGACCAGATCATTTTAAAGATTCTTTCCAGCTCTACATCTCTGATTGCTGTTACACCAGACAATCTCCAAAATCCCAAACAGCTCTAAACAAAAAAGCAGTACTGGTACTGTGATTTTATATGCCCGTCAAGTTGATATGAAGATGAATCCAACATCAAACCTTTTCCAAACCTAAACATCTTTTATGCATTCATCTGCTATTCAGTGTTTGTACAACTGAACCTTGTTGTTACAATACTGCTCAGTGTTACACCAATTTGGATATATGCCGCAGGTCAAATAATATTTCCTGAAGTCTAACCACAGGCAGCAAAAGCCTGATAGGACATGGTTAGCCTGCTTATAAGGGTGGATGAGTGTTAATCTGGCTCCTATAACCAGCCTTGTAAAGGCACTCTACCATATTTGGAACAGGATTTCATTCCCCAGTGACTGAGTGAAATGGAGGGGAAAAAATCTTTGAGAAATGGCCTTTTTTTTTAAATTCTAAAAATAAGAAGTTTATTAGAATGTCCACCTGTTTAATCCATCACCATTATCTGTGCCCAGGGCTATTTGCAGGGTGTGGCCATTGTTGACTTGTAGTTCTTGGGCCTCTAGGTGTTACTGGTTTATGTGGTGTGAAGCCAGTGGCTTGGAGTAGGGCTGTTAGGAGCAAAGGCCGGAAGAGATTCCTAATTCAGGCACCTCCCTGTCTGTGCTTTACATTTGCGGGTGTGAATGGGGATTAAGATGTGGTTATGAAGAACTTTTTTTCATGACTAACTGAGATTTAGCAGAAGTAGTAAAATCATGGGAATTACCTGCTTTCTGACCCAAAGGATGAAGTGCATGTGTGCTTGGAGGGAGCTGTTAGTGTTTGCAGAATTTTAGCCACAGAGGAACTCCTTTTTCACTCAACCCAGTAAACCTTTCCAGACCAAGCATCGTCCAGCTTGCCAATTCATACTCTTTGCTTTATTCGCTTCCTCTGTGAACCAAGAGGGTACCTGGTACTCCTCAGAGTGTTTGCTATTGCCAGAGCATATCAGCCTCTGGTCCTGGCAGCGTATTCCTTTGGCCAGACTAAAATCCCTGGGCTAAAAGGTATTTCAGACGAGTTATTTTGCTGCCTATCGAACTTTTGCTGGTGTTTGGAGAAGTTGTCACTCTTCCTACTTTATCTAGGCCTTGTGCCCTATTCTGTTTTAATAGTGTTTCTCTGGCTTCAGTGCTTGTACTTTGCTCAAGCTGAATCTGGAGAGGATGTTCTGCAAGCAAATTGGACCAGAATATTTACAGTCACTACGTAGGATCCTGGTCCTTAAGACCCATCCCTTTGTCTTGTTAGTAGATGCAGAAAAATGAATTTGAATCCCCCATGAAGATATAGTAGGAATTCAGGTAATGAAGAGATTGCATCCTGATGGCACTATTATTTTTTCTTTCCTTAGGGAAAATTTAGTATTATAAGAAGCAAAGATAACAGGGATTTGATCTCAGTATAGATGTATCACTGCCTTGCTTCAGTGGGGGCACTTCCTTTCCTTTCCAGAGGAAGTTTTCTCAGCCTTTATGTGGGCCAAGGGCTTCCATTTTGGGGGGCATGGTCTGGCTGCTGAAACATGGTTGCACTTTCTCTACCTCAGATGAATGGGTCTTGTAGCTGTCCTCAGAAAAGTTATATTTGAAACATTGCCAGTGAGTCAGTCTTAGACTAGAATGAGTGATAACAGAAGCAGAGAATAGAACTTGTGCCATACCACTTCCCCCTCTCTCCCCAAGTATGTATATGTTTATATATATATATATATATATATATATATATATATATATATAATATATATATATATATACATATATATATACATATATATTTAATTTATGGAATTAAAGTATGTATAGAATAATTTTACACACACATACACACACCTATTTGTGTCTGATGGTAGCCATTTGAGGGGGAGGAGAAAAAAAAAGCATATAGTTTTAAAGGGAGCTTTGTTCTCTGAAGATTTGTTAATCAAGGTATCACTGTACATTACAAAAGTTGGCAGCTCCCATGCAGGTGAGGCCCAGGGAGTGTATCAATGAGGAATGTTGCATATCCCAGGCAGCTTCTGAAACACCTGCCCTTCTACTTCTGGCTTTTGTCCAAGGGCTATCACTTCCTCCCTTTGCCTGGTGTGATGTGTTCTCTTTCCTAACCAAGAAGCAGGTGGGGAAAGAGAAAAGGGAGGGGAAAGGAATGCTATCCTTCTCCTCCAGCAATCCCCCTCCCTTTCCTTGCCTTTTCAGCCGATCGTGTGGAGACCCTAAATGTAAACAGATGGCCTTGAAACACACACACACACACACACACACACACACCACACACACACACAGAGCATATTGCTAACATTTACTAGATTTGTTTTAAAGCTACACAGACAGACATTTTATTGTAGGACATCTGATCTGTGGCTGATTTTAAACCATGTGAAGAAGTTATTGTCATCCCCAAATCTGGAGATGCTTCAGTCTGAGCGCGCTCTGTTTGCTTTGTTGGCAGTCTGAGTGTATTTCCTTGGCTCTGGTCCCTGACCTGGGGTGGGGAACTGACATGGACTTCAGTTTGTGTTTCAGTGTGTTAGGTCCAGTGGGATTCCATGCAGCCGGGCTTTTCCTAGAGGGTGCGGGTTTGTAGCAGCAAAGAGCAATTTGTGCACTTGGCCAAATTTTGACTAAAATATTTGAGGCATCAGCAGGAGTCCCTCCCCACCCCTCCTACTCCATTCCCTGTCTCTCTTTCTCTCTCTCTTGCTGCTCAAGTTTTTAATAAGGGTGGGGGTTGGATTAAGTGTCTTGGCAGGACTCAGTGAATGGAGTCCTTTTTGGCAGTGCATGGGGAGTGCACGTCAGGATCACATTCCAGATACAGGGACAGAGATTTGGGAAGGATAAAGAAAAGAGAGTGAGAAAATTAAATGTAGGGAGAAATGGATTTTCCCTTTCTGCCTTCTGAAAATAATTGAGTTAAGTTATTCTATAAATTAATCTATTCTGAGGCTTTTGCTGTTCATTACCAATTGCCTTCTTCTTCTTTTCTTTTTTTAAAGAAGAGGAATTTATCCAGGCCTTTTACCGAATAACCCCAAGATTTCTCCAAAGAGGTGGCACTCCTGTCTGTCTGACAGTAACATCTTTTTAGAAAAATACTTTAGAGACTCAGCTTTGGAAATAAAAAGAAAGATGGCTGCTGGCCTTCTAAAGTGGGGATGGATCTGGGGATCAGTACTAGAGAATGCTGACGGTCTCTTCCTACAGCAGGTCAGGCAGGTGCCCATTAGCTGGCTCTTCCATTCCCCATATTCCTTATTTTGATGGATTTAGCCACATTTGGCTGGAGTCCTTCCAAGGTGTCTGCTTGGCCGAGTGATGTGCCCAGCCCTCCTTAGCTTGGCCTGGTGTGATGTTGTCATAGTTTCCCCTCTCTTTGCTTCTAGCTAGTAGCTCTCTGGATTCTGTCTCTGGGCCCACTTTGCTGAAGTTAACTAAGGAGTTTCCATTTTGCTGCTAACTTGGAGTCTTTTTGTTATCGAAGTTCATTCTGTGGCAAATATTCACCAATCTGGAATTCTAATGACAGAATATAGTGAAACCCAGGAAAGCACTCAAGTGGAAGCTTCTTCCCCACTCCACCCTCAAAGTATTTTCACTGCCTGGATAAATTTTTATTGCTGTTCCCACCAAAGAATATGGGCTGAATACAAAGGTTGGATTTTTAGGTCCACATCCTTTCTCTTTAAACCTCTCCTGGAGATCCTCTCTTTCCTAGCGTTTCCTCCAGCATATTTAAAGTAAAAAAACTACAGAGTTATTTTGAGAGGCAACATGGCACACAGTAGGTAGAGTGCTGGCCTGGGAGTCAGGAGATTCTAGATTCAAGTCCTACCCCTGACATCCTGGCTTGATCCTGGTTAAGCCATATAAAGACTCAGTGCTCTAGGCAACTCCCTAAGAAGGTAAGTTTCAGAGAAGGTGCTGGCTTGTATTGGTAGAGGTAGTTTCCTTATCTGGGAATTTCATATATCAATGAAATCTGAGGTCCATATCCCTTGCCATAGCCATATTATAAATACAGTCTCATTACTTGCTTTGACATGCAAAAAAGAAAACCATAATGTTATTGATTATGAGGAGACTGACTAATCTTTCCATTTCCATTGGAAGGAAGTCCTTTTTATTTTATTTTACCTTCTCCATTCTAGTTCAAGCCAGAGCCCTCAAAAAATGAGCACCTACTATACACTAGAATTCTGCCTAAGAAGAGGGGGAGGTGTGTAAAGGAAGTAGAAGACATGTTGGACATTTCCCCTTGATGACAATATATTCAAATTAAACACTGTCACTGAAACTGAATGAGAAGTGTCCTTACCTGAACTATCTTCACTCCTCATTTTCTGGGTTTTGTCAAGGATAAAACAATTCTCACAGCCATGCAGGCTCAAAGTCATTAGGTTTTTCCCCTTTCCTCCATGTATTCAAACACCGCATTTATTAAACAAAGTAACATCCAGGTGCCAAGTCCTGACACTTTTCCCTAGGAAATATTTCATATTTATTCCTTTCTGTTACTAACACCATAATAAAGCCCCTTAGCCCCTCAGGCCTCCTAGCTGATTTCTGTCACTCCAGTGTTGACATTCACCAAGCTATCCTACCTACTACTGACATTTTAGTCTACTTTAAAAACTCAGCTTTTGTGGTTTTGTCCTGATTTGGAAACCTTCAGTGGATCCCCCTTTCATAACTTAAACTCCTCTGTTCTCGCTGGCCCTCAGTGATCTGACCCATCTCTATCTTTCCAACATTATTTGCCTCTTCTAAGCCAATCATTCATCTTCAGTCAGTTTAGACTTTTTATGGAGCTCCAAACATCATGTACATTCATGTCTTTGTGCTTTTCTCCCTGCTGTTTCTTCTTCCACTTCTCTCTCATGACCCCTAGCCCACCGCTTGAGATGCATTGCCCATTTAAGAAGAGATTAACTTTGGACTGAAGGATTTGTTCTGTAAAATTTGGATTCAGGCCAAAGGCCACACTTAAGGATCTAGAAGGGCACTGTGGCCTTAAGGCTGAAGGGTCCCCACCCCTGTGCTAGAACAATATAAGTATTGGTCTGACTGGCATAGAGGATACAAGTGGGTGATATGAAAATAAATAGTGGAAAGAAAACTGATCTTACAGGCAAAAGATGAAGACTTAATTGTCAGCTCTTATGTTGTTTTTGTTTCTGGGGTTTTTTTAGCCATAAAGTTTAGATTTTTTTTCTTTTTTCTTTTTTTTTTTAAAGATGAACTTTTCCAGCTATGACCAGAGCCAGGGAAAATAAGCCCAATAGTCTATGGCCACCAAGTTGCAGGCTCTTGTCCTTACTCCTGCTTCAGTCACTTCTGCCTGGCTCTAGGTTGGAAGTACTGCTGGTTGAAAGCAGCTGTTCGCTGCTTTGCTTAACCCTCTGCAAGTCATTAGACTTTTTTGTTCCTCAATCTCCTTATCTGTGAAATGGGGGTAATAATTTATGTACTGCCAATATGTTTTGTATATACCTGTATATGAACTTGTTGCTTTACCCATTAGAAAGTAAGCTCCTTGAGGGCAGAGACTGATTAGGCTTTTGTCTTTTTATCCCCAAGGCCTGCCAAAGTGCCAGCCACATAAAAGACACTTCATAAATATTTGTTGACTGTTGAGAGTCTTGTAATCCTTGAACCACTACTGGAACACAAACTATTTGTAACTTTTTGAAGAGTTATATACATTTGAATCGGCATTACTAAGGAGCTAGATTCTGAGGGGCCTTAGAAGCCAGGCAAGAGTAAATTTGACATGATGGACAGCAGGGAACCATTACAGATTACAGATTTTTATACAGGGATGTGATATGATAAAAATGACTTAGCATGATCAGTCTTGGCAAAATAATGTGGGGCATGAGGCGATGAGGTCCTGTCCTTGCAGCTCCAGGAAAGGAAGAAATGTCAAATCTAAGACACATTTCAAAGGGATTTGTGGACAGAGCTTCAATGTGTGGTCTCATACACTTGAGACTCCTGGTTCATTAGAACTTTAGAATCCTCAACATTAAAGACCAATTCATTTTGCAGAAGGATGTCCTATGATAGTTACTTTGTCTCTTTGTAAGTGATATTGTAAAGAGAATTGGTACTTTTTGTAGGAGTTGGCCTAGATGGTCTCCAAGACTCCTTCCCATTCTAATCCTCTGAATCTTCCAGTTTGAAAGAGAGGGAAGATTAAAAAAACAAACAAAAAAAACAAACAAACAAACAAAACATTCAAAGGTTTTAAGGTTGGGACACTGCCAGAAATGGGATAATTGGGAATGAGAGGTATCTAAGGGAGATGTTTTCAGGTTGAATGTCTCCCTTTCTCCTTTGTGACCACAGTTCCGTTTCTTCATTTGTAAAGTGGGAGTAATTATCTTCCCAACCTCATGAGAGACAGTGTTGGGGTGGTGGATTGAGGGCCAGCCTTGGGGTCAGGAAGGCCTGGATTCAAGTCACTAATTCTGGTGGTATAACCTGCACAAATCACTTAACTTCTTAAGTATTCCCAAGTAATTCTCCTTAATAAGATGAGTTGCAAAACAGTTTCTGGTTTCTATGCAATTTGCATTGGTGGAGGAACTTTCCTCACTGGTAGTTTTCTATTTGTTGTTCAGTCGTTTTTCACTTGTGTCTAACTTTTCATGACCCCATTTGGGGTTTTCTTGGCAGAGGCACTAGAATGGTTTACTATTTCCTTCTGCAGCTCATTTTATAGATGCAGAGACTGAGGCAAACAGGGTTAGGTGGTTTGCCCGGTATCACACAGCAAGTAAGTGTCTGAGGCCAGATATGAATCAGGAACATGAGTCTTCCTGACTCTAGGCCTGGCACTCTATCTGCCATGCCACCTAGTTTCCTATACCAATGAAATAAATTCAGTACAATTCAATAAACATTTATTAAGCACCTTCTATGTGCCAGGCTATATGCTAAGCACTGAGTATACAAAAAGACAGTCCCTGCCCTCAAAGAACTTACAGTCTAAGAAGGAGGGGAAGAGACAACTTGAAAACAAATATATATAAAGCAGGCTGTACACAAGATAAATAGAAAATAATTAAAAGAGGGAAATGACTGAAATTAAAAGGTATTAGGGAAGACTTCTAGTAGAAGGTGGGATTTTAGTTGGGACTTACAGGAAGCCAGGAGTTCATTACTTAGAGTAGAGAAGGAGAGCATTCCAGGTGTGGGAGGTAAAGTGCTTTCAGCTGAAAGATGGAGTGTCTTATTCCTGGAACAACCAGGAGGCCAGTGTTACTAGATGGAAGAGCAGGTGTTGGGGAGTAGGCTATAAGAAGACTGGAAAGGTAAGAGTGGGCTAGGTTATGAAGGGCTTTGGATGCCAAAGAGCATTTTGTATTTGCTCTTGGAGGCAATAGGCCACTGGAGCCACTTATTGAGTAGGAGGGCGAGAGGTTGCATGATGGGTTTTAAGAAAATCTCTTTAGTGGCTGAATGGAGAATGGCTTAGAGTGGGGAGAGACTTGAGGCAGGCAGAGCCACAGGCAGGCTGTTGTAGTCATCCGGGCATGAGGTGATGAGAAGCGGCATCAGAGTGGCGACAGAGTCAGGCAAAAAAACCCCCAAAGACAAAACTGAGTAAAAAAGAAAAAATAAACACCTACCTCATAGAGTCGTTGTGAAAAAGGCCCTTTGTAAACCTTAAATGATGTAGAAATACAAGTTGTTCTAGTCCACCATTCTCAACAATTTAGAGCTACTTCCAGAGGGCTATAAAACTGTGCCAAACCCTTTGACCCACCAATACCACTATTAGGTCTGTATCCCAAAGGGATCAAAGAAAAGGGGAAAGGACCTATTTGTAAAACAAACAAAACCTTATAGCAGCTCTTTTTGTGGTGGCAAAGAATTTTAAAATTGAGGGGATGCTCATCAATTGGGGAATGGCTGAACAAGTTGGGGTATATGATTGTGATTGAATATTCTTGTGCTATAAGACAGGACAAACAGGATGGTTTCAGAAAAACCTGGGAAGACTTGTAGGAACAAATGCAAAGTAAAGTGAGCAGAACCAGGACAACACTGTACACAGTAATAGCAGTATTGTAATGATGATCAGATGTGAAAGGCTTAGCTACTCTGATCAAGACAATTCCAAAGGACCGACAATGAGAAATACTATCCACCTTCAGAGAGAAAACTGATGAACTCTGAATACAGATTGAAGTACATTATTTTTACTCTACTTTTATTGTTTTGTTTTGTTTTTTCATCATGGATAATATGGAAATATGTTCTGCATGTATAATTGATATCAAATCCCTTGCCTTTTCAAGGATGTGCATGAGGGAGGAAGAAACCTGGAACTCAAAATTTAAAAAAAAAAGATTGTTAATTTTTTTTATACATAATTGGGAAATATTTAATGAAATGAATAAAAAGAAATATGAGTCATTGATGATGGGGATTATGATTTTAAGTTTCAGGATTTGAGTTTCCCCTTGGTGCCTCCAAGGGGAAGTGCTCTATAAGCAGCTAGATTTATGGCATGGCTATTCAGATAGAAAGGCTAGACAGATAGATTTGGGAATTGTCGACAAAGATGTGGTAGTAGAAACAGAAAATGAATATCAGAAGAGAAATTCATTGGGCCTAAGAGCAGAGTCTTTTATGATAGATAAAATTTTGACAAATACAGATAATGAGGATCTGGTAAAAGAGACAGAAGGAGAAATCAGAGAGGTAGAAGTATGTCTGTGCCTAAGGAAAGGAGGAGACTTTTTCAAGAAAGAGTACAAGGTCTACAGGGAAGACAAGAAGGAGGCTTGAGAAAAGCCTTTGAATATGACGTGAAAGAACATTTTTCAGTATAATGTTAACAGTGAAAGCAGGATTGTAGGAAGCTAAGAATGGAATACGGAGACACCCATTTTCTCTTTTGAACTCTTGTGGTATTTAATCAATGCCACTCACTTTGAGTCTAATCATAAACAATCTCATATTATTCATTTGCATGTGTTTGTCTTATCTTTCCAAGTAGATTATCAGTAATCTCATTAGATACTTCTGCATTGCCTGGTTTATAGATGCTCAACTAGAATTTAGTTGATAGGATTTGAAGATAACAGATGAAGATCAAGTTTCTGGGGTTCTTAGTGAAAGGAAGGAAAAAGGAAAGAAACAAATTGGTGGTAGCTTGATGAGGTATTTTTTTTTGGGGGGGGGAATTAGGAGGAAACCAGATCTGAAATTTTATTGATGAGGAGACTCTACCAATGCCTGTTATTTGTAGTCTCAGAAAATTACTTGGGACTTAGTGAGGTTAAGGGATTTCCCCATGGTCACACAGCTAGTATGTGCCAAAGGCAGGTTTTTAATCTAGGTCTGCTTGACTCCGAGTTCAATCTTTTTTTTTTTTATGGTACACCAGAGTAGCAGGATAAATTAAAGACTGCAAATATGTGTGTATGTATGAAAACCCTGCATTTTGGTAAATATATGTAAGTATACGTATGCATATATATAATATATACAACACACACACACGTATATATATATATATATATACATTGATGCATGCATGCATGCCTACATAACTCATAACAGCCCCTGCCACTCGTCTCTAATATTGGAAAGACCTATGTTGATCACTGTGGAAATAAGGTATTTGTGTATGTTTATGCATGTGGTTTTCCAGATCCCTACCTCATTTCAAGATTTAAGCTATTTATTCTCTGTATGATTCTGAAACCCAGGCAAAACTTCCCACTCCTGATCCCCCACAGAAATTTCCCACAACTAGTTTTCTTTTCCTGAACTGAACCACTGAAAGTCAGAGAGTCTTCTTGGCCCGTTCCTATTCCATCCTTTCTTCTCTTCTATTTTCCAGCTTCCTTGTACTTACATTTTGTTTCTCAAATAAACTTTTTCCTTGCTCCTTCAAACTTGCTACTAATGTTCTCATCTCTCTCTCCCTTTTCTTTCCTTCTCCCTCTCTCCCTTCCTCTCTCCCTTTCTCTCTCCCTTTTTCTCTCCTTCTCTCTCTGTCTCTCTCTCTCCCTTTTCCCTACTCTCTCTCTCCTCCCTCTTTCCCTCTCCCTCCCTCTGTCTCTGTCTCTCTGTCTGTCTGTATCTGATTTAGAAATGCTTTATCCAATGATTTTGTGTCCCTTAGGAAGTCACATATCTCCTTTTCACTTTAAGCTCCAGCCTGATTAAATTTTGTTTTTTCTCAATTAACTCATGGTTGGGGGAAAAGGATCTTTGCCATGAGCTTCTACAATGTAAATGTGACCTTGTTCTAATTTGGACCTCTGACTTCATTGATACAGGAAACTCAGAGGAAGAAAAATCCTTGTATCAATGCAGATCTGCAACTATTTGGCAATTTATAATATTAGAAAGTTGCCTGGGTCACTGAGGGATGACAGTCCCTCTGGGGAACTCACAAGACAACATAACAACAAACACTACCACCCAGCATCACAACAAACATTATAGTGCTTTTAAGGTTTGCAAACATTTTGCATATATTATCAGATTTGGGTCCCATGATGATCACATGATATACATGGATAGCTATGCTATAACTATCCCCATTTTACAGATAAGGAAATGGGGGCTAGAGAGGTCATGTGACTCAGTTGGAGTTGTACAGCTTCAAAGTATCCAAGGTGAGATTTTAACCCTTGTCCTTCTGTCTCCTGGGCCAGCTTTCTATCCACTTTACCAAGTTGACTCTCTTGAATGTTATACCAGGAAAAAAAAAATAACCCAATATTGAAATTTTAATGAGATCATACATCTGGAGTTTGAAGGGACCTCAGAGGTGTTATAGACCAACCCCCTCATTTTACATGAGAAAATGAAGTCCCAGAAAGGTTAATGATTTGCTCAAGGGACTTCAGCAGCCATTGATTTGAACCTAAGCTTGAAAAGGAATTCCCACTGTAACAGAAGTCTCCCAGATAATAAATTGCAGGGCCAGGGTTTCAACCGTGCTTTTCCCAGTTCAAATCCATTGCTCTTTCCACATCCCCTCACTATCTTCTCACTTTTTGTTACCTTATGAGATTATGAGTGTCAGGTACGTGTCATGTCAGCTGTACATGGGATGCGGGTTTTTTTTAAACTAGTGTAAGGCAGACTAGAGAGAAGGTGGGAAGGAGGGTATTTATAAAAAGAAACACATTATTCTTGTAAAGTGATGATCATTTAAAACCTCAGTGCTTCATAGTTGTTTAAATTTCCTCATCTGTTTTGTGAACAGGCCCATAATGTATTTAAATGTTTCTGGCTGACACCTTAAGGAATTTGTCTAAGCAGTTCCAGGTGGAGCCTACAGAAGATTTTTTTAGCTCCTGCTTTTCTTAGCTCTCTTTCCCTAGTGTATGGTCATTGTCCTTCATATTATCTTTGCTGATCTCCTTTCCATCTGTAAAACAAAGGAGCCAAGATGGCTGTTAGATGAATTAGAGGCTGCTTTCACACTTAGTATGCTCTGCATTGGCTTCTGGTTAGTCACTGTTTCCTGAGCCCAGCTAGAACTTAGGTGATTTGTCTTCCTGCTCCTCTTTGCTTCCTCTGTCTTCTTGCATGCTGCTGTCTCAGCCTGATTGGTCAAAATTAGAATGGGTTGCCTTGGTCACGTAGTGAGTTCCCCATCAGTCCCCATCAAGGGGAGGTGGAGTAAACACCTATCATTGGTGTTGTAGATGATATGCCTCTTTCGGTATTGCAGGGTGATATTGAGGGAAGAGGGCTGGGTTTGGATTCTCAGGGCCTGGGCTCTGCCACTTAGTAACTGGGTGACTTGAGGCAAGTCATTTAACCTGGCTGAGTCTCTGTTTCCATAGCTGTAAAAGGAGAGGAAAAAACCAGATGACTCCTAAGGTTCCTTTAAGATCACAGGAACCTCTAAGATTCTATGATCTACTTGGTCAAGCTTCTGTTTCTTTCTTCTTTTCCTTCAAAGAAAGAAAGAAGTTGGAGGAAGAAGAGATGTACTTATTAAATACTTTTTGATTAATTGATTCTTTTTGCTTTTAGGGGTGGCCTCGTGAGATACCCTCCAAGTTGAGCAAGGATGTTGAAAAAAAAAAAGGACTATATGCAGTGGGATAGAAAGAACATTGGGCCTATTAGAGTCAGAAAACTGAGCTTAAATCCCATAACCTCTCTGCACCTAAATTTTCTTATCTGTAAAATGGGCACAACATTACTTTTACCAACTATTTTACAGTCTTATTGCAAAGAAGACAATATGTAAACTGCAAAGCATTCTCAAAATGAAAGCTATTGTCATAACCCTATCACTATGTCAGTTGTCATGTGGACAAGTTGGTGCTTTTAAAATTACAAGTATTTCATCTTCAGTGCTCAAAGGAAGCTCTTAATAATAGTTAGCATTTGTATAGTGCTTTGATGTTTGTGAAGCACTTTAGCAATATTATATCTTCATAGCAATTGGGAGAGGTAGATGCTATTATTATCCCCATTTTACAGATGAGGAAACTGAGACAATGGTCAAAGATCACATAGCTAGCAAGTAAATAACAAACACCTGTTGATTATTGATTGCTAGGGGAAATGCTATGATTATGACATTGCTCTCAGGAGGACTATTCATGTCCCTTTCAAACCTAACAATGAAACTTATCAACACTAGGAATGAACTGTCTCATGAGGTAGCAGGTTACCTCTCACTGGAGATCTCCAGACATTGAATGGATGACAACTCCTTAGGTATGTCATCATGGGGAATTCTTTTTTTTTTTTTGGCAATGGGGGTTAAGTGACTTGCCAAGGGTCACACAGCTAGTGAGTGTTATGTTTCTGATGCTGGATTTGAACTCAGGTCCTCGTGAATCCAGGGCCAGTGCTCTATCCACTGCATCACCCAGTTGCCCCCATCATGGGGAATTCTTGATCATGTATGAGTTGTACTAGTTGGCTGCTGAAATCTTTTCCAATCTGAAAAGTCTACGAATATAATCTAAATGAACATATCTAGATTGAATTCCTCTGCTTAATGACCTACCTAGAGGAAGATTTGAGTCTGTTTCCATTAGTTTCATGGATCATTTAAGAATTAATCAGAGCTAAGTCTGTGGGGAAAATGACGAATAGGATCAGAATGAAAATTTTGGCCCTCTTTTGGCACATGGCGACTTGGAAATGTCAGGGATCCTGTTTGTTTTGTCATTGGTAAGAAGTAAATCAACAAACTCTTCTCTGACCAATGCATAAATGAGATTAGAGGGCAGTCTGAGGGTGGGGCCCATGTTTTCTTCATCTTGGTACTTTCCCCAGCACCTAGCACACAGTGCCTTGCGTGTGTTAGGCATGCACAAGATTGAATAAATGAAAATGACTGTTAACATATGGGAACCTGGGAGGTTTAAAAACACTGATAGTGCCTGATGTGGCATATACTGTGGGTCCCTGCTCTTCCTCCGAGTGTCAGAGGATTTGAGGTCATGGGCAGTTCATGAAGGGGGGTGGTAGTACTCACATCAACAGTTTACTCCATTTCCTGGGGAGAACACTTAAAAGGAAAAATGCTGCATACATATTAGTCACTAGGAATTAAAATAATTATTTGAAATCTGCTGGAACGGCTGTTCAGTGATAATCAGTTGCAAAATCGCTGGGGTACCAGCTCTTTTCAGAACCTTACATGAACACTGGATGGAATCCAGTTTCAAGAAAGGTCAGAGATTATACCCTGAGATAATATCCAAAATGCGAGCTTGTAGTTCCTTGCTTAAAACAGCTGCAGATGGGCTGGGTGCTGCATCTGCTCAGCAAAGGTGATGAAAACATATGTTTCCAATGCTCCATGCTACAAAATTCCCCACTCCCAAACCTCATTGGCTCCAAAGGTACTTGAAGCTCTCATATTCTAGGAGCAAAGGGAAATGTGGACTTCCTTACAGTAAGAGAAAAAAAAAACCTATTTGTTCATTTCAAATACTCCACTAAATCACCCTATAAACACTAACCAAACTTGTACCACATTTTTCTTCTGCTCAGGAAGCAAATATTGGGTCAGCTTCTGCCTTCACCTTACCCTGGTATATTGGAAACAGGTGCAATGATGGTCATTTTAGAGGTGCTCTAACACCTACTTTCAGATGTGGGAATCTCACCCACTATGCAATCTGCTCCCTGACCTCTGGCTTACCACATTGGTAATCAGAGATCTAGAACTAATGACTTCAGAGACCAACTTTTTCAACCCCCTAATTTTACAGATGAGGAAACTGAGGTGCAGGAAAAGGAAGTAACTTGCATAAAGTTATATACATCAGACATAGGGTTAGAACCCAGTTCTTCTGACTCGAAAGCCAGTATTCCGTTGTAGCAAGCTGGATACCTTGCTTCAACTCTCTGAGGGTGGGTTTCCACATCACTAAAATGAGGAGGCTGTTTAGAGTCAGAGGACTTGAATTCAAAACCCAGCACAGCTACTTACAGCCTGCACAGTAGGCATTCCACCTATATGGGCTTCATTTAAAATTCTTCATTTGAATGAGGTTTTTTCCTTCAAAATAAGGTAATTGGGTGAAATGACCTTTAAATCTCTGATCATATTGTTTTTCTCTCACATATGTTCTTTTGTATCCAATGGTCTTCACTCTTCCTTTAAGGAAGACAGACTAGAACAATAGAAAGACTATGAGACAAGATATTGAGGAATTGGTATTCTAGTTCTGCCTCTCTCACTAAGTAGTTGTGTGATCTTAGAAAATCACTTAACATGTTTAGTCCTGTGGAATTATACAGTGAGGAAGTTATGTTCTTATACCTTAATGTTCCTTCAAATTCTAATGTTTGAGTTTGTGATTGTTGTGCTTGGCAAGCAGAGTTAGATACACGGAGGTCTCCCTTTTTACTCATCCCTTGCCCAGACCTATACTGGGCAGCAATCCTTATGTTGAGGGCGGGAGATTCCAGTATTCTGGGAATGGTTGGTGGAAAGTTGATACTTCTAAGGTACTGGGGACAAATTCATTCTTCACAAATGAGATTATGCTCACCAAATGGGGAGGCAGAAACACAAGTGATATTGTTATGGATGTGTACTAGAAACCACCTGGACAGAAGAAGGAAATAGATGAATTCAAGGTAGAAATCACAAGCTGGGAATAGGCATAATAAAGTTATGGGAGGGCTTTGATTCTCCAGACATTTATGGAGACTCTGCTAAAAACAGAGCAAATGATACTTTCTTGACTTGTCTTACTGATAATTTCATCCTTCCAAGAGAGGAGGAATCAGTGAAGTGAATGTCTACTCTGGATCTGATTCTGATTAATAAGGAGGAGCTGGTTGCTATGTGGGAAATGATGACCTTGTGGAGAACTGACTGCTCCATCTTAGAATTTGTGATATGAAAGAAGAAAGCTAAGAATAATCTGAAACATGCTTTATATTTTTATGAAAGCAAATTTCAAAAGGCTTAGAATAAGGACAGATAGGATCCCCTGGCCTGAAATTCTACAGAGAGAAGACCAAGCTTTTTACCTTTTATCTTATTCTCAAAATGAAATGCTGAAAATATTTGATGAGGAGAAAAAAGGGATTTATCTTCACAGACTATGGAGACCATGTGAATGTACTGGGAACCATCCACCAACTTAGTTGTTTAAAAAAATATGTAGAGAAAAAATGGAAGTAAGGACAAATACCAGGGAATTAACATGAAGACATATCACAATCCTGTTAAGAAGAGTTTCAAAAGTGCCACAGGTCAGAATGAGCTCAAGGTGATGAGGAATGCTGATAAATAAAAACCATTTAAAATGTATATTGAGGGAAAGAAGAAGATCAAAAAGAGATAGGACTACTCTTTAGGTAAATGGAACAATGATAATCAATGAGAGAGAGGACAGCTCATTAACTTGTATTTTACTTTTTTTTTTCCCCTGACAACAAAAATGATCTTAAAACCGTAAAGGGCAGAGCAAAAATCATTAATAGAGAGTTGTTATAAAATATTAGTAAGATGTTATTTAGATGATCCTGATAAGCTTGTTACCAAATCCAGATGAATGACATCTTACAGTACCAAAAGAATTGGCAGATGGGATTGCTCAGGTACTCATCCTTCATTCTATAAAAGATCATGGAGAATGGAAGAGGTATACCGAAGGATTGGAGTCCTTTCTGGTCAGAACACATCTGGAATATAATTAATTTGGGGGCACTATATTTCAGGGAGGACACTGATGAGTTGAAAAATTTCTCCATGATGGTGAAGACCTTTGAGATCAGGCTACTTGAGCATTAGTTGAAGGAGGTGGAGATTTTCAGCCTGTAAAGAGAATTGATGGGAGTGGAGGTTATAGTGGAGTTAGAGAGCTGTGTTCAAGTTCTTGAGGCGATGTCCTGAAGAGAGATCACACTTGTTCTGCTTAGTCCCATAGAGGCGTTTGATAATACATGTTGTATGTCATCTTTCCCCTTAGATTTTGAGCTCCTTGAGGTCTTTGTAATCCCAACACTTTTTGCTCATTGTCATAAATGCTTGGAGGTAAGGAAGAACTTTCTTTTTTCTTTTTCAGCATTCACTTTTATAAGATTTTGAGTTTCAAATTTTCCGCCTCCATGTTCTCCCCCCTCCCCAAGATGGAATGCAATTGGATATAGGCTATACATGTACAATCATAGTAAACATACTTCCTCATTAGTCATGTTGTGAAAGAAGAATCAGAACAAAAGGAAAAACCATGAGAAAGACAAAACAAAAAAACAAAACAAAAAAACAACAGAGCAAATAGTGTGCTTCGATCTGCATTCAGAATCCATAGTTCTTTCTCTGGATGTGGACAGCATTTGTAAAGAAGAACTTTCTCACACTTAGTGTTATCAGACTGTGAAATGAGTCGCCTTTGGGGCTGCTGGGTCTCCCCTGACTTGAGGGCTTTATGCAAAGACTGGATAAGCACTAATCAGGAATATCATAGGTATGATTTGGAATATATGACCTCTCAGGTCCCTTCCACCTTTGAGATTAAGCAGTTCTTTGACTATGTAAAGATGTTGCTCACAGTCTGTATTTATCAATAGACTGATGTTTCTATCAATCAATAGTTAATTATTAAGCACTTAAAATGTGTCAAGCATGTGAGATCATGGGGTCATGATACATAGAATAAAGCTCTCTCTACTCTCTAGTTTGCATTATACTGGGGAGACAACCTCCACCCCCAATTCTGTATTTTGAATAAATACAAAATAAATGCAAGGTGGTTAGAGAGGGAGGCATGAAAGCCTTCATTGAAATGATGGTGTGTTAGCTGTGCTTTGAAGGAAGTGGCGTATTCTGTAAAGTAGGGGTAAGAAAGCAATGCATTTCAGGTGTGGGAGATGGCCAGTGCATAGGCACAGAGATTGAAGATGGAGTACCATGTATGAGGAAAAAAGAGAAGGGATTGTTCAATGTCCCACTGTTCAGTGGGATTGTAGAGTGAAGGGAGGGGAATCCATAGATAATGAGTCTGGAAATAGAAATTAAGGCCATGTTGTGAAGGGTGTTTAAAGCCAAATAGATGGGTTTATATTTGATCCTAGAATATATAGTCATTACGGTTTGGATCTATACTTAGTAAAAATTATTTTGGTAGATGGATTGGACTTGAGGCATGGAAATAAATTAGTTAGCCATTGCCACAATAGACTAGAAGAGATAGGGGGAGGGCTTGAACTAAGGTATGATAAGGGAGACAGTCAGATGTGAAAGATGTAGAGGCAGCTAAGTGGTGGAATGGATAGAGGATCGTACAGAAAGATTGAGGCCAAGAGAGTTTATGTAACTTGCCCAAGGTTACATATCTATAAAATATCAGATATGGGTGACACAAAGATAAAAATGAAATAATCCCCACAAGCAAGAAGATTATGGGCTATTGATAGATATCTTTTTTGTTGTTTGTCCTTCATTTTCGAAGAGGTTCACTGACATCACAGTGAGACGTCTTGACTGGCATGTGAAATGGACTTAAGTAAGACAGAATTGCACAAAGTCTTCAGCCTCACTCTGTCTTCCAAAGTCATCAAAGTCTAGTGGCAGGACAAAAATCAGAATGACTCGTGATGGCCCAGATGCAGTGGACGTCCTTGGCTTCTTTGATGTCTGACAAAATTCTAAGTGCTCCACAGCCCTGCTTCAGCCACCCTTATGGTCATTGGAACAAATTATTCTCATCCTCCCATTCCACCGGGGAAAGTCTTCACATGCTTGGGATAGACATAGCCCTCTCACAGTGGGTTTGAGGCTCATTGATTGTCCTCAACTTGGTTTAGCCTGTGGAGATAGTTTAACAGGGTGTGGCTGCTGCACATGCTACAGCTTTGTGGAACCATAGGTGAGAGTTGAGTGCCAGGTGGACACTAAACGTGGACTGGACAAGAGTCTTGAAAAGGGTTCAGCAAGCCCTCACACCAGAGGTGCTAGTTCTCCCTGAATACCTCATACACCTCAAATGGAGGTTGGATGACTACTTGCCGTGTATGTTATAGGGATTGTTTTCATGGATAGGCTGAACTAGACCACTGAGGTCCCTTCTAATTCCCACATTCTGTGATCCTTAAAGAGTATGGCCACTGGCAAGAGCTGACTCAAACCTGGCTATTTTACCATGTTAAGATAATGCAGAGTCAAGATGAAATATTAAATCTTTAAATAATACTCCTACGAACTACTTTATGCTCAGATGAGGTTTAAGTATCAGCTCCCTTACATCTTGTTAACAAGAGTTTGTTATTGAATCATATTTAAGTCATTCTCATAGTATATCCTGTGAGTCTTTTACACTTAGCACCTACTTGATTCCCACTGAGTCACCATCTCTTCTGATTCTCCAGTAAATAGGAGACAAGATGAGAAAGCTCTGAGTTATATATGCCTAGAAGCAAATGCCAAAGCTCCCAAATCAAACAAAGCCAGTAATGACCACTCTGAGCCTGTTCCATGGGATGGCCTCTAAAGTCTAGTTCAACCTTCACTATATAAGTATATACAAAACGTATACAAAAACAAGTCCATTAGTGGAACCTAATTTTGTGGGGGAGGCAGCTGGTAGGCTCAAGAAGGGGCTTGTGTGATTAACAGATGAAAAATGAACTTTTAAGGTAGAATACTGAGGATTGGGATGCAATGGAAGCCAAGGAACAGGGGCTTAAGGAGTGAATGGGTGATTTCTTATTTTATTTCTTTTTGTTTAATACCATTGGAATTCTGTACTCTCCTTTATGCCCTTCCCCATTTCCATTTTCCAGCTTCATCCAATCTGTGTTTTGAATAAGTTAGGAAGCGATGTTTTCTCATTGGTGTGATATCCATGCTCCCAGGCTATATGCCAGCTTTCTGTGCAACTTTGTATAGACAAGCAATGACACCCCTCCCCTACTATATATTTTTTTCCAATTGGAGAACAAATATATTTTCAGAGTCTCCAGTTGAATGATACAGTCATAGTTGGGATGGGAGGCATCCCTGGTATCCAGGGATCTCTAAGACCACATCAATTACATCAGCATTTTTGGGGAAAGCCTTTTTGCCTTTCTTTTTGTGTTCCTACCACTTGGATCCACACTCTCTTATAGAATGACTAACTAGTTTCATAATCACCAACAGTTTCCTGCTTCTGGGTCTTCATTATAAAGGCCATGTTGACAGTTCCTTCAGGATGAAATTAACAACAGATGTATTCCTGTGTCAATTTACTATTCCCAAGTCATGCCAGTTGAATGATATGCCACCTCCCCTCCTGCTAGACTGCTAAGAAGGAGCCTTGAAGACTAATACTTGGGGAATAGCCTGTTTTACTGCAGGGAGAAAAAGTAAGAGCAGTGATTCTCCAACTTTTTTTCCCCCTCAGGGCACAGTATTCTTTTTTATGAGGAATTTTGGCACTGTGAGCATTTAGGTATCCAACAAATAAGGATTCCTGGGCCACTGGGCTTCCACTCAAGCCTCCAGATTCCTCTGCTTCTCCTTCACCACATATTCTTCTTCCCTTCTTCCTCAGGACTTGCATCTGAGATGGTGAATTTGTGCTTCCTTGCATAGAGATATTGTGATACCAGTCTGGGGAAGGACAAAAGGAGCTAAACTTACGGTGGAGACCAAAGTGGGTGGTTTATTAATTTTGTAAGTTTTAAAATGGATATATAGGAAGCAAAATTTTGTGGCATACATAGCAAAAGTCAGGACATGCCAGTGGGCTGTGGCATACTATTTGAGAACAACCGGGGTAGAGCTGGTGGGAATAGCTGCTAGAGAAGTTGCAGGAAAACTCAAGACATGGTGTCAAAGAAACCAAATGAAGAGAGATACTCAAGAAGGAGAAACTGGTCAACAGTACCCAGTAGTGCAGAGAGGTCAAGAGGAATCAGAACTGAGAAAGTGTCAGTAGAACTGGTGTAGTAAATGAACAGTGATCTTTGAAAGTGGAAAATATTGAGAGTTGGAATGAGATATAAACCAATTTGTAGGGGCTTAAGTAGTGAATGTGTAAGGTTTTCCCCTTTGTTGCCCACCTCTGTTTTCTTCTATATATTCTTTTTCCTACTTCCATTTCCAACCCTCAAGTTGTGTGGAAACAACATGAAATTAGAAGAATAGGGATTTGAATGCCTTCTAAAATTTCTGTTTGACTGTACGGAATTGTTTCATTTATTTTTTAGTATTTATATACCTATTACCTAGCATAGTACTTGGCACATAATATGATGCACTTAATAAATACACATGGATTAATGTTTGCTAATCGACTAGAGGTTTCATTTTTTTTCATTCTGGTCATTATTTTTTCTGGGCAGGATATAAATTTTACTTTCATAATTCTCATTTCTCTTTTAAAACACTTAGGAACTGAGTGTTGTGGGTCTCCTCAAATTCCACAGGGGTGGGTGCTCTGTATCATGAAGTGTTGGATCATTTTCCATCATTGTGCAGTGTATATTCATAGATGACTGAACTTGTATACTAGATGTGGAGGCTATGTTTCCTTCTGTTGTTAATGTTTTCCCTGTTGATTTATCTTTTTATGTTCAAGGTCTTTAAGATTTCTTCTTCTAGAAATCTTTGGTACTTTCAGTCTCCTCCTCCCTTCTTTTCCTTGTCACTCACTTCCTGACTCCCTCCCCTCTGATTGTGGTTTCCTTAGGAATGGATCTCAAAGCTTCTTAGCCTCCTCCCATATGAGGCAATTTATAGTTCACTAACATAGGTTTCTGCACCAACTGACTTTTAGGTGGTCAGAACTGGCCCCAGCTGGGTGCCATGCTCTTTCCCTTAGGCTTGGTGGAATGCTGCACAGGACCTCCCCACCCTAGACACACAGTGTTCTGTCCTGGTGACCTGTTCTGCTCCCTCTGTTCCTCACTTCTCTGGTTCAACACCAGCAATTCAGAGCTCATTTTCCCTAGCACTGTCAATTCAGAGCTTTGCAGTCCTAGTTACTCTGTGTTACAATCCCTGGCAACCTTCTGCTGTTGAAGTTGGGGTCTGCATGGTACTGGAAAAAGGAAGGGAAGCCCAGGGCGTACAAACAGGTTTTGATGTAAGCCTGCATCATGTGTTTGGATCTGCTTGTGCAGTCTCACTGCCAATACTATGGGAAGTAGGGGAGGGGTGCTGAGTGAGCTCAGGGTCAGTGAGTGTCATCAGTTCCTGGTTTTTTTTTTAACCTTCTTTTGAATTCTAAATGTCTTAGACCATGGAAACAGCTGCAGTTGTTTTACCTTTGATGCATAATTTATGTCTTGGAGAGGTTTGAAAGGTTGTGGGGATCAGAGAAAATATCTAGTTTCCCACCTTGTTTTCTGTGTGACCCAGAATTCTGATTGACTTGAAAAGCTAGTTCTTTAGACACTACTTTATCTTTCTAAATGCTACTCTGGCAATATGGCAGTTGTAGCTCACAGTAAGCAAATGAGCCTGTCCCCCCTTTTCTTTCCTATAAAAATGTATAAGAACATAAAACTTAGCTACTTTACACTGACATGTGTAGGCATGTTTAAAGAAATGAGCAATATTTAAAGAAATGTAAATACATGGGTGCATTTAAGTATCCTTTTATGATTTTCAATTGTTCTCTTTCATTGCTTAATTTCACTCTGGTTTACGTCATTCAGGCCTAAATAGAAAAGAAATACCTCACATTGAAAATAATAGATAAAAACATTGATGTCATACTTACTAAATTTGTAGATGACACAAAACTAGAAGGAATAATGAACATACTCCATGACAGAGAATCTAAAAAGATCTTGACAGGTGAGAGCAGTGGGCTGAATCTGATGAGATGAAATTCAATAAGAATAAATTTAAAGGCTTGTACTTCAGTTTGAAAAAAAAGCCCTTTAAAGTAGAAAATATGGGGAGAAGCATAGTTAGGTCATAATTTGAGAAAAGATCTGGGGATTTTAGTGGACCAAAAGCTCACTGAGTCAGCATTTTAATGAGGTGGCACAAATGCTCATGTGATCTTGTATAAAGAGAAGAAGTTTAGCTTCCAGGTATAAAGAGATGAAAGTTCTTCGGTAGTCTGCCCAGGTCAGATTAAATATGAATGACTGTGATCGGTTCTGGGCACCAGAATTCAGGAAAGACATTGATAAGTGGGAGAGCATTTAGGGGAGAACAATTCATATGATGTGCGTCTTACGGAATTGGTTAAAGAAATAGGAATGTTTGGTCTGGAGAAAGAAAACCTGGGATAGGAGTGGGGGCTATGATGATAAACTGTGGTTATTTGAATGACTATGTTGTCGAAGAGGGATTAGATTTACTCTGTTTGATCTCAGAAGGTATCAGAAACACAGCATAGAAGTCATAAAGGAGCAAATTTTGACTTTATGTCTGGAAGAAATGTACTAACAATTAGAAACTTGTATAAATAGAATGAGCTGCCATTGAAGATGGTCTTCACATAGTGCTGAGGACTCTTTTAACTTTGAAATTGTGTGATTGTGTAAAAAACCATCATAAACTATTATTTAGGGTTGGAAACCTTCTGGGGCTTATGTTCCACTCCAAGTTTTGACTTTAGAGATTCAAGTAACTTTGGTTTAAAAGAAAAATTGGAAAAAAAGCCCTCCTATGCCTCTTCTATTCAGCTTTTTATCAGAATAGACTTTTAACTGCTTGCTTGCAACTCTTCCAAGTAAGTCTATATTTTAAATTCTAAGTACCTAATTTCTACTTCTTTCTGTCCTTGTGCTAAGAGGAGATGAGAGTGAGAAGGATGTAATATCATGGCCATGATGTGCTCATGTCTGAAGCTTGTGACTTTCCTAATGAATCTAGGCATTATTATTATTATTATTATTATTTATGAATCTAGGTATTATTTCTAACTGTTCATCCATCTGTCTTCCCTAAAAGGTAACTGAAATTAGGATGTAATAGGTATTCTTTGTTTCCATATCTACCTTCTAAAATTTTAAAGATGTAATTCCCATATGAAGTCTTCCTAGAAGAATGATATAATAGGGCTTTAATCCATAAGGCTTAAAACGGAAAAACAGAAAAGTTACTTAAAAGGAGACATGCTTCAATTGGTCAGTGGTTCCATTAGCTTCTTACTGTATGAATGAATGGAGGATTTATTTGGATGATGTTTATGTAAAACAAGATTATAAACCTCTTAAGGGCAGGGATCTTGTCTCTCCTCCTTTGGATTTCCAATGCTGACACAATGACTTATACATTGTAAGTATTCACTAAATGTTTGGTAATGGTGACAAAAAAATGTTTTCAAACAATTGAATGAAGAAAGTTAGGGAATACTAAAAAACATCGTGTGACTTGCTCACACTCTCCAAAGCTTCTGATCACACAGATCAGAAGAAATTTAGAAAGTAAATGCACACCCCAAGAAAGGCTCTGGAGAGGAGGTTTGGGAGTCAGTTGATAGAGTGCATGAGGATGAAAGAATTCAAAAAGTAGGAAAAAGTATGAATGGGACATTGTTAAAAGGTAAGGGGAGAGGATTATAGAGTAGGTTAATTGAAATCCTAAGGAAAAAAGGTAAAGAGTAATACCAAAATATACTAGGTTGTAAAAGTAATCTAATCAGAAGGCCAATATATACAATGAGATGCTGGAAGAATAAAAAGAGAGACCAGGTATGCATGCACATAAATCTTACATGCTGGCAATGTAAGAAATCATAACCAGACTACCTGTCTTTAATGCAAACACTTTAAATTCCAGCAGATGGTGATGTTACTACATGAATGAGAACTTTGGCTCGTAAAACATATTGCACAGAAGTCAGGCTCATTTTCTTTTGAGAAGAAACCTATGGACAGTTATTCTTCTCTCCCTTTCTCTTCCCTCCTCCCCAACAGTTTTAACTTGGTTAAGATTTTTTTCAAATAACAAAAACATTTTTAAAATTATGTTATAAAAAATTATACATCACTTTAAGGTTTGCAAAATGCTTTACTCAGTTTATCTCAGGTGAGGATCATAAAAACCCTGTGATGAAGGTGTTATTATTATAATTCCCATTTACAGATTAGTATACAGAGGCCAAGAGAGGTTAAATATCACGTCCAAGGTCACACAGCTAGTAAGTATCTGGGGCAAGATTTAAACTCAAGTCTTTCTGACTCCAAGTCCAATGTTTCCTTTTCCCCAATTTGCCAAATTGTTTTCAGTTGTGTTAAATAGTTGATTGACATTATAGCAAATCTTATCCAAATATTTAGTTTTCTTTTTCTTCTTTAGATAATAGAGATAAAATTTCGGCAAGGGGATATGTCTACTTATTTTCTCACCTTGCTTCTAGTCGGTATCTCTCCTAGGCAAGTTGCTGTAATTATCACTTTGGATAGCTGTAAATTTCAAGTTAGCTGTTGGGTAGCACTCTCATTAACATTTGGAAGAAATTGCGGAGTTACTATAGAAAATGTTTTGTCTGAAAGTGCTGTTAGGGTGATCTCAGGCTTTAGGGAAACAAGCTCTTGGTTCAATTTTGTGGAAGCTGTTTTTTTAAGGTTTACCAGAACTAAGCACTAGCTAAAAAATGAATCATTGCCTATAGCAGTTTGTAGTTGTTTTTGCTTATTAGTTAAAAAACAAAACAATAGGTATGAAAGGATATGTGTATGTGTATATACACATACAAATGAGCCAGACTTCCTGTGCAATCTCAAAGTTTTTTTCTCCCTCTTTTAATAAATGGAAAAATATGTAGATACAAAAAGTTTATTCAGAAATAAATTATTAAGTAAGTGCTCACAAAGAAACTGGTATGGGAAGCACTTATTTTTATTTGTGCAGGGAATTTCTCGCTGATTTTTGGGGAAAAGTTGTAAATGTCTATGAGCCCTTCTTATAAATTTGTGTGTCAATGCTTTATATGGTAAAAGGCAACACTTTCAAATAGCATTTCTGCAGTTGTGTTTTACACAACACTGAATAAAAAGATGTTGTAGAAGTTTATAGTCATACAGAGGGAATCCATCTGCTTTGCTGTCTGCTTAGCTTGCACAATAATTTTGTTTAGCTGATGTAGAGAAACATCAGAGTTTGGTTAAAATTACTCACATAACTAGAAAGTTGACTTTTTAATGGTCTAGAGTCCATCATTGAATGCATCCTATCAGGTATGTTGCACAATTGTTGGTCTATCTTTACAGACTATGGAAAATGATTGATGTCTATTTATAGTCTTAGTTTTAAACTTTTATTTTTACTAGGTTTTTTTATACTGGCTCCATATTACAGTTAATCAGATAAAATTGGACAATTTGAAGAGACAAGAAAGCAAAAATGTTAATAACCCAGGTGCTGGAAATGAAACAAGTCTCCACAAACCTAGTTTAAACACTGAAAAACAAATAGGAAAGCAACTGTTTCCAGTTTGGCTTTGCCTCCTGTGCTTCTAGTATGCAGTGGTTTCAGTAAAATTACAAAGATATTTACAAAGAAAACACAGTCAGTTTTTAAAACAAAACTATTGAATTGTTTAAACAAAACTGTGAGGAACTGGAATAGTTCTAGTAACACTGGATCATGTAAATTAAAAGGGAGAATGAGCACGTGTGACATGTCTTACACAGGGAGCTGTTGTATCTGCTTTAGAAACAGTTTATATCCTCGACAATATTCCTGATTATTAGCCATTCACCTTTTATGATGATCTCCAGAAATGGGGAAATCACCACCAAGGCAGCTCATTCTAATTCTGGACAGTTGTAAATGTTAGAAAATTATTATTTATATGTAGATGAAATATGCCTTTCTATGACTTCAGTTTATTTGTCATAGGTCTTTCCTCTGGGGCCAAGCAAAATAAGGCTAACCCCTCTTTCATGTGATAACCATTAGTTGGAGACAACTAGGCTTTGACATTTGAAGAAACCGATGTAATGAGTTTAAGAAATGTTCTGTCTTGATTTCATAATGGTGCAAAATCATATACATATGAGAGGGTGTAGGGACCTCTTCAGTGTGTAGGGCTACTCCTTTTATAACATGGCACCTTGAAATTGGAGAAGGCTTCTATTGAAGACCAATTCTTGTGTTCTCCTCCATTAATTTGTCAAGTATAAGTTCATGGAACTGTGCTAGGTGCTGGGGAAAACAAATAGATTTTTTAGTCATCCCTGTCCTCAAGAAACTTACTTTCTACATGGTGAATGCAATATGAGTTTCAGGAAGGAGAAAGTAATAATACTCCGGTGGAACAGGACTGATTTTCATAATGAGTTAGAAACTTAGTTGAGTTGAAAGAAGTCAAAGATTAAGGTGGAGGGGAGTAAGATAATTTTTTCTAGAGATATGAGACAGCCTGGTTAAAGACATAGGAATAAGAAATTAAATGCCATGTTAAGGGAAAAGTAGGTTGGCTAATTTGAGTAGTTTGTAGAATGCATAAAGGGAAATAATGCAAAATAAACTTGGAAAGGAAGATTGGAGCCAGACTATGTAGGGCTTCATATGTCAAGGTGAGGAATCTATATTTTATCTTAAAGGAAATAGGAAATCACAGAAACGTCTTGAATATAGGGGGTTATTATCTAATAACTAACCACTTCTCCATCATGTCCTTTAAAAAAAAGTCCTCGTTAGGTATCATGAATCTACTGTCTTTATGTTCCAAGCTATGATACAGCAATCCACATTCTGTTCTCAGGTACCATCTTGTTAATCATCTATTTGCTTCCAAAATCTTACTCTTCTGTTTTGAAATTCCTACCTAAAATTTTCAGTGAAAGTCTTCAAATTCTTGAACAGAATGGCTTAATTCCTAGAACTACCATATAACTCCTTTCTGGTAGTATCATTTCTCTCCCCCTACCTCCCCTCCATTGTTCTTTTTAGACAAAACAGAAATGACTCATTGCTTTGGAGAAAATTCTTTTTTTTTTTAATTGGCTGTAAATTTTTATTAGAGAATCGGCATGACATAGCGTAGTAGCTAAAGAGATAAAGCCTTTTCCTTAGTTCTCAATACTAGATTATTATTTAATAATGTCTTTGTATTATTTTCTTTAGGTCACTTTTTCAAGGTTATAGGGAAAACCCCCACAGAATTTCAATTAGCAAGGTGTCATAAAATAAATAACTTTTATAATGGTTTTCAGAAACGGTAGAGTTAGTTGAGTGCACTAATATTTTGGCTTGAAATCTGAGATTTTAAAAAGCACCAACAGTGTTGAGACACTAGATCCTGCGTAGAGCTGAGAGGATACCTGAAGGGTAAGATAAATTTCCATACCCAATTGAGTATGTATGTTATTCCCTCCTTAAGCCAAATTTGATGAGAATTCTTTCTCACCTTCCCCCACTTCCCCTCTACTGTAAAAGCCTTTTCTTATCTGTTTTATGTGAGATAATTTACCCCATTCTACCTCTGCCTTTCTCCTTCTCCCAGCATAATCCTCTCTCACCCCTTAATTTTATTCTCTAGATATCACCCCTTCATCTTCAACTCACCCTGCACTCTCTCTCTCTCTCTCTCTCTCTCTCTCTCTCTCTCTCTCTCTCTCTCTCTCTATCTATCTATCTATCTATCTATCTATCTGTCTATCTATCTACATACATATAATTTTTCCTTTCAACTACCCTAATACTGACAAAGGTCTCTTGAGTTACAAATATCATCTTTCTATGCAGGAATGTAAACAGTTCAACCTTAATAAGTCCCTTATGATTTCTCTTTCCTGTTTAACTCTTCATGTTTCACTTGAATCTTATATTTGAAAGTCAAATGTTCTATTCAGCTCTGGTCTTTTCATCAAGAATGCTTGAAAGTCCTCTATTTCACTGAATGTTCATTTTTTCCCCTGAAGGCATATGCTCAGTTTTTCTGGGTAGGTGATTCTTGGTTGTAATCCTATCTCTTTGGAGGAAATTCTTAGAAATGCCATTTTAATCTACTCCTCCCATCTCATCTTACCTTTTATTATATCCATGCATTTATATAGGCTATCCCTCTTCACCAATGTTGGACTTAATATATGTTTCAAACTGTTCAAGCCCTTCCCCTCCCTTGGGGTCTGATTCAACTATTGCTTCTATTATGAAAGTTTACCTGATTTTGTTCCTCTCTTCACTCCACTAAAAGCGATCCTTTCTTTCCTAGAATGTCTTATTCTATAAAGGTCTATTTGACCTTTGTTATATCCTCCAGACCTCTTTTCAGAATAATGTTTTAAATGTATAAGTTGAAATATATAGTAATATAAAGGAAACCAATGATCTTGGAAAATGGTTCTCTCTCTCTCTCTCTCTCTCTCTCTCTCTCTCTCTCTCTCTCTCTCTCTCTCTCTCTCAAAGTCTATAGATTCCAGGTTAATAACTACATTTAACTAGACCATAAGTTATATAAAGACTATAAGCTCCATAAGGGCAGGAACTATGTTTAATAAATTTTAATTGAACCAAATTGAAATGACCAACCTTAGCCATCATTCTTCTCTACATTTAGGTTTGGGAGCTGCCTGGGTTGAGAGGCTTAGATGACTAGATACAGGCTTTGCACATAGTAATTGTGTAATTCATTCTTTCTTTCTTTCTTTCTTTCTTTCTTTCTTTCTTTCTTTCTTTCTTTCTTTCTTCCTCCCTTCCTCCCTTCCTCCCTTCCTCCCTTCCTCCCTTCCTCCCTTCCTCCCTTCCTCCCTTCCTCCTTCCTCCCTTCCTCCCTTCCTCCCTTCCTCCCTTCCTCTCTTCTTTTTTCTTTCTTTCTTTCTTTCTTTCTTTCTTTCTTTCTTTCTTTCTTTCTTTCTTCTTTCTTTCTTTCTTTCTTTCTTTTTCTTTCTTTCTTCTTCCTTCCTTCCTTCCTTCCTTCCTTCCTTCCTTCCTTCCTTCCTTCCTTCCTTCCTTCCTTTTCTCTTTCTTTCTTTCATTGAATTCAGCTCATTGAGTTTGTTATTTGAAACTAAGTATTTCACAGTTGATTATCCATACATTGTTGCTGTTGCTATCTTGTTTCTGCTCATTTCACCTTGAGTAAGTTCATATAGGTCTTCCCAGGTTTTTCTAAACCACCCTGTTCATCCTTTCTTATAGCACAATAGTATTCCATTACATTCATATACCACAACTTGTTCAGACATTCCTGAATTGATGGACATCTTTGTCACTACAAAAAAGAGCTGCTATTAATATTTTAATAGAAATAGAGCCTTTTCTTTGATATTTTTGAGATATAAACCTAGCAGTGGTATTACTAGGTCAAAGGGTATGAACAGCTTTATAGCCCTTTGGGCATAGTTTCAAATTCTTCTCCAGAATGGTTGGATTAAGTCACAACTCCACCAACTGTGCATTAGTGGCCTAATTTTTCTACATCCTTTTCAATATTTGTCTCATTCCTTTTCTGTCATGTTAGCCATTCTGATATGTGTGATTGTTTTAATTTGCATTTCTCTAATCAGTAGTGATTTAGACCATTTTCTCATGGGACTATTGATAGTTTTGATTTTGTTTTCTGAAAACTGCCTATTTATTTCCTTTGACCATTTATCAGTTGGGGAATGAATGACTCATTCTTATAAATTTGACTCAGTTCTCCATATATTTGAGAAATGAGATCTTTAATGGAGAAACTTGCTATAAATATTTCCCCAGTTTCTTGTTTTCTGTCTTACTTTGGCTGTATTAGTTTTGTTTTGCAAAATCTTTTACATTTCATATAATCAAAGATATACATTTTACTTCCTGTGATCCCCTCTATCTCTTGTTTGGTCATAATCTTCCCTTATCCATAGATCTGACAAGTACTTTTTTTCTATGCTCCCCTAATTTGCTTGTGATATCAACCTTTATGTCTAAATCATTGATCTATTTTGACCTTGTCTTGGTATATGGTAGGAGAGTTTGGTCTATGTCTAGTTTCTACCAAACTGCTTCTGAGTTTTCCCAGCAATTTTTGTGAAATAGTGAGTTCTTGCCCCCAGAGTTTGGATCTCTGGGTTTATCAAACATTAAATTACTATGACCATTTGCTCCTGTATATTGTGTACCTAATCTATTCTACTGGTCCTCCACTCTATTTCTTAGCCAGTGTTGGACTGTATTGATGATTATCAAATATACCTATAGCCAGCCTTTAGCAGAAGTGCTGGGGGCTAACTGCATCACCTCAATCCAGTACTTTCTGGCACTCTTAGCCCAAGAGAAATGTTCCTGAAGAATCTCTAAAAGGAGCCTCTGTGCCCTCTTCTTCTGCTTTCCCTAGTTTTACTTCCCTATTCTATTGACTGCATTTCCGTTCTGTGGTCTCATTCTCCTTCCTTTTCCTGGAGATAATAGGCTATATCTTTTTATATACCTTTCAAGTTAGCTATCAACTACAAAGGTTGGGTTTGAACATTAAGCACATTGGGCCACTGCTGAACTGTTTTTGTTCCACCTGGGCTGGACGTTTGCCAGGGATTTTCCACATTGTCATGTACAGGGTCTTTTGGATTTGTACTCCTCAGGTCAAGAAGGATTGGGTGAACTTGATCTTGCCCTTGGATCCTGTCTTGGTATCTTGTCAAACCTCTCTCTCCTGCTGTCTCTGACTCCCACCTTGATCTAAGAATTAGATTCCTGTTGCTATAAAGGAATTGTATGGGACGCCTTAGACTCACTTTCAGGAAATGTGCATTCCCCTGATTTTGCCATCAAAGTGAGGGTGGAGTAACCTGTTCTATTGACATTAAACATCAGTGCTGGTCTGAGAGGTAAGGGATATCTCTAGAGATGAAGAAAGTTTAGAAAGGGCAGTTAGGTGGCACAATGGATAGAGCGAGGGCCCTGTGTTCAGGAGGTCCTGAATTCAAATCCAGATGCAGACACTTGATACGTAACTAGCTATGTGACCCTGGGCAGGTCACTTAACTCCTACTGCCTTGTAAAATAGAAAAAAAAGAAAGGTTAGAGAAATTTTGAAGGAAATTAGTGAAAATTAAGTAGGATTTCATATAGGAAAATTTCCACATGTAATAATCATTTCAATATATAGAATTTCATATTTAAATATTTTTAAAGAAAAATGTTTTTAGCATTAAAAATTTCTCTTGTAGCTAGTCAATCAACAAACATTTATTAAATGTTTAGTATGCACTAAGCTCTATGTTAAGTGAAAGAAATGCAAAGAAAGGCAAAAATAGTCTTTGTCCTCAAGGAGCTTACATTCTAATGGGGTGGAAAAGATATAAGTAGTTAAGTACTTACAAGACATACACTGTGCAGAAGAAAGGACATCTGAGAGGGACACTTGCAGCTGGATTGAGATGGACAAGAAAGGCCTCCTGCAGAAGATAGGATAGTCTCTGTCCTCAATGAGTTTCCACTGGGAAAAATGTGCCCCCTATAGAAATAAGTAAATAGAAAGTCATAGGTTTGTAGATTTTAAATTGAAATGGACCTTGGGAACCATGTAGTCCAACCATCTCATTTTAGAGCTAAGAGACATGTTCAGGGTCGCACAGGTAGTAACTGACAGAGCTAGAATTTGAAACCAAGCTTCCTGACTTCAAATCCAAAGTTCTTTCCACTATACCACACAGCCTAGCAAAGTAAATGCGTAAGACTTTATGAGGGAGATGGCATGCCCATTTAACATACCAGAACAGTTCCTTTCTCTTGGAAACACTGAGGTTGCTTCACCCTTCTTTTATTTCCAATCTCAGATGGAAAGGGAGAAAAGAAATTGTGAAACGTCTCTATTAGGAAAAGTGGTTTGGAAAGAGCTTCTTTCAACCACTGGCTCCTGGCCACCAAGTTAAAGTGTCTTTTTCATTAGTTTGTTGATTTGATTGCTTGAAATATAACTTCTTTATGGGCAGAAGCCATCTTTTAGATGTCGTTTATGGACCCTGGCACATAGGAGCTACATTTTAAGGGCAGAATAATAAAAGAGAATAAAATGATGTCCTAAGGCAAACTCTGAACATTCGGATATTTAAACATATTCAAATCAGTGGGGGTGTTAAAGTAGTTATGGAAAAATGTCCCCTTATACCTGGGGCTAGAAACAAATTAGAATGAGCCCAATAGGATTTAGGCAAAAGAGCCCAGAAAAATTTATTATACTTTTCCTGCCTATCCAGACAATCTCTATTTGTTTTACATTCATAAGAAGTTGTGCTTTCAAGGAACCCTTGAATGTATAGTCTTCTGCACTTTCTCCCACAGTGTAGCTTTTGTCCTGAGGTCTCTCTCCAAGGTTTCCCCCTTCCTCCAACACCCACCCACCCACTCAAACCCCAAATTAATTTATCTTTAAAAATTCAATCAGCTGGTGGACTGATTGATTAAAAAATGGCAGAAGAGTACCTTTCTTTCATGCTGTTTCTTTCTATACCAGAATTACAGCTAAGTCTTCTGTCCAGGTCGTCTCTAGTATATCATGTACCCCATACGTCTATAGAAGACCTTTGATAATAGAAGAGAAAAACACTTCAAAAATTAGTCATTCAATCCACCTGTATTTCATACTGAGCACTGAATGCGAAACTACCACTCGACCAACTTTAGCATGGAGATGAACCAGTACCTTAAAATTTCCCAAGTTCCACATTTACCATCTTCCTTTGACGTCACTGTCCCACATCTTCACAGTTATGAGGCAGTTCTTTCAAATGTCTAGCACTCATCCTTTTTGCCTCAGTTCTGTGAAATCATTAAAAAACTAAAGAGATTCATAGAACTTCTAGTGATCCTTGGAAAAGGAAATATTGACAGTGGCATCTGAATGTCCAGCTTTCACTAAGAGTTTTTCTTTTCTTCCTCTTAAAGGACTAAATGTAGGTGAATTTGAGTAGCAAGCAGCATTAAAAATAACGTGGGTTAGCATCGAAAGTACACTGCAGTCAAGAAGTAAGCTTCTTTTTATGGTCTGTACATACTCTTTCTTTTGGGCCTTACCCGGTTTTTTACCAAAGGCCAAAAACAAAACAAAACAAAACAAAAAAAACAGTTTCAGGCTGAGGTTTCAATTAAATCCTGGCATGATGAGCTCATGCACTCCTTTGTATTACTATAACAAGAATATCCCTATACTTCCTTTCAGAAGGAGCCCAAGCTGCTGAATTTGCTTTTCATGCCTCCACAAGGGACCTTCCATTTGTCATTTGTCCAAACTGGTTTTTTTTCAATTTGGGGAAGGGAAATGCTTGTATGTGATTGTGATTTGGATGGATGGATTTATTTTTGAAAACCCCTTTGAGAGAGAAAAAGAAAGCTTGAGTTAGGGATTTCCCCCTCCCCCTCCTTTTCCCATTCAGCCCAAGTTGAATAAGGATGGCTGCATTCGTTTGGTAAATAGCAGCTGAGGAATCCACTTCTGACTCCCCACAACATTCAGGAACATTTGTCGGATAATGTGAATGGACTGCTGAGAAGGCTTACAGCAAATGTATAGGAGGGTATGGGGGGGGCATTAGAAAGCTGCAGTCTGGCAGAGCAGTAACTAGGCTGCCTGGGAAAGGTGACTTTTTAGCTGGTGATTTTGATTTCCAGTCCTGGCCCTTTTAAAGGGTCATGATTTCTATTTGAAAGTAGAAACATCCCTTTTTGGATTGGACTACATGAAGCCCAATAGGTCTCCTTTCCGTTGAGAAAATGACACAAGAGGCAAAGCTTTGGCTAGTGGGCCCCTTTAGAAATCTCAGAGGCATGTCAACTAAATGAGGCTCTTAATCTTTGTCTATAGAAACAGCCTCTCATGAGTCTGTTTTGCATTCATTAATGAATTCCTATTTGTGCATGTGTAAATAGCTTGCTTTCTCTGTGCCTCTTGCAGGGACATCTTGGTTTTTCTAGTTTCCTTAGTGTTTAGGACTATGTGTGTTTAGTCTTACTTTGTACAGAAACATGTAAATGAGAATGTAATTAATTCAATCCAACAAGAGTTAGAGTGGTTGCCTTTGTGCCTAGCACTGTAGGAGATGCAAAATAACCACAAGCCATGGGTCCATCCCTCAAGTCTAGGCAGGAAGACTGAGTATACACATATGGCAGTATATGACCATACAAATGAAATAATTATTTATGAATAACAAAGGGCTTGATTAAGTGAAAAGATGAGTGGCAGAGCTAATTAGTACATAAGAAATACAGGGAAGAGAAAAATCACATTCCATAAAATATGTGAGGGAAGAGGTAAAACTTGAGGTAGATATTGCAGGTAGGATTTTTGTTGAATTTTTTAAAATTAAGTATTTTATAAAATATCAACATTGAATGTCAATATAACCATTGGGCAAGATGGCACATGCCTCTATTCCCTGCTACCAATGAGGCTGAGGCAGGTGATTAATTGAGCTCAGGAGTTTTAAGCTATAGTAGGGTGAAAGTGATTGGGTGTCCACATTAAGTCTGGCACAATTATGGTGAACCCTTGGGAAGAGTCCAGCAGGCCTTAGAATCAGGAGTCAACTGATTCAAGGTGGAAATAGAGCAGGCCAAAGCTTCCTGGTTGATCAACAGAGGGATCTGGCTGGTTAGTAGATGTTACACTTCCAACCTGAGCAAAATAGGAAGATTCAGGTTCAATAAACAAACAAACAAACAAACAAAGTAGGAGTACATAATTTTCAGTCATGTTTTCTAAACTTTCATCAGGATTCTTAATTATTCTCATTCCCTTTTATATCTGTATGGTCATAGTGTACGCATCATTTTTCACTTTCTACTTTTATTTTGCTTTGAATTATTTAATAAACATCTTTGAAGATTTCTTTGTATTTTTCATACTAGCCTGTCTTAATTGCATATGGCATTTAATTTTGTATCTCATGTATTTATTAATGTATCTCAATTATTGTAATGACTATTTTCTGAATATTTAGATTGCTTCCAATTTTTAACCAGTTATGTATATAAAATTCCTATGAAAATCTGGCCAGATAGCTATTATTTATGTTTTTTCCACTAATCATGTATAATGTTCCTGTGAAAATCTTTGGACAGATAGCTTTTTTAAAAACTTTCTGATAATACTTTTGAGATCTATTTTAAATATAAGAATGAAATTATTTAATGATAGTACATGATTGTTTCATAACTTTTACTGTATATACTGCCAGATTGATCGTGATAATTCTCTACATTTGTAATTTCACTAGGAATGAATGAATGTACTTGTTCTTCCACATTCCTCCCAATGTTAACTTTATTTGATTTTAATTATCCTTGCTAATTTGATGGCTTTGAGGTAGTACCTGAAAATTGTCATTTGCATTTAATCATTTTTAATTTATGAAATAAAATAAGTATTTACATAACGTAGTAGAATAATAAAAAGATGATTACACATGAAACTGCTAATTTATTATGTATAAATTGTTATTTCTTTTAAATATATAATAAATTTATCATGTAAATTCCTTTTTTTCCTTTTTTTCCCTCCCCTACCTGCCCTAGAGAAAACTACCATCAGACACACACACACACACACACACACACACACACACACACACAAACACACACCACACACACTGTGTTAAATCATTCTGTACTTACTTCTATTCATCAATTCTTTCTCTGGATGTAGAATAGTGTCTCCCTTCGTATGTCCTTTGTAGTTGATTTTGGTATTTAAAATAATCAAAATGACTTAGTCGCTCAAAGTTGTTCTTAAAACAGTATTGCTGTTGCTGTATACAATGTTCTCTTCATTCTGCTCATTTCACTCTTTATTATTCTGTGCAAGTCTATCCATGGTTTTTCTAAAATCAACAAGCTCATCAATTCTTTTAGTATTCCTTCACAATCAATAGCTTCAGTTTGTTCAGCCATTCCCCAACTGATGGGCATCCTCACAATTTTCAGTTCTTTGCCATCACAAAGAGAATGGCTATAAATATTTTAGAATGTGTAGGTTCTTTTCCTTTTTTCCCTAATCATCTTGGGAAGTAGACCTAGTAGTGATATTGCTGGGACAAAGGTTAAAGGCATTTTAATAACTCTTTGGGCATAATTCCAAATTGCTTTCCAAAATCATTGGATCAGTTCACAGTTCCACCAATAGTGAATTAGTGTCACAATTTTGTCACAACCACTCTAACATTTGTGCTTTCCCATTCAATCATTTTAGACAATCTCATAGGTGTAAAATGATGTCTCAAGGTTGTTTTAATTTATATTTCTCTAATCCACAATGATTTAGAGCATTTTTAATATGACTATAAATTGTTCTGATTTCTTTATCAGAAAACTGCCTGTTCATACCATTTGTCCATTTATCAATTGGAGAATGACTCATATTCTTATAGACTTGACAAAATTCTTTGGTATGAAACTTTTATCTGAGAAACTGTGTATAAAATTTTCCTCCAGTTTTTTGCTTCTCTTCTGATCTTGGCTACATTTGTGTGTTTTTTTTGGACAAAAAATTTTAATTTAATGTAATCAAAATTGTCAATTTTTATAGTTCACTCTGTTTTCTATCTCTTGGTTATTCATACATTTTTCAGCTATCCATAAGTCTGGTATGTAATGTGTTCCATGTTCTTCAAATTTTCTTGTGATATCTCTTTATTTGTAGGTCATATATGCATATTCTTTAACATTTAATTTTTACTTTTTCTCGGTTACATGTAAACCAAGATTTTTAACATTATTTTAAAAAAATTTTAGTTCTAAATTCTTTCCTTCCCTCTCTCATTTCACCCTCCTTGAGAAGGCAAGCAATTTGATATAGATTATACCTGTACAGTCATGTAAAACATTTAAATATTAATCATGTTGCAAAAGAAAATTCAGACCAAAAAACCAAAAATAATAAAGAAAGTAAAAAAATAAAGTATGCTTCAATCTGCATTGAGACTCCATCAGTTTTTTCTCTGGAGGTAGATAGCATTTTTTATTATATGTCCTTTGGAATTGTTTTGGATCATTGTATGAATAAGTCATTGAACAATATTGTCATACAATATTGCTATTGCCATATATAAAGTTCTCCTATTTCTGCTCATTTAACTTTGAGTGAATTTATATATGTCTTCCCAGTTTTTCCTGAAACAATACTTCTTGTCATTTCTTATAGCTCAGTTGTATTCTATCATAATCATATGTCAAAACTAGCTCAGCCATTCCCTAGTTGATGGGTATCCTCTCAATTTTCATTTCTCTGCCACCACAAAAAGAACTTCTGTTAATATTTGTATACAAGTAGATCTTTTTCCTTTTCCTTTGATCTTTTTGGGATATAGACCTAGTAGTAGTATTTCTGGATCAAAGTATATGAACAGTTTTATAGCCCTGTGGGCATAGTTCCAAATTATCCTCCAGAATGGTTAGATTGGGTCACACCAGTGCATTAGTGTCCCAATTTTTCCACCCCCCCAACATTTGTCATTTTCCTTTTCTGTCATGTTAGACAATCTGATAAGTATGAGGTGGTACCTGAGATTTGTTTTAATGTGCATTTCTCTAATCAGTAGTGATTTAGAGTATTTTTTTTTCATGACTATTGATTGTTCTGATTTCTTCTTCTGAAAACTGCCTGTTCATATCTTTGATTATTCTTTGACCAATTGGGGAATGACTCTAATTTTTATAAAATTGGCTCAATTCCATATATATTTGAGAAATGAGGTCTTTCTCAGAGAAATTTGTTATAACTATTTCCACAGATTCTTCTATTCTGTCTAATTTTGGCTACATTAGTTTTGTTTATGCAAAAGATTTTATATTTCATGTATCAAAATTACCCATGTTGTTTCTTATGATCTTCTCTATCTTTTGTTTGGTCATGAATTCTTCCCTTCTCCATAGATCTGACAGGTACTTTTTTCCAAGCTCCCCTAATTTACTTATAATATTATCGATATGTCTAAACCATTTATCCATTTTGACCTTATCTTAGTGTACAGTGTGAGGTGTTGGTCTATACTAGTTTCTGCTAAACTGCTTTCTAGTTTTCCCATCAATTTCTGTCAAATAGAGAGTACTTATCCTAAAAGCTTGGATCTTTGGCTTTATCAAACACTAAATTACTATGGTCATATACTACTGTGTCTTGGGTACCTAATCTATTCCACTTATCCACCACTCTATTTCTTAATCAGTACCAGGTTCTTTTGATGATAACCACTTTCTACTATAGTTTGAAATGTGGTACTTCTAGGCCACCTTCCTTAATGTTATTTTTTTCCCATTCATTCCCTTGATATTCTTGACCTTTTGTTATTCCCAGATAAATTTTATAATTATTTTTATGTATCTCTATCTTTGGTAGTTTGATATAGCATTGAATAAATAACTTAGAATCATCATTTTTATTATATTGGCTTAGACTACCCATGAGCAATGAATATTTTTCTAATTATTTAAATCTGACTTTATTTGCATGACAAGTGTTTTGTGATTGTGTATAATCCTGGGATTGTCTTGGCATGTGCACTCCCAAGTATTTTATATTGTCTACAGTTATTTTTAATAGAATTTTTCTTTCTATCTCTTGCCGCTGGATTTCATTAGTAGTATATAGAAATGTCAATGACTTATGTGGCTTTATTTTATATCCTGCAATTTTGCTGAAATTGTTTATTTTTTCAACTAGTTTTTTTAGTTGATTCCCTAGTGTTCTCTAAGTATACCATCATATTATCATCTGCAAAGAGTAATTGTTTTATTTCTTCATTGCCTTTTTTAATCCTTCAATTTCTTGTTCTTGTCTTACTGCTATAGCCAGTATTTTTGTACAATATTGAATAATAATAATTGTAATGGACATCCTTGTTTCCCCTTTGATTTTATTGGGAAGGCTTCAAGTTTATCCCCATTAACAGATAATATTTGCTCTTACTTTTACCTAGATACTACTTATAATTTTGAGAAAGGCTCCATTGATTTCTGTCTTTCTAGTGTTTTTAATAGGAATGGATGTTGTATTTTGTCAAATATTTTTCTTCATCTCTTGATATAATCATGTGAATTTTGTTGTTTTTGTTATTGATATGGTCAATTATGATAATATTGAACCAAATCTGCATTCTCACGATAAATCCCACCTGGTTGTAGTGTATGGTCCTTGTGACACATTGCTATAATCCCCTTGCTAGGATCTGATTTAAAATTTTTGCATCAATATTCAGTAGGGAAATTCTTTAGTGAAATCATTGATTGTTTCTGTGATTTGTTCTTTGACCCACTTATTCTTTAGAATTCAATTATTTAGTTTCCAATTAAATTTTTACCCACCTTTCCACTGCCCTTTATTGAATGTAATTTTTATTGCATTATGATCTGAAAAGGATGCATGTAATATTTCTGCCTTTCTATATTTGATTTTGAGGTTTTTATATCCTAGTACATGGTCAATTTTTGTGTAGTTCTAATGTATTCTGAGAAAATCTATATTCTTTTATATCCCCATTAAATATTCTTCAGAGGTCTGTCATTTCTAACTTTTCTAATATTCGTTTTACCTCCTTAACTTCTTTCTTATTTATTTTGTGTTTGCATTTATCTAGTTCTGAGAGGAGAAAGTTGAGGAGGTCCCCTACTAGTATAGTTTTGCTGTCTATTTCTTCCTGTAACTCACTTAACTTATCTTTTAAGGATTTGGATGCTATACCACTTGGTACATGTTTAGTATTGATATTGCTTCATTGTCCATAGTACCTTTTAGCAAAATATAGTTTCCTTCCTTATCACTTTTAATTAGATCTATTTTTGCTTTTACTTTGAGATCATGATTGCTACTCCTGCCCTTTTTTTAACTTCAGCTGAAGCAAGATGCAGTCTGATCCAGCCTCTCATTTTAACTCTGTGTGTGTCTCTCTGCTTCAAATGTTTTTCTTATAAACAACATATTGTAGAATTCTGGTATTTAATCCATTCTGCTATCTGCTTCCATTTTATGGGAGAGTTCATCCCATTCACATTCACAGTTATAATTACTGTGTATTTCCCTCCATCCTATTTTTCCTCCTTTTTGTCCTCTCTCTCTTTTCATCCTTTTCCAATCAGCACCAGTGTTTTGCTTCTGACCCCTTCATCCCCTAATCTGTCCTCCCTTCTTTTAGTCATCTCTTTACACAATTCCCTCCCCTCCTACTTCTCTGTACGGTAAGATATATTTCTATGCCCAACTGGTTGTGTATGTTATTCCCTCTTTGACCCAATTCTGATGAGAGTGAGGTTCAAGGAATGCCCACTGCCCATCTGCCCATCTGCCTATCTTCACCTCCAATGTAATAGTTTTTTTCCTACCTCTTCATGTGAGATAATTTACCCATTCTACCTCTCCTTTTCTTCTGCTCCCACTGCAATCCTCTTTCTCCTCTTTTAATTATATTTTTTATGTCACTCTCTCAAAGTCACCTTATACCTGTAACCGCTATGTATACTCCTAACTACAACTAAGAATTAACAGTTCTTAAGAATTACCAGTGTCATCTCATTAAGGGATGTAAACAATTTAGCTTTCTTGAATCCCTTATATTTTCTCTTTCCTTTTTACCTTTTTATTTTTCTCTTGAGACTTGATATTGAGAATTAATTTTTTTGTTCAGTTTGGGTCTTGTCATCAGGAAAGCTTGAAAGCCTTCTGTTTCATCAAGTGACCATTTTTCCCCTTGAAGGACTGTGTTCCATTTCACCAGACAGGTGATTCTTGGTTGTAATACTAGCTCCTTTGCCTTTTGGAATATCATAATTCATGACCTCTGATCCTTTAGTGTTGTAGCTCCTAAGTTTTGTATAATTCTGACTATGGTTCCCTGATACTTGAATTGTCTATTTCTGGCTGCTTGCAATATTTTTTCCTTGACCTGGGAGTTCTGAAATTTGGCTATAATGTTCCTAGGAGTTTTCATTTTGGATTCCTTATACAGAGGTGATAGATAGATTCTTTCAATGTCTATTTTACCCTCTGGTTCTAGGATATCAGGGAAGTTTAAAAAAAAATTCCTGAAGTATGATGTTAGGTCCTCCTTTAGAGCATGGCTTTCAGGTATTCCAATGATTCTTAAATTATCTCTCCTGGATCTATTTTCTAGGTAAGTCTTTTTTTTTTAATGAGGTATTTTACATTTTCTTATTTTAATTTTATTTGATTGATTCTTGATATTTCTTTGAACCATCAGCTTCCACTTGTCCAATTCTACTTTTTTAAAAGTTATTTTCTTCAGTTATCTTTTTCAACCTCTTTTTCCATTTGGCCAATTCTACTTTTTAAGCAGTTGTTTTCTTTAGTGGATTTTTTGTATCTCATTTCCGTTTGGCCAGTTCTACTTTTTAAGGAGTTATTTTATTTTCCCAAGCTCTTGACTCTTTTTTCATGATTCTTTTGTATCATTCTTTTTTTTTTAAATTGTGCTAGGCATTGGGGTTAAGTGACTTGCCCAAGGTCACACAGCTAGTAAGTGTTATGTGTCTGAGACGAGATTTGAACTCAGGTCTTCCTGACTCCAAGGCCAGAGCTCTATCCACTGTGCCACCTAGCTACCCAAAATTAGAGGTAATGATCTAGTTGACTTCTTCTTGTTCTTCTTTTTTAATCCTTTTTTCTTTCTTTGTTAAGCAGTTGGGGTTAAGTGACTTGCCCAGGGTCACACAGCTAGTAAGTGTCAAGTGTCTGGTCTGAGACAGGATTTGAACTCAGGTCCTCTTGACTCCAGGTCCAGAACTCTATCCACTGTGCCACCTAGCTGTCTCCTTTTGTATTGTTCTTATTTCTTTTCCCAGTTTTTCTTATACCTCTTGTATTTGATTTTTTAAACTCCTCTTTGACCTTCTCTAGGAATTCTTTTTGAGCTTGAGTCCAATTCACATTTTTCTTTGGGGCAAGAGGGGCTTTGCACATAGGCATTTTGACATTGTTGTCTTCTGAGTTTTTGTCTTGATCTTCTCTGCCACCATAATAACTTTCTATGGTCAGATTGTTTTTCCCCTCCCCTTTTTCTCATGTTTTCCAGCTTTTCCCCTTTCTTTTAAATTTGAATTCTGTTCCTGAGATGGAAGGGACACTGTCCTAAGCTTCTCGCGCTGGTGAGCTACAGCACTGGCTGTTTGCCTGGTTCTGCGCTGAGGCCCACAGAGGACCCTCATGGTGTGGGATTCCAGCAAATTCACCTGGTGCTGCACTAAGAGGGTGGTGTAGGGTCAGAGGTAGCTGGCAGTTATTGGTACTGCAGCGATCTGGTAGCTTACTTGGTGCTATGTTGAGACACATGAGAGGTCCTGGTGCTGGTGTCTGCCCATTTGCCAAGAGCTACACTGAGGGACGTAAGGGGTCTAGTTACTGGCATCTGCCCATTTGCCCAACACTATGTTGAGTCAAGTGAGGGGACTCAGGGTTGGTGTTTGCCTACTTGCCTGGCATTGCAGTAGTGCTTATTGCCTCTCCTGGCTTGCTGAGATGCTTTATTTCCTGGACTGCGCTCTTCTTTTACCCAAGTGAGACAGACCTTTCCTGCCAACCTTCTATGTTTCTTAGGCAAGAAAATTGTTTCGCCCCATCTTTTTGCTGGTTCTGCCATTCCAGAACTCATTTTGGGGCTCTATTTTGTAGTTGTTTGGAGGTGAATATGGGAGAGTTCAGGTGATTTCCTTCTTAATCTACCATCTTAGCTCCTGTAAGTCAACCCACTCATTCTTTAGGATTAGATTATTTAGTTTCTAGTTAAATTTTTTTTAAATTTTCTCCCTTTTATTTATTTTTAGGCTATACATATATATTCCTATTAAACATATTTTTACATCAGGGATGTTGTAGGTAAGAATTAGAACCAATAGGAGGAACCACCAGAAAGAGGAAACAAAACACAGCAGAAGAAGAAAAAAAATAGTAAATAGTAGGCTTCAATCTGCATTTAAACTCCATAGTTCTTTCTTTGGATATGGATAGCATTTTCCATCATGACGCCTTTGGAGATGTCTTAGATCCTTGTATTGCTGAGAAGGGTTAAGCCTATCAATATTAGTCATCACACAACATGGATGTTACTGTGTACAACGTTCTTCTGGTTCTGTTCACTCAGCTTCAGACCATACAAGTCTTTTCTGGTTTTTCTGAAGTCAGCTTGTTCATCATTTCTTATAGCACAATAGTGTTCCATTACATTCATATACCACAACTCGTTCAGCCATTCCCCAGTTGATGGGCATCCTCTCAATTTCCAATTCTTTGCTACCACAAAAAGAGCTGCTATAAATATTTTTGTACATGTAGGTCCTTTTCCCATTTGTATGATCTCTTTGGGATATAGCCCTAGAAATGCTATAGCTGGGTCACAGGGTATGCACATTTTATAGCCCTCCTGGGCATAGTTCCAAATTGCTTTCCATAATGGTTGGGTCATTTCACAACTCCACCAACAATGCAGTAGTGTTCCAATTTTCCTACATCTTCTGCAACATTTATCATTTTTCTGTTTTGTCTTGTTAGCCAATCTGATAGGTGTGATGTGGTACCTCAAAGTTGTTTTGATTTGCACTTCTCTAGTCAATAGTGATTTACAGCATTTTTTCATATGACTATAGATGGCTTTAATTTCTTCATCTGAGAACTGCCTGATAATATCCTTCGACCATTTATCAATTAGGGAATGACTTATATTCTTATAATTTGACTTAATTCTCCATATATTTTAGAAATGAGGCCATTATCAGAGAGACTGGTTGTAAAAATTCTTTCCCAATTTTCTGCCTTCCTTCTAATATCGGTTGCATTGGCTTTGTTTGTGCAAAAACTTTTCATTTTAATGTAATCAAAGTTATCCATTTTTCTTTCTGTAATGTTCTCTGTCTCCTGTTTGGTCATGAATTCTTCTGTTCTCCATAGATCTGATAGATAAACTATTCCTTGCTCTCCCAGTTTGCTTATAGTATCAGCCTTTATATCAAAATCATGAACCCATATTGACTTTATTTTGGTATATGGTGTGAGATTTTGATCTATGCCTAGTTTCTGTCATACTCTTTTCCAGTTTTCCCAGCAGTTTTTGTCAAATACTGAGTTCTTATCCCAGAAGCTGGTGTCTTTGGGTTTATCAAATAATAGATTACTATAGTCATTGACTACTGTGTGTTGCATACTTAACCTATTCCACTGATCCACCACTCTATTTCTTAGCCAGTACCAAGCAGTTTTGATGATTGCTGCATTATAATACAATTTAAGATCTGAAATGTCTAGGCCACTTTCCCCTGCATTTCTTTTCATTAGTTCCCTTGATATTCTGGACCTTTTGTTATTCCAATGAATCTTATTATTATTTTTTCTAGCTCTATAAAATAATTTTTGGTAGTTTGATTGGTATGGCACTGAACAAATAAATTGTCTTAGATAGAATTGTCATTTTTATTATATTAGCTTGGCCTACCCATGAGCAACTTATATTTTTCCAATTATTTAGATCTGACTTTATTTGTGGGAAAAGTGTTTTGTAATTGTGTTCAAATTGTTCATGGGTTTAGGAGATAGACTCCTAAATATTTTATGATGTCTACAGTAAGTTTAAATGGAATTTCTCTTTCTATCTCTTGTTGTTGGGCTTTGTTGATAATATATAGAAATGCTGATGATTTATGTGGGTTTATTTTATAGCCTGCAACTTTGCTAAAGTTTTTATTATTTCAAGTAATTTTTTTACTTTATTCTCTAGCACTCTCTAAGTATATCATCATATCATCTGCAAAGAGTGATAGCTTTGTTTCTTCTTTGCCTATTCTAATACCTTCAATTTCTTTTTCTTCTCTTATTGCTAAAGCTAATGTTTCTAGTATGATGTTGAACAACAGTGGTGATAATGGACATCCTTATTTCACCCCTGATCTTATTTGAAGTGCTTCTAGCTTGTCCCCATTATGTATGATACTTTCTGAAGGTGTTAGGTAAATGCTATTTATTATTTTAAGGAAGACTCCATTTGTTCCTATGCTCTCTAGTGTTTTTAATAGGAATGGGTGGTCTAGTTAATTTTTAATCTATGCTTCATGACCCACTTTTAAATGTAATTTTTATTCCATTATTGTCTGAAAAGGGTACATTTAATATTTCTATTTTTCTACATTTGATTGTGAAGTTTTTATGCCCTAATACATGGTCAATTTTTATAAAGGTGCCATGTATAGTTGGGAAAAAGATATATTCCTTTCTGTTCCCATTGAGTTTTCTCTAGAGGTCTAGTATATCTAAGTTTTCTAAGGTTCTATTCCTTGACTTTTTTCTTATTTATTTTGTTAGATTTATCTAGCTCTGATAGGGGAAAATTGAGCTTTCCCACTAGTAAAGTTTTCCTGTCTGTTTCCTCCTACAATTCATTTAACTTCTCCTTAAAAAATTTGGATGCTATGCCATTTGGTGTTTATATGTTTAGTATTGATTCTTTGTCCATGGTTCCTTTTTAGCAAGGTGTAGTTTCCCTGCTTTTCCTTTTTAATTAGGTTCATTTTTCTTTTTGCTTTGTCTGAGATCATGATTGCTACCACTGCCTTTCTTATTTCAGCTGACGCATAATATATTATGTTCTAGCCTCTTACTTTAACTCCATGTGTGTATCTCTGTTTCAAGTGTGTTTCTTGTAGGCAACATATTGCTGAATTCTAATCTATTCCACCATTTGGTTCTGTTTTATGAATGAGTTCATCCCTTCACATTCATAGTTATCATTATTAACAGTAGATTTCCCTCCATCCTATTTTCTTCTCTTTATCTTTCTCTCTTTCTTTATATCCTATTTCTTCTCTAAAGTCTGTTTTTGACCATTGCCTTATTTTACTGCCTCTCTTTTTCAACCTCCCTTTTACATTATTCCCTTTCCCTCCTACTTCATTGTTGGATAAGACAGATTTGCATTACCATTTGAGTATGTATATATAATTTTGCTCTTTAAACCAATTTAGGTATAAATGAGGTTCAAGCATTGCTTGCCCCCCCATTTTCCTCTCTACTATAAAAACACTTCCTTGTGAACCTTTTTTATGTGAGACAATTCCCCCCATTCTTCTCTTTCCTTTCCCCTTCTCCTAGGGCATCTTTCTTTCTCACCTATCCATTTTTAATATCATCCCTACATCAACTCACTCTCACTTTCTAAGTGGAATCCTCCTAACTGCTCTAATAATGATAAAGTTCTTAGAGGTTACATGTATCATCTTCTCATAAACAGTTTAGCCTTGAATCCTTTTATGGTTTCTCTTTCAGGTTTACCTTCTTATACCTCTCTTGAGTCTTGTATTTGAAAATCAGATTTTCTATTCATTTCTGGCCCTTTCATCAGAAATTCTTGAAAGGCCTTTATTTTGTTAAATATTATTTTTCCCTTGAAGTATTATACTCATTTTTTGCTGGATAGGTTATTCTTGGTTACAATCCCACCTTTTTTGCCTTTCAGACTATCACATTCCAAGTCCTCTGTTCCTTTAACATGGAAGCTGCTAAATCTTGCGTGATCCTGAGTGTGGCTCCATGGTTTTTGAATGTTTTTTTTTTTGTTTCTTTGTTTGTTTGTGGCTGCTTGAAGTATTTTCTCTTTGACATGGGAGCTATAGAATTTGGCTGTAATATTCCTGGGAATTTTCATTTTTGGATCTCTTTCAAGTGGTGATCAGTGGATTCTTTGAATTTTATTTTACCCTCTGGTTCTAGGGTATCGATAATACTTGATAATATATTGAAATATGATATCTGGGTTCTGTTTTTGATCATGCTTCTCAGTTAGTTCAATAATTCTCAAATAATCTCTCCTTGATCTATTTTCTAGGTCAATTACTTTTCTGATGAGGTATTTCACATTTTCTTCTATTTTTTTCATTTGTTTGACATTGTTTTATTATTTCTTGCTGATGCTACTCTTTCAAGCTCTGTTCCCTGGGATGCAAAGTGATACGGTTCCTCAGGGCCTTTGATCCCTTGTGACCAAAACTGATACTGCTTCTCAGGGCTCCTGTTCCCTCTTGATCAAAAGTACTCCTCTGTACCCTTGAACTATTACTCAGAAGTAAAGATAGGCAATGGAGTTGCCAAAAACATCTGTCCTTTCATCTAGCTAGTGCCAGCACAGGGGTACCCTGTAATCTCTTTCTGACAAGGTGCCCGGTCTGCTTACCATTTTAGGCTTGAGACCTCTGGGAGTTCATGCTGCTTTTGCCCTCCTTCCCCCCACCTAGTCTTACCATTAACCAGTGTTTCATCCTTGTGGACTCTAGGCCAGTCTCCACCCCTATGTCACAAATCTTTGTGTTTCCAATCTCATCACAGCACCTTACAATCAGGTTTCCAACCCCCAACCCTCTATTTTCCAACCTTGTAAGTTTTCTTGGGCTGGAAGGTTATCTCACTCTGACCTTTTGTTGTCTCTGCCACTCCTGAATTCAATTTGAATCATTATTTTAAAGTTGAAAGGGAATGGTAACCTAATATTTCAAACCATTTGTTCAACTGTTAAGTGTCTTGTATTTTTTGCAGTACAATTTTCTCCCTGGTAGCTTTTGCTCCAAATATTTTCTTCTCAGCATTGCATCTACTGTGTTGTGCATGGAGTGAAAAGAGATTAGAGCAGACTTAAATGGCTCCCACAGTTAGCCAAGCAAACTCTTATGAAACTGGGCACTTGTAGGCAGAGTTTGTATAAGCATAAGACTATCATATCTCCATGCTCCCTGTCCTTGGAAAAGTGCAAATAGTAGATAATATTTCACAAGCCACTAGGTCAAATCATTAACTCATCTATTCATTGATCAAATATTAATTGTTTTCTTTATACAAAAACAGTTTGGCGTAATATAAGAACTTGACTTGGAGACTTGGTTTTAATTCTCTACTCTGAACCTGTCTGTATAAAACTATGAGTGTCATTTAATCTGAAATCCATTAAATGGGGATAATCATTCTTAATCTCCTATATCATAGGGTTCCCATAACAAAAGTGCTTTATAAGCTTTAAAGCACTACAGGACTGATGGTACCAATCACTAAACTACAGGAAGTTAGGAGAAAGTGTACAGGAAGAGGGAAAGGTGCTGAGTTTTGGGGGCATAAGTTGAATCCAAAGTTGGATCCAAATTTCACCAGCTGAAGTGTATAGGAAGTGGAGGTATCGAGTATTGATGGCTTTCTCTAGGAATCTGGGAGTCAGGGGAAAGAAAGAAATAGGATAGTACAATAAGGGAATGACAGACCAAGGAGAGGTTATTATTATTATTATTTTAAGGATAAGAGAGACCAGAGCATTTTTGTAGACATTAGAGGAGCCAGTAGGAAGATAGAGATGAAATGGAATGATTGATGTGACAAACTGTTTGTAGAGAACAGAGCTGTATAATGGAATCAAGGATGCAACTAGAGGGATTTAGACTTTGCAAAGAGGAGGGCCATTGTATACAGGCATACACTGGAGGTATAGTAGATTTGGTTCCAGACCACTACAATAAAGCAAATGTCACAATAAAGTGAATCACAAATTTTTTTTTGTTTCCCAGTGCACATAAAAGTTATGTTTACACTATCTTGTAGTCCATTAAGTGTTCAATAGTATTATATCTTAAAAACCCCGATGTATATGCCTTAATTAAAAATACCTTGTTGCTAAAAAGTGTTAACCATCATTTGATCCTTCAGCAAGTTGTAATCTTTTTTTGCTGGTGGAGGGTCTTTCCTTGATGTTGATGGCTGCTGACTAATAAGGGTAGTGGTTCCTGAAGGTCAGAATGGCTATGGCAATTTCTTAAAACAAGATAACAAGGAAGTTTGCCTTATCAATTGACTCTTCCTTTCACTTGAACACTTAAGGGGCACTGTAATTATTAACTGGCCTAATTTCAATATTGTTGGGTCTCAGGGAATAGGTAGGCCAGAGAAGAGGGAGAGACATGGGGGATGGCTTTTTGGTGGAGCAGTCAGAACACAAACAATGTTCAACAATTAAGTTCACTGTCTTATATGAGCATAGTTGTGATGCCCCAAAACAATTACAATACTAACATCAAAGATCATTGATCACCATAACAGATATAATAATAATGAAAACACTTGCAGTATGAGAATCACCAAAACGTGATTCAGTGAGCCCAGGTAGTTGGGAAAATGACAATGATAGACTTTTTTTGATGTAGTTTTTAATGCCAAAAACTTCAATTTGTAGAAAAACAAAAGAAAACAAAAACAAACATCAAAACCAATATCTGCGAAGTGCAATAAAATGAGGTATGCCGGTACTCTAAGACTGGAACAAAGAAAAATATGCTGGGTAAAGATATAGAGGAATCTCGATGTAGGGGAGAAAGGGGTTCATGAGAGGTGTACTTGATTTTCTTGGTAAAATTAGGAGGAGAGTTGATCTGCTGAGAAAGACAGGGGTGGGAATGATACTGGAATCTTGAGGAGGGGAGGAGCCTATGATAGTGATTATGAGATTGAGAAGAGGAAGTCAGGGAAGAACACTCAATCAGGGAAAAACAAAAGTATTGCCAAACAGCAGTAAAGGTCTGGTTGAGATTAGATAGCATGAATTCAGGTTTAAGGTTGGGGTTGTAGTGGATCCATTAGAATGCCTGTATGATTTCTTCCAGCACTATTCAGAGTATCAATCAATCAATAAGTATTTATAAAGGGCTTATTATCTGCTAGACACTGTACTAGGGGCAAGGGAATGCAAGTGCAAAGAATGAAATAATTCCTACTTAAGGTTACATACATAAAATAAGCTTACTTTCTCATGAGGGAGACAGTAAATTCATGTAAAATATATTCAGTATGGAGTTTATACATATATATGTATATATATGTACACACACACATAAACACACACACATATACACACACACATATACCTACAAAGTAGGTAAATACAAGGTGCTTTGGGACTGAGAGCACTATCAGTTGAAGGGATTGGGAAAGGCATTGTGGGAATTGTGCCTGAGCTACATCTTAAAGGAATTGGTGAATTACGTGTGGCAGACGTAAGGGAGGCTGGGGTAGTGGAGTACATTCTAGGCATAGGAGACAGTAGGGGTGACCCCATATTGAGGACTAGTTGGGTATGAATAGAAAGGACAAAGAAGAAAATCATTTAAAGTTGGAGACCAGTGTTTAATTGAACCGATAGAGCGCTGAGCATGGAATCAGGAAGACATGAGCTCAAATACACCTGAACATTATGTGACTCCAGGCAAGTCACTTACCCTCTGTTTTCCTCAGTTTCTGCAATTGTAAAATGGGGGTAATAGCTCTTACTTTGAAGGGTGGTTGCAAAGATCCAATGAGATAATATTAGTAAAGTGCTTATCACCATGCTTGGCACATAGTAGGAGGTTAATAAAGATTTATTTCCTCTTTTCACCCATTAACTCTTTGTAGTCCTAGTACCAAAGTGCTTCGTTTATAGTAGATAAGTTCTTAATAAATGTTTGAATTTAATTGAGCTCAAAAATTTCCTCTTCAGTAACTAGTAATTATCTGCCCTCTCCCGAAATTATCCTGGACTGGGATTTTCCATGGCAACCTGTATGACCTGGAATAAATCACTTAATCTCTCTGAGCTATCCTTTAATCCTTTAACAAATCTGAAATATGCAGGGTTTAGATTAGATTGACTCTAAGGTCTTCAATCTATGATCCTTTGAAATAAAAAGCATAATTTTGTTGTAAATATGCTGGTGTCTGTTAATGGAAGACAATGAATTCTGGAAAATATATATGTGATTTCTATTTTCCCTATTTCCTCTAGATTTGCTTTTCATAGTTGGAAAAGTTGTAGATAATTTGTAGTTTCCAAAGTCTGAGAATAATAGTAATTACTTGCATTTATATAGTATGTTAAGGGTTGATAAACATTTTACCAGTATTACTTTATTGTATCCTTACAACAAACCTAGGAGGTGTTATTCTTATTCCCATTTTACACATGAGGAAAATAAGGCAAACAGAGATCAAGTAACTAACCCAGGGTTATACAGATATTAAGCGTCTGAGGTAGCATTTGAACTCAGTTCTTTCTGATTATAAGTCTAGTTCTTTATCCATTGCACTAACTAGCTGTAGGATACAGTTGTAAAAAGCAAGGAGAGTTTAGGGGCATTGATTTCAGGAGAAAATGATGAGGAAAAGAGGAGGAAAGTTTGTTATCCTCTCCCCTTTTATTTCTCACCATATGGATGTAGATCCTAGCCCTGAACAATACTCATAGCTTATTACTTATCAAATTTCTTTAACTGTAAGGTCTGGTTTCAGGATCTGCAGAGAATATGACTTCGCTGCCCGACTGATCTGACTATATGTTAGTGCATCTTTTCATACTGTTAATTCAATTCAGCAAATGTTTACTGCCTAGCAGTGTAAGTGCCAATCAAAATCATCTCATATGAAATTTAATGAGATAGCATGTGTCAAATGATTTGTAAGAATAAAACTGCTAATTATTACATTGGTGGGTAATAAATATGTGTCGATGAATTAATTTGCTATGGGTAGCCAGCCTCAAATCTATATGCTTATACTTCAGGCAAGGGTGTTTTGGGATTTCAGTTTTGTTGATCTTCTTTCTCTGGTCAGATATAGTAGCTTCATTTAGAACAGTAAATTCTCATTTATCCTATATTGCTCATGACTGAAGGGATCTCCATGTTACTTTTCCGTGTACCTGAAGATTACCTTTTCAACTACCAAGCATTCCTCCTCCCCCACCTGCAACTTTTGTGCAATCTTTCTCAAATGATTTTATTGATTGGACTTCTTTCATAAATTTGGGAGTGGGAGCAGAGGTCTTAATGGGTGATTTCATCAATGTAGCACATTCCTAGTGTGGAAACTTCCTCCAAAAATGCAGATCAAGAAGCAGCTACATGCATGGTGCAATGGATAGAGCTCTGGTCTTGGAGTCGGGTGGACCTGAGTTCAAATCTGGCCTCAGATACTTGACACTCATTAGCTGTGTGACCCTGGGCAAGTCACTTAACCCCAATTGCCTTACCAAAAAGCAAAAAATAATAAAAATAATAAAAATGCAGATCAACAACTCATCTATAACTTCTAAGTTGCTCTGTGAAGAAACACATAGTAGTTAGCTAGACTTGGAGTGAAGAAGAAGTATGTTCAGATTTAGCCTTGACACATTCTAGCTGGGTGACCATGATAATGTTGCTTAACCTCTTATTGCGCCAAACCAATAGTCAATATTTAACAAACATTTTAGTTGTTCTCAGTCATGTTTGACTCTTCATGACCCCATTTGGTGTTTTCTTGTCAAAGATACTGGAGTGGTTTGCCATTTTCTTCTCCAGCTCATTTTACAGATGGGGAAACTGAGGCAAACAAGGTGTGCCAAGGGTCACACAGCTAGTAAATGTCTGAGTCAGGTCTTCCTGATTCCAGGCCCAGCACTCTATTCATTGTGCCATCTAGCTGCCCAAACATTTATTAAGAACCTACTATGTGCCAGGCATTGTGCTAGGGAAACACAAAAGAAAGAAAGTCCTGTCCCTTAAGGAGCTTATAATCTAGTGGGGGAAGGCAATACACAAAATGAAGCTGAAAAGTGTGAGTAGGAAGGGGAAAAATGGGGTAGAGGGTACCTTGCTCTGTGACATGATATTCTAGGATATGAAACCATTACATTGGTATTCTTCTTGAAAATGAAGAGTTTAGCTGGAGAGTTGAGACCTCTACAAAAGAAGGCTTTGGGAGGAATTTATTGCTCTGCCCTCCAGACCTTCAGACGGAGGGGAGAGGCGGTGAGTATCAAAGCAAAATCAATCTCCATAATGACGAAAACATTTAAATACACAAATACATTCTATCACATATTAAACTGCAAGCTCCATTTCTGAAAATTTATTTTTGTAATGTAAATATTAACTTTAACAAGTGTAAGTGGTGAGAAGAGAAAGGACTACATTTCCAAAGATGCCTGGGCCTGAATATAATAGGCCGGGTTGAAGCAGGGCAAGATGTTTCCCAATGTGACTCTACCTAAAGTTGAATTACCATTGGGAGAATAAGTTCTTCATCCCCTGTGAGGTCTATAGGTCCATAATGTTGGTTGATTATATTGGGGGATTAAGGGAAGATAGTTACATGCTGGAGATTTGATGACAGTTACCACAGGGCTGTTTTATGAAAGGTGGAGAGCCATGATGAGAATTCATGAAAAGTGCAAACAGCTGGTCAAGCAGCTAGTTGCTTGACTGTTCATTTTTTTCCTGATTAAATGTTTTGCTGTCATATTTTCCCTTGCCTGGATATGTTAGCATGGTGCACAATCAAACAGTTAGACATGAGCTAACTTTAAGTTCTCACTTTTCTGAGTAGTGGCAAAGTGAGCCAGACAGGTGATTTACTGTTGAGTTAGCCATGAAACTGAGCTGAATTTGGAGAATGTCTAAAGATACCTTGATTACAGGCTATACAAAATAAAACTAAACTGTTTGCTCCCATGTACCCTTCTAATCTCTTTTATTTCTTTTTTATTTTCTTACTATTATTATTATTATTTTTTTACATTGTTCTAGTCAATGCATATGGGAAGGTAGGTGGTACAGTGGACAGAGTGCCAGTCCTGGAGTCAGGAAGAGCTGAATTCAAATCTGGCCTCATCCACTTACTATGCGATGCTGAGCAAGTCACTTCACCCTGTTTGCTTTAGCTTCTTCATCTATAAAATGAGCTGGAGAAGGAAATGGCAAACCACTCCAGGATTTTTACCAAGAAAATCTCAAATGGGGTCATGAAGACTCAGACACAACTGAACAGCAACAAAAGTCAGTGCATATATATTCAGGGTTACTTCATTTAAGTCTTTTAATATTTTTGGTAGTCTTCATATTTTAAGTTTCTTACAGCACAATAATATTACATCACATTTGTCTTTCACAATTAATTCAGCCATTCCTCAACCTTTGGGCACGTATTTCTCTGTTTTCTTGAACAGAGGACATTGAATCTAATCAGGACTGCTCTGTGTAGTCCTTTCTTGATGATTCAGGATCATCGGTCTTGCCACACAACACAATAAAGGATATTTAATATAGCTTGAGATTTACTTAATTTTTTTTCTGTCTCTCTCCTCCATGTCAGCTCATTCCTGCTGCTGTCTTTGTGCCTATTTCTGACAGTCTCACACTCCCCCCTTTAGTTTATTAGTTCTAATATTCTTCTGTGTAAGGAAAGTGAGAGCCAAGTTTAAGGTCTGCATAGTGAATAAAGGTCAGAAAGACACCGAGTGAGGGGAAGAGGAGCAAAGTGCATGGTTTTAGTGCCGAGAATTTGTTATAGTTTATTTCAAGAGTCCAGAAGCCTTTTTGGGTCCATGCTTTTGGAAACTGCTAAGAGACTGACCTCTTGAAAAATGATGTGTTGCCAGATTGGTGTTTTGGTCTCTGCTCCTGAGAAGTTTCCTTTTTAGAAAAGGAATAAATTGAGTCTTAAAAGTATGCTCTGTCTCACTCTCTCTCTTCTTTGTCTAAAGGCATAAAAGCTCTAAAGAGAGCTTGAATTATTAGAAGCATGTTCTGTACCTTATTTCCCATAACTTTGCCCTGGAAAATGCAGTCTGGTGGAAACCAGGTTAAATGACAGTCTGAGTTTAGTGTGATATTTGGAATCTGAGGAAAAGCTGATCATCTATCACAAACTAGCAAGAAAACCAAATAGATAATGCAAGAGAATGGAGGCTGAGCTCAGCAGAGTTTGCTCTGGGTAGTGCTCAGTTACTTAGTTTTACTAAGTGCCTCGTACTGTTTGTCCTGTGCTTTGTTTTCAGTAAAATCTAAAATGCCTTTTCCCCAAGCACCTTTTTTCCTCCCTTCGTTTAACCCCTGTATGCATGTATTCCCAAGAAATCAAGTCCACATGTTTCTTATTCATTTACACTTAACTCATCAGAATGTTTCTGGTAAGCACTCTGCCACATTCAAGTTTTATGAGCTGCTTTTACGATCCTGTTTCCTTTGAAAGAGAATGTCCTATACTGCTAACGAAAAGGGGAACTTGAGCCTGGAAGTTTGGGTTTTGGTGCTAAACTTGGAATGAATTTGTGAAATGTGAATGGACTCTAAACTTAGCACAGATGCTGTTCTGTCCTCAGGGAAGAGTCTTCGGTATTTACTCATGCTGTTTCTTCTTTCTTTTACCTGGTATTTTCTCAGTAAAATTCGAGTAGGGGCAGAGAAAGAAAGAGAGGTAATACTTTTAGAGTATCGGAGTTTGACCCGCTGTAACCTTTGGCAACATTTATGAGTCTAATCTTTGAGACTCCTATGTAACCCATGGCCCAGCACCTCATGTGACGAGCTTTCATAGACTTAGTCTAATCTCCGAGTTTTCTCTCAAACGATTCTCTTTGGCTCATTTTGCCCCTACCAAGATTTCTTCTGGGGTATTCTGGAATGTAACTGTTGTCCAGGTTTTCATAGATGTGGTTAGAAGGGTTTCCGGTTCTGATACAATCACCCAAGATAACAATGAATATTGTTTACAAGACAACCTTGATTTTATGCCACAGAAAATGCAGAAATAACTCTAAGTAGTTAACAAACAATAGATACATTTTTTTTCTCTTTAGTGAGTCTTATGTTTCCCCCAGATTCCTAGGGCCACTGTGGTTTATATATCATCCAAAGCTACATAAACACGGTTACCATAGAGGTAACCAACCAACATTCAGGTGAATCCTGCTGTCATCCAGGTACCTATACAGCCTTATGACATCACCCTAAAGGTTTGGTTTTATATAAAAGGAAAAGAAACTTGTGTTTCTAAGGTGGTAATTTTCTTCCCACAGAAGCTACACTGCCCGAATATCTCACAATAAAAGCAGAAGGCAAAATCCAGGAGGTTTTGCTCCCCTGTATTATAGCTCAATCTTTCACTTTTCTTTTAGCTTTGGGATCCACATGTGTGACAGTTTTCTTTCTAAGATGCTAGAGTTGTCCAAGAATTCTTTCTTCTGTCTTAACTAAACTGGATCTCATAACTCTCTTCTTGGGTTTTCTTAGAGGGCAAATCTTGAGGCTATCAAACTTTCTAACTGCCCAAGGAATTCTTCTTCTATACAGGAGTCTCTGGTCTAGGAATTGGTCACAGAACTTTCCTTTCAGGTCCAGGGTTGAGAACATGAACAACAACCAGAAGCCTTTGCTCCAAGGAGTCATAACTAGTTACTAGGGAAAGTTGTGCACCTGCACAGATTTAGTCTCCACCATGACTCCCTTGCTTCAGGACCCAAGTCCACTTTTAGCTCTGTTGCTTTGAGGCGTCTTACCATCCCACCACCAAAGACCAACTCTAACTGAACCTATCTTTAGGGCCAACACAGAAGTGCATGACCCGAGATAGAGTCAACCAATTCATTCTTGATTGAGTCACAGCCACCTCAGCCAATCATTTAATCTCTGGTAAATGAGACGTAAAGTGGTATCTGCATCATCAGTGAGACATAATTAGGAATACTACATTCAATGTTCCTCATTCCTCTCAAGTTAGTTAATGAGAATGTTTATATCCTCCACAGGATGATAGAAAGGTTCACTACCCTAGCAGCTCCTGAAGTTAATTAAAGAACTTCCTTGATCAACCCCTATTTTCACTTCCATTAACTAAGTGAAAATGAGAAGATTGATTGACACTGAAGTTTATTTGATATCTGCATCTGCTCAAATTTGTTCCTTGAGTAATTATTTGCTTTCCTTCCCTAAAAGTGCAGCTTTGCAATTATCAAGGAGTCTCTAAAAAGACAATTTGACATATGATTGTGTTTATGAGCGAAGGATGTCAAGTAATTTTAAGTAATTGAGATTTTCTTCTCTCCTTTCACCCCAAATTTGAAGCTAGCTTTTTGGTTCCTTCTTAAATTCTTCAGTCTTCTTACACTTTAATCCCTTCTATGAATTCTACAGTTCAGCTATACTGGACTATTGTTTTTCTTTGTACATGACCTTCTATCTCCCATCTCTCTGCCTTTATATTGGCTATCACCTACGTCTGGAATGCTCTCCCTCTTCACCTCTCCTCTTTCACTGAAACAATGAATACTTTTTCAACATCAGTATTTTTTTTATGATTCTGTGTAAATTCAAGTAAATTTAATTTTTTCTGAAAAATTAAAGTTGTTGGTTGCCTATAGGACAGTGGAAATGTGTAGGCTGACGCATATTAACAATGAAAAATTTCATAGAAGTGGCATCTATTAGTTTATCAGTGAAATATATTGTCATGGAGAGAGTATAAGGGATAACTCATGGAGAGCCCATGTGTTTCATTGGAACCATCAAATGTTAAGAGATCTAGACAAGGCCCACAACATCATTGGATGGAAGAGAGGCATAGGTTGTAAGCAGCATAGTTAAAAGTAGTGCCTGCTTCAATTAAATCATAGGGTCATCAAAGTATTCCACTTGAAGAGGACTAGCTCATATGCTAACTGATGGTCAAGATGGAAATAGATCCCTGACAGGTTAACACAAGGAGCTGGATATAGCAAGATGAAAATTAATAGAAAGAAATCTACAATTCTTCCCTTAGATTGAAAAACAACAACAACTAGCTTTACAAGTATAAGATTATAGAGGAATGATTATGTCATAGTTTATACAGAAAGATCTAGTGAACTGAAAATTCAAAATGAGGTACTGGTATGATACGAAAGCCTGCAAGGTTAATATTAACCTGGGATATATTAAGAAGGGACAGGGCAAGGGTGTTGATGGACTTACTGGATACTGCCTTGCTCAGATGCCATGCCTAGAGTGCTGTGTCCAGTTCTAGAAGCAACAGTTTAGGAAGGACATTTACCAACTGGAGTTCATCTTAAGGAAGGGGGCCAGGGTAATGAGAGGACTGGAGACTTTGCCTGGTTCAAGGAACTAGATCTCAATTCTTAGCCTGGAGAATAAAAGACAGGGAATAAAAGAGGGAATGATAGCTATCTTCAAATATTTGAAGAACAGTTGTTGGAAAAGATAATGGACTTGTTCTATTCAGCCCCAGAAGTCAGCAAATGGTAGAAGGTACAGAGAAGCATATTTGTATTTGATCTGAACAAACACTTATTTAAAAATTGTAGCTGTCTCAAAATAGAATAGACTGACTTGGAAGGTAGTGAGTTCCCTGTCATTGAAATTTTTCAAGCAGAGGTTAGATGTCTACTTGTCAGAAATATTGTTGGAGCTGACTTTTATTTACACACAAGTTGAGCAGCCTTTGTAATTACTTCCAAATCTGACATTTTGATGTATTTGGGGATTTAGTCACTAACTTAAGTGACTGAAGTCACTTAAGTATCTTCTTAACCTCTTTCTTTGGCAGCTATGATTTGACATAATGCAAGAAATTTATTCATGAATATATATGAATAGTATCACAAGAGATAGAGAAGAAAGGAGAATATTCTACCCAGATTCTTGTACTTAGAAGGAAAGTTTGTATAAAATGTAATATTCCTAGAACTGAGTATTTGTATCTCATGAAAAGTGGGGATAAAGACGAAAGTATTGAAAGCCCTTAAGTGATAAAACTTGCCCAAGACCATGTACCACATCTTCTAACTTACTGGGCCTCCTGCCTTCTAACTAATTTAGTTAGCTACGATAGGAAAAATTTATGAAACTAGAAAAGGATTATACTAGGTGACATCTAAAACCTTTTCTTATATTTTGTGATTTGGATACTTTCATGGATACTTCTGTCTGATCCTTGTAAGAACAAAGATACCAGGACTTACATAGCTACTTCTCTGTTATCCTTATAGAATCCATATAACTCTCTTCTGTTTTCTGTTAGTTTGCTGAGATTGTTTTTGAGTGTAAGACAATGAGTATGTGAGTGTGAGACAATGAAATAGTAGGAAAAGGGAGTATACTAGGGAAAATATGATGCCCTGATGTTGTATAAGGGGGAAAAAATTGAGATTGTTAACAACAATTACACATGCAGACTTTTGTATGACCTTGGAACATATTACTTACAAGAGAGCATAGTATTATTTTTGTGTTTCCCCAAATACCTATATACACACACACACACACACACATTTAATTTGTGGACCTTTTAAGAAGAAATAACACGATGAATTGTATCTAGGAAAAATGGGAGAAGAGCAGCTTAATACTATGGTTTTGCCCACTGATTTCACTCTAAGAACTGACCACCTGTGGATTTTTTTTTTCATTATTTTTTCATAGTACGGGGAAATCAAAAGTGTGAGCTGAACTGCCAAGCAATGGGCTATCGCTTCTACGTGAGGCAAGCTGAGAAGGTCATTGATGGCACTCCTTGTGACCAGAATGGCACATCCATCTGTGTATCAGGGCAATGCAAGGTAAGTGCCTATACCACCAGATTTGAGAAGGAGGAGGAAGAAGTCATCTTGGGTCCTGTCTGCTCTGTGGCTGTTGATGGTTTTGAGTTACTACAAGTTGAGTCTCTAATCTCTCTTACCAGGGGGATTCTTCTTTTGTTGTGGGACATAGGGAGGGGTGAGGGAGAAAGCACCTACATCTGTGCCTCTAACCAATTTCAAGACTTTGGCTTAGGAGCGGCCCTAGCCTCTCTAGAGCTTCTCCCTTTCTAGTGTTGGTATTCTGTTTGCTGAGCCCAATGGAAATGGACTAAATGTCTCCTGCACAGTCACTCACTCCTTTGCTTGAGGCTCATGAGATAGAAGGTATCTTCTCTTTGAGGCATGACTGAAAGTAGTTAATGGCTTGGAGAATCTAGCATTGTCATTCTAAATGAAAGGCTTGGGATGATTTATCATGCCTAGCCTCCCGTGGACAAGGAAGATTCCAGAATGAAAACTGCCTACTCTCTTCTGCCTTATAGAGCTGAAGATATAATTTAAATAGGAAATGTATTTCAAGCATTTTTGTTGTTGAAGTATGTCATAAGAATATCACTGTAACTCTCCATGTACATTCCAAGCTCAAAAAGGAAAAAAAATTGAAGTAATGGCAGTTTCTCTAGGTTCTTCTTACATTTCATTTCACTTTCATAGAATGGACTATTTTCTTTAAAATGTGACTCTTGACTGAGATAATACTCCAGAGTTTTGTTAATTGGGGTTGGTGAATCTGTTTTCCTGGCAGTGATTAGAAATTCATCAGAGTAACTAAGGGTTAGCAAGTTAAATTACTATTTTTTGCAATCATGTAAAACATTTCCATATTAGTCATTTTGTACTAGAAGATTTGAATGAAATAAAGTGAAAAATAGCATGCTTCAGTCTGTATTCAGACAATATCAGTTCTTTTATTTTAGAGGTGGATAGTATGTTTCATCCTTAGTCTTTTGGGATTGTCTTGGACCATTGTATTACTGAGAATAGCTAAATTACTATTTTTGAATAGACTAAGATTCTAACCTAGTTACACAATACCATAGCTGTTATGGACTGCTATATTTGTATGTAGAATATCACAATGTTTGACATCAACATAGCTGAAGAATTTGATTTATTGGCCCAAAGAGTGAGTCCTGTTCGAGCTTATACCAGGTATAGGATCTAGGGTGGCCAGTGGCCTTCCCTGGTGCCCTCTAAGGTCTGATGGGAATGTGATACTATGGGACCAGGGTTGCTTAAAATTCTTAGATATAGGAGTGGTGAAAGAGTCCAAGAATGACAAAGGACAAAGAGGTATTCAAAATATAGCGAAGTGTTTGATAATGAGAAATCAATTAGATTTGAATGTAAGATGTGTGTATATGTTTCCCAGGTAGGTTATATGTATGCCTATATGGGTTTGTCAAAATATGGCTCACAGGGAGATATGAATATATATCCAAGGGATACTTTTATTCTGACCCAGAAGGGAGCAGGATATTATGGCCACAAAACTGGCCTTCTCTGCTCTCCTCAGAGAAAGGGTATAAATGAAAATTCTATCTGTCTACTCCACAAAATATTTGCTAGTCATTAGGAAACCATATTTAGGTTCACACCATTTCCTGATCACTGTCCTTTAATTGGGAAGGAGTGCCCTAAAGCATATGCAAAAGTTTAATTTTCTTCCTACCAGATCACAGTTAAACAAAGGCTAGCACAGGTGAATGACAAATAAACAGATTTGTCTAAACTTATAGCAAACAGAAATCAGAGAAGTTATACAGATTAAAATAGTAATACTACAGAATGCACAAAGTGAATGAACTTTCCCACTGAAAGGAAAATATGAAAGAGGGAAAGAGAGAGAGAGAGAGAGAAAGAGAGAGAGAGAGAGAGAGAGAGAGAGAGAGAGAGAGAGAGAAGAGAAGAGAGAAGAGAGAGAGAAGAGAGAGAGAGAGAGAGAGAGAGAGAGAGAGAGAGAGAGAAGAGAGAGAGAGAGGAGAGAGAGAAGAGAGAGAGAGAAGAGAGAGAGAAGAGAGAGAGAGGAGAGAGAGAGAGAAGAGAGAGAGAGAGAGAGAGAGAGAGAGAGAGAGAGAGAGAGAGAAATTGTGTTCTCACCTAAGTGGAAATTCCCTGTGATCTCTGTGTGGTGAGCTAGACATAGGAACATGCTCATACTAGTAGCTTCTCCACATGTTGACTTCTTTCAAAGTCTTTCTTTTCCTCTGGGGATTTTTCCCTGAAGAAAACCTAGAATCACATCTATCCACTCTCAAAGCTGGAAGCCAAAAGAAGGAGCCCTTCTCTCTCAAGCTGTGGCCAACTCAGTCCCTTATGCAGGCACAGAGCACTGAGTAATTATTCTCTCCATCAATGACAAGTGTCTTATGGAAATGCCCAGTTTTAAGCCCTGAGTTATGTGAGAATTGAGGTGGTAACAGGCCAGCACCGCAATATGTGTAGGTGAAAGGAGAAGTCTGAGTTTGTTCAAAGAACTGGTTGTGTTATTTCACTGAGTGAACTGAGGTTCCCTATGGGCTTTTAAGTTGGGGTGCATTAGATTAACACTCCCCCGATCCCCTATGGCTTATACTGTAAGATACCCATGTGTCAATGCCTTAACTTCCTGAATAGGAAGTAACTGAGTTATGGATGGAGGCAGACAGAATGAATCACACTTTAATTTAAAAACAGAAAAACAACCTTTAAATATGGAGAAAACTGGCTGCGGGACAATGCAACAAATAGACATTCTCATTTTTTCCTCAATTTTTGAATAAAATTCTTAAAATAAAAAAAGAGAGAATACCTTCCAGTAATTGGCATTTATTATTTGACAATGTTTGTGGCATCTTTGGTAAGTAAAACTGTGGGAAAAAAAACTGTGGAAATATTAGAGAAGATCAAATGAAAGACAGTTTGGTGTAATAGAAAGTACACTAAACAAGAGTGCATGAGCTTTGGCTTCTAATCTTGACTCTGACTAATTACCATTGTGGCTTTGAATAAGTCAGCCCTCAAGGCCTATGTGACTTCATTTTGTAAAATGTAGTAGGGCAGAATTGGGCTAGAGCAATCTCTAAGGTCCCTTCAAATAGAATTCAAACTTCATTCCACTGAGTTAAATTAAATTTTAATTTGTTTAGCCCTAGGGGCCTTTATCAATCCAACTTTTTCTTTCACATGCTAAATCTGGAGCTTTATTCCTTATTTCTCTTCTGTGTAAATGTAGTTGCTATATATTATATAAGGCAGAGATAGCCATTTTTCCTTATGATTCTAGAGAGGTAAAACACATACAGTCTATTCAAGGATCTGAATAGAATTAATGAAGAGCCAGCAATGGCTATAATCAAAATGCTAATGTGTAGTAAAGATGAACACAGGAATAATAACTGATGTGGTGTTTCAAAGTTTGTCGAATGCTTTACAATGTATTATTTCATTTGAGTCTTACAATAATCCTATAAGCTAGGTATTCTAGATAATATTATTTCCATTTTTTTTAATGTAACCTGGGACTCAAATCCATTTACATAAGACTCTCCTCATTGGAGAATGATTAATGAATAACATGCACCTGTCAGAGGAGCAGAGTTGGTGGGATCTTGGAAGAAAAGAAATCCCAGTTCTTCATGGCTGCCAGCTTCTAGAAACGACTAAATAACAAAAATGAGCAAACAGACTTTCAGATAAGTGACTTCCTCAGGGTCACACAGCTATTAGATGTCAGACATATCTGCTTTTTTCATCAAGGTTCAGGCTATTTTTGTTTCCTCAGTGGGAGGACAGTATGACTGAACTCTGAGTCAGGAAGTCCTGGGATCAAATCCTACCTTTGACAATAGCTCTGTGACCTTGGGCATCTAACCCTTCTATAAAATGAAGTTCACATTACTTGGAATATCTATCTTACAGTGTTCTTGTGAGATTCAAATGAGATTATATGTGTATATTTCAAATGTTATAGGGCTATTTAAATATCAGTTTCTATTATTATTCTATGAAGTTTGAGCGAGGAAGAGTTCATTCTGAGCATGGAAGATGTCCAGGTATGGAGTACAGCCTGGGCAAAGATAGAAGATGGAATAGCAGGTTAGGGGGGGAAAAACCAACCAGATTCACCAGTTTGGCCAGACTGTACAGTGTACCAAAGGGAGAAATGTGTAGTCAGTCTGGAAAAGGAGACTGGAGTCATATTAAATATCAGGTTAATTTTTATTTTGTCCTAGAGACAGCTAGATATATGATTTCAGAAAGAAAATTTTCCTGACTGTTTCAACCCATTATTTGTGCCTTTAATAATGTGATTGTGGCAATAACAAGTCATGTTTTGGTTTTTATTTTTAATTGACTTACCCTCATTCTTATACAAATAGCCTTTTTGCTTTCAGTTATTTGTGGATCATATTTGTTATGAAATAAATGAACTTTGTGCACGTATTGCACAATTTTGATTGTGGCTATAGATGTAGTCCTAGGGTCTTCTCAGGGTCACTCCTTTCATGGTGATGATTGGATTATTTATTAAAATGCATAACCCTTACCACCCTCCACATCAGTGTAAGAAAATATATCTGTGTGTTATAATGGAAAGTATTGGATTTGGAGTGTTAGATTCAAGTTTGGAGACCACCAGTTTACACCATATGTAATTCTAAGTTCCTCTGTGGTTGAATGTATCTGATGTAATAATGATAGTAACTAGCATTATATGATGTTTTATGGTTTGCAAAGAGCTTTACTTTTATTATCACATTTGATGTTCACAACAACCTTTTGAGGAAGGTGTTATCTCCATTTTACAGATGAGGAAACTAAGGCAGGTGAAGGTAAAATAACTTGCCCAGGGTCACACAGATAAGGGAGTGTTTGAGGAAGGATATTGCCAAGTACATACATTCTAGGTAAAGGCCAAATATATATATATATTCTGATATATTCTGATTTTTAGAGTTGAGATGAGTAGGTGAGCTCAGATAAAATAAGACGATCTAGGCCTCCTTAGATAATACTTTTCCAAGGCAACCATGGCACAGTACCTGGATTAAATCCCAAATCTTCCATTTACTACCTGTGTGACTTTGGGTATTAATTTAACTTCTCAGCTTCAGTTTCCTCATCTGTAAAATGAGGTTAGACTACATGACTGTGGTTCCTGCCAGCTCTAAATCTATAATCTTCTAAGTCTGAATGTCTTCCTAGCTGCATAATTCCTTTCGTTTTTCTTTTTGCATCTTATTTGAATTTCATGATCACTGTTGTGGATGGAATGAAAGAATGTATGAGAAAGTATCTTCCTATGGCTTTCCTATTTTGAAGAAACAGAAGCCCTTCCATATAAGGAAATCTCCTTCCTCATTTTGCACATGTACCCATTTAGATAGATACCTTTGCAGTGCCTGCAGGGTTCAGTTTTACATATTTTGGGATTTGCTCACATTCCATCTTTCTCTCTCCTCTACCACCCGCCTCCAGTTGGACTCTACTTAGTTACATTGGAAAATGTCTCCTGCTTATTTCATATTTGTCTGGTAATTAAAATAATTTAACCATTTCCAAATGTCTGGAGAGGAGCATGGTCCTTCCATCTGTGTTCTGCTGTCTCAGTAAGAATGACATAATAAAGGTTTTGTGCTCAGGCGTGTAATTGGAGAGATTGCAATACTATAATCCTCTCTGTCAGAAGTCATCATTTTCCTTGAATGTGCAAATGTGCCTTCCAGAAGCAAAGGAGTAGGACAATCTCCTTCCTTTGGCTAAATGGTTCAAAGCTCCATTAACCATTTTTGTTATTGTTGTTGTTGTTGTTGTCTGAAAGTGCTGATAATCTTTCCTTTATTGATGAATACACTTCAGGCTGTTGGAAGAAGCAGGAAATAAGCTCCACAGAAAAAGAAGAAAAATGATAGACTAGATGCTTTATATCTCTCATCTCATGGGACTCTAAATCTTGAGGCAAGGATTGTTAGGCACTGGAAGGATGTTATTAACAGTGGTAGATTCCCCTTTCCTGAAAATCATTAAGTACAACATTAAGCAACCATGAAAATAAACACCACAGTGTAATCTGCAGCAAAACAGTAATTTCTAAAACTATTTTTTAAGACTGACATTGATCCCTCCTGTACCTATCCACTTCTAACCTAGGCTGATTTAGTTTTGTCTTATCTCCTGTCAAAAAAATAGATGAAACAATCTCTCAGGGATCCTTTCAGCCAGAGAACTTTAGAAATGAACTGGTCATCCTAACCTGAGGTAGCTGGGGTGTGTGTGTGTGTGTGTGTGTGTGTGTGTGTGTGTATTGGGAAGGGGACAGTGATGATGAAACTGAATATCAGCTTTGAGGAAGGAGGAGTTAAAAAAAAAAGGTAAAGCTGTGTTATATAAGTGATTCAGTTCTATTTCAAAGAACCCTAACTGAACTCTAAGATTAATCTGAAAGATGAAATTGTCCTGATGATTCTGAGAGCACATGCACATTAATATATGACTTTGTGGTGTTTGCCTCTTTTCTCTCTTCTATTACTGTCACCTCTTTGGAATAATGAGATTGGCCACTCTTCTCTGGGCTAAACAATGTCAAAGAAAAAAAAAAGATGTGTGTCATTGACTTCATTCATCATGAGATGGCAAAGCACAGATCTAGTTCTCTCTAAAATTGTGGTCTGAATTAAATATTGGTATTTTTCAGTTAGTGGTCAGTGTAACTTAGAACCATGAATTTAGATAGTAGAATGGAATGGATCAACAGGGTACATCTAATGATATATTATATTTCTACAGTGCCCTGAGACTTATGATGTGCTGTGTATATATTATCGTCGCTTTATCTTCATAATAACATTGTGGCATAGGGTAGTTTAAATACCAGCCCCGTTTTCAAGATGGGAGGAATGTAAGATCCAAAAAATTGTGACTTGACCAAAATAATTCTGGAGCCAAATTTGAACTCAGATTTTCTGATTTAGTTCTGCGCAACAAGCATTTTGTTGTTTTTGATGTTTAGTTGTTTCAGTTGTGTCTGACTTTCTGTGACCCCATTTGGAGTTTTCTTGGCAAAGATAACTGGAGTGGTTTGCCATTTTCTTCTTCAGCTCATTTTACAGATAAGAAACTGAAACAAACAGTGGTAAATGGCTTGCCCAGAGTCACACAGCTAGTAAATGTCTGAGGCCATATTTGAACTCAGATCTTCCTGATTCCTGGAGGTTAGGTGGTACAGTGGATAGAAGACCAGGCCTAGGCTCAGGAAGCATCTTTGTCCACTTAATGTGGCTGGGTGACCCTGGATGAGTCATTTAATCCTGTTTGCCTCAGTTTTCTCATCTATAAAATGAGCTGAAGAAGGAAATGGCAAATCACTCCAGTACCTTGGCTAAGAAAACCCCAAATGGGGTCACAAGGATGATTGAAATGACTGAATAGCAAGAACAACAATTATATGCAATTTGCTGAGAGTATGAGGATGGCACTATACAGAATCCTTGCCCTCAAGGAACATTAGACTGGGTGGATACAACCCATAAATTTGAAAAATATCTCCATGGTAATCTAAGGAGGAGATAGAAAACTTGAACAGTTAAGGGAATCAAGAAAGGCTTCAGATCCCTTCCACCATATTACTACATCTCTTATGGAAACAAATGGATAGCCACACAAATTTGCACGAGTTTTTGTATTTTTCTCCTGTCATCACAACTTTCTCTATAATGCTTTCTAATTGCCATCTAATTGCCTTTGTCATAGGATCATAAATATAGAGCTAGGAAGGATGATAGGGCTCATTTAGTCCAACATTGCCATTTAACTGATTAGGAAGCTCACACTTAGAGAGTTAATGACTTGCCCAGGGTCATATTCAACATGTTAGAAAGCAGGATTTGAACTCACATCCTCCTAACTCTGTGTCCAATACCCTATCCACTTCACCATACTGACTCCTTTCAGAATTTGAACCAAGTTCATCTTACAGATAGTTTCCAAATCTTAAAACCCAAGAATGTTTCACAAATACTGAAGTTGTCCCTTGGCTCCCAACCATATTTTTTTCTCATCTCCTACCTTCTCCTCCATATCTCTTTCAGTAGATTAAGAGAATACTTTTAGTCCTTTCTATAAACATAGTTCCCATGAATGCCAAAAGCTAAAAGGAAAAGGGAGGAGAAAAATTTAATTTATTTTAGCTTGCTGCCTAATTTTTTTTGAAGCTACAAACTGATTCATAGGTTTAAGTATGTGAGCTAAACGTTTAAAGTTTCTGGGCAACGTGGGCCAGAATGATGAGTTTTGTGGACATTACTGAAAGTGCTGTAGCAATGGGTTTGGGGTTTAGGAATTGATAGTGTAGAAAGCTAAAAAGAGAGAGAGAAGGAGAAAGGTGAGGTTGGGGTATGGGAAATGGATGTAAAACAGGGAGGAAGGAGGAGAGGAAGAAAGAGAGCAGTATAAGAGAAGATTTAGAAGGCAGGATGGTGTCAAATTATGAAATTGTTGAATACACAGCAAAGGAACATGAATTTCAGTAAGTAGGTAGTAGGGAGCCCTTGTAGGTTAGCAGATAGTAGGAAGCGGCCTAGGGGCAGCTAGATTGCACAATGGTTAGAGCACCAGGCCTGGAGTCAGGAGGACCTGAGCTCAAATGCGGCCTCAGACACTTACTGGCTGTGTGACCCTGGGCAAGTCACTTAATCCTTTTTGCCTCAGTTTCTTCATCTATAAAATGAGCTGGAGAAGGAAATGGCAAACCACTCTTAATATCTTGGTCAAGAAAACCCAAAATGGGGTCACAAAGAGTTGGACGCAACTGAAACAACCAAACAACAAGAGACTTTGAAGATTTTTGAGCAGGTATTTAATTAATAGATTCATGGTTCCGGTGGATTAGCCTAGCAATATGAAGAGGAATTTGAAGAATGAATTCTATGAAGGGGGAGGGAAGATCCGTTAGGATGTCATTGCAGTGCTCCAGGTAGTGTCAGGGGATATACTTTGGTAATGGCAGCTAGAATGGAGAAAAGTGGAAGAGATTCAAGAAATCTCAAGTTAGGAAGAAGAAATTCAAGATTGGGAGGAGAAATCAATGGACCTTGGTGACTGACTGGATAGGAAGGAGAAGGAAGAGTCAGTAAAAAGTTCAGTGCCATTGACAGAAATTGTGGCCAGAAGTTTTAGAAGGTGAAAGCAATAAACTTATGTCTTGGGGAGGGGAGGGAAAGAGAAAAATTTGGAACTCAAAAGTTGATTAGATGGGTACCTAGGTAGAGCAGCAGATAGAGCACCAGCCCTGAAGTCAGAAGGACCTGAGTTCAAATCTAGCCTCAGACCAAACACTTGACATTTACTAGCTGTGTGATCCTGGGCACATCACTTAACCCCAATTGCCTTAAAAAAAAAGTTTATTAGAAATGAATGTTGAAAACTATCTTTACATGTAATTGGAAAAAAAAAATACAATTTACAAAAACATTAAATTAAAAAATGTGGCTATAGAATCACAGAATCTCAGAATTGGAAGAGATCTCAAATGCCACCTTTTCTAATCTCTATCTTTATAAAGGATGGTGGAGGGAGCGAAGAGAGCAAGCATTTGTTAAGTGCATTTTCTATGCCAGACGCTGCTGAAAACTTCACAGATATTATCTCTTTTGAACATCCTTTGTAAAACATCTCCAGCATCAGTCATCTGTCCTTCAGTTTAAGATTTTTAGTGGGAGTTGTGGGGCAGGGAAGGAAAAGTCTCAACTACCAAGGCAGCCCATTTCATTTTTGCTTCGTTGGTTAAGAGAGTTGGTGTTTTTCCATACATAAAAGAAAATCTGTAACTTCCACATATTAATCTTACTTCTGTCCTCTGGGGACCAAGCAGAACAAATCAGATCCCTTTTCCAGATGAGAAATCTTCAAGTCCTAAAAGGCAGAGCCTCTTAATCCTCTTTTCTACAGGCAAAACTGACCCACCAAAAAGCTACAACCAATCTTCAGTTCTTTGAGTTGATCCTTATATGGCATGGTCTTTGAGCCCCCTCACACTCACAGTCTCTCTTCTCTGGACGATCTGACTTGTCAATGTCCTTCCTAGAGCGTAGTGTACAGTACTGACCCCTGTGTGCCAGATGTGGCCTTGGTAGAGCAGAGCACAGTGGACCTGTTTCCTAAATACTCTACCTCTCTTAATGCAAAATCCTTTTTGCTGCCACATCACACTGTTGACTCATTGAGCTTTGGCCCATAGTTTCAGCCTGTCTAACTCTTTTTAGATTCCAGCTTTGTTAGTCATTTCTCCTAGTTTTGTTTCATCCATAAATTTGATGAGTATTCTATCTATGCTGTTGTCCAAGTCTTTTACAAACATTTTAAATAGCACGGGGCCAGAGACACATTCCCTAAGCCTAAGGCATTTGTTTACAGATCTCCCTCCAAGTAGAAATCAACTTTTTAGGTCTTGTCATTGAACTAACTCCAAATCTACCTAACTGTATTGCCATGTAGACCACAGCATGGCAGCAATAACAATAACTGACATTATGTCTGTGTCTATCTCAGAACCTTAAGGTTTACAAAATGCTTGACATCCATCTCTCCTTCTTAGACACACAGATTTTATGAGAGACTATGTCAAATGCTTTCTGGGAATTGAGACAAAATGATGTCTTAGGAAAGAAACATTTTAAGGTTAAGGTGCAATTGGGGACCTTATTCTGGAGACAGTTGAAGATTACTTTTCTTCTGAGTTATGGATATGCAAGGCTGAAGATACAGTGCTTGAATTAATGGAAGTGTAGTGCTAACCAATAAACATTTATTGAACATTTATTATGTTCTAGACTCTGTGCTAAATGCTGGGCGTGCAAAGAGGTGAATGACAGCAACTGTCTGCAAGGAGCTTGCAGTCTAATGGGGGAGACAACATGGAAACAAATATATACAAAGCAAGTTATGTACAGGATAAATGTTGTCGTTGACTCGTTTCGGTCGTATCTAACTCTCCATGAATCCATTTGGGGTTTTCTTGGCAAAGACACTGGAGTAGCTTGCCATTTCCTTTTCCAGCTCATTTTGCAGATAAGGTAACTGAGGCAAACAAGGTTAAATGACTTGCCCAGGACCATAGAGTTAGTAAATATCTGAGGTCAAATAAATTGGAAATAATTAAAAGAGGGAAAGTACTGGAAGTAAGAGAGCTTAGGGAAGACCTCCTGTAGAAGGTGGCATTATAATTGGGACTTAGAGGAACCTAGGGAAGTCAGTGGTCAGAGCTAAGAAAATAGATTAATAGAAAAATAATATCCAGAAAGAGAGAGATTATATTTTTGTTGATTTCTTCCTTGGCCAGTCGCTATGGCATTTTCCTGTTTGGGGGACCATATCATAGTCCAAATGAATTTGGAATGCTTAGCTCAGCAAAGAAAAATCTTAGGGGAGACATAATAGGTATATTCAGGTTTTGGAAGGATTATCATGTTGGAAGAGGGATCGTTCTGCTTGACTCTGGAAGACAGAACTAAAAGCTGTGGGTTAAAAGTACAGTCAAATATTAGCTCAGTGCAAGGAAAAATTTTCTAAAAATTTAGTTTTTTCAAAGAGGAATGGGCTGCCTTGAGAGGCAATAAATTTCCTAATTCTTTGTGGTCTTCCAGTAGAGGCTGAATGAGCAGGGGTCAGAGATGTTGAGGGGGACTTCTGCCTCCAAACTTAGCTCCAGTGCTCTCTCCAATGTGAGGTTTATCTTGATGTGTTGAGTTGCTAGGAAACACCTAGCAACTAGTGTCTCCCTCTACCCGTTGCCTTGTATTTGCTTCCTTCATATGCATTTTTATATAGTATATATGTATATATATACATATATGTATATATATATATATATATATATATATAAATTCTTATAGTGTGTGTATGTGTGTGTGTGTATATATATATGTATACATATATATATGATAATGCATATGTAAATACATGTTATTTCTCAGAATAGAATGCAAATTCCTTGAGAGAAGTGATTATTTTTTTTATGTCTGAGTATCCCCAGTGCCTAGTGCAGTATTTGGTATATATTAGGGTACTTAAGTGGTTCAGTGGAGCAAGCATTGGGCCTGGAGTCAGGAAGACTCCTCTTCTTGAGTTCAAATACAGTCTTAGTCAGTTACTAGCTGTGTGACCTTGGAAAAGTCACTTGACCTTGTTTGCTTTAGTTCAGATGTGGGGAAACAGTGGCTTAGTTCCTCCTTTGTAAAATGAGCTGGAGAAGGAAGCGGCAAACTACTCCTGTATCTTTGCTAAGAAAACCCCAAATGGGGTCATGAAGAGTTGGATGTGACTAAAAAATGATTTAACAATAAAAAGGTGCTTTATAAATGATATTGAGCAATTTACTGATTGGACTGAGGTCAATAGTCTTGAAATCCCTTTTAATGCTAAGAATCCATGTTCCAGAATAAATCCTCAAAGAAAAGGCTGGGCTAATTTAACATGGTACAAAATCTTCAGAATTCCGTGGGAAAACATGCTTTTATTTAAAGAAAAAAATCAACACGGAAGTGGTTTGATGATAAAAGAAAAAATTCCTAAGACCCAAAGCCAAAATAATGAAAGAATTTAGAGATATTTTGAAACAAACATGAGAGTTTCTCATAAATTTGAGCAGATTATGAAAAAGTTTTCCTTCAATACAGGTACAAGTGCTCCATGTATGAAGTAAGTTTTGAAGATTGGCTGAGATTAAAACAGGTTCACATCAGTTCCTTATTAAGAATTTTGACAACTTGCCTTCCTACAGATGAGAATTTTTTTTATGTTGTTTTCCTTGACAACTAGGAATACCCAAAGTTTCTGAGGCTCTTCTGGCCTTACAGAAACATATGTGATGGAATTGCTTCAAATCAACTTCTTTGGATTAATGGATCCAAATGTTAACTTCAGTGGATCTGTGATTTCATGGCCTCCTAATCCTTTATAATTCTCAGCTATGTCATACCTTGAATCTTATATAAAGGATCTACCTCCCAAATACTAGCAGTCTTTTAATGGGTCTTTGAATATTTTGCCTGTTTCAGTGCAAAACTCAGGCTGTCCATCTATTATCCCTTCTTCTCCCTACATGATTGGCCCACCTTATTTTCTGGTCTTGCATGCCTTTGAGGCATACCATTTTGTGTACAAAAGCCATCATTGATGATACACCACAGCCTACTCATTGTTATCCTTTGAGCCACCTTCAATTTTGGTTCTTCTGAGATCATGATATTCCATAATTTGCAAAAGCATTATTAGGGGAAAATTAATTGAAAACATTGGACTAGTAGAATAGCTGGTTGAAATCATTGAAATCACTAGAATTTTTCAAATGTGATTTAGTCTGCTCTCTTCTTCCCATTTAATATTGAGATGTATATATACTAGGTTAACCCCATGAATTTCCCATCCAGTTGCATGCCCTAATTTGGGTAACCTGAGAGAGCATATGTAAAGTTCTTTATAAACCTTAAAACTCTGTATACACAATTAGTTTTTAGCATACTTGGTTTTTCCTGTATATATTACTAGGTCAATCTCTTCTGAGTGGTTGTAGATCTCATTGAGAGGACTCTGTAATATTCTAGGACTCAGTGCAATCAGCAATGTCATCCACAGCAAGAATATGTGGAAAACCTCATCATCTGTAGGGTGATCCCTCCTACATTTCAGTTTTGCATAGGCATGTTCTTTGACAATGGTGAATATCTTTTGGTGAACATATGTCTCCTGTGTTATTCCTTGATTTAAATTATAACCAGAAGATCATTAAGCTATGCTATATTTTATGGATACATCTATCAACAACTCTTATATGACATTAATTTAATATTTGCATGCTAACTTTGCTGGAGGAGAACCTTTAAAATTGGATTTTGCTCTGAGTCTTTTATCAGTAAGAATGAAAAACATCAGGATCTTGTATTCAGTATACCTTTCAAGAATTTTTGTGTTGGGAATTTTCTGTGAAAAGCTGTATGTTTCCACATTTTCATTGAGATGAATGGATGAATTGGATAAATGAGTAAAAAAACATTTATTAAGTGCTTACTGTGTGCCTTGCACTGTGTTAAACAATGGGAATATGAACATAAAAAGCAAATGCAGTCTCTGACCTCAAGGTGGTTACAATCTAATTGGGGAGACAACATACAATGTGGAATAGTAGCCATTGGAGAGGTACTTTGCATCCCAAAATTACTAGGATGGTGATTGGTGCCACTGGGGAGTGGATTTATATAGCTCATTCAGGAACAATGCAGAGTTGACTTGATCATGGTTCATGGTTTCATAACTGAAGAACAGGATGGGAGAGAAAGGGGAAAGGATATTCATGCAGGTACAAGGCAACTGTGAGGTAATTGAAGAGGTGGCTGGAGAACTGGGAGTGAAAGCATAGTTGCTTTTTTGTTCTTCTGAAATAGTTTTGAATTGGGAGAGGCCACCATCAATTAGGAGAGGGGTGTTCCAGTTTGGAAATTTCTCCAGGACAAAATGACTGTTGGTGAGGCCATGCTATCTTTTCTCTTTTAATGCATCATACTCATCATTCAGATCTCATTTGACTTCTCTTTCCTGAGATTTACATTTCCACTTCACTAGGAGAGTGGAAAAGGATTCAAAAAGAAATTCTTTAGGTTCAGGAAATAGCTTTCCAGCTGTCTACTCAACAAAATCAGATAACTATATGTGTTATTGTTGTTGTTGTCCAGTCATTTCAGCCATGTACAATTCTTCATGACCCCATTTGAGGTTTTCTTGGCAAAGACAACAGAGTGGTTTGTTATTTCCTTCTCTAGCTCATTTTATAGGGTTAAAGTGACTTATCCAGGGTCACACAGCTGGTAAGTATCTGAGGCCAGGTTTGAACTCAGGAAGATGAGTCTTCCTGATTGCAGGCCCAGTGCTCTATCCACTGCACCACCTAATTTCCCTGTCTACAAACTGGGAATTTATGTTTTTCAAGTATACTGTCTTCTATTGACAAAATTCACAATTGCCTCTTTGATAGTGTCCAGTTTCACTGGATCAAGTTTAAATAGTTTAGGAAAGACAGACTTCTAGAGAAATAATATCCAGTTGACACTTTATTTGGCTCCTATTACTTGTGTGATGTAAATAGGCTTAGCCAGAGAAGCTTGTGAGGAGTGTGCATAGAACACTCTCATAAATATTTTTATAGTGGTGAGAAAGTAAGTATATGGGTCAGTAATCACTGGTGCCTTTGTAGTCTTTTTTGGAAATACTAATAGTAGTCCTTTCGAAATACTTTTGAAATACACACACACACACACACACACACACATATTTATACATATGTATAGTTTACTGAGATGATAGGACATAAACATGATTAATGTGTTATCATCAATGATGAAGATACATCACAAGAGAAATACTGACATGTCTGTTCCATTTCACATCTATATCTTATCCTCCTTATAATTCTGTCTACTAATGCCCTTGAGGTGATTAGACTTAGTCGAGTCTCACACTGAGCTTTCTACAGTTTCCTTTACTCTTCTACTGCTTTTTGCTATTTAGTAAGATGAAATGGTTTGTATTTCCCCACCATTCTTCTTCATAATGTTTTGCAAATGAGTTTATTATATTACCATCCTCCTCTGTAATGATTTACAAATGAGTGTATCAAGACAAATGTATGTAGAGACTTAGTTTGAAGGAAGTCATCAATTTTGTTATAGAATTTCACTCTCCCTTCATTCTTTGTAATAGATATTGACATAACTCACACAGGAATTACCTATGATCATCATGATCACTGTAAGGCAAGGGGACCAAGTGTCCCATGAAATAATGTTTAACATACAATGAAATCAATTCCATTCACTCATTTATCTCCCCAAGAAGAACCTATGAGCTACTGTTCCCCTAACTAGCAAATTCTTTCATTTATAGTGAGACTGTCAGGAGTGAGGCCAGTGATAGAGTTGCTCCTCAGCCCCCAATAAAATAAAAAGAAAAGATCATAAAATCTTTTTTTTAAAAAAATGCACCAAAGAGAACAGAAGGAAGGTCAGAAGGAAACTCAGACTAGTAGGATAGCATTGAAAGTTACCTGCTGAATTTATTATATACTCAAAAGAAAAAGTAAACATATGTGTGTGTGTGTGTGTATATATATACATATACATACACACACACACACACACACACACACATATATATATGTATGTATGTATGTATATAATAGGTACCCATGATTTCATGTGCAATACATTTTCCATTCTTCTTTGTATGTAGAAATCCCTATTTTATGTGATGTATGAATTCAAAATTTTTAAAAAGAGAGACAATGTTAGTATAAAGAATGGGAGTGGGATGGGCACCATATGTGTAGTAAGTCTCCACATATGATGGCTGCTGGCCTTCTGTGGCTCAAAGGAAGGCAGAATAAATGCCTCTAGCCTTTTCTCCCCTCACCTTTCTCCAAGAGAGACTTTCATTTCTGCCAGGAGGGGAAGCAGGAGGTTGAGGCTGGAGGCTATCACTCTGCCCTTCTCACATAGAGTGGTTTGGGTACCTGCTAGAAGTATATCCATATGTTCCCTTAAATATTGCTTATCTAGGGGATTTGATTGGGTTCAAGCTAACTTTTGATCAGTTTGTCAGTTTTGAGGGGAAAGAAGCCCTAAGCTGTATATCCAAGGCTTGATACCTTTCCCACTTAATACCAGTTGCACAAAGAACACACCAAACTATATGCATATATAAACATACACCCATATAGCAAATAACAAACAAGCTATTTATCCATGTTGTAGCAAAACAGAAATCAGAGAGAACACACATAGAATATATACCAGATAACAGGATGAAAGAGCTCTCCCACTGGAAGCAAAATAACTCAGCTTAGCAGAGAGAGTCCTGTATCTCACCTAAGGGGAAAGTTCCCAAAGTCTACAGAGTAGTAAGTTGGGAATAAGGATAAGATGGAGACCATGATGTCTTCCCAGAGTTTTTTCCTTCAGAAACATGACATTGGGTTAGCCTCTTCCATGTTCTCTGTTGAAGCTGTAAGCCAACTCAAAACTATCTCAAAGAAGATTCTCACTTGGAAAATCCCAAAGGGGAACTCCTGAGAACTGAAGCTGTCTATCTGTTGCCAATTCCACATCATCCCTCATGTAGGGCAGAGCCTCTTAATCTACCAATAAGGAGAAAGTCCCATACCAATGCGCTTTGGAAACAGGGGTTACATTCCTATGGATATGGTCACACTTTTCCATTGTTGTATCAACTGTACAATAACAGAAGCTTCTACCCTGGACAAAGCTCTCAAAGCTCTACCTATAATTCAACAAGTATTAAGTACCAATATGTGCCAAGTTTAATGTGAGATACAAAAATGAAACAGTCTCTGACCTTAAAGGAGCTTACATTCTACTTACAGTCAGTGTTTTAAATCTCCTATTACCAGGAATTCCATCTGCCATAAATGCCACCCTTAATGTGATTTTTATTGCTTGATCAGGACAGAAAGCAATCAGGCTCTTTTAGAAGAAGGCTGTGTGGCTAATAGCTAACTTCTTACACAAATAGCAGAGTGCTTTGGACTCTTAGTTTGAATCTTTGTTATATTGAATGAATATCATTACTAGGATGTATTACTTACACAGTAGTGCCTATGGGGCTACCTCCATGCCTTGCCACTTAGCAGTCAGATCAGTAGGAAAAGAGTGAAGATAGTGAGATAAGCAATTGGCATCCTAAAAATATAAATTTCTCCCACATGGAAAAAGATTAAAAAATTTTAAATGTCAATTTATATACTTCAACATACAGTAAATGCATTAACTCATTCTGTCATTCCACCCTTGGAATGACTTTCTTCAGAAGTTGTGCTATTAGGAATGAATATCAGAGCTGAGACTATCTGAGACTGAATCTATAGGATCTTGAGGCAGTCAGATTCAGATCCTACTGTTGTGGAAAACACTGACATCAGTCAGAAGATCTGGCTTCAAGTCTTTTTTTTTTTTTGCTTTTTTTTTTTAGGCAATTGGGGTTAAGTGACTTGCCCAGGGTCACACAGCTAGTAAGTGTCAAGTGTGTGGTCTGAGGCCAGATTTGAACTCAGGTCCTCCTGACTTCAGAGCTGGTGCTCTATCCACTGCGCCACCTAGCTGCCCCTGGCTTCAAGTCTTATCTTGCTTACTTTCTAGCTGTGTGATCTTAGCAGGTCATTGAACTTCTCAGCCTGTTTCCTCAGTCATAAAATGGGAATAATGAAATTTGTACTTTCTTCTTCATGGGGTTGAGTGTTTTTCTACAAAACAAAACAAAACAAAACACCAAAAAAAAAAGCCAAACAACCCACTCATTATAAAACTTTATGCTCCTTTTCTAAATATTTTCAAGTCTTTAAATTTTTTTAAATCCTTTTTTTTTTTTATGGAGCTAGGGTTATAGAAGGAAGGGATAAAGAAGACAGCTGAGTCATGAGTTCAGTTTTTATTATACATGCGTCCTTTTATTAATTGCATGCACCGGGACAGGTAAATATTCTTTAAATTAGTGGCTCATTTAAGAATTTTAGATCATACACTTTGATTAGTAGGGCACTTTAGAAGTCATCCTGTCTTTCCCCCCATACTCTTTATTTATAGATGAGGAACCAGATTCAAAGAAATTCAGTTACTTGCCCAAGGATCACATCTGTAATAAGCAATGAAGCTGGGATTTAAACCAAGGTCTTCTGACTCCAGATCCAACTTTCTTTCCATTTCACCACCCTCTCTTGGGTTGGGTCTTTATATTTAGGGGAAACTTTATATCAAATTTCACACTTCTTTAAAAAATATATTTTTCAGATGAGTTGATAGACAAGTAGATTTAATGGAAAGAGAAATATCAGAGACAGAAATAGGAAAGAAGATGTGATTGGTGGTGTTTGTGGAGGGTAAAGAGTGTTGATGGGACAGGAGGGAAAATAAGATGGAGTAAAAATGTATGCACATAATAGGTTTTCAATAAAAATGTATTGAATCAGAATGTTGAAATATAATATTTCAATACATTATTTTGAATAGTGTCCTTTATATGTGCACTTTTCACAAATATATTTTGATGACCAGTGTTGTTTTCTCCCTAGTCGGTATTATGATTAAAAAGTGAAATAGGGAACATTTTGAAGACTAGAATTTTATACAGTTTAGTTAGTGGGTAGTGACCCCTAGTGTTCTCTGCTGAAAATGCATTTTCACTGTAAAACATGCGTAATTAAAGTATGAAAAGAAAAAAAATGAGGCTCTTGACTTTAGGCAAAATAATTAGGTGAAAATGAGGGAAATTAATACTTAATGACAGAACTAAGGACTGTGGTTTGGAGATAGAATTCACTTATGCTGCTTTTCTATTTTTCTTGTCTATTATAGACCAAACAGAGAAGCAGATGTTTTCACTGCAGAGAATTACTATTACATGGACAGAGACAAAAGAAAGCATTTGTTATTGGCAATTATTCTCCATAGGGAAAAAAAAATGAGATCACCTCTCACACCTCTCACCTCTCTGCATTCATGCAAGCAATCTCTAAGCCTAAAATACTCTCCTTCATCATTATCTGTTGAAATACTTCTCATCTTTTACGTCTCAGCTTGAGTGTCCTCTCCTCTGACAGGACTTTGCACATTACTTACCTTTTCCCCACTCTCAATCTACTACTCTATACTGGATTTTCAGAGGTATGTAAACACACATGTGGATATTACATATATATGTCTCACATTCATGTATGTATACAAACGTATATGCAAATACATATCTTACAAATAGAAAGCTTATTGAAAGCAAGGATATTCTTTTTTTTTTTTTCCCGTCTTTATATCCTCAGCACCTAGCAGAGAGTCTGGCACATGTTAAAGGCTTAATAAGCCTTTTTTTTGGTACATATACTATGATGTAGCAAATACTATATTGTAGAGGAGAGGTATAGGTAAGAGTTTAATGTAAGTAAGCCTTGGAATTTACTATAGGGTAGGCACTCCTAGAAATATTGCTCTGTTTTTGAAATAGTTTTTTTAAAAAGCATTAGTTACTTTCAATCACTTTTGTCATTTCATGGTACTTGTGCTTTGTAAAGAAAAAAACCTCAGTGATTATAAAATATGGTGACTAATAAAAACTGAGGAATGAGGGAACCAAGGTTATAGAAAGTAGAATTGTTTTAGGTTTAGGATTTTGAATCAGTCAGAGATTGAAGTAAAAAATCAATTGTAAGCACAGTGCATTGGAAGATAAAGATGTTAGAACATCTAGCTTCAAGTTCTAACCTCACTGATTTAATATAATGGGCAGGAGAGACTGTGACAGTGAAAACATGGATTGGAGGTTCTGAGATAGCAGTATTAAAAAGACTGACAACATAAATTCATCAAGCTGTTTAAAGTTTGCAAAAATATTTCTTCCAAACAATCTTATGATGTGGGTGTTGCAAATGTAATTATATCCATTTAATAAATTAAGAGACTGAGGTAATGAAGGGTTAAATTAATTGCTCAAAGTCATAGGACTAATGTCAGAGCCAAGACTTTAACACAGGTCTCACATGACTCCAAGTATAGACTTTTTCCAGAGCAGAAACCCAATATGGCCAGAAGGTAACGGTGCTATGAATGAAGACAGTAGGTTAAAGATTAAGGATCCCAGTAGGGATAGAATAGTTTTGGGTAATGATGACATTAAATTGTGACCAAGTTGGTGAGATCAGCAGAGTCTAGTAATAATTGTGAGAGCAATAAAGAAGGTTAGGGGAACATAGTTTTGGAAGAGTGGAATACGTGGATGGTGAATTCCAAATGAAGAGAGGCATAAGAAAATTGGCCATTCAAGAGTCTGAAAATAGCATTAATCAGAAAAAAGAAGCCTGGCTTGTTATCTCTTTATTTTTGTCCCTACCTTAAGTTGAGAGGCTGTCAGGTTAAAGAAAGGGCTACAAAGGATGTGAGAAAAGGAGGCATCCAATGGGAAAGTGGCACATGGAGATGAAGACAAAAAGAGCAGAACAGATTTAGGATAAAAGGGATTTTTGCCAACATTGGAAAAAATGGAGCAACATGTTAGAGATGAGTGGAAAGAAAGCAGCATGGGAACCTTGTTTCTTAAAGATCAGAAAAAGTTAAAACAGACTGTGAAAACTGAAGGGAAAATAAAGGAAGGAGTGAAAGGAGTTGTGCAGTGGGGGATACAGGCCACGTGGGTTACAAGTAGACTCACACTGAGCAGCAAATGGGGGATACACATCTACATAGGACGTACAACTACTAAACAATACACACTAGGCGAATGAAAGATTAATAATATTTTTTCTTTTTTCAGGTTTAAAATGCTTTTTCTTTTTTTAAATGGGCTGTGGGAAGGTTAGCCTAGACTTTTGTTTCATCTCTAGGCCTTAGGGGCTGAAAATATTCTTTCTGGCCTCTTTTTCCTCCACTTCCTCCACTTCCTTTTGATTTCTCAAACTGCCCTGGGCATTCAAGGCCCATCTAACATCATGCTTAGAGCCCCCAAACTCTGCCATCCATTCATCTCCACCCAGAGTCATAGAATGTGGGAACAGGAAGAGATCTTTAGAGATCAACCTTAGTGAGGCCAACTCACTCATAATCGCCACTACCACTTACCACATTCTGACTTTAGTTTTGATAAGTTTCTTATGGGAGGATTTGAAGCATGATTTATTTGAATGACAAATGCATTTCCGCTTTCATGCCACAAGAACATGATAGGCTGAGACCATTTCCAGTCAAAATACAGAAATCAGTAAAGGGGAAGAGCAAGCCTGCTCTGAACTTTTACTCTAAATTTGGACTAGGTCCTGAGGAAAGATGGCATCAGTTCTGAAAATGAGCAATCTTGTTTGAATCTTTCTTTTAAAATACATTTTTATTCATTTTTATGTCACTTATATTTCCCACTATATTCCTCTTCTACTCACTCCCAGAGAATCATTCCTTAGGATGAATAATTTTTACAAGAGAAAGTAAAAAACAAAAGTTTAACCACAGAAGCCTATATATCAAAGAATTCTAATGTTGTATGCAGTGTTAGTATACCCATAGTCCTCAGCCTCTGTAAATAAAGGGGTAGAAGAGGTACCTTCTCATATTTTTTCTTTGATACTATTTTGGGCCAGGACACTAGTGAAAATGGAGCAGCTTGTGTTCACTGCCACACTCCCACAGCATCAACTAAGGCAGGCCTGCACACCTGCCCCACACCAAAGGATTTTGGACTGACCGTAAAAAATGTAGAAGAAAACATCCTCTATATTGTTTAAGGGCTGCCCAAAATCCTTTGGTATGGGGCAGGTTGTTCAGGACTGAGCTAAGAAGTATTACAAGTCAAGATACTGTGGCACAAATGTGGGGTGACATGTGTTTACTTTGCCTTGTGAACCGATGTGGGACCCAAGTGTAGGCCTTTTGAGCAAAGAATAGTATTTGAAACCAGACCTAGTGCTTTTTTAAGGGATAAGAGAAGTTCCTGAGACCTAGGGAGCTTTCTTGCCAAATATTTTCACTTTTGGTAGACTTTTTACATCCTTTTGGAATGCTTTTCTCTGAGTGATAACTGGTTATGTTTCTATTAGTGACTTAACGTAATCTTAACTCTCCAGCTCTGAGTGATCTATTGTACTAAAGGTGCAGTGACAGCTGGGATAGGGACCAAGGTTGGAATCTTATTACCTTTTCTTACACTCGTTTACAGCATTTACCATCCCATTTCTTTGCCTAATTTCTAGCTTCAGCTTCGCTCATTCTGGTTAAGTTCCCTGTAACGACCTTGCTTGGAACTGATTCAGTGGTGTGTTTTCATGGCGGTGAGGTGTATGGAATAGAGAAAGAGAACTATGGATATTTGGGCAAAGCATGAAACATAGCATTAGAAGAAGCAGCTTTGGTGGATCACATCCATTGAAAGGTCACAATCTCTATTATTGTGGGTGCTCCTTCCTAGGCTGCAGATCACAACCTATACATACCTTCAGTTCAACATTAAGCACCAACCTTATTATGTGTAGGACTTGGGGATTGTTATTTTAGGGGGTGGTATTTCTCAACCTGTGATTTCTCCACCAATGCAGATCAGCAACTGTTATGCAACTCATCTGTGATTTAAACTCAGGAGAATTGCCTGGGGATACCTGTAGGGTAAATGAGTTGACCAGGGTGACGCAGCCAGGGGGTATTCAGAGATATACCTTGAACCTGGATCTCCTTGACTCCGGAGGCTGGCTGCTTTTCTGTCATAAGCATACAAAGACAAGAAAGGACTTTTTATTCTTCTAGGAGTGGGAGCAATAGGGATGCAACATGGGTACAGAAGAGGAAATACAAAATATATACGCTATATGTACAATGTGTGCTTTGTTTTGCTATACTGACTTTGATTTCATTGGTGTAGGGAATTCCTGGAAAGGAAACTCCCACTACCAATGCAAATCAGATTTGCAAATGCTGTACAATTTGTAGTCTTAGAGAGTTGTTGGAGACACTTAAGAGGTGGTGGTTTTTTCAGAGTCACACAGTTAGTAGATTAGATTAGATTAGAAGCAGGACTTGAACCCAGGTCTTTTTGGTGCCAAGAATAGTTCTCTACCCTCTCTGCTATTCTGTCTTTCTATATATCAATTACAAAGAGCAATTACAACAGGAAGAAAACATCAGCAAGGCGAGGTTGGGAGATCACAGCCAGGTGATTGTTATACAGGTCGTCCCATAAATGTGTGTCTACCTGGGGTCCACCCAATGTGCTGGAAGCCTTATTCCAGGTCTCTTGACCTTCCATGAAAACCAAGAAGAACATTTTGTCAATGTGTGCTTGGCATGTTTGCTAATAGTTTTCTGTCACTTACTGATCCCTTTGCTAAGCATCATGTCTTGGTATGAGTTTTTACCACAGTATCTAATAGCCACTTATCTTACCCTGCCTTAGTCTAGATACTTTATTTGTGTTTAGGGCATGTGAGGTACCTAAGACAGAGCAATATGGGTTCTCTTTCCTTTTTTGGAGTGATCATTGTTTGCTCATAGATTTTCTATTTAGGACACAGAGCCTAAGGGCCAAATATAGCTTTCAAAATTACATTGGGGGGAGAAAAGATGTTTTGTAAGAGCTTTTCTTAGAGAGAGAAAAAAATTAAGTAAACAAAGAAGAAAGAAAAGCCAGAAATTCCACAGAAATCATGTGAATTAATATACTGTTCCCAAGTTGTCCTCTCATTACATTTTTTTCTTTACAATCAATTTTCATTTTATTTTCAGTTGTGGATTCTTTCATTCCCCTTACTCCCTCCCCGACTCTTTGCAGAGACAAGGGGGAAAATATTACCAATATGTATAGTCTTGTAAAACAAATTGCCACATTATCTATATCAAAAAGAGATGAAGAAAGAAAGAAAGAAAGGAAGAAAGAAAGGAAGGAAGAAAGAAAGAAGAAAGAAAGAAAGAAAGAAAGAAAGAAAGAAAGAAAGAAAGAAAGGGAAAGAAAGAAAGAAGGAAAGAAAGAAAACATGCTTCAATGTCTACTCTGAGTCCATTAGAGTTTTATGCGGAGGTGGTTAAAGGAGAAAGGTTTGGGAAGAAAAGGAGGAAGTTTTGTGTCTGCAAACTTATTTTATAACTGTTGAAGGTTAAGGGGGATGGCAGGGAGCATGAATTTCTGCAACTTTGCTGCAGATGTCTAGGATTTAAACTGCAAGTGAAAAGGTAAGATCCACATTTTGTAATGATCTCTCAGGCATGATAATAATAACAACAACAATAAATGTATATGGAACTTTTTTCACAATACCCCAGCAAAAAAGGCAGTGTTATTAATATACACATTTTATCTCTCTCTCAGTCCTGTGCCTTTGTACTGGCTATACCCCATGCCTGAAATCCTCTTCTCCTCACCTCTGATTCTTAGAATCTCTGACTTACTTCAAAACCAAGTTCAAATATCGCCTTTTACAGGAGGCCTTTCCCAGTCTGCTTAGCTATTAGATTCTTTGCTCCAAGGTGGTTTTCCATCTTCTTTCAATGTATCTTGTTTGTCTCCATTTGTTTACATGGTGTCTTAATCCCATTAGAATGTAAATTTCTTGAGGACAGGTACTGTTTTTGTCTTTCCCTTGTGCTTAGTATGGTGCTAATTATGTGATAAGCTATTAATAAATACTGTTTGATTGAAAGGGGACCAAGCTCTAGAGGAATCTGTTTTGTAAAGAATCATGTGTTCATTTGGAGACAATATGGGCTCAAATAAAAATAAGCCATGGCAAACTAAATGAATTTCATTTTGTTAAAATTGACTTTATTAAACTAATGAATTGGTAAAATGTGTGCATGGTATATGACAATTTTAGTAAGTTTCAAACACAGTCTTCCATGATATCCTTGTGGATGAGAATGTGAAATTTGGGTGGAATGAAGGTACTGTTGGGTGGATTTTCCTTTGGTTGAGAAGTCATACTCACAGAGGCTAGGTGGTGCAGTAGAAAGAGCACTGGCCCTGGAGTTAGGAGGACCTGAGTTCAAATACAAGTTCAAGTCGCTTAACCCTGATTACCTCAAAAAAAAGAAAGAAAGAAAGAAAGAAAGAAAGAAAGAAAGAAAGAAAGGAAGGAAGGAAGGAAGGAAGGAAGGAAGGAAGGAAGGAAGAAAGAAAGAAAAAGAAAGAAAGAAAGAAAGAAAGAAAGAAAGAAAGAAAGAAAGAAAGAAAGAAAGAAAGAAAGAAAAGAAAAAGAAAAATCATACTCAATGCATGGTTATGTCAGCCTGGAGTCTATTGGAGTGCTATAGAGCTCTGCCCTCAGTCTTGCCTTGTTCAATATTTTTCATTAGTGATTGAAATGAATATTTAAGATATACTTACCAGATTTGCAGATAGCACAAAACAAGGATGGTTAGCTAAAACTCTAATTGCCTGAATAGAAAGTCAAAATGGCAGATTTAAGTATTAATATAAATTCAACAAAATAAAATTTAATGTGAATAAGAGAGGCAGTGATAACAGAGTGTCAGCATTGTTTAATGGAAAGAGCCCTTGACTTAAGAGACCTGGGTTCATATCCCAGCTCTGTTATGTTTATCAAGTTGCTTTAGGTCAGTGGTAAAAACAATCTTAGAGCAGGAAAAGACCTCAGAGATCATCTGATTCAACTCATACCCAAAACATGAATTCCCTGTAAAAGAATCCACCCCAAATTAGAGAACAAATAATCCAGTCTCTGCTTGAAGATCTCCAGTGATAAAGAACTCTTTAGCTCTGTCAAAAGCCCATTTAAGTATTGGACAATCGTAATTATTAGGAAGTTTTCCCCAATGTTTATACATCTGATTCTTTGGAACTTCAATGGAGTCTATTTACTTATTTAAAAAATATGGCCATCTCTCTCTCACATACAAGTTGTACTACTCAGATTTTACCATCTATCCATTTGAATATCTTAATGAATAATTAAATTTTAGCTGTATTTTCCTTGCATATCCTTGCTTAGCTTGGAATTGAGGCACATTTACTGAGTTCCATTACTGGTTCAAGTTGATGCTTGAGTGACATACTGGGATTTGTTTGAAAAAAAAAAAGAGCATCAGAATACACCGTAAATTTGGATATCATATTGAGATAAAAATGACCTATATTTTCAGATAGAAATGTATTTTTTGTTCAGCATGTTTTCAGGAAAATTTAGTTCATGAGTATTAAAATATTAACATGGGAAGGGAATTTGGCTTCTCTTGAGAGGGTCAAAATAAATGACTTCAGAATCTAAGGAAAGTACAATTATTTACTAAAGATGATATGGTAACTAATGTTAGATTCAAGATTAGAAATCACATCCTAAGCCAATATTTTTCTTTTTACATCATATATATTCTAAGCAACAGGTGATATGATTTCATTGAATGGGGAAAAGGGGTACCATATCCATAATTTCCTTTTCCACAGTTCTCTTACTAACTCATTTATAATTTGTTAGATTTAAATTCTCATTCCTAGATAATACTATCCTCGAGGGAAGGGACCACGTCCATCTAATTTACTCTGTACAGCAGGTAATACTGATTAAGACATGTAATCAAATATTTTATTACACTATTCTTCACCTTTTGTCTTCCTAGCTATAACATTCTATGACTGTGACATTACCTTTGGAAGCAACTACAATGGAAAAGACACTCGTTTTTGAAGTTAGAGGACTATAGTTCAAATCCTCTTTCTGGCACTTGGTACCCATATGGCCTTACACAAGTCTTTGAACCTATCTTAGTTGTAGTTTTCTCATTTTTCAAGTGAAGGAGTTAGATGGGATAATCTCTAAATTTCCTCCCAGATTCCATTTTGTGTGTGTCTGTGACATACTGTATTGAAAAATCAAAGGGGAGGCCTGGTGTAGAGGATAGAGAACTATATTTGCAATCAGGAAGACCTGGATTCAAATCCTGCTCACCCATATTATCTGAATGACCCTTAGTGAGTCACTTAGTATATATGGGCCTCAGTTTCTTGATCTGTAAAATGAAGAGGTTAAACTTTATACGAGATTACTTCCAGCTCTAAATTTATGAACCTGTGATCTAAGATGGCCTGTGAATTGCATAGCCTAAAAATGATATTTCACCACTAGATGGCACTGATGTTTGCTTAAAGGAAACATTTACTGATTTTTACATACGGTTGGGGAAATCGACAAATTTGTGAAAGGTGGTGGTAGAAAGTGAAATATAGTTGTTTTAGACATTGTTGTATGAGTACATCAGTAAAAATTAAGGCACAAAAAGACAGAAACGTAGTGTTAGTATTTTAAATGATTATAAATGTACAGAAATCTTCTCTTACCTTGTTCTTTTCTTCCTAAGGCAGACAGTTCATTATTTCTTTTGGGCTCTGCCCAGTTTAGGTCTACTGGTTTTCTCTATGTGGGTGTATTTGCTCTGAAGACATGCCATGCTACCACTGCAGAATCAGAGTGAACTTATTTGTGTTGGCTTTGTGGTTTGAAATAACAATCAGATAAGGGCTTCAGAAATACCAGGTAAAACTATTTAGATTCAAGTGATTGGGAAAACCTTTCAGGAAGAGAATGGGAGTACAGTTAGTTTGCCCAGCACAAATAACGAGGTCTAGTTAGAGAAAATTTAGCTTTCTTGGAAGCTAGGGGGCACAATGGGCTTTATCAGTTAGGAAGACCTGAGTTCAAACTTGTCTTCAGAAACTTACTATCTATGTGATCTGGAGCAAGTCATTTAACCTCAAGTTGCCTCGATTTCCTCAACTGTAAAATGGAGATACTAATAGCTCATACCTCCCAGTATTGTTGAGAGGATCAAATGAGAAAATTTGTAAAGTGCTTAGCACAGTGTCTGGCTCATAATAAATGCTTATTTATGATGATGATGATTGTTATTATTAAACTAATTATGAGCTTGAAATTAATCTTGTGTTTGTGTATAATTGGCTCCTAATTCAAAACATTAATTCACTTGACTTGACACTCATGATTCCATCAGAGAGCACTATTTTTGGTCAAAGCACAGAACTCATCATTCACTGCAATTTATGCATCTACTCATTTTTAAATTTGCCATCTCTAACCTAAACCGATGAAAATCAGAAGGTTCAGTGATGGTAAACAACTGTGCCCATGTTATACATGCATTCTAATATCCATTCCACTTGGCTTACCTCCTTTGGGCAAAACTCACCAGGTGATAATGTTGTTTTCAAAAGTGCTGGAATCTTAAATCAAGGGGTACATTTAGAAATTTGTTAGCAACCACATAGCCAGTGTTCTATTGCAAAAACATCATGTTTGAACATGTAGTGATGGTCTATGGTAGGATCATAGAATTTTTAACTCAAAAGGAAGTTATAGATAATCTTGGATAATCACCTCATTTTACTTATGGGAAAACAGATCTGGTGAATAAACTGAAGTCACACAGCTAGTAAGTGGCTGAAGTGGGAGCTGAACCCATGTCTTATGCCTCCCTGCCATCGGTAACATTCATCCTAACAAAGACTGACATTTAAGTTTGCAAAAAGCCTTATATATTTTGGCTAATTTGAGCCTCATGATAATCCTGTAAAATGGGTTCTCCAGGTAGATTAACTTCAACTCAGGTTCTCCCAGCTCCAGGTTCAACATTCTGTCCACTGTAGGAGGGAGTGTCACCTTTTTGAGTATTTATGGGTATATTTATTTATACATACCCATATATTTATATATGGGTACAGAATGTTTATACTGCTTTAACATTTGCTATATTAAAAGACTGTCTCTACCTTTCTGCAGCTACCAAATACCCAAATTCTGGGTTCTCTCACCCAGACAATTAAGTCTAAGGATCCCCATTAGGCGACCACTCTAAAAAGTCCAAGAAATGCATGTAAAATAGTTAAGGAGGAATGTGAATTCAAAACCATTATTCTCTTTCCTTCCTCCAGGAAGGATTTTTTTTTTTGGTTTTGTTTAAAGACCAACTAGTAAAACAATGCTGAAGTCAAACAAGCCAGTTTCTGTATATTAGCGTAACTGGATAGCTTTGAAAAGGAGGGGGATATCATCCCTGGGTTGGGTCTTTGAGTTTGGCTAAAAGAAAAAAAATGGATTCTGGCCCCTCTCCCAGCTGTGGGGCACTAGGGCTGAGGAGACAGAGGCCCCCCACGTGACACCTCAAACTCAAGACACTCTAATTTATAGTTAACGCCTTTTAAGCAAACAAGAGGGAGAAAAGAATCTGTTTCATATTATGGTGACTTGCAATGAAGGGAAGTCGAGGAGTTCAAAGAAAAAATGTCCCAAGGAAAGCACAGCCAGTTAAAATGTATTCTAAGTAGACAGAAAGGCAATTGAAAGAGAAAGGTCCTGCAGTTACTGTAGATGTTTGGCAACTCATTCCCACCCCAATCCCTCTTCCCTTCTCAGTCTCTATCTGTCACTTAAGGTAAAGTTGCCAAAGAAGAACAAAATAACCAGGGATTAGTTATTAAGACATGCTAAATTAACTGAAGACATAAAACACCAAAAATTTAAAGTGAAGGAATCATCAAGATGGAGAGAGAAAACTCATTCAAAAGAGTGTCTGGCACTTACATACCAAGTACCCAACGACAGGCATTTGCTTAGTTTTATTTTGTTTTTCATCTTAACAGATTCTTTTTTTCAGTTTGAAACTTTGTGGTATGAGAGGTGAGTTCTAACTTCATTCACCTATTACTTGGGCTTCAGTTTCTACTATTAGAGATTTATCCCTTTGCGTTATGGTACTGTCTCCTTATTAAAATGCACAGATCTTAGAAGAAGTAATACATTAATGCGCTGTGTTTTATATGTAGAGATAGAAATGCTAAAGGATGTGGGATGTTGGGCTGATGGGTACTGACTTCAAAGGTTTCTCTGGAAATCACTTCCTTAAAAAAATCCCTCATGTTAGCTTGCCATTTGGTCATTTTCCTCTTTCCCATAAAACCGTAGTGAATAATGCACGTTACCTTTGTGGCGGGGTAACATGGCTGCCTTTCTTTAAAAATGAATTTTGAATCAAAGGACTAAGTAGCCTTTTCCTAAGTCGTTTTCTCACCCTCCAAAAAAGCTGCTTCTTTCCCATTGCTATCAATGTTCTTTGACTTAGGACTATCCAAAATATTAATAATTCCATTTTTCTTACACAGTGGGACCATAGCAACCTCCTCTATGTCAGCTTTAATTCATTCCCCTATCTCATATTCATTATTCATTTATAGTCTATGAAGTAGGTATGTCCTTTGCCATTTTAAGAATTTTTTGCTAGGGTGTTTTAGGGACTACTTATTCCAAAGCTTATAAATATTTCATCATTGAAAGGTGATGACATTCATGCAAATGAAATGCCAGGCCACACTTTTCTTCACACGTCTACGGTAAAATTTGCATCTTTAAAGCGATAAAATTGAAAGTCCTGTATTGTGTCTGTGTGATGGCTCAATTTTCTCCTGGAATCTCTTCTGTAATGACATTTCATATTCTGATCTATAGGGTGTGTCAGTGAGATAACACTGGCAGACAGGAAGATGGTAAAAAATATTCCCAGACACCAGTCTTTGTTGTTCAGGGTGAGCTTTTTAATTGTCTAGCAGTAGACTACCTTTGCTATGCTCTAGTGAGCTTATAATTTTTACTTGGTTTTTCATTTCACAAAGAAGATATAACCAGCTTTTTTTTTTCCTTTTTGGTAGTGGTGGTGGCATGGTAGGAGGGGGGGTTATGTCATTCTACTAACCTAAATTCTCTAAGCTAAATGCATGTATCTAAGAGTTTTGAAAGCTCTAAGATAGGGGTTCTTAACCTATTTGTATTTGATGAACCCCTTTGATATAATTCAGAAATATTAGGCACAATGGGAAGATGACAAGTAATGGGGGAAACATTATTATTAAATGTGTTTATGTTTTCTCTGAATTTCTTAGATGTCTTTCTTGCCTTTTAATTTTCATATATTTTGAAATTTGGTCTTAATATCCATTTAATCCATTTTTCATGCATTGTTCTTTTGAAACTTGTTGGCCAGATACTGTCTCCCATGTTGATTACTCCAAGATCTATATATCTAACTCTCGTCTCTCTCCTGATCTCTAACTGCCAAATGACCAAATGCCTATTGGCCATTTCGAAGTGGATATTTTATAGACATTGAAAATTTGACATGCTCAAACAAAACTCATTATTTTCTTTACTCCTCAGAACCACTCCTCATGAATTTCTCTAGTAATATCAAAGGCAACACCATTATTTTAGTTACCCAGGTTTATAAACTGAACTTAATTTCTCACTTTTATACCCCACAATTCCTCTCAGTTACCAAATCTTATTGTTTCTATCTCTACAACCCTCTCTTATACATCCCTGTCTCCCCACTCTTATAGCTTCCATCTTGGATCAGGCCCTCATCACCTTTTGCCTACCTGGGGTGGGCAACCTGCAGCCTTGAGGCCACATGTGGCCCTCTAGGTCCTCAAGTGTGGCCTTTTGACTGAGTCCAAGAGGGCCACATGTGGCCTTGAGGCCACAGATCCCCCACCCCTAGTAGACTATTACAATAAATTTCTCTAATTGTTCTCTGCCTCAAATGTCTCCCCTGTCCGATCAGTCCTCAATATACCTGCCAACTGCTTTTCCTAAAGCACAAATGTCACTCGCCCCTACTCAATAAACCCAAGTGACTACCTGCTACCTTGAGGACAGCTCTTCACAACCTGGCCCCTTTCTATCTTTCCAGTTTGGTTCTGTGTTGTTCCCCTCCAGGCAGCCTACAGTCTAGCCATAGTGGCCTTCTTCTTCTTCTTTTTTTTTTTTAGTGAGGCATTCAGGGTTAAGTGACTTGCCCAAGGTCACATAGCTAGTAAGTGTCAAGTGTCTGGTCTGAGACCAGACTTGAACTCAGGTCCTCCTGACTCCAAGGCCGGAGCTCTATCCACGGTGCTGCCTAGCTGCCCCCATGGTGGCCTTCTTGCTGCTCCATAGCAGCCTCAGTTACTGAAGACTCAGCAAAGGAAGTTTGTGCCACTGAAGTCCTTGGCAATGCTGCACGGCTCAACATCAGAAAGCAATATTTCTAATGGAAAAAATGAAGTCATATTCATTACCATCTGCTTTGCTTTGGCGTCCTAAAGACCATGGGGCTTTTTATCTAATTTGCAGCTGAAACTTTTTACATGGGCTGTTTCTTCCTACTGAGATGTGAGATCCTTGAAAGCAGGAGTTCTGGCGCTCTATTTGTATCCAGCGCTTAGCACCTAATGAGGGCTTAGATTGTTTTTCATTCATTCATATATAAAGATGAATGTGCTTGGGAGAAGAATGATAGCATGAAAACATAGAATTGACAGGCTTTCCCATGAGGAAAATAGGGCAGCCACATTGCACAGTGGATAGAGTGTCAGGCCTGAAGTCAGGAAGACTCATCCTCCTGAGTTCAAATCCAGCCCCAGACTATCCGTGTGACCCTAGGAGGGTCATTGTTTGCCTCTGTTTCCTCATCTGTAAAATGAGCTGGAGAAGGAAATGGCAAAGCACTCCAGGATCTTCACTAAGAAAACCTCAAATGGGGCCATGGAGAATCAAAACAATCACTATCCAAGTAGAAGGCCAAGAAAGTCAAGCTACTTAGGGACAGTAATAACAGAGTATTAGAAAAACAGGAAGACAAGTTGGAAGTGGAAAGAAGGAGGAAATGAAAAAGGGAAGAATTGAGGGAGGCAGGGAGAGAGCTCAAAGGAAGAAGCTGAAAGATAATCCACAACTAAATCAACATTCATTGAAGGTACTGTGCTAAGTACTGAGGGTATAAAAAAGAAAAAAGAAAAGAAACAATCCCTGCCCTCTAGAAGGGGAAGAAAACATGCCCATATAGAAATATAGAAAAATATGTACAAACCACAATCAAAGTAAATACAAGACAACCATAAGGGGGAAATACTAGCAGTTGGGGTTGGGGATGGAAGATAAGGCCTCTTTAAAAAAAAAAAAGTATTTATTTATTTTTAGTTTTCCACATTCACTTCCATAAGATTTTGAGTTTTAATTTGTCTCCCCCTCCCACCTCAACCTCCTCCCCAAGACAGTGTGCAATCTGAAATAGGCTATATGTATACATTTCTATTAAACATATTTTCATATTAGTCATGTTGTATAGAAGAATTAGAACCAACGGGAAGAAACAAAACAAAAAAGAGTGAGAGCAAATAATAGGCTTTGATCTGCGTTCAGACTCCAAAGTTCTTTCTCTGGATGTGGATAGCATTTTCCATCATGAGTCTTCTGGAGTTGTCTTAGATCCTTGTATTGGAGGGGAAGGCCTCTTACAGAAGGTAGTATTTGAGCTGAGTCTTAAAGAAGCATGAAGTAAAGCTAGTACAAAGGCACAGGGATGAGAGATAGAGTATGTGTGAACAATAGTAATAACTTTTACGTAGTGCTTACTATGTATCATGCATCATGCTAAATGCTTTACAATTATTATCTCATTTGATTCTCAAAACAGCCCTTCAAGGTAACTGCTATTATTATTCCCACTTAACAGTTGAGAAAATTGAGGCAGACAGAAGTTAAGTGATTTGCTTAGGGTCACACAGCTAGTAAATACATGATACCAGATTTGAACTTGCATCTTTCTGATCCAGGCCCAGCATTGTCTCCACTGCACTGCCTAACTGCCAGTAATATCTGCCACGAGCTAGTAGAGTGACTTAGGACAAGACACTTTCCCTTCTGGACTCCTGTGTCTTCTCCTGTAAAATGAGAGGGTTGGACTAGGTTCTAGTTCTGCCTCTACTCCTGGGGTGACTTGTGATGGCCCTTCCAGCTCTAATGTTCTATGACTCAACCAAAAGTCTATATTCTACATCTCTGCAGAATGGACACCATGATGATATGGCCAGTTTGGTGAATAGTGAAAGAAAGCTGGTTTATTGGGTCCCAAAGCTCAGCTTGCACCAGGAGCTGACACTAATGCTGAAGGTTCTTGTGACTTTGTGATTTATCACCCATCACTTCAAGTCAGCAAACTTATTTTCATCTTGACCCTGGATTCTGAGGTCTAACCTCTCTGCCAGTCAAATTGGCAAATAGGACCTCCTTATAAAAACTGAACATCAAAAAAGGACTCCCTTCTGACAGTGACATGCTTTTCCTTAGTGAGTGCAATGAGCCAACTTTAATTTTTATTGCTGACGGGTTTTGAGCAAAGAGTCGCTATCTTCTGCTGGTATAGAGACATTATCTTCAATTAAGATAGGATTAACATATAAGAAAGTCAGAGTTACCCATAGCATCCCTTGAAAGCACAAGATTGATAAAGATAAAGTTGCCTTGTCTTGCTTGGCTTCTTCTATCCCAAATTTCTTGTTTTCTCTTCTTCTCCCTCTGCTTCTCCCCTCTCCACTCCCTCTCTGGCTCTGCTTCTCCATTTTCCTCTCCCTTTCTCCCTCTTTCTCTTCCCTTCTCGTCTTCTCCTTGACCCTCTAACCTCTTCCTCTCTTCCCTCTTCTTCTTCCCTTCTTCTCTTTCCCTTTTCTCCCTTTCCCTTTTATTTTTTTCTCCCGTTCTCCCTCTCTCTCTCTTCCTCTCTTCTCATCTTCCTTCAACTTGTCTCTCTTCCCTCTCCCTCTCCCCTTTCACTATTTTTCCTTTCCCTCAGTCCTTCTTCCTCTCTCTCCTCTCTCACTCTCTGGAAATGCTTATTGGAGTAAGAGCACTCAGTCCCAGGCTGTCAATGGCAGCTCGGTATAGTAGATCAAGTGCTTATCAGGACAAGCTGGGTTTGAATTCTACTTTGAACACTTACTTATAACCCTGGACAAGTCACTGTATTTCTCTGGGTCTCAGTTTTCTTATGTATAAGATGAAGGGTTGAACTTGCCCTCTTAGATGCCTCCCAGTTCTAAAATCTGTAATTCTTTGAATTGGTCCATTAGATCATATGTCATGCACAGATACTACAAATGGACAGTGAGCTGAGTCCACAAATGAGTAATAAGGAGACAAAGGCCTAGGTCGTATTTATGAAACTAAGCAGCATTTTGACTCTATGGTGATCCCAAAGCTCACCTTTTTAACACCTCTCCTCTGCCTCACAAAAACCTTTTTTAAATCTTTTTCCATGTTAACTTCAGAATAGGCGACAGAACCGTTATTTCATTGGCATAGGGGACTCTCAGATGAGAAAATTCATTCTATTAATGTAGATCAGCCCCTTTCCTGAAATCTGGAGTCCCTGAGAGTTGCCTAGAACAGGACTTCTTAAACTTTTTTCACTTGCCCTTTTTTGCAGTGTTTGTTGGCATGGTATGGCCTGAGGGCATGTGTAGAGCAAAGAGTGCATGCTGTGTGTTCAGAACCTGGGCTGCAGTAAAGTTGCCTGCTGCAACATGGGCAAGTGCTGCCAGAAACACCTCAGATTCATTACACATTTGATTTTTAATTAATTTTTGGTCATTACACTTTCAGAAACCTTTTATTATTGCCAAATTTTTTGCAACCCCATTTGGGATCACAGCCCACAGTTTAAGAAGCAGTGGCTGAGCACTGAGAGTGTAAGTGACCTGCCCAGGGGCCACAAGGCTAGTGTGTATCAGAAGTGGAACTTGAACCCGGGTCTTCCTGTCTTTAAGGTTGGCTCTCCAACCATATTACCATACTACCTTTCATGTTAACTTAAGACATTCATGTTACCATAACAAAACCAAACATATAATACAGGTTGCTTTATATGAGATTCTAGCCATGAAATAAGTAACAACGTGCATGAAAGAAAATGGCAAAGGTATTTGTCTCATAAAATGAAAATGGTGGAAAGGACCTAAGAGCCTATCTAGACAAGCTCCCTCATTTTATAGATGGGGTTACTGAGACTGTCCCAAGATCAGACAATGACCTCACTCTCTCACTGCCTAGAACCAATGGTTTGTCAAAACCTGCCCATTCTACCTTCCTACCATATCTTGTATACATCTCCCTCCCCACCTCCGTTTTCCTCTGATGTTACCATCATTATGGTGACCCTCCATCACTTCATGCTTGCACTATTTCAATAGTCTTCTGCTTGTTTTCTCTGACTCAAGTCTCTCTCCACTCCAGTCTGTCCTCTACCCAGCTGTCAAACTGATCTTCCTAAAGGGCAGGTCTGACCAAGTCACTCCCCACCTCCACCATTCAAGAAACTTTGGTGGCTCCCTGTTAACTCTAGGTTCAAATATAAAACCCTCTGGATTAAAAAATATATATTTATTTTATTTTTAATTTATGGAATAAAACAAGCATTTCCATAACATAGTATAATAAAAAAAAAAGATAACTGCACATGAAACTGGAAATCTGTTATGTACAACTTGCTTTTCCTTTTAAAGCTATCATGTCAATTTCTTTTTTTCTTTCCTCCTTCTGCCCTAGAGATGACTACAATTAGACAAAAATATCTATAATCTATAATCTACCTATCTATATAGATACATATGTAAAATCATTCTATACATCTATTTATCATTTCTTTCCCTGGATGCAGATAGCACCTTCCTTCATAGGTCCTTTGTAATTAATTTGGGTTTTTAAAATAGTCAAAATGACTTAGTTGCTCAAAGTTGTTGTTAAAACAATTTTGCTGTTACTGTATACAACATTCTCTTTGTTCTTCTCATTTTGCTCTTCATTATTTTGTGCAAGCCTATCTACGTTTTTCTTAGATCACTGAACTCATCACTTCTTATAGCAGAGTAGTATTCCATCACGATCAATACCCAACTTGTTCAGCCATTCCCCAATTGATGGTTGTCCCCGCAAATCCCAGTTCTTTGCCTTTTTGGCTTTGAAAACCCTTCATAACCTGACCCCTTCTTATACACCTTACTGTGTTCCACATCCTCCTGGCTTCCTTCAGGTTCCTGCTGAACTCTCACCTTTGACCAGGAGACTTTCCTAGTCCTTTTCAACCTTACATGTGAGATTCTAGCCATGAAATATGTAATATCGTGCATGTGTATCTTCACTTTACTCTGGAAAGATCTTGTTTGTGTATGACTGTTTGCATATTGAACTTCTTTAGAGCAAAACTGTTTTGTTTTTGTTAAAGAAAATGAAAGGTATTTATTGTCTCATAGAGCAAAAACATTGAAAGGGACCTTAAAGCTTGTGTAGACCAGTTCCTTAACCTGACATTTTCTTCAATTTTTCCTGTGTATATCTTGTTTGTATAAAGTTGCTTGCATATTGTCTCCTCTGTTAGAGCATGAACTCCTTGAGAACAGAGATTGGTTTTTTTGTTTGTTTGTTTTGGTTTTGCCTTTTTTTGTATCTTTAGTGTTTAGCACAATACCTGATGCATAGTAGGTGCTTAATAATTTTTTTTTACTTGACAAAACTAATTATAGATAGGTTAGAATTCATTTCCCCTGAGCTTCCAGTCCCATCTTCTTTCCACATTGTATAAAGTCATATCACCATCTTCATAAAGATAACAAAAGATAGCTCACTTTTCAATATTCTAGTCTTGTGTCATTAGTTTTCTTTTATCAATTAAAAAAATACACCTAACAATCTAAGAATGAGTCTTATACTTTGGGGCAAAGACATTTTGATCTGGGATAATTTCTTTTGCATTCTAACCTCTCCTAATGTATTCCACCTGGCTTTGCTTGTGGGCAGATTCTTTTGATTCGATTGTTTTGCTGTGCAGAATTTCACTAATATTAAAAACAAAGCAGTGAGTTCATAGGTCTTTGTTCAGCACATTTCAATAGCATTTGAATTTCATCCTGCTGATCTTAGTCCAATGTTTCAGCTGTCAGGATTGCTTTGAATCTTAATGTGGTCATCAGCCTGCCATATTAGTCATTCCTCCCAGTCTGGTATCATGTGCCCATGTGATAAGCATGCCACCTATGTCTTCCAAATTTGTGTTTAAAAATATCGAACAGCACAGGGCCAAGGACAGAACCCCGTGACAAAGTGGAAAGCTCTCCAGGTTGAGAAGACATTAACAATATTCTCTTAGCCTTGTTGTTATCCTTGTTTTTGTTTGTTTGTTTCTTCGTTTTTGTCCAGAGCTGTAATTTCATTGTTGTAACGAGCCACTAGGGAGGAAGCTCCCTCTGTTAGTGCAGATCCACAACTATCCTGCAGCTCAGAGAAGAAAGTTATCTGGGGCACTGAGGAATTAAATGATTTATCTAAGGCCTCACCGCAAGTGTTCCTCAGAGGCAAGACCTGAACACAGCATGGGGCCGGGGTTTTGAACTTTATGACACAAATCCCTTTGGAAGTCTGGTGAAGCCTATGGCCATCTTCTTAGAAGAATGTTTTTAAAGCCATAAAATAAAATATTTATGATTTCAAAGGAAACCAATTATATTGAAATGTACTTATCATTTATTTTTTTTAAGTTCACAGACTTCAGGTTAAGAATCTCTGAGTTAGTAGATAAAGAGTTGGGGAAAGTGGGGGCAGGGGGTGGTATCAGGAAGAGCCTTTTAGTGGAATTGTTAAACTTCAGGTTGAAAGAGATGAAGTCTAATCTTCTATCTGATACAGGGAGCCATTCTATAGATCCTTGATAGATCATTATTCGATGCCCTCTTGAACATTTCTTGTGATAGACAGTACACTACTTTGTACTCTATCCCCTATGGCACATCATTCTTCTCTAGGTACCCTGGTTTATCCATCGTACAGTGCTATATAATGAATTAAACATACAGGCTACTTAGCACCGAGTAGTGGCATCTCTACTTCCCAGTATTCATATGCTATACTTTGAATTAATTCAGCCTAAGATGATGTTGGTGGTTTGGGGGTTTATTTTCAGTAACCACATCACATTTCTGTCTTGGGTTGAGCTTCTGGTCAGTTTCACTTTCCCTTGGACTGCTAAACAAGCCACGTTTTCTTTATTCTGTACTTGTGTTAAAAAAAATAAACTAAATTTAAGCTTTTAACATGAATAAAAGTGATTTTTGTGATTATCTCCAATAGAAACAGCCTGTTAAAATCATTCCGAATCTCCATTCTACCATCTATCATATTAGTTATTCTACATAGCAGCTTGATGTCTTTTGCAAGTTTCATTAGCGTGTCTTCTGTTCCTTCCTCCAAGTTGATTAAAATGTTAAATAGGACACAGCTAAAGATAAAGACTTGTTTTATACCATTAGAGATTGCCCTCCGCTAACAAATGTCAGTCTATTGATTATTATTCTTTGGTACACTTGTCCAGCCAGCTGTGTGCCTTCTTCTAGGCTGCCAAGTGTTTCTAGGGAAAACAAATCACAAAACCAATCTGATTAGGTCTTCAACAAATTTTTGCTATCACATTTCAACTGATCTCTTGGTTCTACTCAGTAATCCTTTAAGTCACCCTATTGACTATCTAACACATTCCTCGTAGAAAGTATTTCAAACCTTTTTCTTTCTCTTTAAGTTCCCATTTTCCTCCCTCTTAGCAAATAATAGAAGCACCTTATACTTTACTGGGAGAAATTTAGACTATCCAAGATGAATTACCTCATATTTTCTCTTTTTCTATCAAAATCACTGTTTTGATTTTCCATTGCGTGTTTCCATCTCTTCACCCATTCTCTGTTTCTGTCTGTCTCATGGGAAGTATCTTCCCTTCTTTCCAAGGCTAATCACTCCAGCTGTGCCTTTCATCCTATCTTTTCCCTCTTTATATGATGATACCATGTTCCATTAATTATTCCTTCTCTCTTGAATTTCTTGTCCTCTCACTCCTTACGTTGGTCCATCGCCATTCGCCCACAAATATGATTGTCTTCCCTGGCATAGACAAGAAAAGAAAAATAGGAAACAAAAACCATCCCAAACCTTTCCTCAGCCTTGCTATCTATCCTCTTTTCCCCTTCTCCTTATAAACATATATCTCAAAAAAAATGGGGGCTCACCGTGGAAATTGTTCTTTCAAAGGCCACCAATGGTCACCTTTCTCTCTTTCTTAAACTATGTGAGTTTTTCTCATTTTGACACTATTGAGTTTTTCCTTCCTTAGCTTGAAAGATACTATATACTCTACTATACTTGAAAGATAATTTCCTATTTATCCTGTTATTCCTAATTATCCTATCTACTCTCATGCCTTTAACTATGAACCCTATGCAGATGAATCCTGAATCTCTATCTTTGGTACAGACAGTTTTTGAGCTTCATTCTCACAGTTCCAACTTCTTGCTAGATATTTGCACTCAGATGCTTTTGATGTACCTCAAACCCAGAACATCTGTAACTAAAATCATCATCATCATCATTTACTTCCAAAGAGTTTTTCCATCCAACTTCCACTTATCTATTCATGGCACCACCATGCTGTCAAACACTCAGGCTCTAAACTTGGTGATTCATCTTTGACTCCTTTCCCTAATCTTCCATCTCCAATCATTCAAGACTGTTGATTCTGCCTCCACAGTGTCTACTGTATGTGTAGGACTAGGTACAGTGGAAAGATGATCATTACTAGAAAGGTATCAGCAAAAGAGTACTTACTTTTCTAAATTGTGGACTTTTGAATTTCCTTTTGCTTTTTATCCCTTAGGATTAGGCAATGGAAGATTTAGGCCAAGTCCTCTTCTACAGCTAGCTCTATCTAGTCGTAGATAGTGCTACTCATTCTTTTTTTTTGCTTTTTTGGTAAAGCAGTCAGGGTTAAGTGACTTGCCCAGGGCCACACAACTAGTAAGTGTCAAGTGTCTGAGGCTGGATTTGAACTCAGGTCCTCCTGACTCCAAGGCCGGAGTTCTATCCACTGCACCACCTAGCTGCCCCTGCTCATTCTTTAAAATGGAGGCAGTCAACAGTTCAGGGTAAGAATGTCTTAGATGCTTTGCCTTAGGTGGCATAGTGGATAGGATTTTGTTCAGTTCCTGCCTAAGACACTTTGGCTGTGTGAGCTGGGCAAGTCACTTAAACTCTCTTAGCCACCTCTGTAAAATAAGAGTAATAACACCGATCTTGTAAGGTTATTGTAAGGATCAAATGATATAACACATGTAAAGCACTTTATAAATGCTAGAAGAAAAAGACCTAGAGAACTTTTCCAGATAAATGAAACCTCTATCTCTCCTGTCGTTTGATTCTGTGCCAGTTGGTTATTGTGTCTGGAAAGCACCATCTATAGTCTTTGTATTTCCTAATGGTCTTTATTGTGCTTTTACAATTATATCACAACCTCCTCCATCTTATTTTGTCACTCAAATCCTTCCTATTTTTCCTAACATTCCTAACATTCATAGATTTTCATATCTCCCAATGGGAATTGGTAGATATTTCCTCAGTCTATGTCTGCATATACCTTATTTATATCTATGGATTACTAAAATTCACATCCCTTGTGCTACTTCCCCACCAATAATGGTCATTGTTCTCCTTAGTATTTGGTTTTACCTATTGAAAAAAATCTGGGAATTTTTTTCTCTTTGAACAGCTAAGAGACACAGTGCTAGACCTGGAATCAGAAAGGTGTAAATTAAAAATCCAGCCTCAAACATTTACTAGCTGTGTGTCTCTGGGAAACTTATTTAATTTCTGTCTGCCTGAATTTTCTCAACTGTAAAACTGGGATAACGATAGCACCTACCTCCTTGGGTTATTGGGAGGATTAAATGAAATTATATTAGCAAAGCACTTATCACAGGGCACATAGTAGGCCCTTAATAAATCCTCTCTTCCTCCCTTCCTTTTTTCCTACCTTCCTTCCTTCCTTCCTTCCTTCCTTCCTTCCTTCTTCCTTCCTTCCTTCCTTCCTTCCTTCCTTCCTTCCTTCCTTCCTTCCTTCCTTCCTTCCTTCCTTCCTTCCTTCCTTCCTTCCTTCCTTCCTTCCTTCCTTCCTTCTTCCTTCCTTCCTTCCTTCCTTCCTTCCTTCCTTCCTTCCTTCCTTCCTTCCTTCCTTCCTTCCTTCCTTCCTTCCTTCCTTCCTTCCATGTTTTAATTTAAAAACCTTCTTGATTAGTTAAACAAGTATCCCTTCAAGTAGGATTCCCCCTTTTTCATGAAATATATTTCATCCCTCATCAGATCTTATCATTCTGGCATTATTACTAATGATTTAGAAAACCAAATCTGCTTTTTTGCTACCATCTCTTTAGCTAGATATTTGCTTCTCCTAATCCTTCTATCATTTGTGTGCTTATGACTTTTAACTAGAAAAATATACAAAGCTATCAAACCATTTTGGAGAGCAATTTGGAACTATGCCCAAAGGACTATAAAAATGTGCATACCATTTGACCCAGCAATACCATTTCTAGGGCTGTATCCCAAAGAGATCATACAAATGGGGAAAGGACCCACATGTACAAAAATATTTATAGCAGCTCTTTCTATGGTGGAAAAGAATTGGAAATTGAGGGGATGCCCATCAATTGGGGAATGGCTGAACAAGTTGTGGTATGTGAATGTAATGGAATACTGTTGTGCTAAAAGAAATGATGAGCAGGCTGACTTCAGAAAAACCTTGAAAGACATGTATGGTCTGATGCTGAGTGAAGTGAGCAGAACCAGGAGAATTTTGTACACAGTAACAGCCACATTGTGTGATGACTTATGTTGATAGACTTAGCCCTTCTCAGGAATACAAGGATCTAAGACATCTCCAAAAGACTCATGATGGAAAATACTATCCACATCCAGAGAAAGAACCATGGAGTCTGAATGCAGATCAAAGCATACTATTTGATCTTTTTTAATTCTGTTTTGTTTTGTTTCCTCTTTCTTGTGGTTCCTTCTATTGGTTCTCATTCTTCCTTACAGCATGACTAATGTGAAAATAGTTTAATAGGAATGTATATGTATAGCCTATATCAGATTGCACGCTGTCTTGGGGAGGGAGGTGGGAAGGGAGGAGAAGAAAATTTAAAACTCAAAAGCTTATGAAAGTGATTGTTGATAAGTCAAAATAGCTTAATTAAAAAATATACATAGCTAACACTTATGTACCAAGTTCTTCAGGTGTGTGTGTGTGTGTGTGTGTGTGTGTGTGTATGTATGTGTGTGCTGGTGGTGGTGTTTGTTTTTTTACTCTGGAATTTGAGTATTTAGAGTTTCTGAAAAAATTAAATTTTACATTTAGAATCATATGACTTAGATGTAGAAGGCACCTTAGAGATCATGTAGTCTAATATTCTAATTTTACAGATAGGAAACAGAGTCCCCAAATAGAATAGCTTTCTTTAGGTCACACAGGTAATGAGAAAAGCTGGGATTCAAACCCAGCTGTTTTGATTCCAAATCTAGTGTTCTTTACCCAACAGTGTGCTTCCTTTTCATCTCTTTCTTTCTAAATAAAAAGTAAAAGTTTCTTTTTACTTTGTTATGTGAGCCTCAGTGGATTATTCTCCACCTCTCTGACCCTCCCCCACTCTATTAGTGGCCTTAAATAGTAACACAGTCCCCCATCCTAGTCCTTAGAGCCACTGAAATATTTCGTGTGTTAACTTAGTTCTATTCATTTCCAAATATATTTCTCACTCCTTGCTTTTCATTTTGAGGAAAACAAGGCTGTTATTAATTGAAGCAATTCCCACACAAGCTGTTGAGCCTGAATAACTCCATTGTTACATGATGGCAATAAGCAAACGAATCCCCTCTGAACTTAGCATTTTGGTTTCCTACTTTATCTTGGCTCTCCTTCTGGAGCCTGACACTTGTGCTGTAGTTAATTAGGATGGCTGTGAGAGGGAGAGGGGAGCAGAGAAAAGGAAGGGTTTAAAAGATGTTCCTGCTACCTTTTTCAAGATTTAAAGCCCCTTTCCATGTTAGAAAGCTAAATGATAGATTTATGCTTTGTTTTCTTGCTAGCTTGTTTCTTTGATTTGAGACTTAATGGGAATTGTGCCCATTATTTAAAACAGGCTGACATATATTTAAATTTTAAATTTTTATTTGCCCTGTTTTATCCTCCCCTTGCAAACTAAGTTGTACAAGTATAAGGCAAGATGCTTCAAGGGCTTTTTGGATATTCTTTTATCTGCTACTGGGAGAAGCTTAGGGAAATGAGCCATTTCTCCATCCACTTCTTTTTCCTTATATTCCGTTAACCAGCTACTGTCAATTGGGTGAAGAAAGGGAAAGAATTTTTGAATCCCTTTAAATCAATTTTAATCTAAATGGAAAGGGTGAGTTCCTTCTACTCATGCCATTTGTGGTATGGTAGGTCCTTGGGACTTACAAGACCATAGAAGGATCTAGAGCGAGTCTCCTCTACTGGGAGAAATCTTCAGGCATCCATTATTTAAGATGAAGAGGGTGAGAGTAGGGGCCAGGAGGTGGAAGATCACCCAAGAAAAGAAGTTTGAACAACTTTTCTCTGAGCAGTTGGCAAGAGTCTTCTCTTCTACCTTCATCTCCTTTTTTCTCCTTCTCTGGAGGGAGAGACCCAGGGATGCATGGGAGAGGCTTGTTTGCAGCAGGCTAGGCAGACCTGTACTGGGGAATGTAGCCTTCTGTGTGTGTCCTGACATCTTCCTTGAGGCACAGATAAGATATAGCTGCAAGCAAGTGCCAAAACTGTACACAGAGAGAAGAGTCTCGGGGCATCGCTAGATCCTTGGACAGAATTGCAGAATAGAAAGACTTCACTCTTTTCTTTTGGTCCTTAGGAGCCAGTGATTTCCTATTTCCACCTCTATGGGGATACAGAAGTAGTATGAGGCTTAGTTAATGCCTTATGTGGAGACTTTGTCCACATACTTCCTGTTCCTTGCTCAGCCCCTTGTAGGCTGGGTTCTGTCTCTGCCAGCGTACAGAAAATGTTCTCTTAAAACATTGCCAGTGATCACTTGAGAGACACATCTCATGGACTTTGTTCAGTTCTCAACCTTCTTGGCCTCCTGATAGCATTTGACATTGTTCCCCTCCTCTGGCCCTCGGGTTTCCTGAAAGTTCTCTATTGTCTTGCTTCAGAACCAGTAGTAGTAGTAGTAGTAGTAGTAGTGGTAGTTGTAGTGGTAGTAATAGTAGTAGTAGTAGTAGTAGTAGTAGTAGTAGTAGTAGTAGTAGCAGCAATAGCAGTTAACAGCAGCAGCAGCAGCAGCAGTAGTAGTAGTAGTAGTAGTAGTAGTAGTAGTAGTAGTAGTAGTAGTGGTAGTAGTAGTGGTAGTAATAGTAGTAGTAGTAGTAGTAGTAGTAGTAGTAGCAATAGCAGTTAACAGCAGCAGCAGCAGCAGCAGCAGCAGCAGTAGTAGTAGTAGTAGTAGTAGTAGTAGTAGTGCTAGTAGTAGTAGTAGTAGTGGTAGTAGTAGTGGTAGTAGTAGTAGTATCATCATCTCTGGCTAACTAGAAATTATTTCTACCTTTGTTTTCCACCAATACTACATGTTCTACCAGCACAGTGGTACTAGTAGTGGTGATGGTGGTTATAATTGCAGCTGTGGTTGTGATAATGGAGTGATTGTCCTGGTAATAGTTGGGGGAGGAAGAGGAGAAGGGGGGGGGAGACACACCACCTGACCAGAGGTTATCTCCATTTACATGTTCCACCAGTGCTGCCCAATCAATGTCCAAAAATGTGTCTTCTCCATACATTTATTGATGTTCCTAATAACTGGAATGCCCTTTCTCCCTCACTGTGCTTGCCTGTTCAGTTTCTGTTCATTCTTTAAATTCAACTCAGATATCATCTCTCCAATTAAATCTTCTTCCCTCATTTCCCTTGCCACCCCTGCCCCCTGCTTTGAATCAATAATTACATTTCTCCTCTAAGACCTTATATTTCTTTTTTAATGCAATTATGTATGGAGAGTTTATTAAATTTATTCATTTTGTTTCATATCCCTCTATGACAGAGCTCCATGAAAGTAGAAGTGGTGCATTACCTAAACTTTATATATCTCCCAATATGCACATTTCTCTTCTTATGATTGGTAATTAGTAAACATTCACTATATTGAATTGGATGAACTTACTATCTTTAGAATCATTTTTTTAAAAAATCTCTTTTTAAAAAAATAATTTCAACTTTCAAAGAGTTATGATTTTATTCCTGTGAGTGTTCCATGCAGCCACAGATTGCAACTCACTTTCGTCCTAGTAGAGGGTTTTCATGAGGTGTTGTAACCCCCCAGAAGCCATCACTTGTTAGCCAGCTTTCTGGTTCCACATGACTGAGTCCAGCCAGCCAAGTCCTCAGGCCACTGCCTTTCAGTCCGTTGTTATGCCTGTGCTCTCTGTAGTTTGTGCTTGGCTGGGAAAGTCTTCAAGGACCTTCCTTTTGCTCAGAGCACACTACTTCCCTTTGCTGTGAGAAATCTTGCCAATCTATGGTAAAATTAGGGACTTGTACACATAAATGAAGAATGTAAGTGAACGCTCCATGTAACTCTGAGGAGATGTGTACATGCTTATATGCTTGTACGTGTAAGTTGCACATAATTTGTGGCACACCTAGTAGAAGACACCTTCTGAAAATTACTGTCAATGGATTACCTTCAGGCCATAGCGAGATATCAGAATAGAACTGTAATGGTAGCCTGGTTCTGAGAAGTGACACATAGATAAAATATTCTGGATGAGAGATTTATCTTAAAACCTGCATGGATTGATGGTGATGGATTGGGACCTGGGTAACTTCTTGGGCCCTCAAAGCCTTGTATTCTACTATATTCACAAGAAAGTATCCTTCTCACCTTTTACCTAAAAGATAAATGAACACTTCCTTTCAGCACTCCAATAATAGACATTTGTCAATTCAAACAAACAAACAAAGAACAGAAAATTGCAAATTATTATGCATAATTTGAAAATCTTGGAATGTGACTATAATTGACTGGTAGTTTCTTCTTTGAGTGTGGTTTACCTCTGTTTGGGGACAAAAAGACTATTCATTAGCCAGCCAGGTTTGACAACAGAAACAACAATAATAACAACAACTTCATGTATGAATACATGTATTTTTTATTTTTGAAAGGTTGAACCTTCCTTTCCAGTCAATCTATGCTGGTGTGTTATGGTCTCCACGGAAGGCTCAGCCAGACTGGGCTTTCTTTTAAGGGTCAAACAGCTATTGTAGGCCTGCCTGTATTTCCATAGTGCCTTTCATCCTGCTGTTCCCCATAGTTCCTGCTTACTAGTCCTTGTTTGTTTTCATTTTCTTTTGCAGGGAGGTTGACTATTGGCTGCCCAACAGGCACTGTTCCATAGCAGACCTCCGTGGATTACTCTCAGTCAGGAATTTTCTATGGCTCAGAAGATGAGTGTTCTAGAAGTGACCCCTTCATTTGGTGCATCTGCAGAACTTTTCTTATCTAAACACTGAGAGTTCCATTTGCTGACCTAAGGTGGACACACAATCTGGGTTTTAAGGTTTCACAGGAGACTGGCTATGTGTTATGCTCAAAAAGCAATGTGTCATCTTCCTCCAAACTGTGCAAAGGGGAAACTTGGCATTCTAAATTTAGAAAGTTTCTTATGTGAGAGAATGTAACCTTTGAAACTAATTGCAGGAGGCAACACTAAATTTATTATTGAGTGTTTAAGGGGAGGCTATGGTTGCTGTGCCGACGAACTGTAACCACAATTGCTTACAAGGTCTTATGAGTAGGGTCATAGATACAGAGCTAAAAGGGACCTCAGAGTCATCTGATCCACCCCCTCCCACTGAACAGATGAGGAAACTGAGGCCCAGAAAGGGTAGCACAGTGAGCAAATAGGATTCTACTTCATGTTCTATGCCTCCATAACCCATACTCTCTCTATTTTACCACACTGCCCTTATACTCTTTTCCCTTTCCCAGTTGCTTCAGATTTTACCCACATATTGCCTAATTTTTAAATGAGGTTATTTATTATAGAATATATTATATTAATTATATATTTTTATTTTATTTTATTATATATTATTTATTATATTATAATAATATATTATATTATGTTATATTAATTATATACATATTATAGAATCCTAGAGTTTGGGAGCTGAGAGAAACCTTAGAAGTCATATGGTTCTGCTTCTTAGTTTGACGGATGAGAGCCCCCCGAAGTCCCAAATAAGTCAAGCGATCTGTTTAAGGTTACAGAGCTGAAAAATAGCAAGACTGGGTAGTGCAGAGGATAGAGTTCTAGACTTGGAGTAAAGAAGTCTCTACCAGTATACAGAAAATGTTCTCTTAAAGCATTGCCAGTGATCACTTGACAGACACATCTCATGGACTTTGTTCAGTTCTCAACCTTCTTGGACTCCTAATAGCATTTGACATTGTTCCCCTCCTCTGGCCCTCAGGCTTCCTGAAAATTCTCTATTCCCTTGCTTCAGAACCAGTAGTACTACTACTACTACCACTACTACTACTACTACTAGTAGTAGTGGTAGTAGTAGTAGTAGTAGTGGAGTAGTAGTAGTAGTAGTAGTAGTAGTAGTAGAGTTCAAATCCTGCCTCAGACACTTATCAGCTGTGTGACCTTGGACAAGTCATTCAACCTCTCTCAGCCTCAATTTCCTTATTTATAAGAATGGGGATAATAATGGCACCTACCTCATGTAAGTGTGAAGATCAAATGAGAAAATATGTGAAGTGCTTTGCAAACCTTAAAGTACTATGCAAATGCTAGCTGCTATTATTGTTATCATCATATCATTATTCGTATCGTTATAATTATACTTGTTATAATTATAATCATTATTATTAAACTCCTGGGGAAACAGCTCAATGAGTAATAATCCCTTATCTGGCATGTCATCCCCTTATGAAGTCAGAGACATGGAAGCAAGTCAGATGTCAAATTTATACCAGAAATACAATACATCCGACCATATTCAACTAGGCTAATGTGTCCCAAGAGTGTGCCTAAGTGGATGGATGGCTAGCTTTGGAGTCAGGAAGACTTGATTAAAAGAAAAGAATGCAAAACAAAGCTTGCTTACAAGGTCTTAAGCATGCATTGAATGTGCCTCTTGGCCTCAGATGGAGAAGGCTGAAGATGGAATCTACCACAGACAGGTTAGGAGGTCACACACAGCACATGCTTCTAGATTCAGAGAAAGGCCATAGAGAGAAGATTACTGCTCTGAAAGCGGCCAGAAGCACTGGGCTGCTCGTGTATAGCCAATGATTCATGTCCAAAGATATAAATTCTTGAGCACAGAGATTGGAGGTAGGAACCAGATAAAAAATGTGAATTGGGATCAGAGAAGGAGAATGTTTGAGGAAAAGTTACAAGTCAGCAGACAATGGGAAAACAAAGAAGATTCTAGTTTAACAAACAATTCAAGATAATTTGTTACCATATCTGACTTGTGGGTATGTTGATTTTTTTTTTTTAATGTCTGCTCATATGAGGTTGGTCCTGGCCAAGCACTTGCCCTGTTTGAGTTTCAGCCGGATGGCTCCTCATCACCACCAGCAGCTTCCCCCTCAAGGTGGTTGACAATAAGGAGTCTTCTGTTAGGGTTTCTGTGGAAATTCATATTCATGGCTACACCTGGAATCTTTTGGGGTGAAAAGGTATTTGGCCTCTCTCTTAGATTGAGAAAGAAGAAAAACGAGGCAAAATTAATAGGTCTTTGAGATTGTGGTATGGTGGAAGACATACTAGATTTGAAGTCAGAAGATGTGAGTTCATATCCTGCTTCTGCTCCTTACTGCTTGGGTGACCTCAGACAAATCACTTAACTTCTCTGGGCCTCAGTGCCCTCATCTGTAAAATGAGGAAGTTGGATGTCTTCCAAAGTCTGTTTTGGCTCCAAATCTATAGTATAATCCTATGGTATTCCATTTACCAGCTCTGTGACTCTGGGTAAGTCACTTAACTTCTCTTGCCACCAAATTCCTCATCTGAAAAGGAGGATGGTGATCTAGGTCAGAAGTAGGGAAGCTGTGGCCTTAAGGCCACATGTGGCCCTTTAGGTCCTCAAGTGCAGCCCTTTGACTGAATCCAAACTTCACAAAAAAAGACCACACTCGAGGACATAAAGGGCCACATGCGGCCTCAAGGCCACAGGTTCCCCACCCCTGAAGGTTGTCTCTGAGGGGCTTATAGGTCTATAGCTATCATGAACACTGATATCCCACTACAAAGAGGCCATGGGACTCAAGGGACATACATTTGCTTGCTTTTCTGAGAGTGAGAAGCTTTCAGGCCAAGGAATCCCAGCAAAGCCAGGCATCGAACAAGAGGACTTCCTTAAAGTTCAGGGATGAAGTGCAGGGGTTCTGCCTTTTACCCTCACCCCCTGCTCTCAGACAGATGGGAGGATCTTAAGAAAGCAAAGGACAATGCCTGCTGTACTTCTAGCTTTTCTTTCCCAGTCCTCTCTCAAAAATCCTTCCTCCAAATGCCCTAAGGAAAGATTGGAGAAAAACCTTCCCTCCCCTTCCCCCCCTCGTATCTTGTCATCATTAAACCATTGCAAGTGTCCCAAGTGTGGAGCTGAGGCCCTGGCAGTTGCCCTTGTCAGTTTGTGAAAGTGTATGCTAGTACCTTTCTGCCAGCTGATGACGATGCCAAGTCCTAGCTTCTTCCTGCTTTTTAGATGGATAGATAGAATTTATTATAAATTCAATGTTTTCTATTATGAATATATATTTATATTATACATTGTTATAACAAAACTTAGAAACATAATAAATATGAGTTGATTTAGGATCCTGTGTAATTACATTCTATTCTTACTTTTTTGTGAGGCCATCGGGGGTTAAGTGACTTGTCCAGGGTCATACAGCTAGTAAGTATCAAGTGTCTGAGGTTGGATTTGAACTTAGCTCCTCTTGACTCCAGAGCCGGTGCTCTATCCACTAGCTGCCCCCATCAATTACATTCTAACAGAGGAGTGAACCAGGAAGGGCAGTATAGTTTGGAAGTTAACAGGGGTGATGAGTAGAGCCAAAGGGAGTAGATTGACATCTTCTTTATTATTATTATTATTTTGTAGTAGCAGATGCAGTGTTGTTTTGATAATGGTTTCAGATCTGTAAGGGTTATTTGGGGACAGTTAACCACTGTAGCAAGCGGTAAAACGATAGCAGGGTGAGTAAAGCAAAATGTAAGTCTACCAGCTGGCATGATATTGTGGGCTCCTGAGAACCTCAGAGCCTGAGGGGAAGAGTTCTGGAAATGAAAGTGTTAAGTCCTCCACTGCAGAGCCCCTGATCCTTGGTGGCAGAGTTCCTGACCAGAAGGGGAGAAAAGATATGCTTTTGGTTTCCCTTGTCAAGTCAAACATCAGGTAGGGCTCTTGCCTGCTCTGCACACAACATATAATTTGTTGTTCTTGAATCATTTCAATCATGTGCGACTCTTCATGACCCTGTTTGTGATTTTCTTTGCAAAGATACTGGAATGGTTTTCCATTTCCTTCTTCAGCTCATTTTACAGATGAGGAAACTGAGGCAACAAACAGGGTGAATTGACTTGCCCAGGGTCACACAGCTAATAAGTGTCTGAGACTGGATTTGAACTCAGGTCTTCCTGACTCCAGGCCTAGTGCTCTATTCACTGCACCATCTACCTGCCCCCATAAAAATTATAGTTAACATTTATATACCATAGTAGAGTTTAAAAGATGTTTTCCTCATGGTAACCCCATGAAGAAAGTAATTTCAAGTATCAGTGCTCTTATTTTGCTGCTATGAAGATGGGCTGAGAGAGGTTAGAGCTTGTTCAAGATCATAGAGCAGCTAAGCAGTAAAAGCAAAACTTGAACCCCAACTCATCCCAATACATGGCAGATGCTCTTTATAGTCAGTTTTTTATCAGTATTTATTATTAAAATAAATTGTATATATTATTTATAGTCAGTTTATTATCAAATTTGTCAGATTTCATATATTCAATTATATAACTTTTAAAATTTGGACTCTGACTTGTCAATTCTCTGAGTTGGTCAGTGTGCGAATAGCAGTTAAAGTGCCGGACTTAGAGTCAGGAACATCTGGATTTATATCCTGCCTCAGACACTGATTAACATTGTCATTCCAGGGAAGTCACCCAAGTTCTCTGCACCTCAGTTTCCCCACCTGTAAAATGAGAGAGCTCAATTCAGTGACCTCTTGGGTCTCTTTGCCGCTCTAAATCTATGTGTGATCTTATGACTTAACCAAAAACAGCAGCAACGGGGCAGAACTTACCATGGTTTCTCTGTTCTTCATTCAAAACCAAACTAACCCAAACATCGAGGGGTTTTGCTGATGCCGAATTTCCAGGCAGCAGATGGAGTCATCCCAAAGACCTGGGAGACTGCCCAACTACTACCCTAGAGAGTTCTGTGAGCTCTTCTCACTCTCTCCCCTCTCCCTGCTCCCCTTTTGAAAAAGACCTTAGTGTAAGTGGCTGCTGCTTGATGGCTCAAATCTGACCCTTTTCTGCAAAAGGAAGAACTATTTAGCATTTCCTGAAATCCTGGAAGTCTGCTCAGTGTCCTGTGACTAAGGCAGCCATAAGAACCATGAGATACTTCCCTGCCCCCACCCTTAGTATTGCTGCAGTTGTCTGGGGGAAGAAGAGAAACACCTGCAGGGAAATTAGACTAATTTTTTTTTCATTTTTGATTTACAGTGTCTGGGATTTGTAAACGTTAGCCTATTACTGTTGTCTGTTTCTTTTTTTTTTCTTCAGCTGTTTTTCATGACTTTCTTGTACTTGATCATGGAATGAGAAGAAGGCTTTTTGCCAAATCTGGATTCTCAATTACCTTGAATGAATGACATTCTACACACCTCTTTGTATGAATCTGATGTCCTGCCTTTTCAAGAAGTTTTTCTGAACAAGGATTCTTAGAGCTGTCAGGGACCTTAGAAGTCATTAAATCCAACCCTCTTATTTTACAGATGAGGAAACAGAGTTACAGAGAAATGAATTGACTTGCCTCATGGTCACAAAAATTAGTAAGTGTCCTGAAGCATCCTGACTTGAAATCCAGTGTCCTATCCCAAACTACAAACTTCATTCCTCTTAATCACACCAGTTTCTTTTTAGCCTGAAAACATTGGGTTTCCCCTATTAAGAGCTCCTTCTACCCAATTTCCAAATCCATGCTGCTAGGTTTGATATTCAGTGGAAAGGCTTGGATAAAATGACAGACTCCTAGTAGCTGAAAGTAAGAGAAGTTAAACTGACCATTGAGAACATGTCTATGTATGTTGCCCTCAGTACTTTGGTGTTGCACAAACTGTCTTTTGAGATGGACAAGAGTTTCCCTTGAATGCTGAGGTTAAATTTTTGGGAAATAATACATAAATTGGAACTCCTAAGTCAACCCAGAGTATGTGTGCCCCAATTATTCTCCAGTTATTGAGGTTCATTTTAATCATAGACTTGGGCCTGCAAGGGACATTAGAGGTCATGAAGTCCAACTGCTTCATTTTATGGATGAAGAAACGGAGGCCTAGACGAGTAACAGCCATCTGAGGGAAGCTCAGGTCAGATGCTATCTCCTCTTCTATGAAATTTTGTTATCTTCCTCCACTGAAAGTAACATCTGCCTCCTTAGCACAATTCTCTGTATCATGGATTCTTGTCTTACTGGATAATATTCCTGAATATATCATAAGATCATTAAATGGGAGGACTCTGTCTTATTCATCTTTATACCTACCGCAGTGCCTCGAGTAGATGTTTACAGAATGTTTGTTTGAATTGAATCAAGCGAGTCAATTGTAGTAGACAGCTTATCTTTCTTGTGCCAGTGGCAGTGATGTGTAATTTTTCTACCAGGCTGCTACTTCCAGATTAAAAGAGAGTGTCTGTCTTCTGGTTGTAAAGAATCCATTGGCCCAGTTTAACCATGTTGTTCCTCCAAAGGGCTCAGATCTCCTCCCCTACATCAGTTTTGTCTGTAAGCTAATTTCAGAGATATTTTCTATACCAAAATTTGTTCCTGATCCACACAGTTGCCCACGGATTTCTGACAAGATAGGATCTTAGAATGTTGGGGCTAGAGCTAGTCATCTAATCTGACTTCTCATTTTCTGTATGAGGAAAGAAGTCCAGAAAAGTTAACTTGCTCAAAGAACACAGTGAGTTAGGATCAGGGCCAAGATGAGAAGCTCAGTCTTCTTTGGTTCCCTACTCTAGTGTTCAGATGACCCAACTACGGACAGGCATTTGAGGCCAAAAGTAGTCAAGAAATGAATGTTTTCCACTTGTGGAGATTATATACTACACTCAATATTCTTCAGAATCATCAAGCAAATGCCTCATAAATTACAGTAACATCTCATTAATAAAGTAGAGATTAGGGATTGGGCACATTCTGTAACCCCTCAGTTAAGGGCCTCAGTTAAGAGCACTTTTTATTATAAGTATTTTATGTATGACATATATAAAATATATAACATGTTTCCAGAGTCCAAATATTCTGTTCGCCTGAGACACATAGGCACTTATTTTGTGATAAGACAAATCATTTCAATTAAATGTAGGATCAAAATAAAACCTATAGAAGACAGTAGCACACAGTAGTTATAATTTTTAGGCCTTGTATAAGGTGCATGAATACCTTGTCTCATCCTTTGCTTATAAATTTGAATCCTGCCAGTTTGAAATTTGTACTCATTGAAACATGGTGTATTTGAAATCTAAGCAAGATTCCCAGAAGCCATATAGCCTTTTTAGGAATAATGACAGTTATCTTACACTTTTAAATCACTCCTGAAACAGTAATTTGCATAAATTATGCTAATAACTGATTTTTCTAATCTAGCCATTACTTGGATTTGTGATCTCTTAGATGTCAGAATGTTTGTCTACCTGCACAGATCATGAGCTGTCCACATGTTCTCATTTTGTGTGACTTGTCTTTCTACCAGCTCTCAATAGAGACTGTACTCAAAACATTTTCTTTGGTTTATTTAACATTTTGTGGGTATAGGTCAATATTCTGAAAGTCTCTGTTTTCTTTCACTTTCCTGGACAACTTTTTCTCATCCTGTTGATAGGTCTGTGATTTTTTTCTTTATTAATTGTCCTGCATGGGCATATTAAAGGCTTCTTACAACCACAATTTGTTTTTTGGGGTCACTTGGAATTTTGATACTTCTGATACCATGTTGTTCTGTCATTTACAGTTATATAATATCCGAGGTAAAATAGTGGTGTACACACAAAATGGCACTTGGATTGAGTCAAAACTTGCTGTTTTTCACACCCCAAGCTCCATCTCTCATCTCTATGTCTTTGCAATGGTTGTCCCTTGTGCCTGAGATGCACTCACTCCCCATCTGTGCCTCTTAGAGTTCCCTGGTTCTTTATATCTCAGCTCATGTCCCACTTTCTCCATGACACTTTTCCTGATTGACCAAGAGCTAGTGCTCTTTCTACAAAAATAATTTGGATTTTTGTGATGTGTATATACACATGTATATATGTACACACACAAATGCGTACATGTATGCATATGAGTATACACATATAGGTAGATAAATGTATGTTTGTATACACACAGAAATACACATTATTTTTGAAGGAAGGGGCACTCGCAGTAGGGGCCAATCAGGAAAAGCTTCACGTTGATAGCGGGACTTGAGCTAAAATATGAAGAAACAAAGGACTCTAAAGTGAGGAGCAAGTATACATATGTGTGTTTATATACATACATGCACTGTATATATATATATATGTGTGTGTGTATCATTATACATACATACCCAAGCACATGTGCCCATATGTGCAAATGAGTGTGTGTGTATGTGTGTATGGTTCATCTTCCATAAAGGAATTTAAGCTCCTAGAGGGTAGAAACCACATATCACAGTAGGGAGAACAATGCATTTTTATCTCCTTTGTTTCTCCTGTGTGAATGACAAAGTCATTGTCTTTTAAGTGATTGTCTCTCCTATTCATAAATGCCCTCTAGTGTTCTGACCCTAACAGTTTAGCACAGTGGCATTTAGGAAACTAGGGCCGCTAGGTGGCGCCATAGTGCACAGAGCACTGGACCTGGAGTCAGAAAAATCTAACTTCCAGAGTTAAAATCTGGCCTCAGACACTGTGTGATACTGGGCAAGTCACTTGACCCTGTTTGCCTCAGTTTCCTCATCTGTAAAATGAGTTGCAGAAGGAAATGGCAAACTATTTCTGCCAAGAAAACCCCAAATGGGGTCATGAAGAGTTAGACTCAACTGAAAAATGACTGAACAACAACTGAAAATTTAGGAAACTTTTAAGATATTGGTGAAAAGTTTTGATAAGTATATATCTCCCCACTTGCTACCTTACTTCTTGTTATTTGTCCTTCCTTTTCTAAGAGGACCAATGACATCACAAGGGCGATGTCTTGACTTGCACATGAATTGGATATAAGTGAGGCAGAGCTGCTTAGAGTGGTATGCCTCACTCCCTCTTCCAGAGTCATCAAAATCTAGTGGTAAGACAAAGGCCAAGATTACCAGCTATGGCCCAGGATGTAGGGGATGCCTTGGCCTTTCTGAATTAAGATCTTTCCCAGGTCTCCGTTTTTCTGAGGCCATGCCTATCGAGACTAAAGACTTGGTAAAATTTGAGATGAAAGATGGCTCAATTTACCATCACAAAGATATCAGTTTGGGAGGGGAGGACCCTCAGAGTTTCTGAGGAACAGAAAACAATTGCTGTTTCCACTCATTTTAAGCCATTAAAAACCTAAAAAATTAGCCACGGGGGAGGGGCTTGGGTTGGGGCTACTATTGGCCATTCAATAAAAGACTGAGTGATTTGGGTTTAAAGATATAGTGTAATTAAATTTGAGTTTTAAACACAATGAGCTTTTTAAAAGCCTATCTTTTCAGAGCTATATTTCAAGAAATCAAAATGAAAATTGCACAGGACAAAAAATTAAATTACCCCAGCTTTTTGAGAAAAAAAAAATTAAGAAAAGGAGGAGGGAGAAGAGGAGGAAGAGTCAAATCTTCATTTGCTCCAGCATAAATCAAATCAAATGAACTGAATCTCACATCAAGATTTCTTCTCAGCTGCTTTTTGGTGTTGCGAAGTCATTGAGGGCAAGGACTGTTTTTTTGCCTTACTTTGAATTGCTAGTGTTAGCACACAATTAGCACTTAATAAATGCCCACTGACTGACTACAAACAGATAGCAATTCAGAAATGACTCCCTTGTTAATAATTAACCATTTTCTGTTTATTAAGATATCCTAAATTAATTTTTTGTCTCATGATAATTGGTGATCGTGACACCTGGCATCTTTTGGTTCTCCTTTAGAAATCAATTAACAGACATTTATTAAGCTCTTACTAATCACTTACTAAAAAGTGAGTCCTTCCCTCAATATGCTTACATTCTAATTGGAGAAACAACATATATAAATCAGCCATATACAATAAATAGAATAGTTGAAAGTTACCCTTATAGGGGAGGGCACTGGCAACTGTGGGAAGGGAGGGAGATAAGAACTGAGAAAATCTTCTTGGAGCAAATGGCACTTGAGTCTTAAGAAATTAGAGTTTTGAAGGGAGGAGATTCCTGGCATGGGGGACAGCGAATGCAAAGGCATAGAAGAAGGAAATGGCATGATTTGTTCAAGCACAGCATGTTAACCAATATAGCTAGACCATACTGATGTGATTTAACAGTACAGAGACCCCAAAACTATTGAGGTACAGAATGGAGTCATCTGGAAAGAATCCATGGCCTCAAGCAGTCTTCTAGTCAAGTGGCAAAAAATTTATTGTAATGCTAATACAGTGGACAGAACTGTTAAGGTAACTTGCAACTTAATGGGGTAAATCTAAAGCTTATATAGAAAAAGTTCAGTGAGTAGTGTGCCAAGCATGCTAATTAGGTGGTGAACACAGTTTCTGTACCTTGGGTGCAGGCATCATTCACTACTGGCATAGCTGTCCCGTTTGTACAAGATAGTCTCTGGAACTGATGTCTATAGCTTGACCTCTGGATTGTATACAGTAACTGTGGGAATCAGTACATGATAATTCTGTTGGTAGAAGATAGTCCTGTTCATACAAGGGAAATTTTACAGAGGTCAGATTGTTCTTGTAACAGGGAAAGAGAGTTTGCCTCACTGGTGCCCACTCATGAGTTATTGCCAGAAATAGGGTCTTTGGGCTGGGGAGAGATATGGTCCTAGGGCTGGAGCCTAAGCACCCTCTCACTAGAATAAGAGGAGGGGAATAGAAAATAAGACAGTCGGAAAGATAGGAAAGGACCAGGTTGTGAAGAGATTGAAATGACAAGCAAAGGACTTTGTATTTGATCCTACAGGTAGTAGGGAGCCATAGGACTTTATTCACCAGTGGAATGACATGGTTAGCCTTACACTTTAGGAAAATCACTCAGACACCTGAGTGGAGAACAAATTGGACTGGGGAGAAATCTGAAGCGGTAAGACCATTTAGAAGTCTATTGTAATAGTTTAGGCCATAGGTGATACTGGCCTGAATTAGGGTAGTAGCTCTGTGAGAGAAGAGAGTAGGATGTAAATGAGAGATGCAGTAGAGAAAGAAATTACAAGATTCTGCATCTGCTTGGATATGTGGAGTGATTTTTTTAAAAAAAAAGCAATCGAGTATACCATGGAAATTTTGGATCTAGTTGACTTAAACGATCATGTTGTTCAAAGTAGAAATAGAGAAGTTCGGAAGAAGGGAGTATTTTGAGGGAATGATACCAAGTTCTTTGGACATGTTGAGTTTGAGATACAGGACAACTAGTTGGAAATTTCCAGCAGAAAGTTGGTGGTGGAAGACTGGACCTCAAGAGAGATATTAGGGATGGACAAATAAATCTGGGACTCATTTGAATAGAAATAATAATCAAACCCATGAATGTTAATGAAACCATCAAATGAAATATCATAGAGAAAAAAAAGAGGATCCAAGACAAAGCCTTTAGGGACCACCCATAGTTAGTGGATATAAGATGAATGGCGAGACTAAGATGCAATCAGACAGAGGAAAACCAAGAGAGAGCAGAATCATGAAAGCCCAGAGAAGAGAGGGCAACTGATAGAGCAACTCTGTCAAATGTTAAAGAGATGTTTTCTCAGCAGAGGCAGGATGACCCCTTGTTGGTTCTGTATTAGTGGTTATTTCTTTGTGAGTGGGTTGTGCTTAATGGCTGTGGAGGTTCCCTTCAAGCCTCATTCTGTGATTGTCTTTTGCACCTTAAAGCCTTCTCATCTTGTTGGGATACATTCAAATTTTCCTTCTTTTGGCATTACCTTTGAGAATCCAGGATTATTGTTATACATAATGAAGCACTGAATAGGACTTTCCAGGGGGAATCATCTACTTAAAGAAGGAAAACAAAATATTGAACCTGAAACTAGCTATATGATGATTAGGGAAAACAATTGATTTCTCTATGCCTCTTGGAATCTTTAACTCCCATCAAGGTTTTTATAAAGTACCACCTCCTACAATATCTTTTTTCCTAATTCCACCAATTGTTTGTGCATTCCTCAAACCCTGAACTTACTTTGCCTACATGAGGTGTCCCCATAGTCTTACTACAGTTATAAGCTGAAAATTACCATTTGTATTCATTTAGCTATATATATGTTGTTGGCCTCCCCTTACTCAAATACGAACTTCTTGAGGGCAGGGACTTTTTTGTCTTTGTAGAGTCAGTACCTGGCACAAAGTAGGCACTCAGTGCTAGCTAGCTGACTCACAATGTGTATGCAATAAAAAACAACCATAGTTAGATTAACTGAGTATGAGGCTCTGTGCCTTGAAATCATAAACTAGATTGGTAGATTTAAAAAAAAAAATCTTTTTTTTAGGTGTATGCATCTTATCTCACCAAATATCCTAAGGACAGGATCAATGTCCTATACTTTTAGCCTCTAAAGTATCTCAAACAGAGATTAACAGACATTTTCTGATTGGTATCTTTGACATTTGATACTATATTTTCATATAAACATTATACATACCATAGAATATGTACATAGCTCTCCAAATTGATCTTTGCCTTGAAATAGTTCAGATTAAGCCACTTCATTTTCTTCTATTTTATTCTATTACAGGTAACTCTCTAATTATCCTATTAAGCTAGTGATTTCAATCCTCATGCACATTAACTCTTAACAGAGCACTATTTGCTTTCCAGGAGCAATATTTGAGCACTCTGTTTTCAGTTATGGACTCCATTTATTCATGCGGACTCCCTATTTACTTTATGTTTACTTCATATGGACTCCAAATTTATTCCAAAGATCTGGGATTTGGGGGATATAGGTACTGCCACTACTAATGTAGATCCTAGCCATCCTATTATTTGGTAGACAGTATACAATATTTGTTGAGGCCAAAAATGTTATCACTCTGTGGCTAGCCTAGCAAAGAATCTCTTTAAATTTTTATATTCTGATAATCTTATGACAGTCTCTCTATTCAGTCTCTCACTAAGGCAATGTGCCTTGGAATTGGTTAGGAAATTTTCCTATCTTTCTCTGAGAATCAAATTGTTCTTCTAATACTTTAGTGACCTGAAATATTTTATTACCTGGAAGTCTTATTCTATATTTGTTAGTTAGTTGTTGTCCTTCATGCTTGAAGAGGACCAAAATGACATCACTATGTTGGGGTCGATGTATGATGTATCTGACTGCGGCTGATCAGGCCAGTATGAACTTGGAAGACTCTACCACAGGTTGGGCACAAATAGTCCATATGGACATTTGGAATGGAGATATCTCTAAATTTATGCATCTCACATTTCTTTTGAGCTACTGCAATTCTACTTTGATGCACAGCACCTTCTTTGATGATCTGGGCATACCATGCTGGACAGTCCTGTGCCAGTGTCTCCCATGTCTCACAATTGATTCAGAGTTCTTTAGAGAGAGCTTGACAGTGTCTTTGTATTGTTTCTTCTGACCACCATGTAAGCACCTGCCTTGCGTGAGTTCTCTCTAAAATAGTCTTTTAGGTAAATATATGTTTGACATTCAAACAATGTAGCCAGCCCATTAGAATTATGCTCTCTGCAGTAGAGTTCGAATGCTTGGTAATTCAGCTCAAGAAAATACCTCAATGTCCGGTACCTTATCTTGCCAGGTGATCTTCAGGATATTCCTCAGACAATTCAAATGGGAAGGATTCAGTTTCCTGGCATGGCACTGGTATACTGTCCAGGTTTCACAGGAATACAACAATGAGGTCAGCCCAATAGCTCTATAGAAACATTTTATTAACTAGAAGTCTTATTCTGTACTTATAATCTGTAAGAAATGACAAAGTGTAGTGTGTATAGCAGACTAATATATTGCCATGAATTATTGAACTGTTCATTGCCAAGTCAATTCTTTTAAAATAATTTATCTCTAATTGAAGAAGAATGCACCGGTGTAGAAGAGAGAACAGCTTATAGATGATAATTCCTGCTTATCACCTTTTGCCTCCTTTCCCACTCTTCCTGTCTCCTAGTATTTTCTTCCTCAAACTAGCTGAAAATTAAGTTATTTCTGGGGAACCTAATATAGTCAATCAGTCAATGAGCATTTATTAAATGTCTATCATGTGCTAGGTACCATGCTAAGCCCTGGCGATATAGAGAAGGGGATATTTTAGAGACAAAGAATGCAGTGATTTGTGGTAGGAAGTAAACACTGAATTCAGTACAGACAGAAAAAAAAACAATTTCAAGAAATCTAGATTGAAGTGTGGATTCAATATCTCATCTGTAAGGATTCTCCTTCCAGTAATTCAAATCACAAACCATCCGTCCACATCATTTCATCCAGTGTTATGCTTGTCAACATTGTTCCATAAGTGTTCCATAGATGATATATCTAACATGCTGGAGCCTTCCTCAAGATATTACTAATGTCCTGTGGAAACAAGAACGCTACTTACAGTGTTCAGCTATAATCTTTCTATCAAAAATAAGCATTTATTAAGCACCATTTGTGCTCTAGGCTCTGTGCTTAGTGCTAAGGATATAGAGAAAAATAAAGTCTCTCTCTTATTGGGTGAAACAACATATACATACATACATACATATATATATATGTGTGTGTGTGTGTGTGTGTGTGTGTGTGTGTGTGTATGGAGAGATATATAGATTTATATAAAATATAACCAAAGCACTTTCTGGGGGAAGGTTTTTATGGTTTGAGGGAATTGTGAAAAAAACCTCATGTGTTGGTTGAGCTGAGGTTTGAAGAAACTACAGAATTATCCGAAGTGAGGAGGGAATACATTCTAGGAATTAGGAAGAGTCTATGCAAAGGCACAGAAATAGGAGACAATGGATTGTTGTGTGAGGAACAACAAAGCCAATTTGGCTGCATGATAGGGTTAACAAAGGGAATTATGTATAATAAACTTGGAATGATAGGTTGAAGCCAGGTTATGAAGGGTTTAAATGTTAAGCATAATTTGTACTCATGTTAAATGACCATCTATCTACTTTTCCAATCACACATTTCCTGAATATTGTACTTCATGATGCTTCTTGCTTGCAAGTCAGCATTAGTAATTGGCTACAATCCTCTTATTTCCACCATGTTGTCTTTCCATTACCTCTTGGGTCATTAACAATTTTGATTCTTTGGAAATTATGCTATTCTAGGATTCACAACCAATTAGCATCACTAGAATTGGTGATAAAAAAAGATGGATTTTTGTGTCAGGAACCAACTTAGGGTAGTGGAAAACTTAGTGTACTTTTCCAGATAAAAATCATCCACTTTCTTTGTCTTATTCATTTATGGGCCCCATTCATTGTCCATTTGAAGTGACTACCCAAGCTATATACCAAGCTATATACCTCTCTTTCTCTCCGTGTGTGTGTGTGTGTGTGTGTGTGTGTGTGTGTGTGTGTTACATACACATACTACTACTAGTGACTAATTCAATGGACTTCTCTTCTGTCCATCGAATGTTGTTGTCTGGACAATAGGTATTTTTAATTTCATTTATTTCATTCATTTTAATTTCATTTTGCTTTCCCTGAATGAATTGGTCAGTGAATTTCTTACGAATTCCTCATCATGGCTCTCAAAAAAGGATGCTCTGTATTGTCCTGGTATGTTGTACAGTCAGCACGATGTCACTAGCACAAAACAGTAACTGGAGAATTTCATCAGCTCAAGGGAATTCCTTTTCCATTTGGGTCCATAGGAGCGGCAAGTATCTGCAATAACACATTTCCTTGTTTGCGCCTTATTTGATATTGATAATCACAAGGTGTTTGAAAAAAAATTTTCCATGGTACCCCTTTTCAAAGAAAGATGTATGATTTTAACATGCCCAAGAAATATCTTGTTGGAAGAGAGTCTTTAAAGAATTTTTTTCCTCTCCTAATTTAAATATTTTTTATAATCAACATTTAGAAGTGGGATCCTGCATTCTGTGTACTTTTCAGATAGTTGTGTGACTGTAAAGATGTGGTCTACTGAACCGTATAATTTGCAAAAGGTTGCCTTATTTCTTTCTCATATTTCCATTAAGGCTAATATTAGTATTGATGTAAATCATTCTCATGAAGTTTTGGTACAAAGAAGAAAAGCATACTGATATAGTCTTGATGAGTTTTCTATTTTTTTTTTGTTAATCCACTTATAAAGGATTAATAACATAATAGAATAATCCCAGGCACTTAATATCTTTCCCATTTTGAAATATCTTGAAAACTGATCCTTCTATTCTTTCAAAGTTGTGTATGGCCTTCCTCTTCATGTGCACAGTTTGCTTTAGCAGGTCTTCCTAGCTTTACCATTTTCAGTTCCATTTTCACTTAAGGTGAAGGGGGTGGAATATAAATGTGTTGGTTCCACTGTCATGGATGATATGAATAAGTGGTTATAGAAATGCTATCTATGTTATATATAAATAGACAAAAACGGACTACATACATATTCCATTTTTGTCTAATTGTTGTCCTTATAATTTCACCTCTAAATCTTCTTGACTTAGTTGAGTCTTACATTATATTTTCTGCAGACTTGTTTCCCCTTCATTAATCTTCCTTATTTTATGAGGTTATCATGATTTTCAATATTCTCCTTATAACATTTTGAAAATGAATTTATATTATAAATTGGCAGTGGCCCTAGCTACTATGTCTATTTTCTTAGAAAGAAGATAAAGGTCTTTGCTGTTCAAAAACAGTCTTTTTGGATCTTCTTATTGTGATGAGTGCTTTGTATTGCTTAAACTTCTCTAGACATGGTTATGACCAAAGTCGTTGTTCCTTTAACCACCTCCAATTTTTCGGTGTCAATAGTTTATTTAGGATTCAGCTATTGTAGTTATACACAAGGTCTTCTTATTTTTATCTTTTAGTTTGGTGTGGATTTTGTCCTTTTTTCTAACCAAGTGATAGTCTGATTATGCCAAATAGTTAATTCAGGGATTATTCTTACATTGATAACCAGACATTTTATAATTAATTTCATTTTTTATGTTGCTCATTGATTGCCATATCTATCATATTTGTTCTTTTGATTTATATTTTTTAAAAGTTTTATAGTTTTATTGATGCTCTTGTAAATTTTCAGTCATTTCCATATTACTGCCGCCCCATCCCAATATAACTTTCCCTTACAACAAATAAGAACAATTAGTCAAGTACAATTGTACAGTCAGTTCAAATAGTACAATTAGTCAAAACACGGGAAAAAAAAACATTAACTAAGTCCTAACATGTACGCCTAGTCTTGTACCTGTGGTCCACCATTTTTCTGTTGAGAGGTGGGAAGAATGCTTCACTGTCAATTCGCTAAATTCATCTTTGGTTAAAGCATTGATTGGAGTTCTAAAGTCTTTCAATGTCATTTTCTTTTCCTGTTACTGTGGTCATGTGAATTATTCTTCTGGTTTTACTTGCTTGGCTCTACAAGGCTTGGTACATTTTCTCAAGATTTCCCTCTGAATTCTCATTCATAAATCTCCATCATTCAGTTATTTCCCAGTTAATCCATACCCACTTTTCTACCAATTCTTTAACACTGTAAAGGGCATTTCTCTAAATATTTTTTTGCAAATGTAAGAACTCTTTCTCTCTCTTTTTGAAGCTTTTAGGGTTTATCCTTGTAGTAGTATTGCTGGGTTGGTTTACTTTAATGGTAATTTAGTGTGTTAAGTATGTTTCCAATTTTTATATAATTCCAAATTGATTTGGTATTATGTTTTAGTATAACTGAATTGTTTTCTGTAACAATTGAATCAACTAAGCTCCATTAACAGTACATTAGGATGTTATTCTTTTCAGAGCCCCTACAGCACTTACCATTTTTGTCTTTTGTCACTTTTGCTCTTTTCTTGAAGAAAAATTCATTAAATATAGAGGCAATAGTCCCCACACCACTGACTTTGTTTGCAGATCAGGCCTCATAACAATTATTGAGGGAACCAAGGCCTGTGGAGAAGGAAACTGTCCTTCCCACACCTCCATCACCAGTGGCCAACCAGCTGCCACCAAAAGGCAGGTAAGTCCAAATATTTTGCCACCATACCCTAAGGATCACAGGGCCTTTCCACCCAACTTGCAGCTAATAACTCTATAACAGAGATGTCAAACACAGGGCCCATGGGCCACATGCCCGAACCAGATTGAAATATTTTTGGGAAATGTTTATATATATAATGTATGTGTATGTATGTATGTATGTGTGTGTGTGTATGTATGTATGTATATATATATGTATATGTATGTATATATGTATATATATGCATGCACATATATACACATTTATATATACATATACAAAACATATTTATATACATATATGCATGTACACATGTGTGAATATGTATATATGTATATATATATACACATATAATAAAAATAACGATAGAACATAGTAATGTTAACGTGGTTTTCTAAGTCATTTTGCAGTCAGCAGAGATCTTTGTGTATGGTTTTGTGGCCCTATTTCTATTTGAGTATGACACCCCAGATCTACAAAATTTTGGCGTCTTTTGTTCCTTAATCCTAAATTGTACCTTCCAATATGTCTTTGTCACTAATCTCTTATGGGCTCCCTCACATTGAAATCACTGAATATCAGTACATACATTGAATTGATTTGGATGATCTTGGCAAATCCTCTGTATAACTTCACTTCATCCTCTGCAGCAGATATTGGGGCATGTACTACACAGTTACAGTCATTTTGTATGTGTGGCTCTTGAACTCTTCAAGGAAAGATTAAGTGCTTTCATGAAATGGTTTCTTACTGCCTGTGGGTATAAGATGAAATTGTCATCTCTCTTTCTTTTAAAACCTTCAAGGAAAAAAAAAACACTATGAGGCATCTTTACATGCATCTTCACTTTCCTTATTTTAAAAAAATTCTATTTATGAAAAGAATGATAATTTTGATATGACTAATTCCTCTAAAAATATATTGAATGGGAAGTCATTAGATGAGGATTTCACATGTAGGGTTTCAAAACTGTGATTCTTAGCATCTACTTCCCACTTGTCTGACCTTCTCCCACCATCTTTGTAGATGTAAAAGGTGCTCACATAGGTCCAAGGGCCATTTTGTATTTTTCCTTCTTTTGTGGTTTTCTGTGGACAAAGAAATCATTACCCAGTGACCAACACATTGTGATAATCTTTTCCTTAATTAGGCTGGTCCTTGGAAAGCAAATGCATTCTGTCACCAAGCCATACTATTTAACCCTTTCTAGCGTGGTAAATGTTGAGGGCATTTGTGTTTCCCTGGTGTAGTTCTCAAGGCCAGGGATCATTTGTGCCAAAGCGAAGAATGAAGTAGTCATAAAAACCTTCAAAAGCTATTAAGGCGAAATTAGTTCCCTGGGTAAGATCTCCCATTTTAAGATGGTTGTTCTTGGGGTAATTGATATGCTGTCTTGCATTTTATTTGTTGTTAACAGTCTTGGGGGGAAAAAAAAAACACAAATCAAAACATGACAGATGGACTATCAGTCCGGCCCAGTGTGGAGATTCATAGGATCACAGGACCTAAGAACTTGAAAGGACCTAAGATCTTTAGTCTAATCCTCTCATTTTACAGGTGAGGAAACCGAGGCCTAGAAAGGTAAAGAGATTTATACAAGATTAGACAAGTAGTCACAACATAGCAGAACCAGGTTTTAAAACCCAGGTTTTATGTTTTTAAAAAGAGTGTATAGAAGAAGTGTATTATGAAGAAAAACGTAATTAATGAAGTGGCTTAATGAGACCAAGAAGGCTGGAGAAAAGAAACCGGGCAAGTAAGAGACTTCTTTATTCCTCTTTACTTCCTTTCTTGAGGCTCAGATTGAACTGAAATGTCCTTCTCAATGTGTAAAAGCTCTCCATTGTTCTTAAATAAGCTCTTAATTGATTCCACACATGTGCAGTCTGGTAGCAGGAGTGAGCTTGTGTGTGGTAAATTCTACCATCTCCCATATTTACAATTGTTACCTCCCATGGAATGCTCATTTCAGAGATGATCCTGTCATTTCTTGAAAAGGGGAGAATGGAGGGTGGTAATTTGACGCCAGTAGCCTTTGATTATATATATATTTTTGGTTTGTTTGCTGTTGTTGTATGTGTGTTTTCCTACTTATCACATAGTTTCCAAAGAAAACTTTCTGAATTTCAGCCTGGTTTGTAATTAACAAGAAGACATGGTAAATCTATACTGTCTTCTCCCATTCCAAAAGCAAATATCCGTGATATTCCCACCTGTGCTACTCTACTCATACATAGATTTAATTTGGGGAAAATATTGAGAATCTCTGATCTGAAGCTCGTGTATATAATGCTGAAGTTTCTAATTCTGTCAGGTCAGTATGTCAGTGGTTTCCTTGGGAAGCTTTGATTCTTAGCATCCTCTCCTGGGGTTTGGAAACCAACCTAATGCTCTTTCAATGCAGCTTGTGCCACCAGAGTTCCTTAATGTTTTCAGAATTTTTTTTAAAGTAAGGTTGGATTAGATCCAATCTAAACTGAATATAAATGGGCAAAAAATAATAATGCGTTGTCCAACAATTGATGCAATGAATTCTTCTGAACCTGAAGTAAGCTACTTGAGTTCTGATTACCTTTTGAAAGCATATGAATAGCTCAGGCACTATTCTTTGTTAGTCCCAATTCTTTTCCTATCCTGCAGTTATCTTTAAAGTAAGAACTTCCCATTCCATCTCAGAAATTTGCAGTCTCAGAAAACGACAAAGCTGCCTCTTCAATTTAAATGTATATAATGAATTATGGTAGATGAATGATTTTGTTTAGTTTTATAAATAGCTTACAGCTTACAACTGAATTGAGTAGTTTTTTGAGACAGGGAAATATAAAACATTTGTTCATAGTTTAAAATGAGGAACAGGGAACATCAAATTTAATTAGAAAATATATAAGGCCAATTAAGGGATAGGATGGAAAGAAAAGAATCATAAAGAAAAGATGACAGCATGAGAGGCATAAAGAAGAAAGGGAAATAGAAAAAGAAGAAAAGAGGTTGAGGATATGAAGAGAAGGAAGGAAGAGATGGAGGGTGGAAGATAGAGTTAGAGGAAAGGAGAAAGGCTGACTGAATTCTGCTTGCTCAGAGACCATCATAGGTGTCTTCCACTTTGCCATCCTATTCTGATACTGCTCCCACTTAATGGCTGTTTGAAATCCACCTTCTGACTTCCTGCTTAAAAGCCACTTTCTGGTACAGTATGAAGAACTAAAGAGGAGACCAGATCACTGCATTTATAAAGTCAGTAACTTTAATTTCTATATAATGATGTCCTTAGGATCTCAAAGGAGATTTCAAGAAAAGGAAATGAACATTTTGAGAGCCTTTCCCCCTAAAATTCAGATGTGATTTGTTCTATTTCATTCTCATTCAGGTTTGTGAATGTGTTCATAAGACATGTTGCTGAAAGTCTGACCACCGGATAAGCAAGCTATCACAATAATATCAATATTGTGAGCCCCTGCTTGAGTACTTGGCTTTCTGCTTCAGCCTTGGGGTTAACTTCTTGTTTTCCACTGATCATCTATAATCCTATCCTACTTGCCTAAATGTTCTAAACCAGGGGTTCTTAGTGTGTGTGTGTGTGTGTGTGTGTGTGTGTTGGAGGCAGCTAGTGGTTCAATAGATAGAATACTGGGCCTGGAAGATCTGAGTTCAAATCCAGCCATAGACACTTACTGCCTGTGTGATCCTAGGGAAGTCATTTTGTCTCTCTTTGCCTCAAGTTTCTTCAACTGTGAAATGGGGATAATAAAAGCACTTTACCTGTAGTTGTGAGGATAAAGTGAAATAATATTTATAAAAAGCTCTTATTTCCTTCCCTTCCCTCATTGATACCTTTTGCAGTCTTATAAAGTCTAAAGACTTCTAAGAATAATGCTTTTAAATAATTGAAAGGAATGCTAAAGTTTAGTTAAAGTTCAGTGAAAATAAAGATGTAAGTATTTTTCCCCATCTCAGTATACGGAGCCCCTGAAATATTTCCATGTACCCCAGGTTATAAAACTCCTGTTGTATACCATCCCTCTTCCACCGTTCATGGATTTTCTTATATCATTCTCTGTTCTTATTATGCAATGTTATTCCCCCACTCCTTTTATCTCTACCTATGCCTTTATGTAACCCTATTTTAATTAAGTCCCATCCCATCAATTCCTAGTAATACCATACCTATGAATCTGAATTTACTTACATACACTAAAATCTTTAGTTCATCTAATGTATCACCTATACTTCATGCATATGCAGACCTCTGTGTCGTGCTTTTTAAAAACAAAACGTCCTTCTTCCTGCTCACTGTCTCTTGAGACTTAGTGATTTTCTTCCCTGATATTCTTCTTCCTAGTTTATACCTGCTGCTTTCTGTGGTTTACCGGTAGATGTTTGTGGAAATTTTTTTCTCTTCTATTTTTAGCTTAAATTCCCCTTTGTCATATCTGGAAGGCTTCATGCAAATATATTCTTTCTGGTTTTTATTAAATGCTTTCCTATCCCTGGTCAAGAGTCCATTCCTTAATCTTAAGTTCTGATCCAAACATTTGAATTTCTTTGTTTAGTACTGTCTTCTTAACAAGTTCTTTATTTCTTTTTGTTTAAAGACACTATTTTTATTGAACCGTTTTATTTGTATTTTGTTTTTACATTATAAGCATTTACAGATTGCTCCCACTTCATAAGAGATCTCCTCTTATAAAGCAAAACAATTAAGTAAAACTAATAAAAGAATGCCCTCATCTAAAATCACATGCAACATTTCACATCTGTGGCACCACCTCTCCCTCTCCATTTAAAAAAAATCTATTTTCTCTTCCTCTCACCTCCCACCCCATTGAAAAACAAAAGGGAAAGAAGAAAAAAGTTTTTTGTAACATGTACATAGTCAAGCAAAACAGATTCCCTCAGTGGCTGCATGCAAGTATGCGTGTGTATATATGTCTGTATGTATGTATCTATAGATACATACATACATACATACATACATACATACAGATATACACATACATATATGTGTCTCATTCTACACCCTAAATTCACCACCTTTCTTTTATGGATGGCATGTTTCATCATCTAGCACTGGAATCATGAATAGTTATTATATTAATCATAGTTTCTACAGCTTTCAAAGTTATTTGACTTATGGTGGTGTTACTTTATAAATGATTCTTTTAGTTTTGGAGAAACTGTTTCATATCTCTTTGTTTATTTTCTAAAACTCCAATTTCTAATTGGTAGAGTAAATTAAAATAGAACTTGTTCACCCAAGGTATTTATTTCCTTACTGAAGACTTTATAATCTCTAGATCTGTATTTTTTGTTCCTTTTCATGTCATCATTTGTCATACATGAATAACACAAAGTAAACAGTGAATTTAGTTTGGATAAGTCTCAAGAAGCTCTTCTTCACACTCTAGATGCCCTGGGAAGAATATACCATACTTCATAATTGTTCACGATAAGCTGATCTTTCATACATCTGTACTCAAGAGAGAGTCAGCTTGGGGTGGTGGTGCTGGTAAATGTTTAACATCTGGCTCCCTAAAAACAAAATTATTCATGACACATTTTAAAATTTATGCTTCATCATTGTTTTTTTTCATTATTGCCCTAATTCCAGACAGTCAGCAAAACAACGAATTAAGCTCTGAGCTCTAGTGTTTTCTAATTTCTGAGGTATGTGTTCACATTGAAAAACCCAGAACTAGCTCTTGCAAGCCATTATGAGCTGACTCCCAAAACACTCCTCATTCAGACACCAGTCCTCAGGATTCGCTTCTTGCTTCTGTCCTGATGCTAGATGGCAGAATGTGTGAATCCACATCATTATATAATGAGGTATGGGAAACTCTTCAGAACCTCAAACTTAAACCTCAAACCTCAAAAGGGTTCCTTTTCTCTCCTTTTTCCTCATATTCTTTCCCTCTCCCTTTCTTCTCTCTTCTTTTTCTTCTCTGTGTCTCTCTCCCATTCTTTCTCTGCCTCTTTCATTCTCACTCTCCCCCTTTCTCTCTCTGTCTCTCCCTCTCTCATTCCATCCCTCCTTCTGTGTCTGTCTGTCTGTCACTGTCTCTGTCTCTCCTCTTTCCCTCTTTCTCTCCCATTCTTTCTTCTTCTTTCTCCACATACATAACAATCATAGAATTTAGAATTGCAGGAGACTTCGGCAGCTCCTTGATCCAACATAAATCCTAAGAGAATCCCCTCTAGAACATACCAGATATGGTCATCTAGCCCCTATTTGAAGACTTTCAATCAATCAACAAGCCAATAAGCATTCATTTGATGCCTACTATATGCCAGGCACTTTGATAAGCACTGGAGATAAAAAAAAAAAGAGACAAAAGACAGTCGATGCACTCAAGGAGCTCACAATATAATGGGAGAGACAACAATCAGGCAAATATAGACAAATTATATACAGTATATATAGGAAATCATTAACAGAGGGAAGGTAGTGGAAGTAAGAGGAGTTGGGGAAAGCTTCCTATAGAAGGTGGTATTTTAGTTGGGACTTAAAGGAAGCCAGGGAGGTGAGTAGCTGGAGGAGGGGAGGGAGAACATTCTGAGTATAGGGGACAGCCAGAGAAAATGCCCAGAGTTGAGAGATGGAATGTTGCATTTCTGGATCAGAGAGGAGGCCAGGAGCACCAGGTTGAAGAATACATGTTGTAGAATAAGGTTATAAGAAGACTAGAAAGGTAGGATGGGGGTAAACTATAAAGGATTTTGAATGCCAAAGAGAGCATTTTGTATTTTATTCTAGAGGCAATAAGAAGCCACTGAATTTTATTGAGTGTATGTGTGTGTGTGAGAGAGAGAGAGAGACAGACAGACAGAAAGACAAACATGCAGAGAGACATGATCATACCTGTGCTTTAGAAAAAAATCACTTTAGTGGCCAAATGGAGGATGACTGGAGTGGGGAGAGACTTGAGGCAGGCAGACCCACCAGCAGGCTATAGCAATAATCCAGGAGTGAGTGCTAAGGCTCAGCATTAGAGTGGTGACAGTACCAGAGGACAGAAAGTACTGTATAAGAGAGATATTGCAAAGGTGAAATTGAAAGGCCTTAGCAACAGATTGGATATGGTGAGTGAGAAATAGTGAGGAATCCAGGTTGACTTCTTGGCTGGGAGCTTGAGGAACTGGGAGGAAAGTGTTGTCCTTCTAGCAATAGGGAAGGTGGGAGAAGGGAGTTTGGGATGAAAGAAAACTAGTTCCATTTTGGACATATGGAGTTTAAAATGTCTACTGACATCCAGTTGAGGTGTCGGAAAGGTAGTTGGAAATGTGAAATTGGAGATCTGCAGAGTTTGGGGCAAGATAGGTAGACTTGAGAATCATCAGCATAGAGATGGTAATTAAATCCATAGGTGCTGATGAGATCACCAAATAAAGTAGCATAGAGAGAGAAAAGAAGAGTGCCCAGGGCAGAACCCTAAAGGACACCTATTGTTAGAGGACATGATCTGGAGGATTATTCAAGCCAAGGAGACAGAGAAGGAGTCTTCAGACAAGTAGGAGGAAAACCAGGAGAAAATGGTGTCCTGCAAACCAATGGAGAATTGAAGACTGCTTCTTAAAGTAGTCCCTGCCACTTTTGGATAGCTATAATTGTTAGGAATTTAAGTAAGTTTCCTCTGACATCCAGCCTAAATTTGCATCTTTGCAATTTCTACCCACTGTGCCTGGTTTTATCTTCTGAGGACAAACAAAATAATCCTGATTCTTCTTCCACATGAAAGCCCTTTAAGTTCTTCAAGACAGCTATCCTGTCCCTAATAAGTTGGTTTTTTGTTTTGTTTTGTTTTGTTTTTAGAAACTAAGCATCCTCCTTCATTCCTCATGTGGTACATACTCAGGTTACATCACTGTCTTAGTGACATTCCTCTCTAAACTATCCAATTTATCAATGCCTTTATTGAACTGTAGCACCAAGAAATGAATGCAATACATTCACCCACCACAGAAAGCTCTTCTGTAACTGGGTTGTTGGGACTGATTGCTTCTCATCCTTATAAAATAGGTTTGTGTCCCCCTCTACCTTTTCAAATTCTTTTTCATTGTTTTCCTCTTAAACAACTTGTTTCTTTCCTTCAAGGACTGCATGGTTATCCTCCAAAACTGGAGAGTAGATTCTCATTTTTTCTTCCCTTTCAATTTCTCTTTAACAGGGAACCAACCTGTACTTTGTACATGTATTGTTGTTGAATTGGAAATTCAAGAGACAGAAATATTCTCCACCTGTATCTGTAATAATCCAAACAACCTTCATACTTCATTCATTTGAGATCTTTACTTCTCCTGTCACTGCTTCTCACTGTTGTGGAAACCTGCCTGGATTCCCAGGCCCAATTTTTGCCAAAGGTATTTTAGGATGGTGGGATTTCTTGCTTTTCATTCTACCACCTGATACTCTTGAGCAATGTGCATTTGACTGGTACTTCTCATCAAGAAAGATCTTCTGAAGAAAGTTGTTTGTACCATCGTTGTGGAATGGAAAAATGTGGGATGTTAGACACAGTTTGCTACATTCAGAAGCAGTTGGATGGCCAACCTCACAGAGAAATCATTAATGTCTCCATGTCAAGCTGAAGAGATGTCCTTAGTGGAATCCCTTAGAGATCAGGCATTGTCCCTGAGCTGCTTACCATTTTTATCAATGACTTAAATCAGAGTTTCTCAAAGTGTGGTCCATGGACCCTTGAGTGTCTCTGAGGTCCTTTCAGAGGGTCCACAAGGTCAAGCTCATTTTCATAATAACACTAAAAAGTTATTTGCCTATTAATGTATTCCTCCTTTTTCTAACTACATTTTTATGTGAGGCCAGATTTTCTTTATATACTTCAACGAAAATGACATATCACAACAGACTGAATGCAGAACAGATATGAAAACCCAGCTGTAATCTATTAAGCCAGACATTAAAGAGATTTGTGAAAATATGTAAAACAATGTCACTCGTCTCACTAATTTTTTTGTTTTGGAAAATATGGTTACTTCTCATAATTTTTTTTATTAATGTAATGGGTTTTATTATTATCTTAAATCAACAAATATTTTCAAATTTTAGCAATTTTAACTTCTAATACAGTAAATATGAATAAACATAACTCATATAAACAAAATATCTAGGATCCTCAATAATTTTTAAGTGCAGAAGGTTACTGACACTGGAAAGTTTGAGAACTGATAACTTGAATGAAGACATAGATGGTATGTTTATCAAATTTGCCAATGACACATAGCTGGGGATGACAGTTAATTTACTGCATGAGACAGATGGCCTCTAGAAAAGATCTTGAGAAGCTAAAACATTGGGACAAATCTAATGATATGAAAATTAATGGCATTAAATTTAAAGGTATTTTTTGGTTTAAAATTAACTTCATAAATATGACATGGGATTCATGGCTATATAGTATTTCATGTGGGAAAAAATTAGGTATTTTAGTAAACTGTAAACTTAATATAGCAACTTTAAAAAGTCAGTGTGACCTGGTAACGTGTAAAGAGAGAGTTAGTGTCCAGAGCAAGGGAGGTTTTAGTCTCACTAAACTAAACTGACCTGGGAAGACGTGTTCAGTTCTTGGTGCTACTTTTTAGAAAGGACATTGACAAGGTAGAGAAATGGGAGGATGATAAAGAGTCTTGGTAAAATGGCCTCTCAGGATCATTTCAAGGAACTAGGGACGTTTAACCTGGAGAAAGGCAAATTTGTTGAGGGACATGATAGTTGCTTTCAAATAATTGATACATTGTCATGTGGAAGAGAGATCATAATTGTCCTCAGTGGAGCCAGGGGGCAGTTCCAACAATTCTGCATGTAAGTTACAAAGAAGTAGAGATAAGGAAGAACTTAGACTTGATATAAATAAGAGATTCCTAATAATTTTGACTCTCCCAAATTGGAAAAAGTTACCTTGGGATGATATTGGTTTTCTCTTCTTACAAATCTTCAAATGAAGTATTGATGACCATTTTGGAAGAATGTCGTGGGGGATATTCTTGTTCAGTTTTGGGTTGGACATAAGTGGCCTTTGAGATATCCTTCCCATTCTACAATTCTGTGAAATCCATCTTCCAGTCATTTTTACCTCCTCCTTTCTCTGCTCTTCCTGTCGACCAGACATCCGACACCATTTGCGCGTGCATGCATGTGTGTGTGTGTGTGTGTGTGTGTGTGTGTGTTTTCCTTCTCACTATGGAGCTATCTTCTGTCACTTTCCAAATCCAAGAATATATCCATTTTTGAGCACACAAATAAAAAATCCTCCAAGGATTCCATTTGTTTTGTAGACAGTTTCCCCATTACTTTTCTTGATTTTGCACCCTCCCACTCATACACACCAAACAATTATACTTTGAATCCATGCCCATGAGTGAAGTTGATATTTTTCTTTCTTAAGCCATGTTTTATTTCAAGAAAGGAAAGGTTTATAAACCTTCACCAGAATCAAAGCACCATCAAATTTTAGATGTAAGACTCCATACGCTGAAATGAATTAATTTAGGTCCCCGATTTTAAGCCAGTGTAAGTGAGATTTCACAGCTGTTTATTAGGAAGTCCTGGGGCAGGGTTATGGGCTATTTATGTCACAAGAAGTAGGAGGAATAAATACTCTAAAGATATGAAAACATCTTGCAAATCAACATGCTTTCTGCCTGTTTCTCTTTCAGTGTCTGAGAAGTGATTTATGTGGTATGATGAAGTGCTAGGTATTAAGGCCAGTAACCAACTCCCTACTTAATAGTCCAGGCACCTTCCAAAGTATTGATACAGCTGAACTGGCTGAGGACCATTCACTAGTGAGAAAGAGGGGAAGTCAAGGAAATGTTGACAATTTATTGCTTTTCAGAAAGTTGACAGGATAGAGGGTATTAGTGACCCAAGTAACAGTTTCCTCGAAAGGTAGAAACAGCAACAGTTCCAGTTAGGAACTGCCAATAACAATCCAACTTTATTTCATGCCATAATCCTGAATCATCATATATTTGAGGGCCCTAGAGGTGAGAGAATCTCTCCTACTACTTGGAGCAATTCCAGTCCTGACCATACAGGTACAGATGTGAGATGTCAGGATCCATCTCATTAACCACTTAAATGGAGATTTATTCCAATTCTTTCATTGTATTTATAAACTACTCCTTGAGAGTAGTTTCAGCCCACATATAGAAACTATATATGGGACAAGTAGGATTATGAAATTAGAGTTAGAAGGAACCCTTGAGATTATCTAATATGCTGCTCCTTTCATAGGGGGTGAAATTCAGGTAACAAAAGGCTAAATCACTTGTCTGAGGCCACACAGCTAAAACATGTCAGAGCCAGGATTTGAACCTTGAGGCACTGACTCCAAAATTAATTTTCTTCCCACTCTACCTTGAATAAATGATATCTGAATATCTGCTTCTGATCGATGCCTCCTCCTTCTTCCACATCTTAAAATACAGCAGAACAAAAAGAAAATGCTGAAGCAGCATGTGCTTCTTTGTTGGTTAGAAATGTGATATGAAAGCATACCAAGTGGCTCCCATGAGTTCAGTGGATTTAATTCTCAGCAAACCAAACAAGGCATGTTCTAGTTCTGTTGGGTCATGAAAACTGGCACAGATTATAGGGGCTGTAGGGATTAAGAGGAAGGTCAATATCATTGTCATAACAAGGAATCTGGGATGGAGATTCTCCATATGGGCTATTGACTAGAATAGAGGGCTGAGGCTTAAGCCCCAAGTAAACACTTTTTCACAAATGTATTCATTCACCCCTATTTCAGGGGCCACCCTGTCCCACTTGCCTTTAGATTTCCTTGTGAAGCCCTGGGTAAAGGAGAGGTTAATATAGCATGATATTCTAGAAAGGATGAGAGCTGTTAAAATCAGTTACACAGTCTGTGGAGGAGGGTTTGAGAATGGCATGTAGGGCTGAATGGAAGTGAGCTAGGTGGCTCTCTTCTGTGTACTTAGGAAGGACAGCTGGTGTCTTGACTAATCTCTTCTCTACACAGTGAGCCAGCCATGCCAGCTGCTGGTAGGCTGTGGGACAAAGGCTGTGTCATCGCAGAACAGAAGTTGGTGGATGGCAGTTTAGTAATCCTCTTTCTTGGTTTCTTGTGTGACTTTGACTTCCATGGTGATGTTCCTTAGGTCAATTATGTAGTGACATTTTCTATGAACTTGAGATACTTGTAAATTAGAATAGTTTTCTCATTTACTTACCAGCTGCATGGTGGCCCAAGGATAAATCACCCCTACTAACTCCATCTTGCTACATTTCAAAGAGTACATCTGGAAATTTCTTTTAAGTAAAGTATTTTTTTCCCAAATGGCTTCATTCATTCAAAAATATTTATTAAACTCCTGCTTGTGTAGAAGAAACTTTGGAGAGTACACAGATTAATAGGATATTCTTAAGAAGCCTATAGTTTATTAAGGGAAATAAAATTATGTAAGTAAAAAAATTTTCTTACTGTTAAGTGCTATAAGAAAGATGCAGAGTGCTAAGGCAATTCAGAGATGAGTGAAATCACTTTTGTCTGAGGTGATAAATGAAGATTTCATGAAGAAAATTATATTTGAGCCATTCCCCAAAGAGTGGATGAGATTTCCCTTGTCAGAGATTGGGTAGGGAGGGAGGGAAATGGTCATTCCAGGGGAAAGCCACAGCAAACACACATAGGCCAGCAAACATGGGACTTGTTCTGGAAATGAACAATTTGGCTGTAGTTTAGAGTGAAAGGAATTAGTAGGAGACGCAGCTGGAAAGTTGGGGAAAGAATTTGAGTTATTGGATGTCAGAGAAGTTTGTATTTCATTCAGTGGATAACAGGGAGCCACTGAAGATTTTTAAGCTGGAGGGAGTCTGTAAGCAGAGCTGTGTAATTAGAAGATTAATGAGTATTGGTGCAAAAAATGCATTGGAGAGGAGAGGTAATGGGAAATTATCACAACCCACCAGGCAAGAAGCAATGGGGCCTGAACTATGATAGTAGCATTCAGAATAGAGAAAGAGTATTGCCAAGATGGAAACTTTAGGACTTGGCATTTGGTTAGATGTGAGGAACCCTGGATCAACTGATGTGCTCAAACCTTGGACTATTGCCTCTTCTGCTCCCTGGGGTAGAAGACTATCCTCTGAGTAAGAGGTATCTGTGAAAACTGACTTGGATGGGAGAATATATCATTCTAACAATGGGCAATGGGAAAATGGGATATGGGGATATACTGTATAATGTATGGAAATGAATACTGACTTTTTATCCATATTTTCAGACACACCCAAATATATGAATAAGAATAGTATCACTAATATTGTCTTCAAATGGTTAAAAACCATTGTGTAAAAAAAAAAAGCAAGAAAAGAAAAAGAAAAACCATTGTGTAAAGGGATTTTTTTTTTTGGACTATAAAGCCATGACTTTTTTGTAAGTGGTACTTGGCTGTACTCTTTAAAAAAACAGTAACTTGGAAATGATTTTCAATATATTTTGTTAGTGCCTCAGAGCAGGGTGAGTATTTACTATTTTTTCCCTTGTAAAGATGTTTATAAATTTGACCAAATAGCTCTTTGGTCCAAGACATGCTTTCTGTAATGAAAAAAACTTTATTTGAATTTCCCAAGACAGACGCTTCCTAGAAAAAGCTGTAACACATGTAAAATTAACTCAGGTGACTGTACTTGTCTATTCTGATGCATGGTGTTGCATGTATTTTTACTATATGTATCTAAATATTCTGTCTTTGTATACGTACCCTGGGGTTAAAAAAAATAAAAGTTAGTAAATGTTGGGAATGGGCACAATAAGTAGGTGAGCTCATTATTGTTCTGTAAATGTGATTTAATGTAATGTAAATGATGGCATCCTGCTTCCAGATTCTGCATTTAGGAAGACTTTTCAGGAAAACTGCTGTATGACAAGGCAATTTACAAACTGAGGAATAGAGAATGCATTTAGTTGGGGGATGGTGTAGAGTGGGAAAAGGTATGGTCTGTTGTTTTTATTTTTGTTTTGTCCTTTTTCAAAAAATTTTTTTCTAGAGTGCACTATTTTAAAAGTGCTGCGTCTCATAATAGTCTATCCATTTTTTTCTTCAGGTCCCAATGATTGTGAGTGGCCCCAACATAAATGTAGGTTAGTAATGAAAATGTAACACTTAATAGAAATGCCTAATTCATTTTTTAAAAAAACAAATAGAAACCCTACTGTTTGAACTGCCTTGTTCAAAACAATATTCAGTTTTGTTAGACTGTCTAATCACAAGACCCTGTGGGAATAAGCCATAAACAATCTTAATCTATCATACTTTGAGGGAGAAAGGAAACTCTCACTCTCTTTGAGCAGTGAAAGCTGATTATATCACACCTAATTAAAATGCTAAGTGTTGATTACCCTTTACCAGTTGGGAGTCATAATAACTATCCTGCTGCTTGAAAGTACCTTATTATAACTGAGAATATTTTACATTTCTTCACCCCAGTTGTGTTTATATATCAGCAGTGAACCAATGCCATACAATAGAGTTCTATCTTTATTGTTTTTTCCTGCTTATTTTATTATTTTTGAAAAAAAATCCATTATGATCTTTCCTAGTACTAGAATTCTAATTGTTTAAACTGTATCCAACACCAATTATACAGAAAGAAAAAAAAAAGGACTACTGTCCACAGTATGGATAATAAAATATCTCAAGAGGGGTCTAAAAGATGACAACTTGGTTCTGTTGAATTTAATCTCAACTATTCTCCATAGGGTGATCTAGAACTTGCCATCACATTAATTCTAGAACACAGCACCAACTCTATAGAAATCATCAGGTACTCCTAGAAGGAATGACTTCGAAGGGCTCATACAATGATGGGGCAATTATTCAGTCAATAGGCATTTATTAAGCATGAGGCATTGTGCAAAAAAAAATGATGAGAATGTAAAAAAAAAAAGCCCAAAACAAAGCAGTCTCTGCCTTCAAGGAGCTCACAATCTGATGGTAGAGACAACATGCATATGTCCACAAACAACCAAGATCTCTACAGGGTTAATTGGAGATAATCAATGCAGTGAAGGCTTTAGCATTAAAGGGAATCAGGTATGGAAAAGGTTTGTTTTCATTTTGATTCTGCAGGACTAGTGATGGATGTTATTCTCTAGATGTGGATAGAAAGACAAAGCTTACATTCTACTGCAAGGAAACAACTTAAACACAGTCAGAAAGGAAGAATTATGCAGATTAATTTCCTAGCAATGTACTCGTTGTTCCTTACTTCTAGACGCCCAGAGTTACTTATCTAACTCTCTTTTCTTAAAATGTTAAGTTCTCTTCTCTGTCTCTCTCTGTCTCTCTTCTGTCTGTCTGTCTGTCTGTCTCTCTGTCTCCCCACCTCTTTTCCACATTGGACATTGATAATAATTCCTTGTTGAAAGTATGTTCTTTGTTTCTATATAATCCAGACCATCCTAATTCTCTTAATCTTTGGTCAACCATTCTCTCTATTTTTCTTCATGGACTGTTTTTCAAGTCTCAGTCATTACCCCTTTGTTCTTCTCTAGATACACCCACCTGGAGACTCATACCCTTGTGTGATTCTGACTCTTGTCTCAGTATGGACAGTTCCTACTTCTCCATCTTGACCTTTGTTCTAACATCAGTCTTACATCTTACTGCTTCCTGAGTATTTTCACTCTCATACATAACCATTGTTTTAAACTTATTATGACCAAAACTAAACTCACCATGGGCAAATCTTTAATGAAGATGAGAGACAGCAGATGGATAGTTTAAGTGTCTAATAATAATAACAACAATAATGATAACTAGGATTTATAGAGTGTTTTGAAGTTTATAAAGTATCTTATATATGTTATCTAATTGAATTTTCACAAAATTGGTGGGGTAGTTGCTATTATTGTTCTCATTTTACAGATGACAAAACTGAGGCTGAGAAAGATTAAGTGACTTGCCCAGGATCATTCAGCTAACAAGTTCCTCAGCAAAAATTCAAACTCAGGTCTTTTGAACTCCAAGTCTAACACTTTTCACAACCTCACCTTGCTTCCTGTAGATACAGTGGGACTCTTGAGAAAAATTATATTAACAAATGATGATTTGTAAAACATGTTATAAATTGCAAACCAGTTCATATATATCATCTCCTTTGAGTTTCACAACAACCCTATGAGATGGATACTATAGGTATTATTATCTTTTGTTAGCAATGAGGAAGCAAAGTTCATAGAAGTTAAATGACTTGTCCATAAGCACATAGCAAATGATAAACAGAGGATTTAAACCCCAGTTTTGTCCTGACTCCAAATCCAACTCTTTATCAACTATGCCCTGCTACCTTTGAAGAACAAACCTTTAGCAGATTTGATGGATTGTCTTAAAGGAATTATGTCTTGAAGGAATTATGCAAAAACATAAAAATTAAATGAGGTAAGAAAGTGGAAGAAACATGAAGAACAAGGAGTGAGAATGATTACTATCTGCATGAGTTGAGGGAATAGCAACACAGATGAAGGCATAGAATGATCATAGCACTAAAGCCAGACTTGATGATATCCAAGCTGAGATGGTAGCACAAACCAGCTGTGGAGGGACCACCATCAGCAGGGCAAAGGGGAATTAAAGGAGCACATTTCCAACTGATTCTTATGAACCTGGTACATTTCCTTTGTTATGAGAAGTCATTGTACATATAAGGACAATATGTCAAATGACCCTCATGTGATTGTGTAGACCTCACCTCTGCCACTTGTTAGATCTCTATCCTCTCACAAGGCAGTTTAACTTCTCCCCACCTAACTTTCTCCATTTGTAAGGTCACCATGGAGAGGAGTTCTCAAATGTTCCTTGTTGTTTTTGTTTTTTTTTTTAGTGAGGCAATTGGATTAAGTGACTTGCCCAGAGTCACACAGCTAGTGAGTATTGTATGTCTGAGGTCAGATTTGAACTCAGGTACTCTCCAGGGGTGGTGCTCTATCCGCTATGCCATCTAGCTGCCCCATTCCTTATAGTTCTAATGTGATTCTTTAGGATGATTTTTTTGTGTGTTGGTTTTCTTTTTTTTTCTTTTTAGATTTTATTTCTTTTTAGTTTATTACATAAAGCAAGCATTTCCATAACACGCTAGAATAAAAAAAGATGATTGCAAACAAAACTGCAAACCTATTATGTACAATTTGCTATCTTTTAAAACATATAATAAAGTTGTAATATATTTTTTGCTTTTTTTCCTTCCCTCCCCCCAGAAATGACTACCATTAGACACAAATATGTGTGTGTATGTATGTGTGTGTGTATGTGTGTGTAAGTAATATAATCATTCTATACATACTTCTATTATCAGTTCTTTCTCTGGATGTGGAGAGCATCTTCCTACATATCTCCCTTGTAGTTAATTTGGGTATTTATAACAGTCAAAATGTCTTAGTCACTCAAAGTTGTTCTTTGTTTGCATTGTGTAACGTTGTTTGCCTTGCTATAAGTACTGGGTCTCTCACCACTGTCCATCCCCCAGACTGTCCTCCTACGTTTACTATGTCTCACATATTTCCTTCAGGGAAAAGTCTCATGCAGAGTATATTCTTATTTAACTTCATTAAAGATCGCCCAGGAATGAAGAAACATATAAAATGGAATTAGGCTCTTGACATTGATTGATTATTAGAAATAAAGTAGAATTAATCCTAGGTATGGATTTTATGGAGAACACTTTTTTTTCATAAAGTTCCAGAATATATGTAGAAAGTATGCCTTAATTAAACTTCCCATTAGACAAGGACACATTGAACAATAGTTTGATATGATGTATATACTGAAAGAAATGAAGCTTAATAGTAACTTTAGAAATTTAGATTTGTAGCTTTGCACAGAAAAAGGTAGCTGACACTAATTTGGGAAAAATAGAGGCTAGAGGTTCAAATGACCTTTCTGTAAGAAAAAGTCACAATGAAGGAAATTCATACAAGTGTATGATTTAGATATAGGTGATAATTGCTTGTCATTAATTAAATATTATGCTACCTAAAAATTACATTTGTACACAACTATTATAATTAAGGAAGTACATGAAATATACTTTAAATCAATCAATAAGTATTATTTAGCAATTACTAGTTGCTAGGCACTAGGGAAATGAAGATATAGATGAAATAGCTTCTACCCCCAAAATGAGAAATCATTATTTTTGTTCTATGTAACGAAACATACGTTGGAATACATAGTGGACTGCAGACCAAATGATTTTAATGGCTTTGCCTTACAATTAAACAACAAGTTTGAAAACTATAAATTTAATATGATCTTCCTATAATATTTGACAGTTTCTAATAGAGTTCTGTACCCAGTTTTACACACCATAAATTAAATTTTATGGACCCACAGAGGGTAAAGGTGAAAGTAAACAAGCTATCAATAATAACAATGATAAAATAATAATAAATTACACTTACATAGTGCTTTAAAGTTTGCAAAACTTTTTTTAAGTACCTATTTTCTTCCCTGATAGAATGTAAACTCCTTAAGAGCAGGCACTTTTACTTACTTATTTGTTTGTTTTTAGCCCCAGTGCCTGAACTCTTTTTCAGAATTATGTTTTAAAATGCATAACATAAAATACATAGGCTAACAAAGAAAACTAATTATGTTGAAATAAAGATGTATTTTTACCATATAAGTTCAAAGACCCTAACGTGGTTTGTGGATACCAAGATAAAAAACCCTGAATGAGATGATTTCTGAGAGAAAGGTAAGCTAAGCAAAATATCTTATCAGAATTTATAATCTTGTCAGTATTATGTTTTCTCTTCTATCTACCAAGAGGGATCAGGGAACAGTTTTTCTGTTGGATGATAGGTAATATTCTGTCTTTAATTTATATAATGGCCTTGCTTTCTTCCAGATACAATCTCCTCCCCACCCACTTCTTCTTTCTTGAAAAAAAAATCCAATAGCTTGTAAAATCAATTTAACTCCTTAAAAGAAACTTTTCCTGATATTTCCATCCTGAGTATCTATCATGTTCTATGTGAGAGATTTCTCTGGCATGCACATTTCTCCTCCTTTCTTTCTCCTAGTAAGAGAAATACAGTATACCTGATTCCAGGGATTTCAGTAGTGTTTTCCATGTGTGCATATGTAGAAAGAGCTTTCTCTCCCTCTCCCTTCCCTTCTCCCTACTGGGCCTCCCCATCTTGCCCAAGTTAGATGTGCATGGTACTGATCCCACAACCTATCAGCTCAGGAACTTTGACTCACTCAGTTTTCAACCTGGGCTGCAGGTATATAATTGATAACAAATTGCTTGCCTTCTCAAGAAGGGGGGGAAAGAGGGAAGGAGAGTATTTGAACCTCAAAAAAAATTTTAAATAATGTTAAAAATGTTTTTACATGTAATTGAAAAAAATAACATTCATTGTAACTTTTAAAAGAATATCAGTTATAGTCAGGTCTTTATAATTAAAAGCAAAATTCACTAAGGTAAGCTCTGATTCTATGGTAGGGGCTGTCTGCTTGCTCCTTGGCATCTTTTATGCTCCTTATCATATGGATAAGTTTCCTCTTCTGTGAAATAAGTGTGTTGGACTTGATGGCCTTCAATGTCCCTTCCAGATCTAAATCTACAATCCTATGAGAAAGCATTCAAGACCCCCAAGTGATGTTCTCACCTTACTAAAACAGAGGCAAAGCTATGAGGCTCCTTGGAGACTCTTATGTAATAAGAATGTATATATTCTCCAAAGGAATAATTTTGAAAGAGAAATTAAGATGCCAAAGATGGATCTTGGTGGGGTTTTATTTTGGGGTGGGAAGGGGAAACATTGATGATTTGAAGTAGGAGGAAGACAAAGAGCCAGAAAAGAAGATGGCATAGTTCCAGGAATAGGGTGGCTGGGTAGGAGATTAGGGAAGAAAGGCAAACTTGGAAAATACACTATTATGGAAGTCAAGAAAAAAGAAAGTTTCAAGGACTGGAAAGATAACTGTCAAATGCTTCTTATGTCAAGAACAACAGGAAATGAGGAAAGATTGGCTTTTCCAAGAAGGGAGTCATCAATGATTGAGAGTATTTTATATAGATTACACTGTATTAAGAATTGAAAGGGTGGATAAGAAGTAAAATTAATGGTTGAGAGCCCAAGTTTAGGTATGGAAGTAAAAGAAAGTAGAGAGTAAATAGTATCTGAAAAGAGGTTGCAAAAACAAAAGTAGTTGTGTTTTTTTATGAAAGAATTATATTTGTTTTCTTGTTTTGTTTTGTTTTTTGTTTTTGCTAGGCAATAGGGTTAAGTGACTTGACCAGGGTCACACAGCTAGTAATTGTTATATATCTGAGGCCAGATTTGAGCTCAGGTTCTCCTGAATCCAGGGCCAGTGCTCTATCCACTGCGCCACCTAGCTGCCCTGAAAGAATTATATTTGAAGGTAGGAGGAAACTGACTTCAGAAAAAATGATAATAAACATCCCACTTCTTATTGTTTCTTTTATGTCACTTGAATTTCCTGGGTGTCAATCAATCTCTTCATCTTTAAAATGAAAGGTTGGACAGTGGCCTCTGAGGTCCTTTCTAATTCTAAATCTATTATAGGTTCTTTTGTTAGAAAGAGAAGGTATAATTGAGGGAAGAAGGCAGAGTCTAGAATAAAGGAGGAGACTGACTACATCTCCTTCAAAGTTGAGAGGACAGTTGTAAGAATGGTAACATGTTGCAGTAGAGAAGGGATATGAGGCAGTTTATTACAGATGGTCTCAATCTTTGTAAAGTAGGAGACAAAACTATTCTTTGAATGTTGTTGAAGACACAGATGAGCCAAAAATGCATCTTAAGTAGACCTTTCAGAGACAGAGTATGAACTCAAATAGCTGACTTGCAAAATGGGGCATAGCAAAAGATCAAAATGAAAAGGGAAAAAGCATCCAGAAGTAGCTAAAAACCGAAGAGAAGCAGAATTTGTGATTTAAAATAGCAAATTAGAAAAGTAAATTAATGGCAAAAGTAAAAATCAAAATATCTTTAAACTCCAAAATAAATTTTTGCAAAGCAAAGGAAATTCAAGTGGATTGAATTTAAATTGGGAAAAGTCAGGATGGAAAAATAAATTTGAAAGGGTAAAGCAGAATTTAATGAAAATCCAAATAAGACAGATATATGATCTAGCAAAAGGAAAAGACTAGAGCTTATGCTTTTGGTAGAACTTAAGTGATTAATAACAATCAGCTTGGGTTAATGAATACTCCAAAGGAAGTTGATCCAAGAAATTAGAAAGCTGGTCTCTCTGCCGCCGCTTAAGCCAGGGGATTCAGTTCTTCATTTTAGAGCCCTGGCTTTAGAGCCAGAAGACTTGGCTTTGAGTCTTAGATTTGAATTTACTCACTCTGTGGTCTTGGACTAGTCTTTTAACCTCAGCCTCAGTTTCTTTAATTGTAAAAATGAGTATAATAATATTCATACTAAGGGCATCATCATATCCTGGACAGGCTGCCTCAAATCCAGAAATATCTGGATTTAAGTTCTGCCTCTTAAATATTGACTATGAGAGTCATTTAATCTTTCAGAGCCCCAGGCAACTCTGAAACTATCAGTTCCATAGCAGATGTTAATTTGAATCTGCATTGGTAAAATGAGTTTCCATATTTGTACAGGGTTGTGGTGAAGAAATCACTTTATTAAATGTAAAGTGTATATACGTGTGAATAATTAATAATACTGATAATATTGATAATAGTTACTTTTTGTATTGAAAAATATGACTAATGGAATTTGACAAACTCTTAAATCGCTCAGTAGATTACAAAGTTTGTAAAATATTTTCTAAGTAAAATTAGGTGTTAGGTATTATCTTTAGTATATGACCAAAACATTATGTATATTGTGCTCCTCAGTCACATACTGTTACTCTGCTTTGTGGTTCCCTCTAAATTTGTCTCTGTCAGACTTTCAGCCACATGAGGCCAAGTCTTCAAAATATTGTCTTCTGTGTTCAAGCATCTTCCATTAGAGTTCTTCTCCAATGCCTTATTGTGGAAGAAAGGTGACCCTGGGATCTCAGAAGCTATGCAAGTAAAGCACAATTTGTCAGAACCTGCTGAGAGAGAGGAGTCTGGTGGCACACTGTCATCCAAGAACCAATATAATTCATAACTGCAGGAAATGGCCATCATTTTTTGTTTTGTAGATTTTTTTGTGTGTGACTGTAATAATTTATTAAATACTCTAGTAAGGAGTAGGAGTATCAGTTGAGGAAGTATTCACACCAAAGAAATCACAGGTCTTTTGAAAGGTTGGAGAAGTATTGATACAGGAAAATTATACTATGCTCTAATGAAACTTCTTTTCCATACTACCAAAAAGTCAGTCTTAGAGTTATGCCATGAGACTCATTCATTCAACAGCCATTGATAACTAGTTATTATATGTCAAACACTAGACTAGAAAAGGCTTAGAAGAGTATGTGAATGCCATCTTCAAATATTGGAAGGACTGTCATGTGTAAGAGAGAGATTAGACTTATTTGTGTGTCACTCTGGAAGCCAGAACAAGTGCCATTAGGTGGAAACAAGGTCTACCCCATAGTAATTGTTTTAATATACACTTGCTGATAAGGAAAAAAAAAAACTTCATAATGCTAAGAAGTGTCTAAAAATGAAAGGGTTGCTTTGTCTGGTAGTGATTTCACCATCAGAAGAGATGATAAAGCCAAAGCTAGATGTCTGTTAGGCCACATAGAGGAGATTTCTGTGCAAGGTGGGAGGTAGAATTAGATGACCTCTAAGTTCTCTGTTAATCTAGATTTTTTTAATATAATTATTTGATTCATTTATCCAGTGAGATCAAAGCCATCTAGATCAGTAATTCAGATGGTTCAGGCCAAGACAAACCTTGCCAGCATGTGTTCTCAAGTCTCCCCACAGTCTGACTTTTGGAGTCTAAAGACTTTGCTCAGTCCATTGGTTATACCACGTCTCATTTCCCTTGCCAACTATTAACAATGAATGACGTGCCATTAGAAACTAAACCCTGGGGGCATTCATCTTTCCTCCCTCTCACTAGCGCAGGGATGGGTGGAGAAACCTTATTCCAGCTGCCAACTCTTATTCAAAACATAAAGTAAACTTTCTTTTCTTTCTTTTTTTTTTTTAAAGTTCAGTGATGTTTGGTTAGCTCTCCCACGCTATCATGTCTGCAGTACTCCTCATCCTCCTACTCCACCCATTATTATTTCTGTTTTACATGCCTTTGGAGTTTTCTAACTCTTCCTTAACAAATAGTTCCAGTTTAGAGACAGAAGAGGTTAATTCAGTTCATATGTATGAATTTGTTTTCATTATCACTGGGTAAGGCAGTGTGATGCTGTGGAAAGGATCCTAGGATTTGGTACCACTTCTGTGATTAACTATGGGACCTTGGGAAAATAATTTTGCCTCCGTGGGTCCCAGTTTCTTTATTCATCAAATGGAAGAGTTAGACTAGCTAAGGTCTAGGGTCTAACTCTAGATCTTTTCTACCTTAGCTCTAACATCCTATTTCCTTGAGTAACAATTCTGAAGGAAAAATAGGTAACTGCTTTTACTTTCCATGCTTTTAATACAGGATGTCCCAAAAGAATAGTACAATTTTAAGCTATTACAGCTTAAAATTTGGGGGAAACATTATTGAGAGAGACAGGTGGTACAGTGAATGGAGTGCTGGGTCTAGAGTAGGGAAGGGCTAAATTCGTATCTATCCTCAGACACTTTTAGCTGGGTGGCCCTGGGCAAATCACTAAACCTTTCTGCCTCAGTCTCCTCAACTGTAAATAAAATGGGGAAAATAATAGCACTTCCATTCCAAGTTGTTGTCAGGATCAACTAGGATAATATTTATAAAGCTATTGGCATCATAGCTGGTACATAGTAGGTGCTTAATAAATGCTTTGTTTCCTTCCTTCCTATGATGCAACTAAAAGAATACTTCTCTTCATTGATAAACTTATCTAACTCCATAAAGGAGGATTTGAAAGTCAAGGAACCATGCATAAAAGGCAATCCCAGTCACATTGTATGAAGTCAGTGGAAAGTTAAAAGTTGATAGCCTGGTGGGCTATCCAAACTTCACAGAAAAAATCTCCTTAATAAAAGGATTTGTTCTGTAAAACTTGGACTCAGCCAAAAGACTGCACCCAAGGACCTAGAAGGCCACATATGGCCTCAAGTCCACAGGTTCCCCACCCCGGTAGTCGAATGGTTAAATTTGAAACACCCCCCCATGTGAAATTTAACTATTAACTCTTTATTGTATTTTTGCTGAGATGCCATCCAATTGGCTTATTTAGAGTAACCATAGTTATGTCTAGTTCTTTAGAGTTGTCTTGAACAAAACATGAACCAAAAAAGTTCAGAAATCAGTGCTTGAATATTATAAATACGGTATTTAAACAGTAAATAACTTAATAAAAGTTCTTTCTAATGGTGTTTAAGGGTCTGAGATTACACTCATTTACTTCTAAAGAGGATCATTTGAGTATTTTTCCAGTACTTTGATGTTTTTTACATTGTTTTGCTTTCCCTTTCTTTCTGATATGGTTAGTATTCCAGAGGATATGGACTTTAGTTACATCAGTAGATTTGTGGAATGGCCATGGCAGGGAACTAAAAACCGGGAGGGATAATTGGGAGATATAAAGAGAAGAAATGGCTTCCAGCTTCAAAACACAGTCATGCCTGTCACGTTGATGTTTGTTTGCATAAACGTAAGCTTTGGAGGCATTTAAACATTGCCTGTTTTAAGTGCTAGAGTTCCAAGAATAGATAGATAGATAAGATAAACTCTTGCACTATTGGGTTTCTGGCATCTGAAATCTGGATGTCATGGGATTGTGAATTCAAGGGTCCTAACTATTTGGTTCCTGCATGTAACTGTACCAGGAGATTCACCCACAACTTTTATAGCACTCTGCAGAATTGATGTGAACAACATGTTGTTAGTTAACTGACTGTGTCCTGCTCCTATGTTACTGGGAAAAGGGAAGATTATTAGAATATATCATACTCAGATTGTCTCTCTCTTGTAGCTTAGAAAACTGAAGAAAATGTCAAAGTATTCTGACTTGAAGGGTGAAGTTAAAGCTGAGAAGTAAGTAGAATGTTGTATGATATGTATCTAATAATTCTCAATTTTTATCATATTTTTAGGAGTTAAATTAAAGTACTTGTTTATATGAACTTGAAACTGAGGTGAGTTGAATAATATACAAGATCCATAAAGAAATGGGGATTTTTCAATAAAATGGGCATATTCTTTCACTACATGACATGGCGACTGTGTTTTTTGGCCACATATGTGGGTAAGAATACCTTTACACTGTTTTTCCTGCCTAGTCCTTCGTGTGTAATGTGTTATACATGACCTTTTCTACATTTATCTATGGCCCTCTATGTGATCTGTTATTGTGATGTTGCATGAATCATATACATATGATATCAAAAGAGTATCAATGCTAACTTCCCTGGCTTAAGACCCTAGGGCATTTTCAGACAGGTGCAAGGGAGACAAGGCAGGACCAGGCTAGAGAGGTTACTTGTTATGTACCTATAAGTGAGTGGGAGAAGAGAGGAAACAGAATATTGGTTTCATCTAGTCCTTTTCGCTAACTGAATGCTAAGTGAACTTAGTTATGTCTACCTTCTTGAAGGAAAATATGCTATCAGAATCCTCTCAACTTTGTTTGTTTTTACAATATGGTTGTTATTGAATAAGTTATATCACTTGTTCCCATAGTTCTGCTTACTTCTCTTTGTACCAGTTGATACAAATCTTCTCAGGTTTCTCTGAAACCATTCCTATACTAAGAAAAGAAAGATTACCTACTTTAGGTCAATACTAGTTACCTTTTCTTAGCACCAACAATGGCTAATTTAGCTTATGTTAATCCTTAACTATCTGACTGTAAGTTCTTTTGATATTCCAGATGAAATAGGACCAAACATTTAATCAGCATATCCCTAAAATTAACATTGATCTGTTTATCATATATTGTACTTGCATTTATCAGAAAGTGAATAAATGGAGCATTTATTAGGTATTACTATGTACAAAACTCTGTGCTAATAATCACTGGGGATACAAAAAGAAAGTTACTCAGTCTTTCCTTTCACTGAACTCACATTCTAATAGGGGAAACAATACACTGTCTATGGAAGATTTTAGCTGTAAGTCGGCTAGGGAAGGTCCTAGCATCTTTAGGATGCAGCGGCAAACTAGATGGTAATATATCCTCCTTAATGTCCTCTCCACTGGTGAGATAATATCAATTTCTGATATGGAACCAGGATGAGTGGTTGTTAGAAGCTGACCTTACTGAAATGGCAGAATCATGTTTTATTTTTTCATCAACAAACATTTATGGAACACTTATTATGTGCCAGGCATGAAACAAGGTTCAAGGATTGTGGGAATCCAGAGTACCTGTCCTCATAATAACTAAAATCCTGTGGACAACACAGGACATAGATATGAAGAAGAAATCACGTTGCAAAGGAACCTGTAGTTGTGCATGGTAATGCAGTTGTTCTCTGTTGCTTTGCTTATTTTTGCATAGCAGTCAAATCTGAGCAAAATGTTTTACCCATAATAGTTAAAATGCAGTTCAAAGAGGGGAGTGATTACTAAATGGGGAGTGATTACTTAGGGCTTTGACTTTTGGGGGGTGAAGTATTGAGCTGGGCCTTTGAGAAAGGGTAGAATTTGAATAATTAAAGGAAAAAAGAGAATTTCCAATAGTGGAATGTTATAAACAATGACAAGGATGACAGAATTTTATACATACATACACACACACACACACACACACACACAAATTATGATGAAGGGAACTACCTGATGCCTGGCTTCTCTGGTTTTGTTTTACAGTGTCTTGATTTCTCATAAAGTCACCAGTTTCCAATTGCTCCATTCTAATTTTTAAGGAAGTATTTTCTTCAGTAAGCTTTTGGCCTTCCTTTTCCATTTGGCCAATTTTGTTTTTTAATGCATTCTTCTCCTCATTGGCTTTTTGGACCTCTTTTGCCATTTGGGTTAGCCTATTTTTTTAGGTGTTATTTTCTTCAGAATTTTTCTTTTTTTGGTTCTCCTTTAGCAAGATGTTGACTGGTTTTTCATGATTTCTTGCACCACTCTCATTTCTCTTCCCAGTTTTTCCTCTACTTCCCTTACTTGCTTCTCAAAATCCCTTTTGAGCTCTTCCAAGGCCTGGGACCAATTCATATTTTTCTTGGAGGCTTTGGATGTAGGAGCTTTGACTTTGTTGCCTTCTTCTCGTTGTCTGTTTTGATCTTCCTTGTCACCAAAGAAAGATTCTATGGTCTGACTTTTTTGCGAAGTTTTCTCATGATCCCAGCCAATTACTTGAGTAATAAACTCTTTGTTAAGGTAGGGGTCTGTTTCCAGTGGGGAGAATGTACTGTCCCAAGCTTTGGGGGTTTTGTGCAACTGTTTTCAGAGATACTTCAAGGGACCTGTAAATTTTCAGTTCTTCCAAGGTGGTATGATCAGGGGCGGCAAGGTGTTTACTCCTTTCCTGTCCTGTGCTCTGGGCTATGAGTAACCACAAGCACTCTTTTCTCCCTTGGAACTATGAGTAGGATTATTTCTTCATAACCACTACAAGCTCCATTGTGCCAGAGCTCCTCTTTGCCCCATGATGGCCACCCAGAACTGTGACCCAGATCCAAGCATGGGAAAAGGAAGAGAATCCTGCACCATCAAAGGGATCCCCGCAATCACCCTGTGATCAGCCACTCAATTCCTCCTCAGTCTATGGGCAGGAAGCTCAGGAAGGAGCTACTGCCCCAGGGTCACGGGGACTGGGGCTGGGACCAAGCTTCTCTCTCACTGCAGTCATAGACTTTTCCTACTGACTTTCTAAGTTGTCTTTGGAGTTTGTGGGTTGAGAAGTCTGGAAACTGCCACAGCTGCTGGTGATTCAGTCCTTTGAGGCCTGCTTCAGGTTCCCTGAGGCCTGTTTTGCCTGTGCACCCATGCCAAACTGTGTTCCTCTCCCCACCCAGTGAGATATACCTTTCTGATCAACCATCCAGGTTGTCTTGGGCTGGAAATCTGTTTCAATCTGTCTGGGTTCTGCTGCTTTAGAATTTGTTTAGAGCCATTTTTACTGGTATTTGGAGGGGTTTCGGGGAGAGCTCAAGTAAGTCACTGCTTTTACTCTGCCATCTTGGCTCTGCCTGTCTGGCTTCTCTGGAAAAGAATGTTTGTGTAGAGGAACTGGAGAGAGAGGACAGGATTGTGGATGGCTTTGGATGCCAGGCTAAGTTTATTCTTGATCCCATAGACAATAGAGGAGCTATTAAAGATTTTCACCAAAGAGCCACCTGTACTGGTAGCAGTAAGTAAGATGGCTTGAAAGGGGGAGAGACTTGAAGGAAGAAAACTAAATTAAGATGCTTTTGCAATAGTCTAGGCATAAGATAATAGCATCAAGGGAAAGTGTGTGTTTGGTGTTTGCCCTTACTTTAAGAACAAACAATTTGAGTACATTTGTAGACAGATGGAAAGAAACTTGTGCAGGAGAAGATATTAGAGATATAAGAGAGGGGAGATTATTAGTAGAACAAGGTTCCTGAGATAATTGGGATGGGGTTATCTTGGTAAAAAAGAAATCTATATCTGAGAAAGGAGAGGAGGAATGGAAGATGGATGGATGAAACCATATTTTGAGGAGAGAGGAATTCAACAACTCCCAATAGTGACCCAAATACTCAGACATTAAGAAGTAATCAACTGAGTTAGATAAGGTTGTATCTCATAAATATTGGAGTTTTCCACAGACTGTTTTTGGTTATGGCTTCTTCCGTTTCACCCATCTATAACTGTGTTGTAGTAGGAAAAAACAATGTCTTAATATATTGGGCATTAAGAGAAATGGAGTCTAATCCCAGCTCTGCCTGTCTCTCTGAGTTTCAGTTTCCTCATCTGTGAAATAAAGATGTTGGACTAGATCATCTCTAAGGTTACTTCTGAGCATTGAATTTGGAGTCAGAGGACTTGGGTTCAAAATACAATTTTGCTCCTTGCTACCTTTAATTTTGGGCAAGTTCCTTCCATTCCCTGGTCCTCAGTTTCCTCAATTATAAAGTGAAGATGCTGAACTAAAGATTAAAGATCCTCCAAGGTCTAAATCTATGATCCTATGAGATTTGGCATAATACCCTGGAATTAGTTTTGAATTTAGACTCAGAAGACCTGGATTCAAGTCCTGCCTCTATCACTTACTGTGTGATCTTTTTTATTGAAATTATTTATTTAGTTTTTTATTTTTCCCCAGTTACATTTATTGTGTGATCTTGAGCAAATAATTTGACTTAATATCCCTGGGCCTCAGTTTCCTAATCTGTAAAATGAAGGAGTTAGGTGCCTTCACACTTCAAATCTATAATCCTTTTGTTGATTTGTGTTCTTGAAAAAGTTTTATGAGCCTATCATTCTTTCTGCCACTTAGAGTTAAATTGGATCCATATAAATTCAATTTGAATGATATACTAGAATCCACAAAATCTAAAATATGTTGAAAGAAAGTCCTCCAACAAGTTTACTGGTCCCCTGTGGAGTCTTTCTGGAAGAACATAAACAAGACTCCTAAAAAATGTGAAGGCATACATGAATTTTTATCTGCAGTGATGGAGGGAATACCCACTTCAATTATGTCACTGATGGGTGGGAGAATGATTTTCGAGGAGGTTCCCTGTGTATGGAAAAGAGGCAAGTAATAATTGTAGTGTGAAATGGATGATTAAAAATTGAATAGATTTTATTGCACTTGTCATGACCTGGATGAGTCCCCGTTAGTGAAGGAAAGATTAGGATCTTAACTAAGTAGCCATCGGTCCAAAGCCTTCATTTTATGTGTCAGGAAACTGAGGGCAGTCCAGCCAGAGGAAGCCATTTGCCTGAAGTCACACAGTTGCATTTGGTAGGTTTTGAATCCAATTCCTCTGTTGCCAAATCCAATGTTCGCATAATGCTGCTTAATGGTTAGGATCATTTCTCTGTGACAGGAAATATTGCTATCAGCTCCTAGCTTAAAGGACTAGGGAAGGAATGATAGATTTTTTTTTTCTATTTCAAAAACAAGGTGATATAGAAGGAAATATGGATGGCCCAAACCCAAAATGGGCCTGCAGAATTAAAAGGCACAAATCTTTTCCAAGAAAAAGAATTAAAAGATTCCCTGTCATGACAAATACCTTATTGTTGATCAGATTCATTACCAGAGAAGAGACATTGTCTGAGGAAATAGTTTTTTTTTTTCATCCTTGAAGATTTTTGGCTTCAGCTTTCTTTTGCAAACATTGATTCTTTGATGCTTCTTGCCATAAATAATTTAAATGACATTGATTATATGATTGCTTAATCCCTACAATTCTAGGTAATTGTAGCAATAATGATTGCATTTCTTTTAATATTCTGTGCAAGCATAATGAGGATTGCATAACCATGCAATCCATGTGACAGAACACCTGGGCTCTCTTCTCTGGCACCGTGATCTAAGGCAAGTGATTTCACCTCTCTGGACTTAGTTTTCCCATTGATAGAAAAACAATGATATTTAATATTTAATACATATCCCCAACTGAGAAAGAGTTGTGAGCTTATTCAGTTAGTCTTGGTAAAGTATTTTGTCTTGGGGTCCTGTGGGGAGCAAGTACACATTATGATTCAATAGGCAGTCCAAAAATCTGCTGTTTGGACCATCCCTCCACCCTTGTGTAATTCTTTCTCTCTTTGGCTCCTCATATTCTGTCTTGCTTTTGTTCATTTCTGGACTCCATAGTGGGTTTGACATACCATTTCTTTCCTGTACACATGCCTAGAGACTGAGAGATCATGGGTGTGTTTGTACAAGCTCAGTAAGTGATGAGGTCTAGGGCTGAGCCCTTCCTCATTAATTTTGGTGGCTGAGGCACGTATGCACTATTATTAGTGGTGATTGTTAATTTCTGTCATTCTGAAGGTTTACTGCCAATCTATGAACCCCTTGTTTAGTTCACATGATTTAATTTCAAACTCTTGGAAAATTTCCTTTTTTTTTTGTGGCTATTGCTCTATTAGTTCCCCCAGTGGACTCCCATTGATATTTATATTTTCTGTGTTAGAGGGTCAAACTCTTTTAGTCAAACACTGTTTTCCTGTGGCTCCTACGTTTACAGTAACCATTAAAAGTGACAGTCTAACATATATAATGGAATGAGTCCAAATGTCTCCTGCTACTTCTAAGATGATTATCCCTCAACAAGAGGAAAGAACCATTGAAATGTGGGCTTAAGGTTAGGCAGCAACAAAGACTGCAGATTTTAAACTTTAAGCCAATATTTAACTATAAAAGGAAGACTACTGGTAAATATTGATTTATCTTCCCTCCTATTCCCTTCAAGGCTTAGTAGTGCAGCTGAGAATCTTGGCTGCATAAGTGGAATGGAAGATTGCTTTTGTTCAGCGTGGACATGTGGATCATTTGAAGAAATAGGCTCGACTCTTATCTACCGTAAGCCTGGAATAGTATTTTCAAGTTCTACTCCAAATTGTACTTGGGGTCTTATGTTTATAGTATTGCTATTTTAACCTTGAATTCCAAGGCCAGTAGTTTGAAAGTAAAGTTCATTCTACTTTCAGTTGGCTTCGTAACCTTTATAGCTGAATGGAAGATAACTATAGAGGAAAGGAGGTTACCAATGATGGTTTCTAAATTCCTCAAATTACTTTGTAGGGTCATGTCCTGAGAACACTGCATGAAGAATGGGGTGGAGGTGAGAGGTGACTTCTTTTAGCATGCCTTTGCTGTGTAGACTGTCGACACTTGTTGTTTAGTTGTGCAGTCGTGTCCAGCTCTGTGACTCTGTGGACCATAGCACACTATTTTGGCAAAGATACCAGAGTGGTTCACCATTTCCTTCTCCAGTGGATTAAGGCAAACAGAGGTCCACACAGCTCGTAAGGGTCTGAGGCCAGATTTGCCCTCATGTCTTCCTCATTTCAGGCCTAGCACTCATCTACTGAGACATCTAGCTGCCCATAATCTAGACTGTCAACATAGCCATGCTTAATTTTAGCCTATTTAGGGGTCAGAGGAACATGTAAAGTTGTAATAGAAAATGCAGCATTGAATTATTATTTATTATTTTTTTAACCTGGAATCTACTCTTTTCTCTTGCCATTCTTAATTACTTATTTTCACTTATCTTTTCATGGGATCATAGATTAAGGGCTAGGAAGGAATTTAAAGTACACTTAGTCCAACTTCTTAATTTTGCAGGTGAGGAAACTGAGGCCCAGAGAGATTATGTAACTTACCCAAGATCATACTTAGTGTGTCAGACCTGGATTCAAATTCAGTGTATTTTTTTTAAGCAACATGTATTTAAAAAAATAATCTATCCCTTCACTAACAGCTCAGATCATTTCCACACAGAATTTGGATGGCTAGAAGGGAGAGCATCAATCTCCTCCCAATGCCTTTCTTTATAGAGGGTAGAAACCAAACTCTCAGGTCACATCACATTGGATCTTCTTCTCTCCCTGGTTTCATCTCCACGGGACAAAATGCCCTACCAACTGATGCCCCCTCCCCAATCCATTTCCCGCTTCCTTTTTGTGATGTCTCCCATTTTAGATTTTAAGCTCTTTGAGGGCAGGGACTTTCTTTTTATTAATTGTATCCCCAGTATCGCTTAGCACAGTGCCTGGCACATACTACATGCTTAATAAATATTTACTGAATTGGATTTCAGAGAAACAGAGGTAGGCTTTGAACTCAGGTCCTCTAACTCCTTTTCCAGTCTGCTTCCATTTTATATTTTTTAAAAAGGTTTTCACATGTGTTTTCTTGTTCAGCTCTAGCAACAACCCTGTGAGATGAATAACATAAATACTGTTGTTACCATTTTATACATTAGGGAACTGGGACTTGGTTTAAAATTTTGCCAAAGCTCTTGTAATATAGAGTAGGAGTTCTCTCAGCTGGAGCTGAGGCTAAAATTCATGTCTCTGGATTCCTAGTCCAATTGCCTTTTTTTTACACCACAAACAGCCTCACTTCTCCGTTCCCATCTCCCACACAAAAAAAAGATGACATATAACTCATGAAAATTACCTGCTTTGATTCTTTTAAAAAAACCACAAAACTTTTAAAAGTCCAGTTAATGCAACATGTCTTGTCAAGGGAAGAATAGAATTGTTTTTCTGTGAGCCCTGATACCATTTTTTATTTTAAGACTTTCAAATTAGGCTTATTTGGAGAAGGAAAAGATAAAATTATAACGTTGCTGAATTTAAATGGCATTCTTTAGAAGTCCAAAGTGAGAGAACCTGAAGGAACTTATTTCTCAATGATTTTTTTATATTGATTAGAGCAGGGCTTCTTAAGCTTTTTCCACTTGTGACCCTTTTAGTACTTTTTAAACTGTAGGTCACAACTCCATGTGGGGTCGTGACCCACAGTTTAAGAAGTGCTGAAGGTTACCAGCCTTCAGAGGTGAACTTCCTCTTTTTTTTGGTTCCCTCCACCACTTTATGTGTTGTCTTCCACCCATTAGAATGTAAGCTCCTCATACACAGGGACCACTTTAATTGCTTGTATTTGTATTCCTAGCACTTAGACTAACACATTATATGTGTTTAATCTATCCTTCTGTCAGGTTACTGGCTTATCTATCCTGGTATTCTCTGAATAACAATACCATTAGCGTTTAGCTCATTTTCCTGATAACTATGATCTTACACCATAATTTGGCCAAACCCAGAAGCCACATGCTATGGCATTGTTTTCCAGTACTTCTTTTCAGATATATTTCAATCAATCTGAATTACTTTGATCAATTTGCTCTCCTGTGCTGCTTTATGGGCAAATAAGGTATCATATTCTTCAGTGCTTCCTGAAGTTTGGCCCACTTTATAAATCATTACATGCTAATGACATAAACCAATGGTGCCATCTTTGTTTCTTACTTCTCCATAACAGGGAACCTTCATTCTTTCTTAGTCTCCACATTCAAAGCTTTTTCAAATGCTCTATTCTGTCATACGAACTAAGGAAAAGATTCATCCTGCTTTTTAGTACTGTGTGAATCTGGGCAAATCATAGTTTTCTAGTACCTCAGTTTCCTCCCACATTAAATGTGGGGGTAAGATTATATGATCTCTAAATCCTATAATTCTATGATATGAAGATTATTACTTTTTACAGGAAGGTGAGATTTTAACATAACAAAACCTAAAAAAGAGGAAAATGGGGACTTAATCTGCTGAGAGTCTTTAGTGGGAAAGGGCGATTATAACATCCTTGCCTGGAAATCAAAACATCAACATCATATCCCCAAATTTCTGGGTAATTTATTCCCAGTAGGTGCCTTCACTGGGGACACAGGTACCAGTGGGTGGTAGATTACAAATGAGGAACCAAATCGGAGAGAGTGGGAGGGCATGGTTGGGAACATAGGATACAAGAAAGGCATAGGAGAGTTGATTGGACCCAGGACGGGTCTTGGAACCTGGAGCTATGTGAGCAGAGAGCAAAAACATATCCAAATACCTGGGGTCAAAGCAGGTTCAGTCTCTAGTTCAGAATCTCATCCATGAATTAAACTGAGAGTAAGAGGCAAGTAAGGTAACTTGTCAGACACCAGAAAAGTAGATGAAAAGCAAGAGGATGTCAACGTTAGAAGCCACAGCAACATTGGAGATCTAAAGTCCAGGCAGATAGCCAGGAACCAAGATAGATATGTATCTATAGGAACTAATCAGTTGTGTGGGGCAGATGGAATGAGAAAGGATCTTGAGAACTGGGGCAGCCTTTTCTCTCTCAGGCTCAGGGTTCTCTGTCTTGTGTCTGCCTGGCATGATAACTGGCTAACGGCCAGAAGCAAGCAGCTGCTTTTGGCAAGTTAGGTGGTGCACTGAGTAGAATGTTGACCTTGGAAGGCTTGAAGGTGAGGAAGGACTGAATTTAAATCCTGCTTCATAACCTTTTTAGATGAATGGTGCTAGGCTGGTCAACTAGCCTCTTTCAGCCTTCACTCTGTTAAATGAGTGGGTTGGACTTGGCCTCAAAGGTCCTTCCAGTGCTAAATCCATGATCCTACAATTCTATTAATAAGTATGTCCCCAGGTCAGAATGCAGTTCTTTGGTTAATAGGAACCATGGAGAGCAGGAAAACAACAACAACAGTACCAACTTTTTTCTCCTGCTTAACATTTATAAGTATGTAGGTACCTAGCACAGTACCTGGAACTCTGTAAGTCCTCAATAAGTACTTTGTCTAGGGAAGAATTAGAATTGTTTTTGTGATGCCATTTTATCTTTAGACTTTCAAATTATTTAAGACTTTCAAATTAGACTTATCTGGAGAAGGAAAAGATAAGATTATAATATTGCTAAATTTAAATGTCATTCTTTAGAAGTCCAAATGAGAGATCCTGAAGGAACTTACCTCCCAATTTTGTTTTAATATTGATTAGAGGTTCTAAATTCATCCACTGGGGCATGATGGGCCATATTTTAATTTCTAGTTAATACCCATTTTGAAATCTGCTAGATGGAAAGACTTTTTATTTTTAAAAAGTAATGACACAATATCCGTATTTTCTAATAGGTTTTCCCCAGTGAAATGAAGCCTATTTCAGAGATGATTTCATGGAGTCCCATGGTACAGTGGGAAGAAGAGTAAAAGGATTTGGTGTGATATTAATGAGCTGTGTTAGCATGGCCACTTACATCTTCTCTCTCGCCTCAGTTTCCTTTCCTTTCCTTTTTTTTTTTCTGTAAATGGGGAATGACCACTAAACTATTTCTTCTAGCCTTCAAACCCTATGGACCTACAAACCTGCAGCTGTTTAAAGCATTCCAATTGAAGGACCAGTTTATAAATTGAGAATGTCAGCCTTTGAAAGGCAACTTGTGTGGGAAAGGGCAAAAGAAAAACTCACAATCAAGTTAGCAGCTGGACGAAAATTTTGTATTTTTTTGGAAAGTAATAAATTTGGATCTGGCTTCCTGGTTTACTCAGGCTCCCTCATGCTTTGTGGAAGTGGCTTTCTCAGGAAAGATTCCAGTAGCCAGAAAGTGGGTGTTAATTTGTGCTTTGGATATTTTTCAGGATATGTTCTGGCAAAACCTTGGCATCCTTTTCTGAGACTCAGCAGATAAAGTGCCATGGGAGTTATTCTCCTTTCAAGACAACACATATTCTGCTTTATTGGCTAAATTAAATCCTTACTCAGGAAAGCAGAATTTGCCATAGTAAAGTACATGTATCTTAGGTCTCAGTACAACCAAGTATAAGGGAGATTCCTTCCTGCAGTAAAAAGATGACATCCTGAAGCTTGAAAATACTTAACAATCCTTATTTATCAGGTAGCCTAATTCACCTAAATGCAGGTTACATCCTAGAAGAGAAAACAAGGATAAAAATTATGATGGATGGACTATCATTAGGCCAATTCAGTATATGATTGGGGAATTGAATTCACCAGAGATTTAAGTCAATAAGCATTTATTAAATGCCCACAGTGTGCTAGGCACTCTGCTAGGTGCTGGTACTAAGGACAAAAATGAAAACAATCCCTGCCCTTAAGGGGCTTACATTCTAATAAGGGAAGCAAACATTACATAGACAAATAAATACAAATACAAAATAAATATTATGTAATTTTAGGCAGTAGAGAGGAAGCCCTAACAAGGAAAGGAATCAAGAAAGACCTTCTATGGGAGGCAGCACTTGAGCTGAGCAGTGATGACATAGGGATTCCAAGACTTGTTGAAGAGGAAGAACATTCTAGAGATAAGGCAAAGGCAAGGAGAGATGGGAGACAGAATGGCATATATGGGAAATGGAAAGTAGACCATTTTTTTTTGTTGAGTTGTTTTAATCGTGTCTGACTATGACCCCATCTAGAGTTTTCATGGCAAAGATACTGGAGTGGTTTCCCATTTTCTTCTCCAGCTCATTTTACAGATGAGAAAACTGAGGAAAATAGGGTTAAGTGACTTGCCTGGGTTACACAGCTAGTAAATGTCTGAGACCAGATTTGAACTCAGGTCTTTTTGACTCCAGACCTGGTGCTCTATATACTGCACCATCTAGTTGCCCCAAGAATATATGCTACATGAGGGAGAATAATGAGAAATAAGTGTGGCAAGACAGATTGGTGCAGTAGACATCGGATGTGCTGACGTTGCTTTGACTAAAGCTTCAGGAACCTGAAGAATAAGGTCATAGAATTTATAGTGGGAAGGAACCTTGGCCATCATCTGATCCAACCTTTGAATTTTACAGATAAAGACAGCAAGACGTGGCATACATCTCACAAAGACTAGACAGAACATTTTTGTACACACTTGCCAAATTGATCAATTAGACTTGGTGATGTGAGGAGGTTAGAAAAAGAGCAAATGTATATGCCTGAGTACTATGGAGGACTATATTATATTACAGACAGAAGAAAGTAGTGGAAGAGATAACTCAAAATTTCTTAATTGTCAGGCATAATATTTAGGATCTTAGACATATATGTATCAAGTTATAGGACATAGGTAATTAAATAAACTTGAAATTTTAACACGTTAGTAAGTGAGGTTCTGTTTGGTCTTATTAATTTGTTAGAATTGCTTCTTACTAACTTAATTTTATAAGCAGCAAATATAACCTCAGGGGTATCATAGGGACTCACAATGAATGAAAAAGCATTTATTTAGAACTTACTAGGGGCTAACACTGCACTAAATTCTGAGGATAAAAATGGAAAAGTGAGACAGTCCATACTCTCTGGAAACTCACCTTCCTAATGGAGACAGCATATTATAGGAGGTTTCACTCCACTTTGCATCTGCTGTTCTGCCTAGTTTCAACTGGGTTTGGCAAGGTGCCCTTCCAGGTTGAGCTCATCACCTCTAATCTTACCACTAGGTTGCCAACTCAAGCCTTGACTGACACTACTTCCATCAGCCTCCTCTCGTCTAATTGGAGAGCTGGAAGGTGTAGAGTACCAAACTCCTCCCAATGCCTTCCTTTGTAGAGAGCAGAAACTGGACTTTTGCTCACTCTGCTCTGCATCTGCTACTCTGCCTGGCTTCAATTCCACTGAAGGAAGTGCTTGGTACATAGCAGGAGTTTAATAAATTTTTATTGGATATAGCAAGCTTTCCTGATAAAGGCCTCATTTCTAAAATATTTAGGGAACTAAATAAAATATATGTATATAAAAGAGCCATTCTCCAATTGATAAATGGTCAAAGGGTATTAACAGGCAGTTTTCAGAAGAAATCAAAGCTATCTATAGTCATAAGAAAAAATACTCTAAATCACTATTGATTAGAGAAAGACAAATTAAAACAACTCTGAGTACCACCTAACACCTATCAGAAATGACTAATGCTGGAGGGGACCAGGGAAAATAGGTACATTAATGAACTGTTGGTGGAGTAATAAATTGGTCCAACCATTCTGGAGAACAACCTGAAACTATGCCCAGACAGCTATAAAACTGTGCATGCCCTTTGATCTAGCAATACCACTATTAGGCCTGTACCCCAAAGCAATCAAAGGAAAAGGAAAGGGACCTATATGTACAAAAATATTTTTAGCTACTCTTTTTGTGGTGACAAAGAATTGGAAATTGAGGGGATGTCCATCAGTTGGGGAATGACTGAACAAGTTGTGGTCTATGATTTTGATGGAGTACTATTGTAGTATAAGAAATGATGAGGGGGGAATAGTTTCCGGGGGGAAATGTCAATATCCATATGAGCTGTTGCAAAGTGAAGTGAGAAGAACTGGAAGATCATAATGCACAGTTACTAGCAATGTTGTAATGATGATCACTTGTGAAAGACTTAGCTACTCTGATCAATACAATGATCCAAGACAATTCCTTTTTAAAAAATATAAATAGTATTTTTTTCCAATTACAAGTAAAGAAAATTTTCAACATTCATTTATAAAATTGAATTTAAATGTTTCTCCCTCCCTCTCTCCCTTTTCCTCTCTCCTTCCCACTCCCCAGAATGGCAAGCAATCTGATAAAAGTTATACATGTGCAATCACGTAAAATATATTTCCACATTAGTCATGTTGTGAAAGAAGAAACAGAACAAAAGGAAAAAACATTGAAAAAAAACAGTGAAAATGGAATGCTTCAATCTGTATTCAGACTCTGGTTCTTTCTCTGGACATGGATAGCATTTTTCATCATGAATCTTTCGGAATTGTCTTGGATCATTGTATTGTTGAGAAGAGCTAAGTCTATCAAAGTTGACCATTGCACAATTTTGCTGTTACTATGTTCAATGTTCTCCTGGTTCTACTAACTTCACTCAGCATCAGTTCATGTTAAGTTTTTCCAGGTTTTTCTGAAATCAGCCTGCTCACCATTTGTTATAGCACAATAGTATTCCATTATATTCATATATCACAACTTGTTCAGCCATTCCCCAGTTGATAGGCAATCCTTCAATTTCCAATTCTTTGCCACCACAAAAAGAGCTGCTATAAATGTTTTTGTACATGTAGGTCCTTTTTACTTTTTCATGATTTCTTTGATCCAAGACAATTCCAAAGGACTCATGATGAAAAAAATGCTATCCATCTCTAGAGAGAGAACTGATGAACATTTTTTTTTGCAAATTGAAGTATAATTCTAATTTTTTTTGCTTTATTTTGTGATATAGCTAATATGGAAATATGTTTTATATGATTTCACATGTATAATTGATACATTGTTTGCCTTCTCAATGGTAGGGGTGGAAAGAATCTAGAACTCAAAATTTAATTTAATAATGTTAAAAATCAGTAAAGAATACATAAATATTATTAATTTAATTATTAAAAAAAACTTATTGCACATTAATCCCCTTCCTGTATTCTGGCAAACTAACCTTGCTCCATCTCCCATCTCTGTGACTTTGCATTGCCTATGTCTGAAATGCACTCATTCCTTCCACCTCTTTGACTCCCATGTTTCCTTCAACACTTTGCTTAAGGGTCATCTTATACATGATGGTTTTCCCAACCTCTATGGCTATTGCTTCCCCCCTTCCCCAAATTACAAATTAATTGTATTTATCTTACAAAATATAAATTAATTTGTATTTATGGGTATACCTTAATATATGTATATATTATATGTTATGTATAATAAGTATGTATAAGGAAACTTATTAATATACCTGTTGTCTCCTCCAATAGAATGTAAGCTCTTTGAAGGCAGGGCCTATTTAATATTTTACTTTGTATACTTAATGCCATAGTTCCTAGAACATGAGTACTTAATAAATTATTGCTGATTGATTGCTTTAACTGGTTAGATGCAAAAGAATCAATTAGGAGATGATTGTAATATTATACATCAGAGGTAATAAGGGCCTAAAGTAAAGGTCACATAGGTGGAAAAAAGTGATTAGAAGAGATACTGTGGGTGTAGAACTGATAAGACTTCTGAACCAAATTTATAAGAATACAAGTCATTCCCCAATTGATATATGGTCAAAGCATATGAATAGGCAGTTTTCAGATGAAGAAATTAAAGCTATCTATAATCATATGAAAAAAGTGCTCTAAATCACTATTGATTAGAGAAATGCAAATCAAAATGACTTTGAGGTACCACATCACACCTATCAGATTGGCCAACATAACAAAACAGGAAAATGATAAATTTTGGAGAAGATGTGGGAAAATTGAAATACTAATGCACTGTTAGTGGAATTGTGAACTGATCCAGCCATTCTGGAGAACAATTTAGAACTATGCCCAAAGGGCTATAAAAATGTACATACCGTTTGACCCAGCAATACCACTTCTAGGGCTGTATCCCAAAGAGATCAAACAAATGGGAAAAGGACCCACATGTACAAAAATATTTATAGCAGCTCTTTTTCGTGGTGTCCAAGAATTGGAAATTGAGGGAATGCCCATCAATTAGGGAATGGCTGAACAAGTTGTGGTATAGGAATATAATGGAATACTATTGTGCTATAAGAAATCATCAATGATCAGGCTGACTTCAGAAAAACCTGGAAAGACTTATATGAACTGATGCTGAGTGAAGTGAGCAGAAACAAGAGAACATTGTACACAGTAATAGCTACATTGTGATTGTGTGATGATTAACTTTGATAGATTTAGCTCTTTTCAGCAATGCAAGAATCTAAGACAACTCCAAAAGACTCATAATGGAAAATGCTATCCACATACAGAGAAAGAACTATGGAGCCTGAACAGAGATTGAAGCACACTATTTGGTCTCCTTTTCTTTTGTTTCTTCTTTCTCATGGTTCCTCCCATTCATTCTAATTCTTCTTTACATTATGACTAATGTGAAAATGTTTAATAAGAATGTATATGTAGAGCCAACATCAGATTGCACACTGTTTTGGGGAGGGAAAGGGGATGGAGGCAGAGAAAATTTAAAACTCAAAAGCTTATGGAAGTGAATGTTGAAAACTAGAATAAATTAATTTTAAAATAAAAAAAACTGATAAGACTTAACAACTGAGTAGAAATAGGGAGAAAGAGGAAAAAAGTATGGGTTGACTTCAAGATGGTGAATCTGAGTGACGAGAAGGGTGACAGAGACCTCAAAAGAAACAAGGAATATTTGAGGAAGGGTAGGAGTTGGGTAGGATGAAGTGATGATTAGTATTATCTTGGGGAGGCTGAGTTTGAGATGATGATGGCATGTCCAAGTCAAAACAAGTATCCAACAGGCAGTTGGCAATACAAGGCTAAAATCCAGAAGAGAGATGTATATGTATACACATATACATTTTGAAATTATCTCTGTAATGATGACAATTGAAGCCAGGAGGGCTTATAAAATCAATGAGAAGGAGGGAGGGAGAGAAAAAGGAAATAGAAGACCCAGGACTGAGCCCTGAGGGATCCCTATGCTGAGGGGGGAGGAGTTAGATCCCCCAAAACAGACTGAGCAGAAACTCTCAGACAGTTAGGATGAGAATGAAGAACACAGAATAATGTCACCAAAATTAGGCATGAGAGATTATCTGGGAAGAATGAGTAGAACACATCAAAAGCTCCAGAAATAGCAAGTAGGAGGAAGACTGAAAAATGGCCATTCAATTTCACAGCTACATTCCAGACATGGGAGATATGAATTTTCCATAGAGGACAGTTTATTTTAATGCATAGAAATAAGAAATACCATGTTGAGTTTGGGGAACATCTTGTATCCTTGTAGAGAGTAAGAAAGGACCGTCAAATAAAACTGAAAAGGGAGATTGGAACTAGATTATGGAGAACTTTAAATACCAGACAAGGGAGCATGTTTTTAATCCTACAGGCAAATAAGTAGGCTGTGAAGCCTTTTGATCAGAGGACTGACATGATCAGAACTGTTATTTAGGAAAACTAATTTGGCAGCTGTGTGAAGACTGAATTAGAGAGGGGAGAGAATAGACAGGTAGAACAGGAGGTTGTCATAACAGCCTATGTAAGAGAAGTGGAAGGTTTGAGCTAGAGTATTGTGGAAATAGAATAGAAAGAACTGGACAGGTAATCAATTTCGACCCTTCTGACAGAAGCCTGCCATAGAAGTAGAGAATGTTCTTCACACAAGGCTTCACCTGAGCTCACCTTTGTCTCTATACTTCCTAGACCCACATTCTGCCTTTTTGAGATATTTTGAAAATCAGTCCCTGAATGCCTTTCAAATTGTTTCTTCTCCAGCATTTAATTTTTCTTTGTGTTGGGGTAGATTGTGTTACCCTTCTCAGATTTGTGTTCTTAAATACTATTGCTACATCCACCTATACTCACTTTGCACTGAAGTGTTGCTGTGTTCACTCCACCAACTCCACAAGTCCTGAAAACATCAACATATCTGTTCTATTTTGTATCTACTTCTTAACATCCTTCCAATTACATGTGTAACTGTTTTCAGGATGAGCTGACTTGGATGTATCTCATGCCAAATTTTCTGCAGGCTTGTTTTCTCTTCAATTACTTTTCGTTATTTTGTTCAGTGACAATTTCAGAAATCGAAGCTTCCATTCTTCTTTTCTGTAATGTTTTGCAAAAAAATATTGGCCTTGTAATCTCTGCCATTGTTGTCTTTGGCTCCCCTTTCTTAGCAAGGATATTAAATGTTTGTTGACTGAGGTGACTTGTGAGTTCCTTTAGCCTTCATGCTGTGATGACTGTTTTGTATTTGTTAAGCTTCTCCAGAAAATGGCGATGGTGACGACTTCACTGTTTTCCATTTTGCATTTTTCAGAGTTGACAGCTTGTTTAAACAATTTGTATTGGAGTGCTATAATTGCAATAATATCTTCTCTTCTTCATCTTTTCTTCTGCTTTGGTCTTCACCCTGACCTTGCTCTAACCAGTCACTATATCACTACATGTAAGTAGTGATTCTCAGAGCATTGCTACATTTTAACCAGATTATTGACTAGGAAAGATATCATCAATTTCTTTTTTAGTTGGTTTGGTGCTCCCATTTCAAGTACCATCTTACCAGGTTTTTGAAGAATTTATTCATCAGCCATGGGCTTCAGGCTTCTGATCATTCTATAGAAGGTGATACTTTGAGCAAAGTTTTAAAGGAAATGGAATTCTAAGGGGTAGAGGTGAAGAGGGAGAGCACTTCAGGCGCAAGGAATAGTCAGTGCAAAGGCACAGAGATGGGAGATGAAGCAAGGTTAGTTTGCCAGGGAATTTGTTTTGTTTGACTGTACATACAAAAGACCTTTGTGTTGGACAAGTTTTTTGGAAGTGTGGAAAAACTCCAATGGAAATGATCAATAAATGGTTATCTTTATATAATGTGATAAATGCGATCCCAGTTTCCTTGAGTTTCTCATAGTCCTCTGCCCACCCTTGGTACTTGGTACATTCTACCTTTTATCTATTATTTTGTACGAGTTTTCCCCTCACACTGTGCTATCCCTGTGCATTAGACTATAAGTTCCTTGAGAGCAGGGACTGTTGCTTATTTCATTTGGGAATCATCAGTGCTTAACACAGTGTCTTCTTCATAGGAGGCACTTAATGTTTGTTAGAGGGGACAGTTAGGTGGTACAGTGAATAGAGCACCAGTCCTAAAGTCAGGAGGACCTGAGTTCAAATCCAGCCTCAGACCAAACACTTGACACTTACTAGCTGTGTGACCCTGGGCAAGTCACTTAACCTCAACTGCCTAAAAAGAAAATAATGTTTGTTAAATTGTTCAGGTTTTTCTATTTCAGACCTCCGAGACTGTCTCTATGCAATATAGGAGACACTGCTCTTTAAGGGTTAGTTAAAGAGCACCTTAGAGATAATTTTGATCAATTCCTTCATTTTATATTTAAGAAGAAAAAAACCCAGCTCTAATCCCCACCCCAAACTCTATAAAGGCAAAAATTATAACAAATAGCACAAAGTTTACAAATAACCCCATTGCAGTCCATTCAGTTAAAAAAAATTTCAATCAGGGCCCAGGGTGTGCCCTGTCAGTATGATCTAGGAGAAATTTTATCTTGCTTCCCAGAATTCTCTGACCACCCCATCTGGTGTTGCTCTTCCTTCCCCCTGTCCTCCACATTTTGAGTACCCTTACAAGAATGTCCCACGTGAGTCTTATCTTTCTTCTGCACTATGGAGGGCAAGAATAAATGATTTCGTACAAAAGCAGAGGAAATTGAGAATGTTCAGGTATCTCCATATCCTGGCAGAAAAAGGAAAGGTCATGAGAATATCTTGAAGATCTTAGGGACCTCTTATTTTTTTCAACACCTATTTTATTTACAATGGCTAATACCATGCATGTTATGTCTTAATTGTCCTCTATTTAGTTTCTCATGTGTCCTGTCAACTAGATTATAAATTTTTTAAGCGAAGAAACTAGTGTCAAACCTTCTTTATTCAATAACTATTCATTAAACTGCTTCTATATTTTCAGGATTCTGCTAAATATGTAATTAATATATAGTATAAGTAATACACAAAACATAATGCAATATATCATAATAATATATTATATCAGAATTATATAATATATATAAATGTATATAAATATATGTATTTATAAATATAACATTATAAATAAAAGAAATATAATAACTACAATATAGTTGAGGAGGTTCTAGACTGTATAAAAACAGTTAAGCAGCAACAGGGAAGTCTGGGGGGAAGTAAGTTTGGAAAGAGTATCATTATTAGTTCATTTCAGTCAGTCCATAAACATGAAGTGCCTTCTACCTGCCAGGCACTGTGTTAAACCCTGTGCATTCGAGAAGAGGCAAAAGACTGACCGTATCCTCAAGGAGCTCACAATCTAATGCAGTCTTATGTCTTAACCGTGTGCATTACAGCTGAGGTGTCAAACACCCAGCCCACAAACATTTTCAAGTGTTTCCCAAAGCTGATTAAAATGCAATTGGGAAATTTTTAGCAAAACAAACAAAAATACAATAAAACATTGTTAACATTACATTTTGGAATTAAGTCAATGTGCAGCCTGCAGCGATCTGTATTGTGGATTACTGACCCCCATTTCTATTTGAATTTGATTCCATTGCAATACAGGATGACAGAGCTGGAAGGAACCTCCAAAATCATTTAGTCTACATTCTTCTTTTATAGATGAGGATGCTGAGAAGTGAAAAAAAAATCCTATCCTTAGGTCATATAGCCAAATAGATAACAGAGCCAGGATTGAAACCCAGGTCTTCTGACCCCAAGTTTGGCACTTCTCTTTAAAAACAAATAGTGTTTGCAGAAGGGCATTTACATCAAAAACATAGCAAAAACAGTGGTACAAACATTTGCTCCTAACATCAGGAGGGCACACTCTTCTTTATGGCATTTCAGACTCTGGAAAGAGTGGGTTAAGACCTAATATCATTCCTTTATAGCATTGATCCCACTAAGTTCTGGTCCAAATGTATTACTGAGGCCAGGACTTTACTCCTATACCATGTTGTGCTCAGTTTAAATGATAGTAGAAATATTCAATTCAATAAACATTTGCTAAGTGCCTTTAAGTTCCAGGCACTTTACTTAGTGCTGAGGATACAATTGAGGAAAAGAAATATTCAGTACATACTGCAATATACATTTGAAACTCAGAAGAGAAGACTTGGCTTGTTAAGGGTTTTGGAATTCATTCACACAGAAGTGGTAGTTGAAATAATGAAAGTGGATAAGTTTATGCAGACATTGAGTTACTCATACTTGTGGAGGATAAGATTCACTTAAGAGAAATAGTTTCTCCATTTGTTAAGATAAAACGACTATAGTTATTCCAGTATATAGACAAGGTTTTTAAAAAATGAGACATAAATATGACTGAGACACAGTATCTGACATCTCAATATCATAGAGAAAGCTTAGAGCAAACTGTGATGTTATGAAGCTGAGTAATCCAATAGGTTTCCTCTTCAGTAGTACCATAAGAAATGTAGACCTAAAAGTTAATTCATAATGATAATAGTAACAACAGTAATAATGATGGTAAAAACTCAAATTTAGATGGAGCTCCAACATTTGTGAAGCATTTCACATATATAACATTATTTCATATCTACTTATGTGTATACATATTATCCCCTCCCCCATTAGAATATAAGCTTCTTGAGGGCAGGGATTGTTTCACTTTTGTCTTCATATCTCCAGAATCTAGGACAATGCTTGCCACATTTGTTGTTGATGTTGTTGAAATTTCACTGGCATAGAGAAATCTCAGTGAAGAAACTCCCTTTACCTATATAGATCATGGAAATCTACCTATATCTGATCAGAAATCTATAATCTTAGAAAGTTGTCTGAGCCTCTAATAGTAGAAGTGATTTGCTCAGGATCATGTAAACAATATGTCAGAGGAAGAACTCGAACCCAGGTCTTTCTGCCTCCAAAGCAGACCATCTATCTGCTACACCACATAGCAGGTACTTAATTCTGGTTGATGAATTTTAACAACTCTCTGAGTGAGTGGTATAGTTATTCTCATTTTACATATGAAGAAACTGAGGCTCAGAACGGTTCAGTGAATTGTCAAGGATCACATAATTGGTGCCTAAAATGGAATTTGAAGGCAAATCTTTCTGATATGAAATCTAGCACTCTCTCCAGTATGTCATGTTGCCTCTCCAGTGAAGATAGCTTTTCATAAAGTTGCTTCAAACTTACTCTAAAACAACTTTATCTACAGTTTGCAAAAGCAAAGGAATTAGAGCCAACCCCATCCTATTGCTTTTCTATTCTTGGATCATATTTTAAATTCTTCTCATTTATGCCTATTTTGTTATATGTTTCATAATTTTCCCTAACATACCATAAATAAAACAATAAAATTAGAAAGTAAATAATAATGAATAACAAGTTATGCCAGCATATAATGAAATAAATTATATCCACATGTGACTTCCTACTTCTAAATACTGATATTTATTTTGTTCAGATGCATGGCCAGCTTCAGAGACTATCTGAATCTTTCTGGAGAATATGCCTTTTGGATATCCCCAGAGAGAAATGAACCTAAATTTTAGAGAGTGTCAGTTTATTTCTCACCCCTAAAAAAGAAAACCCAAACAGCTAACTTTCAAGCTCTTTACAAAGATTCTTAAGTCTGAGTAATTTCATTCTTAAGTCTTAAATCATAAACCACTGACTCAAGTACAACATTTTCCTGATAGTTGCTTTTGTTAGGGCATTTGTTCACTTAAAAAGAAAAATGCCTGGGGGCAAAAAACCAGCATTGCTCAAATACTCTGGCTGTTGTTGTGTTTTTAGTGGTGTTATTTTATGTGTATGTATGTATGTTCTGAATTTTTTCCATTACTGGAAAGTTATAGACTTTTATTGGTGTTATATTTGAAATATCTAATTTAATCTTTCTCATCAAATTTATGAATGGGTAAAGGTCTGCAATGCAAAGTGGGAATCCTGCCAAAGCAGGGAGAAGGCATTTTTTCCATGCCAGTCAAGGTGTGTCTCTACAAAAATTGTACTCAAGTGGCACAGCACAAAGTTACTGTTGAAGACTATCCCAAAGGAGAGAAAGCTCTGTTGGGTCCTACCATGCTGATTTTTTTTTTAACCATTGCAGCTTGGAGACTTCAAAACTTCAGTGAGCTGGTGATTTCACAGATGTGGATATTATTTCTACCAGAGCAGATCACCTTCTCTCCATATATTTCCATCTTGCTTATTTCTTGTCAATGCCTTTCTCAAAATCTTCCTTCTGAGGTGTGACATCACATAGTTTGTAGGGGTGGGGAACCTGTGGCCTCAATGCGTGTGGCCTTTTGACTGAGTCCAAGTTTTACAGAACAAATTCTTTCATTAAGGGAATTTGTTCTGTGAAGTTGGGGTTCAGTCAAAGGGCTGCACTTGAGGACCTAGAGGGCCACGTGTGGCCTCGAGGTCACAGGTTCTCCACCTCTGCTCTAGAGGTATCAAACACATACCTGGTCAGCCCACAACATTCCTAAAAGCATCCCTAACCAAATTAAAAAGTAAGTGGGAAATATTTAACAAAATAAATAAAAGTACAAGACAACATAGATGATTTTAATATGTGGTTTTCCAAGTTAATATGTGGCCTGTAGAGATCTTTATGTATGATTTAGTGGCTACCATTTCTTCTGGAGTTTGACACTTGAGTAGTTGTTAAAGCATCAAGAACTTGTTTCCTAATGTTACCTCAAACACTTATGTGCTGTGTGATTCTGGGCAAGTGACTTAACCTCTCTGAGATTCATTTTCCTCATTTATAAAATGAAGGGATTGGATTCTCTAACCTCTAACGTCCCTTCCGGGATTCTAAGTCTATGACCTTTTGATGGATGTCATCCTTATCTTTCCAAATTCAGAGATGCTAGTATGATCTCTAGGCTGCTCATCAATGAGTCCTTGTTTTTACTATATTTCTTTTATTTATATATTAATCTACTTCTTTTTCTGGTGATACGTGCCTTTGATGAGGACATTACAAACCATGAAATGGAAACACGCCCATTCACACCATAAAACACAAACTGACTTTTAGTTCTGTGTGGCAGCTAAGTGATACAGTAGATAGAGTTCTGACCCTGGAGTCAGAAAGATATGAGTTCATATGTGGTCTCAGTCAATGAGTAGCTGTGTGACTCTGGGCAAATCACTAAATCTCCATTTGCCTCAGTTTCTTCAATAGTAAAATGGAGAATTAGTAGTATCTACTTCCCAAGGTTGTTGCGAGGATCGAATGAGACGATATGTATCAAGTGCTTAGCACAGCGTCTAGCACATAGTAGGTGTTTAATAAGTGCTTATATCCTCCCTCCCTGTCCATTTTCATGGTGACAAAGGCAGAAAAGAGGCCAGAAGATACTAAGAATTAACACAATTCTTAGAACTAAGTACGCACATTACTTTAACTATTGATTCTCATAATATGTAACCTTTGTCTAAACAATCTGTGGACAGATATCTAGCAAGCCCCTCCTCCATGAACATTGTGGTAAGCCCTGGAGAGATACAAATACAAAGAATGAGCAACTGAGTCCCATCCCTTCTGACTCCCTCCCCCAACCCCCAGCCCCAAATGAAAGCAGAAAAAATAAAGAAATTGCAGCACAATGAGAGGACAGTTCACAGGTCCTCCTTGGAGAAGCAAATACAGAAATGGGCAGAATTGGTTTCATTGTGGATCCAAAGACAACAAGGTATATTATTCCATGACACAGTTGGCCATCTTGCCTTGCAGGGCTCACAGTGAGTATAAGCAAATAGACCACCGTGAAGATAATTGCAGCTTGTAATAGAAAACTAAGAGTGTTATTTGCTCACAAAATGGTGATATTTAAATCTGTGTCCTGGATGGAGACATATTTGTTGAATTTGCCTATGACAGAGTTGGAAGGGATACTTGCTGCATTGAATGGCAGAGTCAGGATCCAAAAATATCTCAGCAGGCTAGTCCTATGGGATGAATTGAATAAGATTCAATTGAAGAGAGATAAGGAAATGTTCTATACTTGATTTTTGAAAAATTTAACTACCAAAAAATATAGGCTGGGGAGAAGTGCGCGCTAAGGTATGCCCTTCCTGTCAAAATCTGGGAGTTTCAATTGATCAAAAGTTTGATATAAGGCAAGAGTGTGATAGAATTAATATTCTCTGAGCTTCCTTGGGAGAGGGGTAGAGTATCCAGAAGAAGAGAGGCAATATTTCTGCTAAACTGTGCCCTCGTCACTCCTCATCTGGAGTACTGTGTTCAATTCTGGATACTATATTTTAGGCAGGATGACCTGAAGGATGTCCAGAAGAGAGTTACTAGAATGGTGAGTGAAATGGAAAACAAGGCATTCATCCATTGACTGAAGGAAATGGGACTATTTATCTTCAAATATTTGAAGGGTTGCCATGTGAAAGAGGAATTACATTCATCCTGTTTGAACTCTCTAGACCTGAGGTTCTCAATCTTATTTGGCTTACCTCTCTCTTTAAAAAAAAAATTACTCAATGCTCCCCTGGAAATCTACTTTCTTTAACCCTTTAAACTTTTTAAAAAATTTGCATCATTTCAAAAAATATATAAAATGTGTATTTTTTTAGAAAAATGATGCTTCTTAAATGTAATAATTTATTGTAAATTTTTGGGGTTTTTCCTGCATTGAAATTTTGATGACATAATATTGTGTCATGTAACAGTATAGTGTTGTATTATAAACAAGTCATTATGCACACTTATTCCTGGCAATGCATGCTGGACTCCCTGACAATGTGCGACATGCTTGCCTGCCAACACTTGCTTGGTGGACTTGACCATTGATCAGTTATAATTTGCATTTTGTGTGTTCATTTGGAAAATAATGTAATTGCTCTGACTTTAACTGTTACACAACAGAAGAAATATGTACAAAAGAGTTTTCAAAATTTTCTTCTCTTCTTTCCTTAAGCTTCCACTGCCACCTTCTTTTTGTTCAAAGCTCCCCAATTACATCCAAGGCTAATACTCCCCATCATTCCAGCACCTCCAGGGGGCAATACTGCCCACTTTAGGGACCTATGTTCTAGACAGAATTAGGATAATGGGTTGAAATCACATAGATACAGACTTAGACTTCAAAAGTTTCTGCAAATGTAATTTTCCATGGGAGAATAAGGGGCTGCTTTGGTAGGTAAGGGGTGTAGAAACTTTGGTGGAGGGGGTGGGGATGACTTAGATTCCTTGGCATGTCTAGAATGGACTAAATAGCTTCTAAGGTCTCTTCCAACTCTTAGATTCCATGATTCTGTGAAAGGTAATTGAGAGGAAAATAGTCCTACAGGGTGCTTGGCATGGATTTCAACTAAACCAGATTATTCTGAAATTATATATAGATTAAGCCAGGAGGACAATGAACATGTGTGAAATGGATACATCTGCTGGTGTTTTTCTAAGGGCACTTTTCCTACTTGTAGTTCCCAGAACATGCCACTCTATCTCCCATCTCCGTACCTTGGTACTGACTGTTCCCCATGCCTGGAAGGCTCTGCCCCTCTCCTTGGCTGCTTAATTTACCCCTTCTCTCTTAAAAATTCTTCTCAAATCTCACTTTCTGCAGGAGGCCTTTCCTGTTTTCTCTAGCTGCCAATGCCTTCCCCTTCATATCTTACGTTCCTAGATATTTTACATGTCATCTCTCTTGCTAGAACATCTGCTCCTTAACAGCAGATATTGTGGGGTCTGTTTTTGGTCCTTCAGTCAATCAATATTTTAAGCACCTACACTATGCATGGCAATATACAAGGTGCTGGGGATTACAAGCACAAACAATGGAACAGCCTTTACTGGCTGAATCCCCAGTCCTTACTTAGCACAGTGGCTTTGGTGTTATTGACTGACTTCTCATTAATAATGACTGTCTAATTACCACATTTGAACTCTACCATTCATTGTACTTAAGATGAAATTACCTGACCCTTATCAAATAACATAAGAAATCTATATCATAGACAAAGTAATTTAAAATGTACTTAATAACTATCATTAATAAAGCACTTTGGAGTAGCTTGGTGGTACAGTAGATTGAGTGCCAGGTCTGGAATTAGGAAGATTCATCTTCCTGAGCTCAAATCCAGCCTTACTAGCTGTGCGATCCTGGGCAAGTCACTTCACCCTATTTGCCTCAGTTTCCTCATTTGTAAAATGAGCTGAAGAAGGAGATAGCAAACCACTCCAGTACCTCTGCTGAGAAAACCCTGAATGGGTTATGAAGCATTGGATACAACTGAAAACAACTCAACAACCACAACAATAATAAAGCACTTTAAGGTTTGCACAGTACTTTACAAATATTTTTGCACTTTATCCTCACAACAATCCTGGGTGATAGATTTTCATTTTGCATGAGGAAGATGAGGGAGCCAGAAGTAAATATCTTTGAACTTAGATTTTCCTAACTCAGGTCCAATACCCTATCCACTGTATCAGCTAGTTGCTTATTCTTAGGGACTGATTCTCAAACTATCTGAAAGAGAAATAAATTTAAAAGGAACAGAAATTGTGGCTTTTTCAAGTCAGAAGTGACTGAGAAGTCATAAGAAACTTATACTTGCTTTCTCATTTCTGTAAATTTTATTTTGAGAATGATCTATGTACATATTGGTAGTGTTCTCAATGAAAATTCAAGGTGGGAAGAGGCAGACATTTATAGATTTTTCTAGAGCAAGTCATGTCTTTAAGATTCCACAACTGCCTGAGAGGTATAGAGAATGTAAGATCCCACTGTTTACTATTTATTGACTTTTAGATAGCATTCAACTCAGTGAAACAAAATGAGGCTTTCAATTCAGTGAATGTTTGTTAAGTTCCTGCAAAATACTGACAGTGTGCTAGGAACTAAGGAAAGAAAAAATGATAAATAATATGCCTGAAGAAGCTTACGGCTTAATGAGAAGGCAATGGCACATACACAAATAAGGATGCTATCAGATTTTAAGGCAAGTGTGTTAGTTATAGGGACAAAAGAGATAGCTGAACCAGAGTGGGATAAATGCAAGAGTGAGAGATTCCTTTCACCTGGGTGCATGGATGAGGCAGCTCCTCAGCTGAATTTTGAAGGAAGAAAAGGCTTTCAGAAGGCAGAGATGAGGAAAAGAGTATATTCAAGGGGTGTCAAATCCAAGAGAGTGTAATACACACAGTTCAATTTGGCTATGATGTAGAAAGTCTGAAGACTTGTATGTAATAAAATTAAGGCAAAATTCTGGAGGCAGTAAGATGTCATGCTGAAGATGATTTTGTTGTCCTGCCACTTAAAAAAATCTAGTGGCATGAGGGAGGTAGAAATGATTTTTTTTTAAGCAATAAAATGGCATTTGAGTTAGGAGGAGAAGGGTCTAAAAAAGTAATTTTGAAAATTTGTAAATAGACAAAAGTTTCAAGAGTAAACAAGGAAACTTGAGAATAGTGGACTGTTCTGCAACATTGTGATGTTATCTGTTAAGGTCAATTCCCTTGCTAAAATGATAAAAGAAAGTGATAAATTGACACTAAAGAATAACATAATATTAAGTATTACTAGGTCATAGCTTCAAATTTAGGATTCCATTAATGAGAGAAGCCAATATGTTTGAGTGAATCTACCTAAAATGTTGATATTTCTTTAAGAGGAATTAATCCATTATTTTGTCTTATCATTGTATTTAGTAGTTTATTTCTAAGGCTGACCATGTTGTTTTCAAGTGCCTGGATGTTAAGAAACTCAATTCTTTCAGTCACTTAATAGATTGGTATTTGTGGAAACCTAGTATTTAGTTTTATTTTTTGGTGAATTGTGTGATGTGCCAGGCCTCCTGGAGTTTGGAAGTTCTGATAAGTCATGAAGAATCATGGAAGGTTTCTGGGCAAGGAACTGGTATGATCAGACATGTATATCAGGAAGGTTAAAAAAATCTGTGTGGATAAATTGCAGTAGAGAGAGATTAGAAGAAGTGAAACCTGTGAGAAATCACTGTATCAGTGCAGGTGGCAGGTGATCAGGGCCCAAACTTATACTGGGAATGGGGTTGGTAGGGAGGGGTTGAATGTGAAATCAGTTGTAGATTTCTTGCCTTTCAATGATTAGGGAAGGAGTAGGAGTGAGAGAGAGAATTTGGAATTCAAAAAAAATTTTTAAAGTGAATGTTAAAAATAAGTAAATTTTTTAAATAAGCAATTATGGAGATAAACTCAACAAGATTTAATACCTTATGGAATGAGTGAGAGAGAGGAATCCCATAACTCATTTTCTAACATATTTTAGGTTTTCTTAGCCCTTCTATTAGCTTATAGGTTCCTGGAGGGCAGGACTATAGAGTTTCCCCTCTCTTTTTATTCGCAGGACCCAATGAACATAGGTATTAATACACATTGGTAGCAAATAGAAATTAATTACTTTAAATATACCAGTGTGAATGATTGGGACATTGTCAATGCCATTGAGAGCAAAGTTAGAAAGTTAGGAAAAAACCTGAGTTTTGAGGAAATGTGGTGAGTATATATATACATACATATATATCTTAGTGGGAGGTGTTGGTGGGATATTCAGATGGAGATATCTGGCAGGAAATTAGTGATATGAGTCTGGTGCTTGTCAGAGATGGAAACTTGGGATTTAGTTGTGCTTCTCATCGAAATTAGAGTGGAGGGCAGCTAGGTGGTGCAGTGGATACAGCACCAGCCCTGAAGTCAGGAGGACCCGAGTTCAAATGTGGCATCAGATCAAACATTTGACACTTATTAGCTGTGTGACCCTGGGCAAGTCACTTAACCCCAATGGCCTAAAAAACCCAAAATAAACAAAAAAAAATTAGAGTTGAAGTTGTTCCCTGGTTGATCTGTAATCAAACATAGAAGTTTCTCCATATTTCTATGAGCAGCACCATCTTTACAAAGTTTGAAATGTTAGGTTCTGCCACCCAAGTCTACTTTTTCTCTCCTTGCGCTTTTGCTTACCTATTCTACAGAAGATCTTTTGCTACTGGAAATGAAGAGTGATACAGGCAAGAGGGAGAAAGAGGTGACTCTCTCTTGGGGTAAAGAAAAAAAAAGGAAGCCCTGAGGGTCACAGTAACTCAGTCCATTAAACATCTACCCTTCTTTATCCACTTTCCCCTAAAAAATAATTCATTCAGTGAAGGACTATCAGTACTCCGCTTTACCTCTTTTCATTTACACAATCCTCGGACTGTATGCTCTTTTGTGACTGTAAAGCTACCCTTGATGTTTAGGGGAAGGGGAAATACTATGTTTGGTGCAGTAGTTTTAAGTACCCTGCTGGAGCTTGGCGTTAGTAAGCACTTTTTACAATTTAACTTTTCTGCAGCCAAGCCTGCCTGTTTGCACCAATGAGATACTGACAGCAACCCCTCCTCCCCCTTCTCAGCCACCTCCCCTCCCGCCTGCACATGGAGAGAGTGCTTACCTTCGGAGCTTGTTTCATGAATGAGGCCAGATGCATAACTCCACACTGATCATTTTCTGTCCCTCCCCTTTCTGCTTTATTTTAACTGCAGCCCCCCAGCTCCCAGCTGGCTCCCTTCCCCTCCCCCACTCGATAGAAGTTATTACATGAAGAGATCAGCTTACCAGTTGTCTTCAGAGCTGAGACTGAGAGCAGAGCTCCTGGTAGTAGAAAGAGAGAGAGAGAGAGAGAGAGAGAGAGAGAGAGAGAGAGAGAGAGAGAGAGAGAGAGAGAGAGAGAGAGAGTGAGAGAGCGAGCGCATGGTGCCTGTGGAGCAGAGCTCCAGGGCTGGGATCCTGAGACACAAGTGCATCTGCTAGCTGTTAGTACTTGGCAGACGGATTTCTCCTCTAGGGTAGCTCTAACTTTGGGTAATAATGTTTGTCAGCTACCTGATATTAACATTGCTCTACGTTCAAACAGCAGTGTTAGCAGGACCTGAGGGAGAGGTAAGCCAAGCAAAATATCTTGTCAAAAGTTATATTCTTGTCAGTATTATGTTTCCTCTTCTATCCACCAAGAGGGATCAGGGAACAGTTTTTCTTTTGGACGATGGGTAACATTCTGTCTTTAATTTTTATAATTGCCTTGCTTTCTTATATAGTCTTTCCCTCCTCACATTCTTCTTTCTTGAAAAATATATCAGTACCTTCTAAAATCAATCTAACAGCTAAAAGAAACTTTCCCTAATATTTCTATCCTGAGCACCCATAATGTTCTGTGTGAGAGATGTCTCTGGCATGTGCATTTCTCCTCCTAGTGACAGTAAGAGAAATAGGGCATTCTGATTCCAGGATGGGATTGAGTATTGTTTTCCATGTGTGTTATGTAGAAAGAAATGTGCAGGATGCTGAAGTAATTTTTTTCACCTTCTTCTTTTGCACTTCTTTAAATTGCTCTCCATCCTCCCCCCCCACCTCCCCTTTTCTTCTTGTCTTCATGGTTTTATTGTTCTTCGAAAATGTGTTTAGTCACCTTTCTGCCCTAATTTTGAAGAGTGACAGCAGTGTGACAGAAGCAGACATCAGAATCTTGAGTGTCTATGAGGTCCAGACAGGAGAGTGCTAGCCTGTGTATGGGATGATAACTTGTTTATGGGATATCTCCAGAAATAAAAAAGCCATTTGTCTTTCATAGTAGCCATCGATATTTGCTTGCTAAGAAGGGTTTTTGCCCATTGTTGTACCTGGGTGCCATAGATGATTTTAAAATATTGGGAAAGAAGAATTAAGGGAAAATTCGTAAAGAACCGGGTGGGAAGACACATTGAAGTATGTCCCTCGTCCCGCACCTGTGGATCAGTATGTAACACATTCTCCAAGACACCTTGGATTCTTCTTTGACTTCCTACCCACAGAAGTCTGGTGGAATCATCCCTCAAGCAATTGGAGCGAAACAGCAGTTATCCAGAATTTCTTTTCCCTGGTACAATAATAAGGAGAATACAAAAAAAAAAACCCAACAAGTGAAAAGTCCACTTCTTGAAGGATGATACTGAGGCTCCCTAGCCCTTTTTGTTAGGCTTGTCAGAGGGACTGAGCAGCTTTGGGAAGCCCAGTGTAATTACTTTCCCTGCTAACAGAGAAGTGGAAGTGAAAATCCCTCCAAGTCAGCTGTGGTTTAGGGTGTGTCATTACTGAGGCTCCCAACCTCCATGTGGCTTCTAGGCTCTGAAGAGGGAACCTCTCATATTAACCAGCGGTTGTTTTGGGTTATTAGTTCGTGAAGCCCTGTGCTCTCCACACAACAGTTTCTGTGTCTTTTGAAGAAATTAAAGTCCTGAATGGAGGTTTGGTGGGTTTGAATGGGTTAGTGATCTGAGTAGCTGAAAGCTGTTCATTGCCCTCTACTTGTAGCCAGAGTTTTAAACTTCCCTGTTGATTTTTTTTTTTTTTACTGTGCAAAGCAAATGACAAATGGGCTCCCTTAACTCAGGCTGAAGCACTTAAGCATGCTAGAGAGCTCATATGGAAAATATTTCTATCACGGCTGCATGCACATATGGTCTAGGGAGACCCCCATAAAGAGCAAATCACAGAGCAGGAGCAGCAACAATGCTACAGTGTGCCAATTACCCTTATTAGCAGAGAGGATGGGGACAGGCTCTGGGCTTACCTGAAAACAACTGGCTGCAATGGAAGTTCACATTGGAGTGTACGTTTTATGTGTGCTGCAAGCCATATGTCATATACTTCAACCAATGCTGATCTGTTAAACTTTATAATCAGCAAGGCAGATGAAAAATGAAAGGGGGATCTTCCAATTTTTGATGATATACAGGCTATACTCTAGAAAGGAAGTGAGAGAGGATCTGTCTTTCAAATCAAATTATGTACACTTAATTATGAGACCTGAAAGAGAAAACAGGAAGTAAAAAAAAGGCTGGTTCTTTGTTTCTCCTTTGCTAGAGAGCGTTGTATTGTGTGTGTGTGTGTGTGTGTGTGTGTGTGTGTGTGTGTCTGTGTATGTGTGTCTGTGTCTGTGTGTTTGTCTAGTTGCTGCAAAGTTTTGACTCTGTAAATACTGTTTTGCTGGAAAATTATACAATTAAAATTCTTTCCCCTTTGGTGGAAATGAAATGATGAGGAAGGAGAGTAAGAGAGAGGCCCCCTCTGAAAAAGAATGTAGTTTATGTGGTGCTTTGAAGAATGTGGCATTTATTTATAAGAACCTCCCTCCCCCCTTTTATTGCTGTGTTAGTTACAAAATTCACCCGTAAACATGTGGCGTAGTCCTGAAGTCACCAAGACTCCCCCCCTCAACTCCTGCCCCTCTGCCAGCTGGTTTTCTTGTAGGTTTTAATTATCTTCTCTTTGGATGTTAACAAAAACACATGAGTCAAATGAAGAGGAGGAACAAATCACCCCACACTGATGGTTCTATCTTTTGGTCTTCGATCTTTCTTTTTTCCCTGCTCTGTTCGGCTTCTTAAAACCATGGCAGGGTATTGGGAATAGAGTGGCAAGCCATTGGTGGCTGATCCTGTATCACTTTCTAAGCATTTGGTGTCTTCTCAGATGGGAGTGGGGTGGGTGGGGGTAAGGGAGGTAAAAGTTCTGGATGTAGAGAAGGGAAGTTAACATCATAAACCTGACCTGTATTTGGAATCCCTTCTCTGGCATAAATGGGCACTGGTGACTATAACGCTTGCTTTCCAGAAACATGGTTTTGATTTGCTAGAGCTTGGGAAGAACTACAATGAAGAATTCATTAATTCTTTCATCCTTTCACCTTCTGTGCTTAAGGGGAGGCTAAGTCATGTGTGTGTATTTTGGGGGGAGGGATTTAAAGCATTCAGAATGTTGCCCTTAGCAGGAGGGTAACAACAGCAAAGATCTGTAAAGTTCAGTCTCTCCCTGAGGATCCCGGAGGAAGTAAAACAATGCAGAGAATTTGAGGTAGTCTGTGCCAGGAGAGTACCAGAAGCCACTTTTTCTTTGCAGGGGAGCAGCAAGAGGATAGAAGTATTCTTTCCTCTGGCTCATATGCAGTCTGCCCTCCCTCTCACATGGTTTTGAGTCTTCCCTCCCTCTCACATGGTTATGTGTTGAGAAATGAGAAACTTCTAAGTGTTAAGTGAAATACCTTGTCTTTCCAAAAGGAATAGTTTTGCACATGGTGGTTTTAAAGAAGACAGGGCTAGAAGGGCAAAAGAGATGGAGTTTTTGTATGTGTGTGTTTCTAGACTAGAGGTTCCATTTTCCTCCCTCTTACTGCTTATGTGATATGTTACTGGTTAAGCAATTCCCCATAATTCTTTCTCTTTCATTGGAATTTACTTCTTTTGTGTGCCTTGAAAAATTCAGTAGGCTGACAAGTGAATTTTGCCATAGAGCCCCCTGCTGACACTGCCAACCACCTCTATGCTTGCAGAGGTCTGACAGTCCCTCATTAAGTCTGGATGATGGGATAGGCAACTAAGCAGAGGCCAATCACATTCTTCTCTCCTCTACCCCCTGCTGCACCCCTAAATGTATCTTCTGCTCTGGCTAGGCAGGCCTCCTCACTGCACCATGCCCATTCCTACTTCTGTGGCTTTGTTCATGTTGCTCCCCCTTCTTAGAATGCTATCCTCTCTGCTTATCCAAATCCTGTATATCCTTGGAGACCTGACTCAAATTTCACCCCCTCTACCAAGCATTTTTCTATTATTCTTGTCTTATTGATCTCTTCTTTCTATGAACACCTATGTTCCTGTTTTCTACCAGGCTATCCTCATCTGAAAGAAATCTGATATCATGGTCTGGTCTTTATTTTGTAGCATCAGTCCTTCAGGGGTTGATTTTTGTTTTTCTTCTAAGTTATATGCAACCCTGTAAGTTTAGCATGTTAGCACTAGGTGGTAGAAGTGCATAGTGATTCAAGATAATAGTTATAGATTTAGAGCCATAAAGGGACATCAGAAGTCATTTAGCTCATACTCCTCACTTTTAACTTGAAACTGAGGCTCAGAGAAAGACTGGATGGCAGAGTAAAGGCAGAGACTCATTTGAGCTATCCCAAATTCCTCCCCAAATAGCTTTAAGATATTGCTTCAAAATGAATTCTGAACTGACAGAACCAAGAAAAGGATAGGGTGAAACAATTTGCCAGCCCAAGATAACTTAGGTTATCAGGAAAGGTCAGGCTCACTGGGTTGAGAGTGAGTACAGTACAACATGGACAACACCAGTGCAGGCCATGCCTGGGTAAGCCAGCAGTAGGCCTTGGCCAGCAGGGTGGGGAGGGGGTGGGGATTAACTGAATCAGCAGCAGCTTCTGGACTCTCAGTCCACAGACCATAAGGGGGTCAGACAACTGGTCAAAAGGAAATTACAGGGGACCTTTTGCTGGCACTCTGTTGCATTGCCCAAATGTAGTTCTGGATTGCTCCCAGGGTGAGCAGGAGAAGTAGCAAGAGCAGGAACCCTGGATACAGTTCTAGGGTGGAAAAGAGTACTTGTGTTCACTCACAGACCAGATCACAGGCCAAGAAAACAGTGACCTCTCCTGTCCTTAGATCATACCACCTTGGAAGAACTGAAAACTTACAAACCTTCAAAACTAGTTCTGAAAACAGCAGTAAAAAACCCTGAAGTTTGGGACAATGTCCCCTCCACCCTTGGGAGCAGGACCTAACTTTAGCATAATTTTGAAAGTCAAGAAATAGACTGGAAAAATGAGCAAATAACAGTAACAACGAAAGACCCTGACCTGACAAACTTACTATGGTGACAGGGAAGAACAAAACACAAACTGAGAAGAAAACAACAATGTCAAAATCACTACACTCAAATCATCAAAGAAAAATGTGACTTGGTCTCAGGACCTCCCCCAAAAATAATTCCTGGAATATCTGGGGGGGAAAGGATTTTAAAAATCAAATAAGAGAAGTAGAGGAATAATTGTGAAAGAAATTAGAATGAATCAAGAAAATGATGAAAAAAAAGAGGCAATAGCTTGGCATGAAAAATACTGAAGAGAAATAACATCTTAAAAAACAGAATAGGCTAAATGGTAAAAGATGCACAAAAATTCACTGAAGAGAAAAACTCCTGTGCAACTAAGAAAACTATAAAAAGAACAAATTAAAAATTCTCAATTAAACACCAAATTAGAAATGCTGAAAACCAAAGGAGAAATTAAGAAAATTGAAATTAAGAAAACTATTGAACTAATAAATAAAACTAAGAGCTGGTTTTATGAAAAAAACAATAAGATAGATTAACATTTGGTTAATTTAATTTACAAAAAGAAAGAAGAAAACTAAATTACTAGTATCACAAATGAAAAGGGTGAATCTACCACCAAGGAAGAGGAAATTAAAACAATAATTAGGGATTGTTTTGCCCAACTGTATGTCAATAAATTTGACAATCTTAGTGAAATGGATGAATTTTTTTTAGGCAATTGGGGTTAAGTGACTTGCCCAAGGTCACACAGCTAGTAAGTGTCAAGTGTTTGGTCAGAGGCCAGATTTGAACTCAGGTCCTCCTGACTTCAGGGCTGGTGCTCTATCCACTGTGCCATCTAGCTGCCCTGCAAAATGGATGAATATTTACAAAAATATAGATTGCCCAGATTAACAGAAGAGGAAGTAAAATATTTAAATAACCCCATCTCAGAAAAAGAAATTGAACAAGCTATTGATGACCTCCCTAGAAAAAATCTCCAGCGCCAGAAGGATTTACAAGCAAATTCTATCAAACATTTAAAGAATAATTAATTCCAATACTATATAGACTATTTGGGAAGATAGCCAAAGAAGGAGTCTTACCAAATTCTTTTTATGATACAAATATAATGTTGATACCTAAACCAGGAAGAGTTAAAATTGAGAAAGAAAATTATAGACCAATTTCCCTAATGAATATAGATGCAAAAATTTTAAATAAAATATTAGCAAATAGATTACAGCAAATTATCACAAAGGATAATATACTATGACCAGGTAGGATGCATACCAGGAATGCAGAGTTGGTTCAATATTAGAAGAACTATCAGCAAAACTGATCATATCAACACCAAAACTAACAGAAACCATATGATCATCTCAATAGATGCAGAAAAAGCGTTTGACAAAATACAACACCCATTCCTATTAAAAAACACTAGAGAACATAGGAATAAATGGAATCTTCCTTAAAATAATAAGCAGCATCTACCTAAAACCTTTAGCAAGCTTTATATGTAATGGGGAAAAGCTAGAAACATTTCCAGTAAGATCAGAGATGAAACAAGGATGTCCATTCTCACCACTGTTGTTCAATATGATACTAGAAAATTAGCTTTAGCAATAAGAGAAGAAAAAGAAATTGAAGGTACTAGAATAGGCAAAGAAGAAACAAAGCCATCACTCTTTGCAGATGACATGTTGATATACTTAGAGAATCCTAGCAGGGGCAGCTAGGTGGCATAGTGGATAAAGCACCGGCCCTGAAGTCAGGAGGACCTGAGTTCAAATCCGACCTCAGACCAAACACTTGACACTTACTAGCTGTGTGACCCTGGGCAAGTCACTTAACCCCAATTGCCTAAAAAGAGAGAGAGAGAGAGAGAGAGAGAGAGAGAGAGAGAGAGAGAGAGAGAATCCTAGAGAAGCAAGTAAAAAACTACTTGAAATAATAAACAACTTTAGCAAAGTTGCAGGCTATAAAATAAATCCACATGAATCATCAGCATTTCTATATATTATCACAAAGCCCAACAGCAGGGGAGAGAAAGAGAAATTTCAATTAAACTTATTGTAGATGTTATAAAATATTTTGGAGTCTACCTCCTGAAACAAACCCAAGAACTATATGAACACAATTACAAAACATTTTCCACACAAATAAAGTCAAATCTAAATAATTGGAAAAACATCAGTTACTCATGAGTAGGATGAGCTAATATAATAAAAAAATGACAATTCTACCTAAGCTAATTTGCTTATTCAGTGTCATACCAATCAAACTACCAAAAATTATTTCATAGAGCTAGAAAAAAAATAATAACAAGATTCATTTGGAATAACAAAAGGTCCAGAATATCAAGGGAACTAATGAAAAGAAATGCAGAGGAAGGTGGCCTAGCCATTCCAGATCTTAAATTGTATTATAAAGCAGCAATCATCAAAACTACTTGGTACTGGCTATAGAATGGTGGATCAGTGGGATAGGTTAGGCATGAAAGACACAGTAGTCAATGACTATTGTAATCTACTATTTGATAAACCCAAAGACCCCACCTACCGGGATAAGAACTCACTATTTGACAAAAGCTGCTGGGAAAACTGGAAAAGAGTATGGCAGAAACTAGACATAGACCAAAATCTCACACCATATACCAAAATAAAGTAAAAATGGGTTCATGATTTAGATAGATAGGTTGATACTATGACCAGACTGGGAGAGCAAGGAATAGTTTACCTATCAGATTTATGTAGAACAGAAGAATTTATGACCAAACAGGAGATAGAGAGCATTATGAAATGCAAAACAGATAATTTTTATTACATTAAATGGAAAAGTTTTTGCACAAACAAAGCCAATGCAACCAAGATTAGAAGGAAAGTAGAAAACTGGGAAAGAATTTTTTACAACCAGTCTCTCTGATAAGGGCCTCATTTCTAAAATATTTCTTAAAATATGAAAGCCATTATTTAAAAAAAAAAAGCCTGACATCATGTTTCAAGAAATTGTCAATTTTAAAAATTGCTATCGTCTTTTTTATACTAAATTTTGGAACTGCTTGTTTTATTCCGTAAATTAAAAATAAAATAAATATTTTTTTTAATTGGCAGGGAAAACTGCCCTGATATCCTAGAACCAAAAGGTAAAATAGAAATTGAAAGAATTCACTGATCACCTCCTGAAAGAAATCCCAAAATGAATACTCCCAAGAATATCATAGCCAAATTCCAGAGCTTTCAAGTCAAGGAGAAAATACAGCAAGCAGCTAGAAGGAAATAATTCAAATATCACGGAACCACAGACAGGATGGTACAAAATTTAGCAGCTTCTACATTAAAAGATCAGAGGGTTTTGAATATGATATTCCAGAGGACAAAGGAGCTAGGATTACAACCAAGAATCACCTACCCAATAAAACTGAGTGTAATCCTTTGGTGGTGATGGTGGTGGTGGTGGTGGGTTATTTAACAAAATAGAGGACTTTTAAATTGTTGGACATTCCTTCAATTTCAATTCTTGCCACCACAAAAAGAGCTACTATAAATATTTTTGTACATATACGCACTTCTCCTTTTTAAGAAATCTCCTTGGGATACAGACCTAGAAGTGGTATTGCTGGGTCAAAGGGTATGTACAGTTTGATCACCCTTTGGGCAGAGTTCCAAATTGTTCAGAATATAAATTCAGAATATAAAATTTTATATTCAAACACAAGGTGGAAGAGAAACATAAAGAAGTAAGCAAGAAAGACAAATCATAAGGGATTCAATAAGGTTAAGCTGTTTACATTGCTGCATGGGGAGACAATACTTGTAATTCCTAAGAACGTCCTCCCTGTTAAGGCACTTAGAAAGAGTATACATAGACGGAAGGTACAGATGTAAATTGACTGGGATGACATAAAAAATAAAATTAAAGGGTGAGAAATAGGGATGCACTGGGAGAAGGGGAAAAGGAGAGGTAGATTGAAGTGAATTATCTCACATAAAGGAGGTTTGAAAGAGCTTTTATAGGGGAGGAAAAAATGGTGGCGGGGAGTATGGGCAACACTGAAACCTCATTCTTTAAAAAAACCCTTACTCTTATCAAATTGCTTCGAAAAGGGAATAAAATATACACTCATTTGTATATAGAAAGCCATCTTCACCTATAGAAAAGTAGAAAGGGAGGGGAATAAGAGAAGGAGGGCTGGTAAAAAGAAGGGAAGATTGGAGGAGGCAGTGGTCAGAAGCAAAATACTTCTGAAGAGAAACAGGGTGAAAGGAGAGAGAGAGAAGGATAAACAGGGGCAGAGAAGTAGAATGGAAGGAAAAACACAGTAATCATAACTGTGACTGTGAAAGGGATGAATTTACCTATAAAATGGAAATGGATAGAAGAGGGAATTATGTGATTTAGACATAAAGGGTAATAACATAAGCAAATTAGGGGAGCATGGAATGGTTTATTTGTCAGATCTATGGATAAGGGAATAATATATGACTAAACAAGAGATAGAGAGCATTATAGGATGTAAAATGGATAATTTTGATTACAGTAAATTGAAAAGTTTTTGCACAAATAAAACCAATGCAGCAAAAATTAGAAGGAAAGCAGAGAACCGTGGGGAAATTTTACAGCAAGTTTCTCTGATAAAGTCCTCATTTCTTTTTTTTAATTACCTTATTTTGAATTATCAACAATCACTTACATAAGCTTTTGAGTTTTAAATTTTTCTCCCCCTCCCTCCCCACCTTCCTTTCCAAGACAGCATACAATCTGATATAGGCTATACATATATATTCCTATTAAATGTATTTTCACATTAGGGATGTTGTAAGTAAAAATTAGAACCAATAGGAGGAACCACCAGAAAAAGAAAACTCAACAGAAGAAAAAAAATAGCAAGTAGTATGCTTTGATCTGCATTCAAACTCCATAGTTCTTTCTTTGGATGTGGATAGCATTTTCCATCATGAGGCCTTTGGAAATGTCTTAGATCCTTGTATTGCTGAGAAGGGTTAAGTCTATCAATATTAGTCATTGCACAACGTGGCTGTTACTATGTACAATGTTCTCCTGGTTCTGCTCACTTGACTCAGCATCAGATCATACAAGTCTTTCCAGGTTTTTCTGAAGTCAGCCTGTTCATCATTTCTTACAGCACAATAGTATTCCATTACATTCATATGCTGCAACTGGTTCAGCTATTCCCCAATTGATGGGCATCCTCTTAATTTCCAATTCTTTGCCACCATAGAAAGAGCTGCTATAAATATTTTTGTACATGTGGGTCCTTTTCCCATTTGTACGATCTCTTTGGGATATAGCCCTAGAAGTGCTATTGCTGAGTCAAAGGGTATGCACATTTATATAGCCCTTTGGGCATAGTTCCAAATTGTTCTCCAGAATAGTTGGATCAGTCCACAAATTCATTAACAATGCATTAGTATTTCAATTTTCCCACATCTATCCCAACATTCATCATTTCTCTTTTCTGTCATATTAGCCAATCTGATAGGTGTCAGTGGTACCCTCAGAGTTGTTTTAATTTGCATTTCTTTAATCAATACTGATTTAGGGCATTTTTTCATATGACTATAGATGACTTTAATTTCTTCATCTGAGAATTGCGTGTTCATGTCCTTTGATCATTTATCAGTTGGGGAATGACTTGTATTCTTATAAATTTGACTTAATTCTCTATATATTTTAGAAATGAGTAAAGGCCTCATTTCTCAGATAATATAGAGATCTCAGTCACATTCATAAGAATACAAGTCATTCCTCAATGGATAAGTAATCCAAGGATGTGATCCGGAACTTTTCAGATGAAGAAATCAAAGCTATCCATAGTAATATGAAAAAATACTCTAAATCACTACTGGTTAAAGAAATGCAAATTAAAACAATTCTGTGGCAGTACTTCACATCTATCACATTGGCCAATATGACAGAAAAGGAAAATGACAAATGTTGGAGGGGCTGTGAGACAATCAGGACACTAATATACTGTTTGTGGAGTTGTGAACAGATTCAACTATTCCACAGAACAGTTTGGGACTATGCCCAAAGGGTGATCAAACTGTACATATCCTTTGACTCAGCAATACCACTTCCAGGTCTGTATCCCAAACAGATTTAAAAAAATGAAAAGTGCCTATATTTACAAAAATATTTATAGTATCTCTTTTTGTGGTAGCAAGAATTGGAAATTGAAGGAATGCCCACCAATTGGGTAATGGCTGAACAAGTTGTGATATATGATTGTGACAGAATACCATTGTGCTATAAAGAATGATGAACAGTCAGATTTCAGAAAAACCTGGAGATGCTTACATGGACTGATGCTGAATGAGGGTGAGCAGAAAAAGGAGAACTTGTGCACAGTAACAGCAATATTACATGTTGATCAACTGTGAATGACTATTCTCAGCAATATAATGATCAAAATACAATTCCAAAGGACTCTTGATGAAAAATGCTATCCACCTCCAGAGTCTGAATGCAGATCAAAGCATACTTTAAAAAACACTTTTATTTTTCTTGATTTATGCTTTTTTTCACAACATGACTAATATGGAAATATGTTTTGTGTGACTGCACATGTACAACCATATCAAATTGCTTGCTTTTTCAGTGAGAAGGGAGGGAAGGGAGGAAGAGAATTTGGAATTCAAAAATTGAAAAACAAATGTAAAAAATTCTTTTTACATGTAATTGGAAAATAAAATATTCATTAATTTCTTCTTCTCCCAAAAAAGAAACCGAGGCTCAGAGGGGTTAAGGAAGTTTCTTGAGGTGACAAAGGTAGTGACAGAAACAGTGAACTCATGTCCTTAAACTCCAGATGCAGCATTCTTTCTATTTTTTTTTTATTCTTTCTATTAAACAATGTTCTTCTTTGTCCTGAGTTTAAGGTGGCAACAGTCTGTGCCTCAGCATGGCATAGTGAAAAGAATTGTGTTTTTATATTGACTGTCATTTATTATCTAGGTCACCTTGAACAAGTCTTGTTGCTTGCACAGGGCAAAATGAGGGTGTTAGTCTAGGTCCCTTCCAGGGTTAAATCTGTGATCCTATTTTGAAGCTACACATTTTGAAACCAACACTTGATTCAAAAGTATAGCTTCCTACTAAATAGATCTATTTGTTTTTGTAATGCTATTTTCTTATGATTCCCTTTTTTCTCTGTCATCTGTGGTTGTTCCTCCTTGTACCAGTCTCTTCTTTCTTTATGTGTCTTTGGGCAAGTTATGTAATCCGTTTTTAAGCCTCAGTTTTCTAATCTATAAAATGGGCATAATAATAGTGCCTGCCTCACAGGGTTGGTGTATCAAATGAGTTAAAATATATAAAACATTTTTCAAACCTTAAATTGCCATATAAATGGTAGCCAGATATCATCATCATCATCATCATCATCATCATCATCATCCCCATCATCCCTTATTGCCTACACACATATATAATTGAAACCTTCATCCTGCCATCTCCTCTGGCTGTTATCTTATTTTTCACCTTCCCTTCACTGCTTACCTTCTTAAGCAAATGCTCTATCCCTACAACCTTCCTTTCCAAACCAGGCACTGCTTAAACCCCACTTACCTTGGCCTCTTGACCTATCTAGCACTACGGTATCTTGCTTCCTCTACCAATTTTCTCATCCTTTCATTTCTAGCTTCTTCACTGACTTCTCATCTTTCATCCACCCACCAGATGTGGACATTTCACAGGTTCTGACCTTAGCTCTTTGTCTCTTTTACTTTCAGAGCCCATCTAGTCAACCAAATTCAACTGTCTACTTTATAGGAAGGACTCAAGCTTCAATAACCAACCTGAGCTCATGTCCTAACTAGACTGTATGTTGCCACCTAGATGTTTTTTTTTTCCAGCATTTCTAATGTAACATTTATGATAACAAGCTCATTATTTTCTGACCACAAACCGGATACTCTGCCTGACTTCAATTTTTTCTGCTGCTGGTGCCACCATCTTCCCAGTTGTCCAGGCTTATAATCTCAGAGTCGTATTTGGATGATTCTTTATCCTGAGAATGCAAGGTCCAATCAATCACCATATCCTGTTGGTTCTTCATTCATATCTCTTGTGTACATTCTTTACATTTATATTCCATCAATGCAGGCACATCAATGGAAAGAATGCCAGATCTGGAAGCCGAGAAGCTGGGTCTGCCACTTTCTATCTGTGTAACTTGGGACAAGTCACTTCTCTGTAATTCAGTTTTCTGATTTATAAAATAAAGGAGTTGGCTTTGATCATTTTAAATACCCTTCCAGCTCTGAATCTATGGTCCTGTAGTCCTATGTCCTTTCTTGCCAATTCTCACTGCCACCACCCTAGTTCAAACTCTGAAGTACTGAAACAATTCCCTAACTTGTCTCCGTATCTCCAATCCATGATACATTTTTACCAAATGAATTTTCCTTAAAAGGCCCTAGCATCTACAGTAAACTCCACTTCTTAATATCCTCCCCTTCTTACAAGTAGCATAGGCAAAATACCGCCACACCAATGAAGTCTTTCATTTTCTTTCTGTTAGAAATGATCCCTCCCCAAATCTTTTCTGTCTGTGTGATTGGCACTGTGTCTCTCTTTTCCTCTTTCTCTTTCCCTTTCCTCCTTCATAATTTAAATCTTGAAAGCTTCCCATTCCAGCTGGTAAATTTTGATCCATGGAATGCTGTCTTCGCTTTTTCTGAAAACTTTGAAATATATTCCTCCCAAATCTAGGGTGCCAAAAGATGTTTCCCAAATGCTTGATCTATTTCTTCTTTCTGTCCAGGTGGTCTGTGGTACACTGTGATGACAATATTGCTCTTAGTTTTTCCTCTGTTAATCTCCCAAATACTGTTCTCTATACTTAAATCCTTCTACTTCCAGGATTTCTTCACATGGGTATATCTTTGCTACTCACCATCCCCCTCCTAATCATTTTATTTGTCATCACCTATGAGGTCAAATTTGCCTCCTTGCCAAGGGTGTGCTGGTAAATGATTAAAAACTCACTGAGTTGGTAGGTAGAGGCTTGGTATCAATTTCTGAAGTGTCAATGCTCACACTAAAAATTCAACAATTGACTCTGAGCTAGTAGGAGCCAAATCAGCAAGCACTTAAGATTTCTAGTTTACCTTGTTTGATTCCTATATATCCTGGCTCCCTTCTTGGACTTTGCCTGCTGGGAATCTGGGAACATGCGATACTATTTTTCTTCCTCCAATATAGTTATTCTCTATGGTGCCTACATAGTCAGTTTTCTCCACTTCCCTTTCTTTTTCCATTTAAAGCCTATTTGATCAGGTTTCTAAAACTCTAGGCATATATATTCTTACCTTTTAAGGTTCATTGCACCCCAGCCAGGATCCCTAAATTCTTATAATTCAAACCATGGTATAGAAATCTTAATCCCTTTCTCAGACACTACCTTCTTGCTGTTCACTTTCCAAATCTCCCTTTCTCTCTTAAAGTCCTTGTCTCTGATTGGCGGCAATGATGAAAATACCACCTGTGCCCTTAAGGCCTTTGGTTTTTTGGCCAAAATTTTGTAATCTTTAGTGATACCTTTTGGCTTCATTCTTGCAGTATCATATGCGCTCACACCAGAAGCAGGCTGTAGTCATCCAATGTGGTAAATCAGAGGAAGGGCCATTAGATGGTACTAGACTTGGAATTAGGAAGACCTAGACCAATTCCTTCCTTAGACACTAGATGTGTGACCCTAGGCCAATATCTTAACATCTCTCAACATTAGTTTCCTCATCTTTCAAATGGAATTAAGAACCTTTGTTCCAGGGTTGTTTTGAAGATTAAATAAGATAACAAATATAAAGTACTTCGCAAAAATTAAAGTGCTAAATAAAAACTAATTATTATTATGATTTTTTTTCATACAATGACTTCTTGCCCCTATGAAGACAGTAGACCTCTTGATGTTATCTAGTCCAAAAAACCAAAACAAAACATGGTTGCTTGAATACTCTTCAGGACGTAGTCTCAGTCACCTGCCACCACTACAAGTGTCTTCTTTCTCTGCTCCTTACTAAAGCACCCCTCATTAGGGGGCACTTGTAGATCATGCCTTGCCATATAAGCATTATTTTCACCCTGAAATGGTCTAGGTCTAGGATCTCTCTCTTCATGAGGAACCACACATATGTTGCTTCACTCCCAAGTGTTCAGCAGCCTTTTTTCTCTTCCTCCACCATATCACTCGCTTCCATCCTTCAATATCCTGATAGAGGTTTGATAAATAGTGTACTAGTAGTTGATGTAGAAAACACGTTTTTAAATATTGCAGCATTCAGTCATTCATTATCCAGGTGTTTGGTCCAGGAAGGCAGTCTTTGCTTTTTCTAAGTATATCCCTTTTGTAACATAGTTGCAAAGCTTTTGCAACATAACATTGCCTCTGTGTAAGTCACTAACTACAGATTCTTTATAAGCATCTCAGCAATAATAATGTCTGGAAGCACTATGGGATTTACAAAACAAGTTATACACATTATCTCATTTTACCCTCACAATAATACTTTGAGGAAATTAAGGCTCAGAGACATTATGGCTTTTCTTTGATCACAAAACTGTCGTCTGAGGCAAGATTTACACCCAGGTCTTCCTGATACCAAGTATTTAACACCCTATCCTCTAAGTGATGCTGTGAATCACTAAAGAGCTTTTTGAGATCAGGGATTGTATTTTCTTCCTTTTTCTATCTTTCTGCTTCCCTCCCCATCGGGGATTAGTGCAATATCTCGTGCCTAGTTGGCATTTAATAAAAGTTTATTGACATGTGTAACATTATTTATTGCTGGATTGCTGAGCCCTGGAGCTGCGTACTATATTTACTCCCTCTGCCTTTTTCTTGGGACCCAAGCATGCAGTCTGGATTTGGTTCAGTCCTGGGGGAGGTTGGGTTTTAGTGGGAATGGTTATGCTCCCTTTTCACATACTCTTTGGCTTATTATATCCTCCAAGGAAAATTGTTTAAGGCTTTTGTTTTGGCTCATGGCTAGATCTTCTCATAGGAAGGGACTAGAAATCAATGTAAATCAATAATAGAACAGTTTTTTTTCTCCCTCTAAGCACAAAAGAATTACTAAAAGATTCACAGCACAAGATCCAGTAACTTGTATTTTACCCACACTTACACTCCTTTGGGAGGTTTATAATTAAATTTCATTAGAACATAAAGCATTCTGGGATAAGAACTCATGATTTGCCAAAAACTTCTGGGAAACCTGGAAAATAGTATGGCAGAACTAGACACAGGCCGGCATCTCATATACCCAAAATAGGTGCATGATTTAGATATAAAGGGAGACACCACAAGCAAATTAGGAGAGCAAGAATAGTTTACCTGTCAGATCGATGCAAAACGGAAGAATTTACAAACAAACAAGAGATAGAGAACATTATAAAATGGAAAATTGATAATTTTGATTACATTAAATTAAATAGGTTTTACACAAACAAAACAAACATGACCAGATTAAAAAGAAAGCATTAAGATGGGAAACAATTTTTACAGCAAGTGTTTCTTGATAAAGGCCTCATTTCTCAAATATATAGAGAACTGAATCAGATTTATAAGAATACAAGTCATTCATCAATTGATAAATGGTTAAAGGATATGAACAGGCAGTTTTCAGATGAAGAAATTAAAACCATCTATAGTCATATACAAAAATGTTCTAAATAACTATTGATTAAAAAAATGCAAATTAAAACAACTCTGAGGGTACCACCTGACACCTATCAGATTGGCTAATATGACAGAAAAGGGAAATGATAAATGTTGGAGAAGATTCAGGAAAGTGGGAACACTAATGCATTGTTGATGGATTTGTGGACTGATCCAACCATTCTGGAGAACAATTTGGACTTACGCCCAAAGGGCTATAAAAATGTGCATACTTTTTGACCTAGCAATACCACTTCTAGGTCTGTATCCCAAAGAGATCATACAAATGGGAAAAGGAGCTATGTGTACAAAAATATTTATAGGAGCTCTTTTCATGGTGGCAAAGAATTGGAAATTGAGGGAAGACCCACCAATTGAGGGAATGGCTGAACAAGTTGTGGTATAGGAGTATAATGGAATATAATTGTGCTATAAGAAATGATGAGCAGGAGGATTTCGGAAAAACCTGGAAAGACTTACATGGACTGATGCTGAGTAAAGTGAGCAGAATCAGGAGATTATTGTACACAGTAGCAGTAACTTTTTTTGATGATTAACTATGATAGATTTAGCTCTTCTTAGCAATACAATGATTCAAGACAATTCCAAAAAGACTCATGACGGAAAATGTTATCCACCTTCAGAGAAAGAACTATAGAGTCTGAATGAAGATCAAACCATACTATTTTCATCTTTTTTGGTGTCTTTCCCCTTTTGTTCTGTTTCTTCTTTCACAGCATGACTAATGTGGGAATATATTTACATGATTGCACATATATAACCTATATCAGATTGCTTACTGTTTTGGGTGGGGGGAGGGAAGAGAGGGAAGGATAAAATATTTGGACCTCAAAATCTTATAAAAATGAGTGCCAAAAGCTATCTTTATATGTAATTGGAAAATTTTAAATGCCATTAAAAAAAAACATAAAGCAGTCTATGGGGCTACCAAATAGAAATTCCACATTTCACCTCAGTTCTACACATTGTCCAAACAATTCCTAGCACCTGATACAGTGGGCACAGAATAGGGTCATCCTCTTATTGGTGGCCATCATCTACAAGGGCACTAGGAATAGGTGCTAGGAATCTTCCCCTTGGCACTAGTCAGCTCTCACCAAAAGAATCTAGGAACTGTAGACCTCTCAAGTTCATAAGGTTGCTTCCAGGCCTGAACACTTTTATCTTGGGATAAATACTTGTTTATCTAAGGTTAAAAAAAGTAAAACAAATAAAAAGAGGCAATCCCAAGCCCCTGCTAAGGCTTCTCTAGTCAGGGCATGTGCTTTAAATGTCACATGCTGACCACAACTCCCAATAGTTCCTGTGTGACCTATAACCAAGAGGGAAAAGTACTCTAAGGATGGGATTGGTCTCTTAAATTTCTACTGATTCACTAACTCTTCCTGCTTAGTGGGTGGTATGGATACTACCTCATCATCTCAAATTGCCAAACTCTTCAGCACTGAGTCATATGCCAAAACCAAGAAGGTCAGCTTTGGGAATGTTTCGCTCAATCTCTCTTAGAACAAATAGATCACCTTATGAATTCTCTCATCTGTATTTAGCAGCTGAGTAGCCAGGGGAACAAGTCTATGTCTAGGCAGAAGTAAAGGGGTCAATGACAGGACCAAACAATGTCTGAAAAGTGAATGAAGAAGCACCATCTATGAGCAAATGTTACTAAGACGACATCAGAGAAGGTTGCATTTCCACACAGAATTCATATGATTTTTCATCAGTTGTATCTTCATAGGAATTTGAGGCTTGTGGTGGTAGTGGTTGTTGTTTTAGCCCGACCTAACAGAAAAAATTAGCTGTAGCAGGAAGATTTCCCTCAAGTAGCTTCAGTAGCATAACTCTTTGAGGAAATGGCCATTTCTAAGTGACAACAGCAGGTAGTTAGTGCACAGATCTGTGGTTCCATTAGTAACAAAACATCTTGAGAGTAAGTTAAATTAATAAATATGCCATCTGAATGAAGTTGATTTAGAATCAGAGGAACTAGGTTCAAATGCTGATTTTACCATTCTACCACTTAGTATCTATGGTTTGTATAGTGATTCACTTCACCTTTCTCAGCCATGGTTCCTTCATATTTAAAATAAAGGGGTTGGAATAAATTACCTAGAAGATCTTTTCTGGCTCTAAATATATCATCTTCTGATGCTCTGAATTAAATTACACTTTAAAATGTATTATGCCAAGCACTTTTGAGCATTCTCAGTTACAAATATTCTGTTTTAATTTAAACTGATACAGTGATTTGAGATCTCCAAAGAGTAAGCTTTATTTTAAGAAAATAAGCATTGCATCTCTTTCACTCCCCCTCCCCCCAAACATTTCTATTTCCTTTCCTCTCCTTACCCATGCCAAGGTAAAAAACAAAACAGAGAGGGTAGGGAGAGTACATGAGGGGTGTGTGTGTGCGTGTGTGTGTGTGTGTGTGTGTGTGTGTGTGCGCGCGCGCTGATTGTTTCATGTCTTCAAAACTTCAAGGAAATTTTATGTCTCTACTCTTAACACTGTCATCACTTACTTTGAGGTAGCCCTTTACATATGTGATATCATTTGATAACAGATGTGCTATCATCTTGTAAGTAGACAATTATGTCAGGATCTTTAGCTACTTTTCCATCAAAAAAAAGTTAAATGGTTCCCAAATAGTTTATTTTCTATACATTAAGACTTTACTAGCTCAAGTAACTTCATTTTAATATCACCCATGCCCTCAAACCCCAGGAAATCAACTCTCTAGGCTGACTTGGACTGGGTTCAAACTTGGGGAATCTCATTACCATGTTCTTTGGCTCGGGCCCACACTTAGGGTTTCCCCAGGGAACATCAGAATTTTACTTATTTTCCAATCCAGAGTTTGCTCAGGAACATCAAATTTTGGATCATTTCTAAGTCTATAGGAGAAAAAAAAAGTCTTTTCAATTCCCATGCAAGCACTCAGGCTGACATAATGTTGAATATAGGAAAAAGTAAATTGATCAAATAGTCAATTATATTTTAAAAATTATTGATATCTTGTGCTTTTATATCACCATAATTTCTAATATATCTGTCATTGTTCCTCTTACTCAAACCAAGAGAATACTAAATATAAATCTTAAATAATCCAATATCAGAAAAGGAAATAGAACTAGCTACAAAGAAACTACCAAAAGAAACAAACTCCTAGTTCTTATGGATTTAAAGAAGAAAGTTATTAATCTTTTAAGGAACAATAGAAGAACTAGACGTCAGTATCATTCATGAAAATAATTTTTAAAAAATTATATCCTAGGGCAGCTAGGTGGTGCAATGGATAAAGCACTGGCCCTGACATCAGGAGGACCTGAATTCAAATCTGACCTCAGACCAAACACTTGACACTAGCTGTGTGACCCTGGGCAAGTCACTTAACCCCAATTGCCTAAAAATAAAAAAAAATTTAAAAAATTAAATCCTATTACAGACTATAGTGATTCACCCAAGAAATCCTTCATAATGACTAACCTGGATTTATACCAGAAATACAAGGATGGTTCAGCATTAGGAAAACAATCAAGATATTTAGTCATGTTAAAAACAAAAACACCACAAGCCATGTGATTATATTGATAGGTGTAGGAAAATCCTTTGACAAAGTACAATACTCATTTATGCTAAAAATAAAAAACACAAGGCATAGAAATAAAGGGGCCTTTGTTAATATCATAAAAAAGTACTTTACTAGAACCAAAAGTAAGCATCATATGCAATATGGATACACTAGAACCTTTCTTAATAAATACAGAAATAAGGTAAGGATGCCTATTCTGCTCACTATATTTGATACAGTTCTGGAAATGCAAACAGTAGCAATAAAATCTGAGAAAGAAATTAAAGGCATAAAGATACGTGAAGATGATATAAAATTGTCCCTATCAAGACAATTAGATGATTTGCTTAGAAAGTCCTAATATCTCAGTAGAGATACTAATTGAAACAAAAGCTTCAGCAGAGTTGTCAGCAAAAAAAAAACCCTGCTCAAAATCAGTAGTATTTCTATATAATAATAGTACAAGAAACAATAATAGAAAAGGAATTCCCATTCCAAAGAAGTAGAAAACACACAAAATACCTAGAGATTCTTCTACCAAAACACACAAAATACTTGTATAAATTCAACTACAAAGTGCTCCTTAAAGGAATAAAGAATAACTTTGAATAGCTATTGGAATATTCAGTGCTCATGTCTAGGCTGTGCCAGTATTAATAAAATGGCAAAACTAACAAAGCTCATTTACAGGATGAATACCATAACAGTCAACTTATCACAGGGATGCTGTATTAAAGTACCTAAGATAATAACAAAATTCATTTGGAAAACAATCTAAAATATCAAGGGAAATTTTTTTAAAAGTTGAGATGAAGGGCAAGTAGCACTTCCAGACTTCAAACTATATTATAAAACATCAGACACCAAAACCATCTGGTATTGGTTTAAAAATAGAGAGGTAGATCAATGGAACACACAAGGGAGAAGCAGAAGCAATATAATTCAATAACCCAGTGTTCAGTAAACCAGAAAGGTAAATTACTTAGGAAAAACTCCATATTTGATAAAAAATGCTGGGAAAACTGGAAAGCGGTCTGATAGAAATTAGACTTAGACCAACACTTCACATATTCCAAAATACATTCTAAATGGGTATGTGGCCTTAATATTAAAGATTATTCTTTAAGCATATTAGAAAAGAAGTAGCTCATATACCTCTCACAGCTATGGTTAGGAGTTGTATTTTTAGCTAAATGAGGGATAACAGCAATTACAGAAGATAAAATAGATGATTTTGATTACATGAAGCTTAAAAATTTCTGCACAAATGAAGTATACAATGGTTGAATGGGAAAAAATAAAAGCAATATCAAATTTCTCTGATACGTGTGTGTTGTCTAAAATATATAAACAATTTACAGATAGATATGGACATACATACAATAAAATCAAAAGCCATTTTCCTATAAATAAGTGGTCAAAAGATATGAACAAATCATTCTCAAAAGAATTGTAAATTATTCACAACCAAATGAAAGAGTGCTCCAAATTACTGATAATAAGGGGAATGCAAATAAAATTAAAACAAGAGCAGTGGCAACAGCAACCACCACAACCACATCTCTGAGTTTCATCTAGGAAAGTAAGAAAGATGACAAAAGATGGAAATAGTATTTGAGCAGCTGTGGGAAGATAGACAAACTAGTAAATTGTTGGTGGAGCTGCGAATCAGTACAACTGTATTTGGAAAACAGTTTGGAATTATGCAAATAAAATGACTAAAATATCCATATGCTTTCATCCAGATATTCCATTAATAGGTTTATCCTCCAAAAAGGCTATTCATAAGGAGCCCCTCCATGACCCAAAATTGTAAAGCAGCACTTTTTTTATAACAAAAAATTGGAAACCAAGTAGATGCCCATTATTTGAGGAACGGCTACACAAATTGTGATGTGTGAATGTCATGAAATAGTTCCGTTCTGGAAGAAATGATGCATGCGATAAATATAGAGAATTATTGAAAGATCTACATGCACTGTCAGAATGAAGCAAGTGGAACTAAGGAATCAATATGCTCAGTGACTACAACAATGTAAACAGAAAGAACAAGAGCAAAAATAAATCAAAAGTGAATGTTGTGAAATTATAAAAAAAATAAGCATATCTCAAAAGAAGAAATGGACTAACACCCTTACCCCACATCTTGGTAGAGGTGGGAGGTCATAATTGTACTATATTGTACATATTTTCAGACTTTTTTCATGACTTGATGATTGATGAACTTCACTGATTTTATTCCCCTTTTTTGTTGGTTTAAAAAATATTGTTTGTTACGTAGGATGGCTCTCTGGAAGTGGGAAGAGGAGGGATACTGGGGGAAACTATGATGATGTAGAAAAAAAGATTGAACAAAAAATAAAAAATTTTTAAAGTTTTTCATAACCTTATACCTTCATACTTTTCCAGCTTTCTGGCACCTTATTTTCCCCTCCACATACTCTTCTATTCACCTATACTAATCAATTTGGAGTTCTTCAAACATAACATATCCATCTCCTGTCTTTATTCCTCTTTGCTGGCTGTCCCCTATGCCTGGAATTCTTTACTCCCTCACTTCCACCTCCCACTTTCCCTGGAGTCCTTCAATATTCAGTTCTCACCTCACCTTCTATAGGAGGTCTTTTCCAGTTCCCTCCCCAACAGCTGCAAATGCCTTTTCAGATTAACTTTATGTACCCTGTATACATTTTATATTTACCTAGTTGTGTTATCTTGTCTATTAGAATATATGCTTCTTGAGGGTAGGGATCAGTTTTTACCTTTCTTTATATCTTAACACTTAGCATGGTGCCTAGTACACAGTAAAGTTTTAATAAATGCTTGACCAAATGACTGACTATAGAACCCTTCTCCTCTCTGCTTCTCTCTTTCTATGTCTTCCCCTCTCCCTCCAGCCTTCATCCTAAAGGACAAATTCAAAACTGTGACTTGGGTGTATTAATGAGCTACGAATCCACCTTTAGTGGATGATGTTAAAGGACAAGGAGGACTTCTAAAAAGTCAGGTGATTTGTTGCCGTTCAGTCATTTTCAGTTGTGTCTGACTCTTGTTGACCACATTTGGGGTTTTCTTGTCAGAGAAACAGGAGTGGTTTGCCTTTGTCTTCTCCAGCTCATTTTACAGCTGAGGAAACTGAGGCAAAGAGGGTTAAGTGACTTGCCCAGGGTCGCCTAGTTAGTAAGTGCCTGAGGCCATATGTGAACTCAAATCCTCCTGACTCGAGGGCCACTGAGCCACCTAGGTGAATTCTTTATCACAGAGCTAAGCTTGTCAAGGAAACTTAGCACTTTTTGGCAGGAGAGAGATTCAGAAGGGTCTTAGGCTATTTCTGGAAATACTCTCTGAATTAACAAAAAGTTTTTTTTTGTATTGCAACTCTACCATATGCATTTCAGAATTGCTTCATCTTTTTCATAGATTTTTGTAAGATGTCTGGAATGAAGTTACAAGTCTAAGGTTGAAGCAAAGGATGTTAGTGACTTCTTTAACTCTGCTTTACTGCTATTATTAAATGTTAACTAGCCTAAACATATGAAGAGGCAAGTGGTTAATTTTGTTGGCAGAGCCTAAGAGTCTCATATTAACGTTTTTAAAAACTACTTTTCCAGAAAGCTGTTCTCCAAAAAAAAACCTGTTGGATGGCTTGCTAAAAAGTCAAATTATATGGAATTACCCATGAATTTTACAAAGGAAAGTATCATTTAATCAAATGACTAATTGACTATCATCTGGTTTTTTCCCTTTTGTATTACATGTTGGTATGCATGCTACATTTCAGTTTTGCTTTATATTTACCTTTAAAAAATCATTTTTCCTTTTTAAAAAATTATGTTTTCCTGATTCATTGTAATGTGAATGCATTTATTTACTCTGGCATTAGAGGTTAATATGAATTGAAAGAAAAGATCCCAACCATGTTTGGAAATTTCAAGTTCAGACAGTCTTAAAAAAGATTGGATGAGAATGTGCAAACACTACTTACCTGAAGATTTGTTTTTCCTTGTTTGTACCTGGCACAAAGGCAGAACAATTCCTTTTTTAACCAAGCAACTCTTTATCCTAATTGAGAATGTCTTCTATTTTTCTTGTTTGTTTTGGAAGATAATGTGTGTTTTTTTCCTCCGGTAATGCTCTACAACTTTATCTAGTTCAATAATAATTTATTAAGTGCCTATTGCACGCAAAGCACTTTACCAGACCTGGGGTATCTCTAGACAAAATGAAAAAAGTCTCATCCTTAACCTGACTGCCCTCAAGGAACTTACAGGGGTGGGAGATGGGGAGGGTGGATATATATGTTCACAAATAAGTATATAAATAATAATTTGAGGAGAAAGAGAATACTACTATCTATGAGTATGAGGGAAGTTTCTTATAGGAAATAACACTTGAGCTTAGCTTGGGAGGAAGCTAAGGGATTCTAAAAAGCAGAGGTAAGGATGCAGTACATTCCAGGCATAGAAGACATTATTTAAAAGTGTGGAAGTGGGAAATGGAATATTTAGTTGGCAGAACAGAGATTTTGGTGGGAACAAAGAGTATATGAAGAAATAATCCTGGAATAGTAGGTTGGAATCCAAATTCAAAGGCCTTTAAATGTCAAGTTTATGAGTTGTTCATTTATCCTATAGGCATTAAAGGGTAAGGCCTCTAAAGGTTCAGTTAGCAAGGGAGTGACATAGTCAGACTTTTTGCAGAGTGGATTAGAGAAGGAAGACACTAGAAATCAGGGATCCAGTTTGGAGGCTAGTAAAATAATCCAGGTGAGAGTTTGGTGGTGATTGTGTTGGTTGAAAGAAGGGGAAATATTGGAGGTAAAATTTACAAGATTTGTCAGTTTATTGGATATATTGAGATATGATGATGAAAAGGGAAGAGCTGAAAATGACCTCAACGTTGTAAATAATGTTACAGGAAAAATGGGAGTGGGTGGATGTGCTCAATAGAATCTCTCTAAGTTTATTTCCTCATCTATAAAATGAGAATAATAATAATACTTGATAGAGTTATTAAGGAGCAAAATTATGTATAAAGTGCTTTTCAAATGTCATATTGCCAAACTTTGTCAATTATCATCATCATCACCATCCCCATCATCATCATCCATTTTTTTCTCATCACTTCTGATGGAATTCAGATGGGAATCAGCCTTGGGGCAAGTTGCTATCTAGTTATTTTCTTTTATATTTAATGTTCTGCAAAATATAACACAGGTGAGTAAAATGACTGCTTTTTCTAATTGAATAAAAGTGGTGGGGCCTAAAAAAAGAAAATCTATTGATTCACTGAAAGCATATTCTCAAGAACTCCAGCAGCATGTGGGACAACCATACCTCATCATGTCCCCAGGTTCCTTTGCTTTCTTTTGTTAGGTCTCTATATTTTGAAAGCTTTTCATTCCACATAGTTTGGAAATTACGAATATTTGGTAAGAATGCATCTATTTTAAATGTTATTAAAATATTTATAGATTAATTTTTATCATTTTCATCTCATTTTTCAAAGTAGAGATAAGATAGAAATAGAGGGCAAACTGCTATCCTCTTCTGCTTTTATATTTTATGTTTTGTGAATACAAGTGGGTAAAGTGTTTTTTTTTTGTAAATGAATTAAGAATATTGGAAAATAAACACATCTTCTGTAGACTCATTGAAAATAACTTTGGAATAATCCCCATTGGAGACAAGGCAACAGAGATGATAAATCTGTCATTCTATTCCTATATGGTTTTAATTTTCTAATTAATTAATTTATTTATTTTTGGTTTTCAACATTCACTTCCATAAGCTTTTAAGTTTTAAATTTTTCTTCTCCTCTGCCTCCTCCTCCCTCCCAAAGATGGCATGCAATCTGATATAGACTCTACCTATACATTCATATTAAACATATTTTTACATTAGTCATGTTGTAAAGAAGAATTACAATCAATGGGAGGAACCATGAGAAAAAAGAAACAAAACAAAACAACAACAAAAAAAGAGTAAATAGTGTGCTTTGATCAGTATTCAGCCTCCATAGTTATTTCTCTGGGTGTGGACAGCATTTTCCAACATGATTCTTTTGGAGTTGTCTTAGATCCTCGCATTGCTGAGAAAAACCAAGTCTATGAAAGTTAGTCATTGTACAATGTGGCTATTACTGTGTATAATGTTCTCCTGGTTCTGCTCACTTCATTCAGCATCAGTTCATGTAAATTTTCCAGGTTTTTCTGAAGTCTGCTTGCTCATCATTTCTTACAGCACAACAGTATTCCATTACATTCATATACTATAACTTGTTCAGCCAATCCTCAGTTGATAGGCATTCCTTCAATTTCCAATTTTTGGCCACCACAAAAAGAGCTGCTATAATGTTTTTGTACTTATGGGTCCTTTTCCCATTTTTTATGATCTCTTTGGGATATAGACCTAGAAGTGGCATTGCTGGGTCAAAGGATATCCACATTTTTATAGCCATTTGGGCATAGTTCCAAATTGCTCTCCAGAATGGTTGGATCAGTCCACAAATCCATCAACAATGCATTAGTGTTGCAATTTTCCTACATCTTCTCCAACATTTATCATTTTCCTGTTTTGTCATGTTATCCAGTCTGATAGGTGTGAGATGGTACCTCAGAGTTGTTTTGATTTGCATTTCTCAAACCAATAGTGATTTAGAGTATCTTTTCATATGACTGTAGATAGCTTTAATTTCTTCATCTGAAAACTGCCTGTTCATATCTTTCAACCATTTGTCAATTGGTGAATGACTTGTATTCTTATAAATCTGTCTCAGTTTTCTATATAGTTGAGAAATGAGGCCTTTATGAGAAACATGCTGTAAAAATTGTTTCCCATGTTTCTATTTTCCTTTAATCTGGTTGTGTTTATTTTCTTTGTGCAAAACCTTTTAATTTAATGTAATCAAAATTATACATTTCACCCATCCATGTATCATAATGTTCTCTATTTCTTTTTTGTTTATAAATTCTTCCCTTCACCCTTATCATTTTTGATACTGGTAATTTGGTTTTCTTGTTTTTTTAATCAAATTAACCAAATAATTAATTAAATTAATCAAAATAACTATAATTTTTCATAAAACCAGCTCTTAGTTTTATTTATTGGTTCAATAGTTTTCTTAATGTCAATTTTATTAATCTCTCCTTTGGTTTTCAGAACTTCTAATTTGGCATTTAATTGGAGATTTTTAATTTCTTCTTTTTACAACTTTTTTAGTTGCATGACCGATTCATTGATCTCCTCTTTCTCTATTTTATTCATATAAGTATCGAGAGATATAAAACTTCCCCTAAGAACCATTTTCACTGCATCCCATGAGTTTTGGTATGTTTTCTCATTATTGTCATTCTCTTGGATGAAGTTATTGTTTCTATGATTTGTTGTTTGATCCACACATTCTTTAGGTTTAGATTAGTTTCCAATTAATTTTATATAATAATTTTTATAATTTTCAAAGATAGATTAGCTTTCATGAACCTATCAATGAAGAGGTTCATTAATGTAATTATATAGGCATACACTAAGACCCCATTCATGTTCCTTTGTTTATTTGCATATACATATAGTTTCTTGTCTTAATGAGTCACGGAACGTAACATCATAGAAAGGCAGAGAATACTCAGCAAGTGCTTAGAAATTTTAAACTGTGTGTGCATGTGTATACCTGTAAGGGAATTGTCAAAAGAGTTGAAGTCTGTTATTTGAGAGGAAAAATGGTGGCTGCATTTTTAAAAAATATATTATTTCTGTATTCTTTTCTTTTTAAATTTCGAGTTCCAAATACTCTCCCTCCCTCCCAAGCACTGCTTCCCCATTTTACCCTACACTATAAAAGCTCTTTCTTGCATCCCTCCTTTATGTGAGAGAGTTTTCCACATTCTATCCCTTCTTCCTCTTTATCATCCCTTCATTTTTTGGTAGGGGGGCGGAGATCATTCCAACATAATTAACTCACACTCATTCCCTCTGTCATGTAGCATCCTTCTAACTGTTCTAATAATAATAAAGTTCTTTGGAGTCACATGTATCATCTTTCCATAAAGGGAATGTAAACAGTTTAATTTACTAAGTCCATTTTGATTGCTGTTACATATTGAGTCTTGTGTTTGAAAGTCAATTTTCTATCCATCTCCTGTCTTTTCATCAGGAATGTCTGACAGTTCTTTATTTCATTAAAGTCCATATTTCCCCTAAAGAATCTTACTCATTTTTGTTGGGTATGCTATTCTTGGTTCTAGTCCTAGCTCTTTTGCTTTCTAGAATATCACATTCCATGTCCTCTGCTCCTTTAACATGGAAGCTGCTAAATCTTGTGGTATCCTGACTGTGGTTTCATGATACTTGAATTGTTTCTTTTTGGCTGCTTGCAATATTTTCTTCTTGACCTAGGAGCTCTGGAATTTGGCTGTTATCTTCCTTTGAGCTTCATTTGGGGATCCCTTTCAAGACGTGATTGGTGGATTCCTTTAGTTTCTATTTTGTATTTTAGATCTAAGATCAAGATTTTCCTTTATAAATTCTTAAAATATGATATCCTAACTCTTTTTCAATCATGGATCTCAAGTAGTCCAATGATTCTTAAAGTATCTCTCCTCAAACAGTTTTCCAGGTCAGTTGTTTTTGCAGTAAGATATTTCATATTTTCTTTTATTCTTTTCATTCTTTTTTTCTTTGGTTTATTATTTCATGATGTCTCATGGAATCATTAACTTCTATTTGCCCAATTCTAATTTTTAAGAAACGATTTCATCCCAGTTCTGATTTTTAAGGAGTTCTTTTCTTCATTGAATTTTTGTACCTCCTTTCCCATTTGACCTATTCTAATTTTTAAGGAGTTTTTCAGTGAATTTTTATTCTTTTTTTAACCATTAGGCTAATTCTGTTTATCTTCTTGTGGTTTTTAATATTTCATTATTTTCCCAATTACAAATAAAGACTATTTTTAGCATTCATTTTTAAAAATTTTGAGTTCCAAATTCTTTCCCTTTCTCCCTTCCCCTTCCCATTACAGTAAGCAGTTTGATATAGGCTGTGTAGATAAAGATATGTACAATTATGAAAAATGTATTTACATAATATTGTAAAAGAATACACAAATCCAAAAAAAAATCCCAGCACACATGCGCAAAAAAAAAAAATGGAAAACAGTATGCTTAAAATTGAGACTCTATCAGTTCTTTCTTCAGAGGTGGATAGCATTTTTATCGTAAGTCCTTTGGAATTGTCTTGGATCATTGTATTGATAAGAATATCTGAGTCATTCACAATTAATCATCATACAATATTGGATACTGTGTACAATGTTCTTCTGGTTCTGCTCACTTCACTTTTCATTAGTTCATATAAATCTTCCTAGGTTTTCTTGAAACCTACCTGCTCATCATTTCCTATAACACTGTAGTGTTCCATTACATTCTTATACCACAATTTGTTTAGCCATTCTCCAATTGATAGGCCTCCCTCAATTTTCAATTCTTTGCTACCACAAAAAGAGCTGCAATTACTATGTTTATACAGATAAGTCCTCACCCTCCTCCCTAACCCCTTTTTATCTGTCTGGGATACAGATATAGTATTGCTTGGTCAAAGGGTATGCACACTTTGATTGTCCTTTGGGCATAGTTACAAATTATTCTCCAGAATGTTTGGATCACTTACAACTCCACAGACAGTACATTAGGTGCCCCAGTTTTCCCACATCACTTCCAACATTTATCCTTTTCCTTTTCTCTCACATTAACCAATCTGGTAGGTGTGAGGTGGTACCTCAGAGTTGTTTTAATTTGCATTTCTCTAATCAATAGTGATTTAGAGCATGTTTTTTTCATATGACTATAAATAACTTTGATGTCTTTGCCTAAAAACTACCCATTCATATCCTTTGACCATTTATCCATTGGGGAATGACTTGTATTCTTATAAATTTGATTCCGTTCTCTATATATTTGAGAAATAAGGCTTTTATCAGAGACACTTGATGTAAAAATTATTTCCCAGCCTTTTGCTTTCCTTGGTTGCATTGGTTTTGTTTGTGGAAAAACTTTTCCATTTTCATACAATCATTAATTATCCATTTTACATATCGTAAGTCTCTATTTTTTGTTTGGTCCTAAATTCTTACCCTATCCATAGATCTGATAGGTTAACTATCCCATGCTCCCTAATTTGCTTATAGTATCACCTTTTATGTTGAAATCATGTACCCATTTTGACTTTATCTTGGTGTATGGTGTAAAATGTTGGTTTATACATACTTTCTGCCATACTGTTTTCTGATTTTCTTAGTAGTTTTAGTCAAATAGTGAGTTCTTATCTCAAAAGCTTGTGTCTTTGAGTTTATCAAACACTAGATTATTATATTGTGTCTTGTGTACCTAATCAATTCCACTGATCTATGACTCTGTTTCTCAGCCAGTACCATATTGTTTTGATGATTAACACTTTATAATACAGTTTGAGATCGACTACAATTCTAATTTTAAGGTGTTATTTTCTTCAGTATTTTTGTTCATCTTTTAACAAACTATTAATTCTCTTTTCATAATTGTCTTGCATTACTTTCTTTTATTTTCTTCTACCACTTTTAACTCTTTTTTTAAAAACTCTTCTAGGAATTCTTGTTGGGCTTTTGCCCAATTACCATTTTTCTTTGAGGCTTTGTAGCTGTTTTCACATTGTTTCTTTCTGAGTTTTGGTCTTCCCTGCCACCATAGTACCTTTTATGCTCAAAATTTTTTGTTTTGTTTTTGGTTGTTTGTCCATTTTTATAGCCTGCTTCTTGCCTTTGAACTTTATGTTAAAGTTGGGCTCTTTGCATCTTGGGTGGGGGTAGATGGGGGGACTGTCCCAAGCTTTAAACTTTTTCATGCTGCTACATTTAAGACTACTTCTGGGAGTCTGCAATTTTTTGGTGCTTCCAAGAGGTATGGTCATTGCTCTTCTGGTAGGTACTCTGGTCTTTACTCAGGATGGGTCCCTGCTCCTCTATAGCCAGAAGCTCTAATACTACTCTTGGCCCTGAAACTCTGACAAGGATCATCCTTTCCTACAGCCACAAGCATGGCCACTGTATATTACTTAAAAAGCCAGCACCTTGCCCCACTGATTCTAGAACAAACAGCCTGAGCATGTCTTATGGTGGCATCTTCAGTTCTGAAGGATCTAGTCATCAACCAGGCAGTCAGCACATTTATTCAGCACCTACTACCAGGCACAATGCTGTTTGTTGACTTGGCTTATGAATACATAGTACCTACCATGTACAGAACACAAAATTAAGTGACTACCCCACCCAGGCTCAGAAAAAGAAATCAGGTTCAAGACCACCAAACCCAGGAGCATCTGAGAACAAAATACCGTTCTCCCCCTCAAAAAGAAAAATTACTGGGGCAGCTAGGTGGCACAGTGGATAGAGCACCAGCCCTGAAGTCAGGAGGACCTGAGTTCAAATCTGGCCTCAGACCAAACACTTGTCACTTACTAGCTGTGTGACCCTGGGCAAGTCACTTAACCCCAATTGCCTAAAAAAAAAAAAAGAAAAAAGAAAAAGAAAAATTACCATGTATTTGTTTTGTAGATACTTATACATGTTGTCTTCTTCAATAATATGGAAGCTCTTTGTGGGCAGAAACTACTTTAATTTTCTCTTCGTAATCAAAATTACACTTTAGAAATTATAAATATGATTTCTTCTAAATTAAAAGAGTGAAGAAAAAAGAGGAAGATAGCCTTTAACACTGAGGACATGATCACTAGTTTTTAGAAAGTTGTAAAAAGGACACTAAAATAGAAAAAAATGTAACTGAATTTAATGAAAGGACATGTACAATTTAATATTTGGAGTTAATTTTGTTGGGTGAATATACAATTAAATCTTACTACTGTTGAAATACATTGTGTGTAATTTGCTTATTGTGTATAAATGTTTAGTGATTTTTTTGTTTTTAAACATCCTTCTGTGGTGTCATCTGCTCTTGAATCTATTTACTATTACCATAGCAAATTTACTGCTTCAATAGGATTAAATCAGAATTATTCCTGATTTTACAGTTACTACAATAATTATTAATGAAATCATTAAGCTTTTGTCATTAACATTCTATAGAATTAATCAGTTTCTCCCTGGTAAGACCTCCTAGGAAATAGGACTTAGTCACAAGAAAAACACTATGTTGTGTGTGTGTGTGTGTGTGTGTGTGTGTGTGTGTGTGTGTGTGTGTGAGAGAGAGAGAGAGAGAGACAGACAGACAGAGACAGGCAGAGAGAGAGGCAGAGAAAGACAGAGACAGAGACAGAGAGAGGCAGAGAAAGTGTGTGTGTTTGTCAGGGTCCTGGGCTTGGATTAAGTTACTTTTAGGGACTAAAACCATATAGTCCTGAAAGCAGTAGGCCTTTTTATTCGATCTATTTAAAAGAAGGCCCAGGGGAAAGTCATTTGGTTCAGCTAGGGAGAAGAAGGATTCTATATTGTTGAAACTGAAGGGTTTCCCACCCTTGAGGTCACAAACAGGGAAATAACAATTCAGGAAACTGGGAGTTTCTCATGTGGAATGTTCCAAGTATGAATGTTATCAGATATTGGAAAAGAGGGGTGTAGTTCCAAGGCAGAAAGAAGGGTGTATGGGTTGGAGGAGGGGGTCATATTGATGAGTGTGATATCTAATTTTGCCGCCACCTTTCCTTTTGGTGAAATGTTTAATGGGCTAATAATGAGAGTTCAGTGGGTAGGGTTTTGAGAGAATACAAATGCATTTAGAGAGTTCAGGTTTTTGAAAGTTGATCATGAATTTAGAGTTGGAAGATACTTTATGCAGGTCATCCAGGACAAATCTTTTATAGTAAAGAAAGTGAGACCTAGTTGACAGTGGCTTGCCTAGGTGCAAGCTAGTGGATGTCATTGTAGAACGTTATCTCTCCTTGACTTGTCCCACCTGAAGTTGCTGCAGGAAAAAATTCTGATATACTGAGGCAGTAGCTCTTTCCTAGGTTTCTCCAAGTATGGATTACAGAGTCCTCAACTTTTGTTCAAGCATTCAGGGTATAATATAGATACTAGGTATGCAACAATCTAAAGATTGTTCACCTGACAGAAAATCCAGATGATACAAAGAACTTACAGAAGCCCATAAATAGATAAAAAGACATAGTTTTCAAGAGCCTACCAGCTCCCTCCTAGAAGGGAATTGAAGCTGAGCTTTCCACTGGGACAACCCTTTGACTTACTAGTTCATTTTTCCCATAAACTACTCCTCAGTTCTCCCCAAACTCAAAGTACCACTTTGTGGTTTAGAACACCTCCTCCTCCCAATTCCTCCAAGAGGTAAACATAGTACATTTCTGAACAGGCAATACTCTTCCTGTAAGATGTACTCTCCTTAGGTAATTCATAAGCTTTGCTCTCCCAGAAGAATGCTGAGTAGACCCTATGTGTAAGATTCTATTTTCTCTCAATAGCACACTGCATTAGGAGGTCTTTCTCTCTCATGTCTAATTCCTGAGAGACTTGTGAAGTTGAGTATTTGAGGTTACTAGTTAAGTGACTCCTCAAACTGGTACTTCCTAAAATCTCCTTTCTTTGGTCAGAAAATCTGCCATCATACTGCCCATGGAATTCAAAATCAGCCCTTCTCCATAAAAAACTTTGGGGTTCATGAATGTTGTCCATGATTTATCTTCTCTGGCCCTGTGCAAATATGTGTGCCTCTGACATGTACTTCTGCTACAAGTTTCCAGACTGTGGAAACATCTTCTCCATCAAGAATCTCTCCCCTTGAGCCAATTATTAGAAAGTTCCCATGTCCTCTCAGCAAGGCACTGGAGGTGCCCCTTCAATATCATCACACTTCATAATCTTATCTGGCTGATTGGGGATATTTATTAGATTGATCAGAGAGTTTCCTGACTAATCTCCTTTAAACACATAAGCAACAGAATCCATATGTTTCTCTTAATGCCCTATGAAATGCTTGAAAGTAGACAGAAGTTTAATTTGAAATGTCTGCCTTGGCAGCTGCCTAATTAAAGCCGGCTTCTGGTTGCCTTACTCCCTCCACCTTCCCACAGGTATTATGTTCTCTTTCTCCTAGAAACAATAATTCTCTTAGAGGTCAGGTTGACCCTGTTTTCTTTAACATTTTTAGCTTTGACTTGATAAAGATACATAAGTAATCCTTATTGATTTACAAAAGACGTGAACTACAGAGGGATGCAAGAAGATCTTGCCAGGCTAGAGTGATAAGCCAAATGTAATAAGAGGAAATGTAATGGGATCAATTAAAGGAATTGGAGGTGTCTTCAAGGTACCTAGGTAATGCTGTGGATAGAGTGCTAGACCATGAGGAGTCAAGAAGACCTGTAGATCATAAACTACTTATGTGACCCTTGGCTAATTTCTTAACCTCTCCAACTTTCAGTTTACTTATCTTTAAAATGGGAATAACACTAACACCTACCTCCCAGGCTTGTTATAAGGATCAAGCAAGATGATATTTGTAAAGTACACTGCATGCCTTAAAGTGCTACATAAATGCTAACTGTTTAACCTGATGAAGAGAAGCCCATCTAGGAGGCAGGAGAGTTGTATTTTTAAAATGATTTGAAAATAAACTCATGACTATTCAAGTACATTGACATTTTTATAGCACTTTAAGGCTTGCAAAGTACTTTGTCTATATAATTTCATCTGAGCCTCAAAAAGCCCTGTGAGGTGCATACTGCAAATAGTATTCCCATTTTACAAATGAAGGCCTTTAGGTCTGCAAAGGTTAAGTCACTTTCCAGAGACACAGAGTGAATAAGTGACAGATGTGGTATTTCTTGGCTCCGTATCCTGGTGCTCTTTATATTAAGATAAATACTGCCTCTCCCAGAGGAACTAGACTTGTTCTCCTTAGCCCTTATGGGCAGAAGTAGGAATCATGGGTATAAGTGTAAAAGAAACCAATTTAGTCTTGCTTTAAGTACAGCAAGTAGGGTTTGGCTTTGGTGACTCAGAGGCAGATTAGCTACATCTCCTCATCAGGGTTCTAGGTATACCCCAGATAGGTAGGAATGTCTTTTTTGTAAAGCATATCAGTTCATGCCCCTATTCTGAGTGTGTTCTTCCCACTGTTACTTCTACAGTGACTGGTGCCAAAGTTCTATTTAACCAATTAACATAGATTACATTTTACAAAAGGCTATCCATTTTGAGGACATAACAAGAATAGAAGTACAAACAGTTTTCCTTAACTCCCCAACATTTCTCAAGCACACTCTCCTTAATAGCTCCATGTTGCCTAGGGAGAATGGGATCAGATTTAACATCATTCCTGCATAGCATCGTTCTAGCCAAGATCAACTCCAAAAGCAGTATCTCTGTCTGCTAAAGCCCTTCTCTTACCCATGGATGGAATGGGTCCAAGGATTACTACAATCATCATTCTTTGGGACCTCAGAGCCAGACCAGATGACTTTCAAGTCCTGGACCAGACTCCACTCCCAGAACTCTTAGTGGCTTTCTCTCCTCCCCTTTTGAAACTCACAGGGTCATAGCCTCCAGTCTCTATCTCCTATAATGAAAGAACAAAATGCTAAGGCAAAGAATCCAGGCCTACATTCGTAGGCAACATGTAAGCTTTTGAATAGAGAAAGACTAAGGCCTCTCCTGTTAAAGATTGTCTCTCAGCAGAATGTGATCAGGCAGGAAGAAATTGCGTAAAGGGAAGAGATGAAGTTAACTACCTCTGGGAAAACAGCCTCAACTAATCAAAGAAGCTCCTGTATGCCACATGATTAGCAGACTGGAACCAATTACAAAATGTCAAAACATACTCCAAAATCTAACTGGGAAGTAATAATGACAATAATTAACATTTATATGGCATTCAGGCACTGCGCTAAGTGTTTTACAACTTTTAATCTCATTTAATCCTCACAACAACCCTAGGAGGTAAGTGTTATTATTATCCCCTTTTTACATATGAGTAAACTGAAGCAAATGGAAGTTAAGTGACTTGCGCAAGGTCAGTCAGCTAATAAGTGTCTCAGGCTAGATTTGAACTCAGGTCTTTTTTACTTCAAGCCCAGTGCTCTTTCTACTGAGCCACCTAATTGCCTCAATTGATTACATTGAGTACCCCATTGAGAACAGATCAGTCCCATTACACTCACCACGTGCTTTCAGCTTCATGCCGGGTCACTGTGAGAGGGGACCAGTCATCCATTACGTAAGGAAAAACTTCCCTCCTGATTGAATTCATCAAGATTGTCTAGGTATTCTTTTAATATCTCCCTACTTAACATGGATTTTTATTAGCCTTTTATTTTTGTAGTATTTTCCAGGACCATCCTCTTTGGCAGACAAAGCAGGAAAAAAAAAAGAGTTCTGCTGCTGTACCTTCTCTCTATTATCATCCTCCCATTCACCTTAAGAAGCAATCTTAACACTTCTTTGATCCTCTTCTTTTCCCAATATAAGTAAGATAAACAAAAAAAACCCAAACCTTTTTATTCTCTTTAGCTCTCCTTGTCAGTCTGAGGTCATTGGGAGCTTTAGCTCTCCTGGTATTATTCTTATAGGACTATGACATGCTCTGTATTTTTCCCCCATTATTTGCCCTTGTCTTCAACTCTGGACATGCCTTTTAAAAATATGACAGTTGATGACAATTTCTGCTTTTTTTCCCCTCAACAGAATCATTTCTCTTTTTGTCTTCAGAATTTTATTCTTTCACCCTTATTTCCTGTGCTGTTCCCTTAAAGGGATGTCAGGTCATGGAGTCCTACCTAAGAGTCCATGTTTGTCTTTCCTCTCCTACTCTATTACAAAGTCCAAGATAGAGTGGTCACTTCCTCCCAGACTCCCCTCATTTTCACCCCTTCATTACTGGTGAAAATCAGATCCAGAATAGAATTTCACCTTGTTTATTCCTCTACCTCTTCAAGGATGAAATTATCATTAAGGCATTGTGCCTACACTGCCCTATAGGGAAACATTCAAAAACACTCAATAATTTAAATCTTATAGAAAATGTCTAAAACCTCAGAGTAAGTTCTTTGAGATTGTCAGAAAAATGTGATCTAATTATAATTTATAATGATTAAGATAATTCTGATGCCAGAAATTTAAAGACTATAACATCATAAAAAATATGCCCCCAGATAGACATATTCTATAATCACATTTTCTGTCTCTCAGAAAGGGTGTAGATTGAAGAGTAAAAAAAAAAAAGGGTATGGAATCTAAAAGCTTTAGAAAACTTTCTCTCTTGAGCTTGTGAGTTTCATCTTTGTTTTATATTAATGGTAAGCTACTTTCAGAGTCTTTTTTTCCCCCATGTTTCAGAGGAATATTGGTCATTTTTCTGTAAAGTCATAGGTTTGACTTCATACTCAAAGGACTCCTACTTAGCCAATACCCTTGCTTCTATTTTTTTTTTCCTGATTGAAGAGGGAGAGCCTATTCCTGCTTGGATAAGATCCTGGACTTCCTTTCTCTTATGTCTCTTGTCTCTGATGAACGGTCACGAAGGTCAGAGCATTCTGTTCCCACAGCAATGAGCTTTACCTAAACCTCTGTCTTCTTGACTGCAGACTACATAGGCCTGCCCACCAGAAGCCAGCAATTTAGCTGAAAATGTAAGCATATCATGAAGAGATGAAAACAACAATTGCTTGAGGAAGCATTAACTAATGTAATGAAGTATTAATTTATGTGGTACAGTTAGAGAATAGGAAAGTCTATAATAAGGTGCTAATCATATGATATGAATAGTAAATATGAACCAAATGTGGGCCAGAGTCCCATGAGGTAGACTTCACAGAAATAGAAATTGAGCTGGACCTTAAAGGATAGGTAGCATATAGAAAGGATAGGTGGGGAGGAGTAATAATCCTAGTCTTAGGAAATAGTAGTAAATTGAGTTCTAAACAAACATTGAACTTGAACCAGAAATAGCAAGCAAATTTCCCATAAGCCCTGGGCTAACCTCTGAGGCCACAAGCTACAAATTACAGGGGAACTGGGACAAGAGGGAGAAAATGCTACCCTACAATTTATTGACAAGTATAGGAAAGCAAAGGAGTCATTAAAGTTTAAACTCTCTGAGCTGGTTTTTGAGTTATACAGGAATAAAAGAAAAACAACATCTAAGTTAACTGTTTTGTGTCTGATTTAAGTACTCATGCCTCATATCCATCAGTGTTAAAGATCATCTAGTCCAGTCCATTCATTTTATAGATGAGAAAACTGAGGCACAGATAAACCAAATCATTTGCCCCAGATTATTTGGCTAGTCACCATGGCCCTGTTTTCTTAGTATTTCCTTTTAAAATTTTATTTCTTAATTACAAAGTAGCAACTTCTAGTACTTAGTTATTCTCAGGATATCGCGCAGTGTGTACTAGAAATTTCTTTTCTCTTTTATGCACAGGGAAGAAGGGAAGAATTTCTGACAAAAAAAGGAGAAAGGGAGCATTGTAGGACATAAAAATGGATAATTTCGATGATATTAAGTGAAAAAGTTTTTACGCAAACAAAACCAATGCAACCAAGATTAGAAGGAAAGCAGAAAGCTGGGAAACAATTTGTATAGTAAGTGTTTGATAAAGGCCTCATTTCTCAAGTATATTGAGAACTGAGTCAAATTTATAATAATACAAGTCATTCCCCAGTGGATAAATGTCAAAGGATATGAACAGGCAGTTTTCAGACAAAGATATATGAAAAAGTCACATGAAAAATGCTCTAAATCACTATTGATTAGAGAAATTTAAACTAAAACAACTCTGAGGTACCATCTTATATCTATTAGCTAATATGACAGTAAAAGAAAGTGACAAATGTTGAAGGGGATGTGGGAAATTGGGACACTAATACATTGAACTGATCCAGCCATTCTGGAGAGAAATTCGAAACTATGACCAAAGGGCAATCAAACTGTGCATACTCTTTGATACAGCAGTACCACTATTAGGTCTGTATTCCAAAGAGATCATGAAAAAGAGAAAAGAATGTACTTGTACAAAAATATTTATAGTGGTTCTTTTTTATGATGGCAAAGAGTTGGAAATTGAGGGGATCCCCATCAGTTGGGGAATGGCTGAACAAGTTGTGGTATATGAATATAGTGGAATATTATTGTGCTATAAGAAATGACAAGCAGGTGGATTACAGAAAAACCTGAAAAGACTTAGGTGAACTGATGCAAAGTGATGTGAACAGAACCAAGAGAACACTGTACACAGTTAACAACAATATTATATGATGATCAACTATGAATGACTTGTCTATTCTCTGCAATAGAATCTAAGACAATCCCAAAGCTGTCATGATGAAAAATGCTACATACTTCCGGAGAAAGAACTGATGGTGTCTGAATGCAGATCAAAGCATACTATTTTTCATTTTCTTTATTTTTTCATGTTTTTTTTCTTTTGGTCTGTTTCTTCTTTCACAACATGACAAATATGAAATATTTGTCTGCTACATGCATATATATGTGTATATATGTATCTATCTATCTATCTATCTATCTATATCTCTTATATCAAATTGCTTGCCATCTTATGGAGGGAGGAAAAAGATTTGGAATTCAAAAAATTATTTAAAATTAATATTAAAAATTGTCTTTACATGTGATTGGGAAAGATAAATACTATGTATAAAATATTTTAAATTTTTTAAAAATAAAAATAAATGTCAAAGAGAGCTATGGAGGGGAATATTGAAGTAGAGAAACAAACCCTGGGAATCCCCACGTAGACAGCCTACTCAGGATAACACTCTAAGCTACCAAGAGTATATAGACCTCTGTTCCAAGCTGCTTGTTAGTATGTACTGCTACTTTCTATTGGCTCTGATATGTATTTTATTGGTTTATTTTTTAAATCTCTAAATCAAATCATGTTTTGGGTCTTGTGAGTTGTGTGCTTGTAAGAGGAAGTTGGTAACTGCACCCAAGGGGGAAAATGTTGGACACCAAAGCTCTCAGATTATGTAGATGGAGCAATGAGGCAGAGAAATAAGAAGTCTCTAATGATTTCCTGGACCTTTGTATTAGAAAGGAGTCTACAGTTATTAGGTTTTTAACAGTATAGATGTTGATGTGCATGTGTTACCCATTTCAGGACTATGATTAAAAACTAATTCATTTTTATGAAATAGACATGCAAAATTTATGGAGGATAACTTTATAATTGGGATATTACCTTACCTTCTCTTTTATTAACCTGCTTCTATCATGGTGTAAGAGCACTGAATACTCACTGAGCAAAGTAAGAATTTTAGATTTAGAAGGTACTTCATGTTTGTCTAGTGTAACCTCCATCTGAAAACAAGAAATCCCTCAGCTGCATCTCTGACAGCTGGCTAACTAGGGAATAAAACTTTTTCTGGAGGACGATTTCCTGAAGGTGAAATCTTCAGATGAATGTAAGATTGCCACAGTCAGAAATCAAGATTATCAAATAGATGGACAGGGCTCACCAGAATGGGAAAAATATTTTTGTTTACAATAATAACTCACGGGTAAAATAACACTTCAAAACTGACCATGGCACTTTCCTCATTGTTCTTTTCAAAAATATATAGTACAAGGATTATTATATATATTGTATATGGAGAAACTGAGGCAATCAATCAATTAATACACATTTATTAAGTGCTTACTATGTTCCAGGCACTGTGCTAAGTATTGGGAATACAAAAAGAGGCAAAAGATAGTCCCTGCCCTCAAGGAGCTTACAGTCCAATGGGGGAGACAACACACAAACAAATATATGCAAAGGAAGCTGTTGTTGTTCAGTCGTGTCTAGCTCTTTGTGACTCTGTGGACCATACTTCTTCATGCGATTTTCTTTTCTTTCTTTTCTCTTTTTTTAATATAAATTTATTTATTTTTAGTTTTCAACATTTACTTCCACAAGATTTTGAGTTCCAAATTTTCACTCCATCTCACCCCTCCCCACCCCAAGATGGCATGCATTCTGAATATCCCTTCCCTAGTCTGTCTTCTTCTATTCTCTCCCCCTTCTCTTATCCCTTCCCCTTCTATTTTCCTGTAGGGCAGGATAGACTTCTGTACCCCATTTCCTGTATTTCTTATTTCCCAGTAGCATGTGAAAACATTTTTTTAAACATATGTTTTTAAAACTTTAGTTTCAAATTCTCTTCCTCCCTCCCCACCCACCCTCATTGAAAAGGCAAGCAACTCAATATAGGTTATACATGTGCAGTTATGCAAAACACTTCCATAGTAGACATGTTGTGAAAAACTAACTCTATTTCCCTTAATCCTATCCTGCCCTCCCATTTATTCTATTCTTTCTTTTGACCCTGTCCCTCCTCAGAAGTATTTGCTTCTGATTACCCCTTTCCCAATCTGCCCTCCTCTCTATCATCCCCTGCTCTCTTGTCCCCTTTCCCCCTATTTTCCTGTAGGGTAAGACAGATTTCCATACCCAATTGAATGTGTATGTTATTCCCTCCTTAAGCCAAATCCTATGAGAATAAGATTCACTCATTCCCTCTCACCTTCCCCATTTCCCCACTGTAAGAGCTTTTCTTTTCTGTTTTTTTTTGTGAGATAATTTACCCCATTCTACCTCTCCCTTTCTTCTTCTCCTAGTATAATCCTCTCTCATCCCTTAATTTTATTCTCCAGATATGACCCCTTAATCTTCAACTCACCCTGTGCCCTCTATCTATCTATCTATCTATCTATCTATCTATCTATCTATCTATCTATCTATCTACATATAATTTTCCCCCTTCCAACTACCCTAATACTGACAAAGGTCTCATGAGTTATAAATATCATCTTTCCATGCAGGAATGTAAACAGTTCAACCTTAATAAGTCTCTTATGATTTCTCTTTCCTGTTTACCTCTTCATGTTCCACTTGAGTCCTGTATTTGAAAGTCAAATTTTCTATTCAGCTCTGGTCTTTTCATCAAGAATGCTTGAAAGTCCTCTATTTCACTGAATGACCATTTTTTCCCCTGAAGGATTATACTCAGTTTTGCTGGGTAGGTGATTCTTGGTTGTAATCCTATCTCCTTTGCCCTCCTGAATATTATATTCCATGCCCTGCGGTCCTTTAATGTAGAAGCTGCTAAATCTTGTGTTATCCTGATTGTGTTCTCACAGTACTTGAATTGTTTCTTTCTGGCAGCTTGTAATATTTTCTCCTTGACCTGGGAACTCTGGAATTTGGCTACAATATTCCTAGGAGTTTTCCTTTGGGGATCTCTTTCAGGAGGAGATCTGTGGATTCTTTCAATTTCTATTTTGCCCTCTGGTTCTAAATATCAGGGCAGTTTTCCTTGATAATTTCTTGAAAGATGATGTCTAGGCTCTTTTTTTTATCATGGCTTTCAGATAGTCCAATAATTTTTAAATTCTCTCTCCTGGATCTATTTTCCAGGTCAGTTGTTTTTCCAATGAGATATTTCACACTGTTCTAATTTTTCATTCTTTTGGATTTGTTTTACAGTGTCTTGATTTCTCATAAAGTCACTAGCTTCCAATTGCTCTATTCTAATTTTTAAGGAAGTATTTTCTTCAGTAATCTTTTGGACTTCCTTTTCCATTTGGCCAATTTTTCTTTTTAGGGCATTCTTCTCCTCATTGGCTTTTTGGACCTCTTTTGCCATTTGGGTTAGGCTATTTTTTAAGGTGTTATTTTCTTCAGTATTTTTTTGGGTCTCCTTTAGCAAGCTGTTGACTTGTTTTTCATGATTTTCTTGCATCACTCTCATTTCTCTTCCCAGTTTTTCCTCTACTTCTCTTACTTGCTTCTCAAAATCCCTCTTGAGCTCTTCCAAGGCCTGGGACTGATTCATATTTTTCTTGTAGTCTTTGGATGTAGGAGCTTTGACTTTGTTGTCTTCTTCTGGTTGCATGTTGTGATCTTCTTTGTCACCAAAGTAAGATAATGTAGTCTGACTCTTTTTGCACTGCTTGCTCATGATCCTGGCCAATTACTTGAGTTTTAAACTCTTTGTTAAGGTAAGAATCTGCTTCCAATGTGGAGAATGTCCTGTCCCAAGCTTCAGGGGTTTGTGTAGCTGTTTTCAGAGATACTTGTAGGGACCTGTAAATTTTCAGTTCTTCCAAGGTGGTATGATAAGGGGCGAGGTGTTTACTCCTTTCCTGGCCTCTGCTGTGCTCTATTAGTGATCACACAAGCACTCCTTTCTGTCCTGGAACTGTGAGAAAGGTTTCCTCTGCACAGCCACTAGAAGCTCCACCACACCAGCACTCCTCTTTGCCCCAGGACAGCTGTCCAGAACTGTGACCCAGATCCAAGCACGAGCAAATCAAGAGATTCCTGCCTCAGCAATGGCGAAGAGATCCCTGCAATCCCCCTTTGATCAGCCACTCAATTCCCCCTCAGTTTGTGGGCCGGAAGCTTAGGATGCAGCCACCACCCCAGCGTCAGTACTCTGCGCTCTGGAACTGGCTCTGAAACCTAGCTCCTCTCTCACCACAGAAACAGACTTTTCCCACTGACCTTCTAAGTTATCTTTGGCGTTCTTGGGTTGAGAAGTCTGGAAACCACCACAGCTGCCCACAATTCAGTCCTCTGAGGCCTGCTCCAGGTTCGCTGGGGCCTGTGCCCCCACGCCTCACTGTGCTCTTCTCCCCATGCCTCTCCGTGCTCCTCTCCCCACCTGGTGTGATATATGTTTCCGATTAATCATCCAGATTGTCTTGGGCTGGAAATTTGCTTCATTCTGTCTTTTTGTGGGTTCTGCTGCTTTAGAATTTGTTTAGAGCCATTTTTTATAGGTATTTGGAGGGGTTTGGGGGAGAGCTCAAGCAAGTTACTGCTTTCACTCCACCATCTTGGCTCCACCCCCTCATCCATGTGATTTTCTTGGCAAGGATATTGAAGTGGTTTGCCATTTCCTTCTTCACTGGGCTTTAAGGCAAACAGCTGTTAAGTGACTTCCCCAGGGTCACGCAGCTAGCGAGTGTCTGAGACTAGATTTGAATTTAGGTCTTCCTGATTCCAGGCCCAGTACTCTATCCAGTGAGTAACCAAGCAGTCTCCAAAGCAAGCTATATGGAGGATAAATAAGAAATAATTAAAAGGGGGAAAGCATTGGAATTAAAAAGAGTTAGGGAAGGCTTTCTGTAGAAGGTAGGGTTTTAATTGGGGTTTAAAGGAAGCCAGGCAAGACACACAGCAAACAGCTATGAGGTTTTGAGCCCAGATCTCTCCACTCCAAGTCCATCAACCTTTCTACTACCCTGACTTTCATGCCATTTCTTAGGCATGGGAGCTTTGCTTTGCTGAGTTAGCAATCTTTCTTACCTGGCAGTGACTTTGCCCAGCCTATTTGAAGCCAGAAATATGGACGACTCTTTGAATCTTAGTATTGTTTGTGCTAGCCACTAAAAGTGCTCCCATGAAGGTGCAGCCCTGATTGTGGGTATGTCTTAACCCCCTTAGGCTAAAATGGCTTCTGAAGTCCCCTCTGACCCTAAGATTCTGTGCCTTTCCAACTCTGTTACTACATTGGGAGAATACTCTAGCAAGGTGATCGCTACTGCAGACTTTCTTCTCCTTGATTATTTTTCTACTCAGATTCCCCATCCTTTCATAATCTGTAATTGTTTCTTTTTGAGGGGGTGGAAGGAGTGGGGTTTTTAACCCTTTAAATATTCAGAATCTATACAAACCCTCATTTATTAAAAAAAATATAAATAATAAACCTTATACTTCTTAACTGCTTTGTAGTTTACAAAGTTATTTTCTATCAATTTTTTTATCAGTTTTTTTCATTTAGTCTTTCTAGCTATATGAGGCAAGCAGAACAGGTATTTATTATTCTCCTTTTCCAGATGTTGAAACTAAGGCTTAGGAAACTAAAACCTCCTGATTGGTCATTATTGGATTTGGAATTGGAACTTGGGTCTTTTGACTCCTAGTCCAGTGTTCCTACTACTCTAAGTAGGAGCCTCTTAGTCTTAACTCCATTCATCTGATAATTTTCTCTTCCCTCTTCCCATCCTTATCTTCTTGCTTTCCTCTCATGTATTGATTCTTCTGTCTCTGGAGCACCTTATGATTTTGCCTGAAGATGTTCTTATTACCTGGCTTAGGAACCAGAGGCATAACTAGTATTCTAGCACCAGGGGACAAGTAGTATAAATAGTATCTGCAAATTAGTTTTCTAAGACATGCTCCCTAATGAGCTGAAAGAGACCATGGAACAGAAAGCCATGGAAGAGGACCTAGAACACAGAGCCCTCTAGTATTGGAGAAAGCTGGTCTTGGGAGTTCTTTGGAAATGTGGGCTGACGGAGGGAGAAAACATACCACGGATATGGTATTTTTCTCTTGTAATTAATAATTCATGCTGAGTTCAATTGTTTTACCTAATTGACAAGTGATATCATTGCCTCCAAATTTTAGAGCCCTGAAACAAAGCCCTTTGTATTCTAGCTGTTACCAGTGTAAATGTTATCATTTATTATCACTAAATTTCTTAAATTCAGGTAGGGGTTGTGTCTCAAGATAGTGAAGAGTTTTTTTTAAATTCCTAGGCACTTCTCTGGTTTTTTTTTTAATAATTCATGATAGAAGGTGTTTGCCCATGTTGCCAAGTCACTACATGAAACTCTTTACCCAAAGTGTAAAGTATACAGAATTCTGGCCTGTATATTATACCATTATTCATTGAAAAACTGGCACATAAGAAAATTTGTAGTATTTGGTGTAGGAGTTTTTCCAGGTGAACCGCTGACATAGAGAATGCCAAGTTATATTGGCTGGATAATGAATTGTCAGAGATACTAGAGGGGGCTTCCTGCTTTGAGTATGAGGTTGGTCAAGACAACCATAAGGGGTTCCTTCCGACTTTTAAGATTCTATGATTCTCATTTTTAAATAGTTGGCATCCACTGCTTTTGAGGTCTGATGAAAACGGGACAACAAAGCAGCAAAATCTAAAATTCAGAATCTGGCCTCTGATCTCTTATTTAATTATTTATCACATTACTGCTATGTAGATTGTTTCATTCCTCATAATGGTCCTGAATATTAAAATACACTGCTCCCCCCATACCCACTTTCTTCTATTTACTAAATCGGGCATTTTCCTAGAAATAACCAATGTCAAATATACCTGAAATTCTGGAACATAGAGGTTTGGGTTGCATTCCAGGATGTTTTACAGCACTTAGCAATGAAGATTTTGCCCCTTTACACACATAATTGCAAGTCCAAGACCTATATTAAGTTTTCACAGTAAATCTCGAGCCAAAAACTACAGTTTTAAAAACTGACAAATGACTGGTAGTAAAACATGTTTCCTCTGCAGAAAGGAAGTGGATTACTGGTGCCAGTGTGTTGATTTATCATACTTAACTGCATTTCTTTGTTACAAAGAAGGGTTCTGTTGGAGAGGGCATGTGGAAAAGTCATTTGAATGTCACAATAAGGTTAAAGAACATTAAAAAAAATTTAAAACAAACATAGAGAGCTCCCTAAAATACCAAAATGTTCACATTTTCTTTGTGATCACTGTTCTTCTGTGCCAATAGCATTGACTGCATTTATTTCCAGCATACCACTTTGTTTTGCATTATTTTTCATCATTGTACTTATCTGTGTGTATTTCACATGCCCCTAGTGGGCTGTAAGTGCTATGAGAGCAGGGAGTGTGCCTTATTTAACATCTCTCTCAGGGTCCAGTAGAGTACTTTGCATGTAGTAGACATTTAATACATGACCACATTCCTGTGCATGACCCTAATACTAGGAATCCCACGACAGCATGATACAGTGAAAAAGAAAACTGGTCTTAGAGTCACAGAATGAATCTTCAAACCTCAGCCTGACCACTTACTACCTTTGTGACCTTGGGTAAGTCACTTCAACTTTCTGAGCCTCAGTTTCCCTAGTTATAAAACAGAGACAATACTTGGGCTAGCTATCGCACTGAATGTCAAATATTTTGTAAAGTATAAACCTATAGAATGACAGTTATCATATTTATGCAAAACAAAATGAAAAATATTGTGTCCACTCAAAGAGTCTGTGAGTAGACATGTTCTGAGGAGAAGATCTCAAAACTAGGCAATTCCCAGATCCTTTCTGCATCGTTACCCCCACTACCCCAGGTGATCTGCCTCCCAATTTATAGTTGCTGACATGAAACAAGAGTGGTAGAATATTCATGGTTAACTCTGGCCTTTCATTTATCCCTTTCCTGCACTTTTACACTCTATTTAGTATTATAATTGTTGGTACGCATCATCCTTGTCTTCTACAGTATATTTAGTTATAAACTGGGAACCAGAAACTGGATCTTACTTCTCTTTTTTCTGCTTCAAACGTCTGGAGCATTATGCTATTTAGAGAAAGACAGAATGCTTACTATGTACATCGTGATAATTCCTGGAGATACAAATACAAGCAAGACTCTCTGCCCTCAGGGAGCTTACATTCTAACAGAAGAAGACAACATATTAAGAGGACGTGTGTGTGTGTGTGTGTGTGTGTGTGTGTGTGTTGAGATGGCCTGATAGTGAGGTGCCAGTCTATAACTGGGCAAGAAAAGGTGAAAGACCATTTATTGGAGCCCAGGGTGGTTCCAGGTATGGAGGAGGTGGGGGTGATATATGGTGAGCTGATGATAGGGTTGAAGACAATTCAGTTTGGTTAACACAAACTTTGTTCAGTATTTATTATTATTAATCTAATGGTAATCACTCATTTATACAACATTCAGGAGTTTACAGAATATTCTGCTTATATCTACTCATTTAAACTCAGAAAATCACTAAGTTACAGCCTCCAATGTGTCTGATCATTTTGACATTCAGCTTTTAGCAAATTCTCCATGGTGAAGAATGATTGGATTGCTACTAAGCATTTAATCCTGGAGAAGTCAAAACTCTCTGGGCACTTTTTTTTTTGTCTAAAACATTTTATTAGTAGTCTAGAAAGTTCATCAGTGAATGGCAAGATGTCTGCTAAAGGAGACAGGTGATTAGAAATGTCGGTGTCATTGTTCCATGCTGACTTCATCATAAGTTGTGGTTTCCATGTCTTGGAAATGGTCAGAAAACTCATCTGAGGGCAGGCACAAACAGAAGAAAGTATGGTATAGAATTCTGAAGTCGTAGACAGCAGGCAAGAGGTGAAATTTCCCAGGGCCCCTTTCATATTGATATGCTTATACTTAAAATTGATTATACCTCTGGGAGGAATTAGCAGACAGTGATCCAGAAAGGTTCCTGCCCCTGGAGCTCACTGTATTCTTGATATTTTTCTGGGTGTTTTTGTGAGGCCTCAGCAGGATCATGTAACACTTGGGAATAAAGATGCAGCTCATTAAGCCAGCACTGGATGCCAGGATGGAGAAGATTTCCACAGTAAGGCCATGCCTTTGGTGCTTTGGTATGTGGGGAGGAAGGAGACCCACACACTGCAGAACACCACCATGCTGAATGTGATTAACTTGGCTTCATTGAAGGTGTCAGGCAGGCTCCCGGCCAGGAAAGCCACTGTGAAGCTGCACAGTGAAAGGAATCCCGTGTAGCCCAGGACAGAGTAGAAGGCAAAGTCAGTGCCCTCATTTCACTTCATGATGATGTGGCCAGGTTCAAAGTGTGGGTCCATGTCAGGAAAGGGGGGAGAGGTTCCCAGCCAGATGGCACAGAGAACCCCTTGAATTCCAGAAAAGATAATGACAATAGAGTTAGACACACTGGATTGCAACCACATCCTGCTCCTGCTCCCTGGTAACGCTGAAAGCCAAAACAACCATGATGGTTTTGGCCAAAATGGAGGACACGGCTACAGTAAACACAACTCCAAATGTTGTTTGTCGGAGGAGGCAGGTAACTGAAGTAGGACGGCCAATGAAGAGTAAGGAGCAGAGGAAACAGAAGATGAGGGAGATGAGGAGAGCATAGCTAAGAGCCCAGTTGTTGGCTTTCACTATAGGGGTGTCTTGAAACTTCACAAATACCCAGAGAACCAGAGATGTCATTATAGAAAAGGAAAGAGCCACACAGATCAGAGTCATCCCCAAAAGTTTGAAACATCCAGGAAAGTCATAACCTTGGGGAGACATTGATTTCTTTCCTTATTGGGATACTCATCTTCTGGGCACTTTCACACAATGCTTCATATCTCTTCATGTTCCACTTGAGTCCTGTATTTGAAAGTCAAATTTTCTATTCAGCTCTGGTCTTTTCATCAGGAATGCTTGAAAGTCCTATTTCACTGAATGACCATTTTTTTCCCCTGAAGGATTATACTCAGTTTTGCAGGGTAGATGATTCTTGGTTGTAATTCTATCTCCTTTGCCCTCCTGAATATTATATTCCATGCCCTGTGGTCCTTTAATGTAGAAGCTGCTAAATCTTGTGTTATCCTGATTGTTTTCCCACAGTACTTGAATTGTTTCTTTCTGGCAGCTTGTAATATTTTCTCCTTGACCTGGGAACTCTGGAATTTGGTTACAATATTCCTAGGAGTTTTCCTTTGGGGATCTCTTTCAGGAGGAGATCTGTGGATTCTTTCAATTTCTATTTTGCCCTCTGGTTCTAATATATCAGGGCAGTGTTCCTTGATAGTTTCTTGAAAGATGATCTCTAGGCTCTTTTTTTTGATCATGGCTTTCAGATAGTCCAATGATTTCAAATTCTCTCTCCTGGATCTATTTTCCAGGTCAGTTGTTTTTCCAATGAGATATTTCACATTGTTTTCTAATTTTTCATTCTTTGGATTTGTTTTACAGTGTCTTGATTTCTCATAAAGTCACTAGCTTCCAATTGCTCCATTCTAATTTTTAAGGAAGTATTTTCTTCAGTAATCTTTTGGACTTCCTTTTCCATTTGGCCAATTTTTCTTTTTAGGGCATTTTTCTCCTCATTGGCTTTTTGGAACTCTTTTGCCATTTGGGTTAAGCTGTTTTTTAAGGTGTTATTTTCTTCAGTACTTTTTTGAGTCTCCTTTAGCAAGCTGTTGACTTGTTTTTCATGATTTTCTTGCATCAGTCTCATTTCTCTTCCCAGTTTTTCCTCTACTTCCCTTACTTCCTTCTCAGAATCCCTTTTGAGCTCTTCCAAGGCCTGGGACCAATTCATATTTTTCTTGTAGTCTTTGGATGTAGGAGCTTTGACTTTGTTGTCTTCTTCTAGTTATATATTTTGATCTTTTTCACCAAAGTGAGATAATATAGTCTGACTCTTTTTGTTCTGCTCTTTTTGTTCTGCTTGCTCATGATCCTGGCCAGTTACTTGAGTTTTAAACTCTTTGTTAAGGTAAGAGTCTGCTTCCAATGTGGAGAATGTCCTGTCCCAAGCTTCAGGGGTTTGTATAGCTGTATTCAGAGATACTTGTAGGGACCTGTAAATTTTCAGTTCTTCCAAGGTGGTATGATAAGGGGTGAGGTGTTTACTCCTTTCCTGGCCTGTGACAACAAGTACTCCTTTCTGTCCTGTAACTGTGAGGAGGTGTTCTTCTTCACAGCCACTACAAGCTCCACCAGGCCAACTCTCCTTCTCACCCCAGCACTGCCGCCCAGAACTGTGACCCAGATCCAAACACAGGCAAAGCAAAAGATTCCTGCCTCAGCACTGGCAAAGAGATCCCTGCAATCCCTCTCTGATCAGCCACTGGATTCCCCCTCAGTCTGTGGGCCAGAAGCTCGGGAAGCAGCTGCCCCCCCCTCCCAGTGCCACGCTGTTGGGGAATGGAGCTGAAACCCTGCCTTCCTCTCTGAGTACCGACAGAAACAGACTTTTCCCACTGACCTTCTAAGTTGTCTTTGGCATTCGTGGATTGAGGAGTCTGGAAACCTCCACAGCTGCACGAGATTCAGTCCTTTGAGGCCTGCTCCAGGTTCTCTGCGGCCTGCGCGCCCACGCTGCACTGCACTCCCAGCCCGGCGCGATACACCTTTCTGATCAATCATCCAGATTGTCTTGGGCTGGAAATTTGTTTCACTCTGTCTTTTTGTGGGTTCTGATGCTTCAGAATTTGTTTACAGCCACTTTTTACGAGTATTTGGAGGGGTTTGGGGGAGAGCTCAAGCAAGTCACTGCTTTTACTCCGCCATTTTGGCTCCACCCCCCCCCTCCCCTCCACCCCCAGTGCACTTTCACAGATAGACTTTGCTTCTGTGGTAGAAAAGAGCTGGTTTTGTTAGGTTAGAATGACATCTCAGAAGCTCAGAGCTGTGAATGGCTTCAAAGGTCATCTAGTCCAACTTTGTCTTCAGCAGGAATCTCCTTCACAATATCTCTGACAAATGTCATTTAGCACCTTCTTAAAGACCTATTAAAATAGAGAATCCCACTATTTTTTGACTTACCTTTTCCATTTTTTTTTTAACAAATCTAGTTTTTAGGAACTTTTTTCTTCCATGCACCACCAAAAATCTGCCTCCCTGCAATTTCTGGAAGGTAGAGAGAGAATGAACATTCATTAAGCACCTACTATCAGGCCCTGTGCTAAGCATTTTATAAATATCTCTCAGTTAAACCTCACAATGACCCTGAAAGGTAGGTGCTATTATCATCTGCATTTAATAGTTGAGGAAACTGAAGCAGATAGAGATTTAAGTGCCTTTCTAAGGGTCATACTGAGTCTAAAATTGAACTCAGATCATTCTGGCTAACTATGGGCAGCTAGTAGGCACCCTCGATAGAGTGCTAGGCCTGGAATCTGGAAGACTCATTTTCCTGAGTTCAAATCTGGCCTTGGACACCTACTAGCTGTGTGACCCTGGACAAGTCACTTAACCCTGTTTGCTTCAGTTTCCTCATCTCTAAAATGAGCTGTAGAAAGAAATGGAAAACCACTCCACTGTCTCTGCCAGGAAAACCCCAAATGGGATCATGAAGAGTTGAACATGAATGAAAATGACTAAACGATGTCCTGGCTCCGGGCCTAGCACCCTATCCACTATGTTACCAGTTGGGACCAAGTGTAATCTTTCTTACACGTTATACCTTCAGATTCTTGAAGATAGCTATCCTGACCCTTCTAAGTCTTCTTTTCTCCTGTCTGACTATTTCTGCTCCCTTCAAATAATCCTCTAGCCATGCTGGTTACTTTTCTGTAGAGATAGTACAGTTTTTCAACGTTCTTCCTAAAATGTACCACTTACAACTGAACCTGTTCCTCCCATTAAGGTCTAAGAGGGTCAAAAGACAGTTTCTGGATATGCTGCTTCTTTTACTGAGTGGCTGCTGATTTTTATTTTTATTTTTTAATTTAAGAGGGAGATTCAAGTTAACAGATTTCACAAGTTGGTCAGGCTACAGAGTAGTACTGATGGGGTGCTTGGGTGCCTGTACTCAGACCCCAGTTCCAGACATATTTCTCCCTAACCTCAAAACACTATTCCTGATAGTTTTCTCCCTAGCTGAAAGACCCTACCTCTGGCAACTCAGGAGTGGGCCCATTGAGGTAACCTATCTCACTATCTCTACTTGTTACAAGAACAAGCTGGCCTCTGTAGAATTGCCGTTGTATGAATGAGAATATTAGGTATCAACAAAACTATCATGTACTGATTCCCACAGTTATCATATACGATCCAGAGGTCATTATAGACATCAAGCTATCTTGTAACCAAAGTAACAGACCAAAAATACACCCCAACACCCCTTAGGAACCCTCTCCCACCCCTCTTCCAGTTTCTAGTAGTAAATGATGCCTGTGACCAAGGTTGTATGTTATCACCTAATTACCATACTTGCTACATAATCCACTGCTTTTCCTATATAAGCTTTAGTATCATTTCTGTTAGGTGGCAGAATCCCTTAAGGAGCTCTGCCCACCATATTAACCTTATAATAAACTTTTGCCAACTTGACTTAAAGAATGGTTGCGTCTCTGAATTCATTCCAGATGATCCTGTCCTATACTTTGGTCTTGAGAGGTTCCTGAACCTCCCAAACCTCATCAGTACAATCATATAATTCTATAATTTTGTTTATTTTTATCCAAGTTTCTTCAAGAAGGAAAATATTAAACCTCTTCTTTCATACTGAGGAACATTCTGTTAACATTATGTTGTTCTTTCTGTCTCTCATCTCCATGTGTTCTTGTCCAGGCTATTCCCCTAGACCTGGAGGACACTCATTTCTCATTTCTGCTTCTCAGAATACTTATCTTCGTTCCAGACTCAACTCAGGTGTCATCTCTGTAAAGTTTTTCCTCATTACCCTGTTAGTACTCCTTCCTTTCCCCAAATTACTTTGTATTTACTTCTCTATGCACATATTATATGCTCTAGTGTAATGTATAAACTCCAAGAGGACAAGGACTGCTTGTTTTTCTCTTGTATCCCCAGTTTAGCATGGTGCCTTGATCATTGTATAAGCTTAATAAACATTAATTTAATTGAAGGTACTGTTTGCAACGATCATGTGCCCAAGTAAATAAACCCTTGCTTAGGATTTAGGACATAGAATTTTTTTTGGTACTAGTTAATCATAAACTTTGTGTATAGTAAAAGACAAAAAGAAGTTAAGCACATCTCAATTAATCTTTCATTTATTAGAAAAGATAGTTTTCATAGCAGTAGGAAAAGGACTCTTCCTTAGGGCTCTAATATCCAGCTTGATGGTGCCAGAAGTTACTTTACTATTAACAAACAACTTCTGAGAATGTGTTATGTGCAATGCATAGTGGGGGTGATCAAAGAAGACTAAGACATTTGGCAAAAAATTATGATCATAAAAAGAGGTGAATCGGTACCCAGTAGGCACTGTGCTATAGGTGGATAGGTACACACAAAATGTTAAAAATCTATATAGAAGCCTCCAGTGTGTTGAGAAGGTTCACCTGGAAGTATTCATGTGAGGATAAAAGACAAGAATCATCCAGTATCAGAAGATCCTGATGGATTATACTCTATGTTGTATTTACCAATGGCTCCTAAAATGGAGCTACTTAATAGTCAGAATATTGGATGACCTAGAACTTTCCTATGGGTTGCTTTGTAGACTATTCTCTTCATTTGTAAATAAACCTGATAAATGACACACTTGTGATGTGGACTGTGTTGTTTCAAGGAGAAGAAGGAAAAAGAGGAAGTGGATGTTAGAATTGGAAACCAAGATATTAGGGAAATAGCAAAAAGAGGAAGAAAGAGTAGTTAATGAACTCAACGAGCCAAGTAGACCCTGAACGACCAAGAAGATTGTCATCTTCAGCAAAAGGTTAGAGATAAATAAAAATTAGAAAGGAATAAAAATGGCAACCTGTAGATCAAGGACAAATCTCTCCCAAATCTGTTCTGAGAGGACACTCAATTCCTACCTCTCAGGTTTAAGTGATCATCCCTCTCTGTTAGAAATTCCTTCTAGAGAAAGAACCTTTTTTCCACTGCTGCTCAAGTTGGTGCAATTCCATAGACCAATAATAATAATAATAATAGTAGTAGTAATAGTAAGCTTTAAAAAATACTTTAAGGTTTGCAAAGTATTTTGAGCAAATATCTCATTTTGCCCTCACAACAACACTGAGAGGGTGCTATTATTACCCTCATTTTTACAGATGAGAAAACAAGCAAGAGTGGTTGTGACTCACCCAGGGTCATGTGGCTAGTAATCATCTGAGGCTAGAATCTGAACTTACATCTTCCTGATTGCAGGTCCAGCACTATCTACTGTGCCATCTAATTGCCTCTTCCTAGTAACTACCTTTCAGAGCTGGAATAGCTCTTGTATACCTAGAAAGGTTTAAAAATTCTGTCTCCTATGTACTGAGGTCCACTAGAGATGCAGTAGATGACCTTGTGCTTATTCACTGTGTAATACCTGGGGTAAGCCTCTGACACTGCAGTGGCTCCTGCTTCTCCAGGAGATACTCAAGGGGAATCTTTATTCAGCCAATCAGAAACTAACAGCCAAAGACCTCAAGTGAGATAACTTGTCCTGCTGCTGGTTTCTTTAATCAGTTCAAAGATGTTTTTCATCCTTTGTTGAGAATTCCTCTACAATATTTTTTTAATTTTCCTCGGTCTCTTATTCTCTTTCCTAAATCTTTATCTTTCAATGACTTAAACCGTGGTTTCAGGGAGAAATCTTGACTGGCCCTTAGTGACTCAGTTTTCACTCACAAGGTAAAAACTCACCAAATTTCTCCTCAAATCAACAGTACTTATTTTAGTCATACCTCAGTTTGCAACTGTTGAGTGATTTGTCAGTTATTTTAGCTTTACCCTCCTTGCTCTTAAAACTTGAAGTTCCCAACATGATCCTTCATCTCATTTTGTATCCTTGAAACTGTGTCTTTGTATACTTTTCCCCCAACTTTAATAAATAAAAGATGTTTTTCAGCCTCTTTAATCCATCAAACTGTTCACATACAAATGAGGCAACATCCTATATTTTCTCAAGGTGTTTTAAGTCTTTGTATTTACACAATGATTTACTTTCTGTCCAAAACTACTCAAATCTCATCTGAAACTGTTTTCTTCATATACATTATTCAAATAGTTTTTACTCAATCAGCTTTTTTAATGCCATTCAGGCATTAAAATGTTTATTTATGTTAAAGGCAATATCTTACATCCTTTTTTTCCTTACACAAAAAGTACATTTCAGCTCCATGTGAAAAAGACCTTAAAAGCCTTTACAAATTAATATGCCATAAAATAAAAGCCTATGTGCCATGGGTAGCAGCATTAAAATTGCATGCATATATCGAAAAGTGATATTAATAAATATCTCCTCTAATAGGATACTGTTTTATATTCTTGATAACTGCCTACCTTTCCTACCTCACTTCTGGCTCTGACTACTTGTAACAAAAAGAGCCCTGTTCTGTGCCAGTGTTAATTCATGTTCTTCCTTGTCAGGGACCACAATAACCCATCATAACCAACCTTATCAGCAAGCTTGATAACCAAAATATTTTGTGTTAATTAATTCCATTGTTATATTTCTTCTTTTCCCACTTTTTAGGATTCTGTATCTCATTTCGTAGCCATACCAATATCAAATCATTAGCTCATAAATCAACAAACATTCATTTAATACTTTATTCCAAGCAATGTGCTCAGTGCTGTGGGTATAAATTTAAAAAAGCAAACAAACAAACAACAAACAGTTGTTGCCCTCAAGGAGTTTATCTTCTAATGGGAGAGACAAGATATACATAAATTGGTACATAAAAGATACAGAATAGATATAAGGCAGCCTTAGAGGGCATAAAGGCAGGTAATTTTTTTATATATGGATGCTTAATCAATAATTTTCATTTCAAATTCACCTTTGAAATGATTGCTATTTTAAAGAGAAAGAAAACTGTGCATTTGCCAAGAATGGTAAACCACTTTCTTTTCATGCTTCAAGCATCTAATCTTTTTTTAAAAATTGTTTTCAAAACTAAGGATACTAATTCAGTTGAACAATTTAGGTAATTTGGAATTTAATTTTTACAGTATAGAAACCCAGTAAATGACATTAATGAAACCTTCTGTGCCTCAGTTTACTTAATCTCTAAAAGGGCAGTAAGGGAACTGTGGTCACTATATTTGTTCTTAAGTTCCTTACACCTAGCTCTAAAAGGCTCTGATTCTTAGAAGTTGAGGGTTAGACTCTAAATAAAGATTTAACATCTATGAAGCCTGGCATGTATTATTGATTACATTAATTAAAAAAAAAACTTGTTGAATTGAGTTAGATCAAAGGAACTAACAGGAGAATAGAATGTTTCAGAATGTTTGATAATTTTCATTTTATCCTTGGTGAATTACGTAGTATGGTTCTTTTCAATGGATCCCTTTCCCCCTACTAAATATTAGCTATACAGCAGTAAAACATCATACTTTTTGACATAAAAATATTTCCTAAAGTTCAATGTATAAATTAATTTCCCTTTGGGGAATTTCGTAACATAATTTCCCTTCTATAGTGCATACCTCATTCATATGTTCTACATTGCTGCTGGCCTATGTTATGAATCAGCTGTTTCACAGATTATGAACTACTCTAATAAATGTCACTGTGTTTTCGGATTTATTTCTCTTAGGCTTCCAAGCGGTGACTTCATCAAGTAATTTAATCCTAACCTTGCCACTTTGATTAGCTTTGATTTTCATTATGAGTGGATGACTTTCTAACCTTTTCAGAAACTCCCCCAGAGGAATTTTAAGAAGCTCCAAGAGTGCTAGTAGCTCAGGAAGCATTTCCCTTTTGAGTCAATAAACATTTATTAAGCACCTATTGTGTTCCAGGCACTGTGCTAAGTGCTAGAGCTATAAAAAGAGGCCGAAAACAGTCCCTGCCCTCAAGAAATTCACAATCTAATGGGAAGGACAACAGCCAAACAATTATGAACAAACTATATACAGGACAAATAGGAAGCGCTTAAGAGAGGGAAGAAACTAGAATTTAGAGGAGTTGGGAAAGGTGGGACGTTATGACGTTAGACTAGACTTTCGTGGCTTTCTGAAGATTCCATGTAGCGATGTCACAGTGGAGTACTTTGCCCCAGGAGGTAGTGGAGGTCTTTTGAACCAGAGCTAAGTAAACATTTGTCAGTTAAATTGTACCAGGTGACCACTTGTAGGCAACGTTGTAGAGGGGGATGCCTGTTCTGGTTGGCCTAAGTGACCTCTGAGGGCCCAAGCTCAACAGGCTTTCAGGATGGCTTCAGTGATGGACTGTTTACATTTTGACAAAGGCCATCCTAGCTAAGTTTAGAGAGTCTTGTCCTGAGAAGGTCGTTTAAATGGCCACAGATTCTCATGGAAACCATTTTCTCATTGCAGTCTTCATTAGTAGAATTATGCATTTCTAAAAGACCACAGATCTTTTGAAGTGTTTCCCTAGAAGGACCAATGGATAGAAATTATAAGGGGCAGATTTCAGATAGACATAGCCAACACATATGAAGCACCCATTATGAAAACTAGGACAGGGCATTTGTGTACTGTAGAAAGAAGTTCTCAACCTTTTTTTTTTTTCATCATGGATCCCTTGCCTGGTGCCTTTCTCAGAGTAATGTTTCTCAATGCATAAAATCAAATACAAAGGAAACAACTTATACTTGAATACAGTCATCAAAATATGTATATATGTATATGTGCACATATATGTATGTATGTATGTAAGTGCATATGTATATATACCCATACACATACGCATGTACATATAAATACATACACCTACACACACGTACATATACACATACATACATAATACACACATACATACTTACTTCACAGACTCCAGGTTGAAAATTTCTGCTTTAGGCAGGGTTTGATAATTGTGTTCCCCTGAATTTAAAATGAGACTCGCTTTCATTCCTGCCCATTTTGCCTTGGACAGCAATTATTAGCTGACTTGTTAATAAAAAAGATAGCATGGTATAGGTAGAGTATAAAAAGCCCATGTCCAAGTGCAAAAGATCTGAGTAAAAGTCTTCCCTTTGACATGAAAAGTCCATATCACTGAACATCTCGGTGTTCTAGATAACTCCCTAAAATAGAAATTTCAGGGCAGGTACTGACCTGTATTGGTAGAGGGAGTTTCCTTAACTGTGAATTCTGTTTGCCAACAACATCCTAGGTCCAGTTCCTATCCCTGTTGTGGGGATACAAAGAAGGATACGCTATCTGTCCCTACAAGGGGCCTGCAATCTAAATGGGCAGATAGAGGACAGTTAAATAGCAGTTGAAAGGTTAAAAGATTTTACTACGTTAATATGAGATGCCAACCCCAATTAATTTACACTGAAAAATAACATGCATTCTAGACTGTACACAGGTTTAAACAACTTAGATTTTGTGAGAAAATAGAACCTATTACAATATCTGACAATTCAAGACAATAATGGAAAGTGTCACAAGACAGTACCTGATTGTCGACAAATGAAATAAAATGAACTCAAAGTTCAAAAAAAAGACACCTTACTTCTATCATAGATGGTTAAGAAATACTTTATGAAGTGCAATTTCATCTCCATCTTGAAGTATAGGTAGGATTCAGGTAAAAAGGAGAGAAGAGATCATTCAAATTAGAAAAGTAGTTTTCCTGTAGTAGAAATCTAATTAACTAGCAATTTGGGTGCCTAGGACAAGCTTCAGATAACACGCTTATGTCAAGCAGCATAAAATAAACCCTCAAATCTTAACTTGCTGAGAAAAATTCAATTGACGAGGGTTGGAAGTGGAGAGAGACCTGGGGACCCTATTGGGGGAGAGACCATGTGGGACATTCACCCTGGGATACTACAAAGTAGAATTAGGTGAGAAGGAAGTGTGGGGTTTGGAGCAGAGAAGACAAGGCTAGGGGGAGCTCCCTGGGGATATAGTTAGCAGGTAAAGGAAATATACTTCCTAGTAGCTGCCTGTTTTAACCAATTATTGCTAAATTCATTGGTTTCTCCCTCCTGAAGTAGTATCAATGTAGTTAGATCTCTTTAAATTTCCATGCCCTGGGGCAATTCTAGTTGGCTCTCCCCAGTTTGATATGACTCTTAGCTAGAACACTGAAAGGAGTAGGAAATAAAGTGGGGAAAGGTGGATTGAGGCTCTATTGTGGGTGCCCTTAATTTCAAGGTTAAGACATTAGAGAATTTTAGAGCTGGAAGTACTTCAGTTTGGACTTTATTCCGTAGGCCTCAGGGAGGTATTTAAAAGGTTTTCAAGCAGGTTAGTAATATGAGAAAAGTGCTATTTTAGGAAGATCAACATAAAAAATAACTGACTAAGGGAGCGATCTAACAATAGTATTCTTTCTCTTCTTGGCTCTAAAGTTGTTTAAGTGGATTCTGTGGACCCACTGATTCTTTGGAGGAACTCCTGTTTGCTTTGGACTAGATCTTCTCTAAGCTCTCTCCCAGTTACTGTCCTCCATAATTTTTAACATCTTCTTTTCCCCCTCACTTCCATTGTCTGGGTATTGATCAATTTGATGATTTTGTGGAAAGAGTTTTAGCTCTGAAAATCAGAGGACCTCAGTTCTGCCTCCGCCTCCTCTGCCTCTTACTCTATGTGCTATCTTGGGCAAGCCACGTAGATCCTCCACACCTCAGTTTTTGCCTCTGAAAATTAGATGGTGGGACTAAATGTTCTCTGGTTTCCCTTATAGCTCTAAACTTCTGCTTGTAATGCATCAATGAGCATTTAATACCAACAATGTACCCAGTACAGTACTCAGAATTGTGGAGGGGACACAAAAGAGGTCCAGGAAGTTTCTGAAAATTATTACAATCCATTTCTGAAAACTATTTCAGAAAGATAAATTACAAAACAAAACAAGCAGATTCCTTTCTTTAGTTTATGCCATTTATAAATTGGCTCTTGTGGCTAATAAGCTTGCAGTTACTCATTCTACCACTAGATGGCAAAACTACATCTGTTAAGGTGAAATGATTCAGTGACACTCCTGTTTTCTTAATTCTGTTGTAAATTGGCAAATGGCTAGTTACTTGGCCAAGTACTGTACAGGTCTTTAATAGACACTTGTAGGCACTAATCTGCTTATTGATTTAACAGAGAGACCAGTGATTATTGAAATAGTCAAGGAAGCCTTCGTGGAGAAAAGGGTGGTACCTTGAAGGAAGGATTTAGATTCAATTTGAGTCGCAAACATCTATTAAGCACCTACTATATATGTAAGACATTATTCCAGACCCTTGAGATAGAAAAAGAGAAAAACATTAACAGTTTCTGCACTCAAGAATTTACATTTTACTGGGGGGTATGGATAAAACATGTATACAAATAAGTGCAGTACATCAATCAATAAGCACTTATTAAGCACCTATGATGTGCCAAGCCAGGGTACAGATACCAAAAAAAAAAAAAAAGAAACAAGCTGAACTCTCATGGAGCTTACATTTTAACTAAATCCCATACAAAGCAATTTCAGTGGAGAGAGGAGAGCACCACAAAGTATCAGGAAAGGCCTTAGGTAATGGCACTTGACCTTACCCTTGAGGGAAGCTAGGAATTCCAAGTGGCCAAGGTGAAGGGAGAATGCACTCTATGCAAGGGAAACATCCTATCCATTGTGATTCAGTGTAGTTCAACAAGTATTTACTAAGCATCTACCCTGTATTAGGTAGTAGAGATACAAGATAAAGTGAAAGAGTTCCTACTCTCATGTAGTTTATAGTTTACTGGACAAAACAACATGGATGAATGAATGAATGAATGAATGAATGAATGAATGAATGAATGAAAACATTTGCTGAGTATGCACTATGTTCCAGGAACTAGGCAGTGGGGAAACAAATAGAAAATTGAGTCAGTCTCTGCTGTTAAGGAGCTCCTATTCTCATTGGAATAGACAACACATATAGGAGACTTAATTGAAGAGGGGCTAGAATGACCTGATGATCTTAAAGAAAAAATTGAAAGGCCAATAGCAAGGCCCAGGAGTCTTTATTGTACATCAGTAGGTCAAATGGTAATGCATGGATGCTAGCAGACACAGCAGTTGAGCAGATGATAAGGTATACACCAAAGGGTATAGATCACATGCCAAGCCTAGTGGCCATCTCTCTCTCTTCTTTTTTTAATTTACTAATTAATTTTTAGTTTTTAACTTCACTTTTATAAGATTTTGAGTTCTAAATTTCTCCCCTTTTCCAATCCTCCCTTCCCAAGATGGCATGCAATCTGATATAGCTGTACATGTATGATCATATTAAACATATTTCCACATTAGTCATGCTGTGAAAGAATCAGAAGAAAAGGGGAAAGTCATGAGAAAGAAAAAAACAAAAGAAAACAACAAAAAGAGAGTAAATAGTATGCTTCAATATCCATTCAGACTCCATAGTTCTTTCTCTGGATGTGGATAGCATTTTCCATCATGAGTCTTTTGGAATTGTCTTAGATCACTGTATTGCTCAAAAGAGCTAACTCTATCAAAGTCAGTCATCACACAATGTTTCTGTTGCTGTGTACAATGTTTTATTGGTTCTACTCACTTCACTCAGTGTCAGTTCATGCAAGTTCTCCAGGTTTTTCTGATGTCTGCCTGCTTACCATTTCTTATGGAACAATAGTATTCCATCACATTCATATACCACAACTTGTTCAGTCATTCCCCAATTGATAGGCATCCTCTCAATTTCTAATACTTGGCCACCACAAAAAGAGCTGCCATAAATATTTTTATACATATGGGTCCTTTTCCTGCTTTTATGATCTCTTTGGGATATAGACCTGGAAGTGGTATTATGGGATCAAAGGGTATGCATGGTTTTATAGCCCTTTGGGAATAGTTCCAAATTGTTCTCCAGAATGGTTGGATTAGTTCATAACTCCACCAACGATGCATTAGTGTTCTAATTTCCCCACATCTTTTCCAACATTTATCATTTTCCTGTTTTGTCATGTTATCCAATCTGATAGGTGTGATGTGGTGCCTCATAGTTGATTTAATTTGCATTTCCCAATAGTGATTTAGAGAATTTTTTTCATATGACTATAGATAGCTTTAATTGCTTTACCTGAAAACTGCCTATTCATATCCTTCGACCATTTATCAATTGGTGAATATTTGTATTCTTATAGATTTGACTCAGTTTTCTACATATTTTAGAAATGAGGTAGCTGTCCCTCTTGCAGGAAAGATTGTAATTGACAATTTCATGTTCATCCAAGAGGTGTGAACAGCCATGTTTGCCCAAGAAGGGATGGGGACAGGCTGGAGTAAGCCCAATGGTCAGAGTGGATTGAGTTTTCTGAGTTCTAACTCAGTAGTAGAAATAGAATGTTGCCATTCATCCAGCAAAGGGAAAGGAGAGGGGAACATTGGCAAGCAATATGGAAAGAAGGGCTCCCAGCACTACCTACTTCCTCTAGCATACAAAGCCTATCTAAGGCTGTGGGTGAGCATCTTGTGGTATCCATTCCATAGACCTGAAAGGCAACTGAACTCATTAGGTGTATGAGAGTTCACTGCTAGCTATCCATAGACCTTCACCATACTATTCCATATGTTGGGAAATGTGTACATATTGTTTCCCCCAATAATGTATAAGTTCATTGAAGTCAATGACTGTTTAGTTTGGACTTTCTAGCTCTACCTCCAAGACCAGGGACTGGCAAATAGTGGGTACTCAATACATGTTTGGTGACTGATTGATCATATTATATGGGCAAAAAACACATTTAATTATATGGGTAAAAATGTTTTTACTTTTCCCAGTAAAAATAGATCTTATATCCAGAAATATCTGTTGTTAAAAGCATATTGACCAGATATGGATTTATGGAAAGTGCTTTTTAAATTGTAAAGTGCAAGTATGTGGGCAGATGCGAAGACCAACATGGACATTGTTCTCTTTTAAAAGGCACATCTACTAATTCTACTAATTAACTTCTACTGAAGACATTTTCTAGCAGCTGTTTTTTCATAAAATGTTCTATTTCCATCCTTAGCTGTGTTGCCAAGGTAAGTTACAACCTTTTTTGTTGTAGTGTTTCTCCTTTTTAAAGATGAATATGTGCTCGACAAGCCGGAAGGCATTCCCAATCTGAAATCGCACTGACAGCATTCTTGCCTAATCAGCATACTAACCAAGCTCTTCTAATTCAATCAGTAATGCTTCAAAGACTTCTACTTCAGTTTACATTCAACTGTGGGTCTATAGCACACAGTATATTCTACTAGGTGTTGTGGAGTTAACAAAAAAGTATAACAAAGGATCATTAAGATTATAGATTTAAGGGTGGAAAGGACTCTAGGTATCATCTAGTCTGACCCAGCTGTTTTAGAGGTCCACACAGATGGCACAATCTTCCCGAGGTACATAGACTACAAATGGAAGAGCCGACATTTAAACTGAGGCCCTCTGATTCCAAATCTATTTTTTTTAATTTTATACTTATTTTTAACATTCTTTTTTATTTTAAATTTTGAGTTTCAGATTCTCTCTTTCCCTCCCACACCTCCCCCATTCACTGAGAAGACAAACAATATATGTTATCAGTTATAACATGTGAAATCATGTAAAACATATTTCCATATCAGCCATATCACAAAAAAAGACAAAATGTAGTTTGTCTAAGTATCTTTTTTTAGTGAAGTCTATTTTTGCTTTTGCTTTGTCTGAGACCATGATGGCCACTCCCACCCTCTTCATTTTATCCGAAGCATAATGAACTCTATTACAGCCCTTCATTTCAGCTCTGTGTGTCTTTCTGCCCAAAATGTGTCCCCTGTACACAACATATTGCTGGATTTCTAATCCATTCTGCAATTTGATTCTGTTCTGTGAGTGAGCTCATCCCATTCACATCCACAGTTATGATCATTAAGTGTACATTTCTCTCTATTCCATTTCCTACTGCCTGTCTTTCTCTTGCTTTTTTTATCCTGTCCCTCCTCAAAAGTCTGTCTTGCTTCTGACCACTGCCTACCTCAAGCTGTCCTTACCTTTATTATCCCTTTATTTCCTCTATATCTTTTATCCCCTTCCCCTCCTATGTCCCTGTTGGGTAAGATAGATCTTTGTGCCCAACTGTGTGTATACATTCTTTCCTTTTTGAACCAATTCTGATGAGAATGAGGGTCAAGCATTGCCTGTCTTCCGCCCCCCATTTCCCCTCCATCATAAAAACTCTTTCTTGCATGCCTCCTTTATGAGAGAAAATTTTCCTCATTTTACCCCTTCCTACCTTCTTCTCTCAGTGCATCCCTCCTTCTCACCAGTACATTCTTCTTTTGAAGATCACCCCAATTTAATTGACTTACACTCATGTCTTCTGTGTATGCAGACAACTTCTAACTACGCTAATAATGATCATGTTCTTAGGAGTTACATATATCATCTTCACATATAGGAATGTAAACATTTTGATTTTATTGAGTCACTTATGATTACGCTTTCATGTTTACCTTTTTGTGCTTCTCTTGAATCTGATGTTTGAATGTCGAATTTTTTCATTCAGCCTCTAGTCTTTTCATCAGGAATGCCTGGAAGTCTTCTATTAAATTTATATAATGTTTACATAAAACATATATATATATAGATATATAGATATAGATATAGATATAGATAGATAGATAGATATGTATTTCCTAGAAAGGTTATGCTCACTTTTGTTAGGTAGGTTATTCTTGGTTGTGATTCTATCTTTGTGGCCTTCCAGAATATTGTATTCTAAGCCCTCCATTCCTTTTATGTGGAAGCTGCTAAATCTCATGTCATCTTAACTGTGTCTCTGTAGTAGTTGAATTGTTTCATTCTGCTACTTGAAATATTTTCTCCTTGACCTAGGAGCTCTGAAATTTAACTTTAATATTTCTTGGACTTTCATTTTGGGATCCCTTGCAGGAGGTGATCAATGCATTCTTTCAATTTCTTTTCTATTCAGTTTCTCTCTGGATCTAACATTTTGGGGCAGTTTTCCTTTATAATTTCTTGAAATATGATGCCTAGGTTCTTTCTTTGCCCATGGCTTTTAGGTAGTCTAATAATACTTAAATTATCTCTCCTTGATCTATTTTTCAGGTCAGTTGTTTTTCCAATGAGATATTTCACATTTTATTCTATTTTTTTTTCATTCTTTTGATTTTGTTTGATTGTTTCTTGATGTCTCATAGGTCATTAGTTCCCACTTGCCCAATTCTAATTTTTAAGGAATTCTTTTCTTCAGTAAATTTTTGTGCCTTTTTTTTTTCTTACTATTAAGCCAATTCTGTTTTTTAAGGTGATGTTTTCTTTGATACTTTTTGTGCTTATCTTACCAAGCCATTAATTCTCTTTTCACAATTTTCTTGCACCACTCTCATTTCTTTTCCCTGCAGACATCCTAAATTGTCTTAAGCTGGGAGAAAATGTCTCCCTCTGACCTTTTTTGGTTCTGCCACTCTGAAGGGTTCGGCTGGCTCCTCACCTGTACTCTACCATCTTGGCTCCTCTCAAATCTATTTCTTATTTCACTAAATCATGCTGCCTCCAGGAATTTAAAATCTGGTTTAACAGACCAAATGTTCAACCTCTAGAAGATGAATGATAGTACATGGGAAAGTTACAGGAGGTACCCCAGTGATATGTGGTCAACTCCCCAGTAAGTTCTGTAGGAATCCTCTGGACTTGCGGTTGGTCATTGCGTTCTGAGTTCCTAAGTCTTTCCAAAGTGTTTGTCTTTAAAATGTTGTTATTATATAAATTGTTCTCCTGGTTCTGCTCACTTCACTCTGTATCAGTTCATCTAAGTCTTCCCAGGTGTCTATGAAATTATCTTTCAAGTCATTTCTAACAACTCAGTATTATTCACTTACATTCACATACCATAGTTTGGTCAGTCACCATATGCACTTCTCAAGGCCCTCCTCTGCAGTGCTACCACCTAGTCTCTAGTCTGAACCCTTACAGCTTTAGTCTGTTCTTCCCAACATCCCACAGTCTTATCCATCCAAATGTTTGTCCCCATTTTCTAAGTAGTGCAGACTTTTCCTAATGAAAGATAAATAGTATGCTTTAGGGGAGAAAGCATTACAGTTGTAATCAGGAAACCTAGATTTGAACCCCCTTTCAACACTTGCAAACTGTAAGAACATGGGGAATTCACTCAACCTTTTTGCTTCTCCATTTTCTCTTCTGTAAAATGATGAGGTTGGACTGAATTTTTAAGGCCACTCATCTCTAAGTGTTCTGATCTCATGACATTTTCTTCCTGTTCCTGCTTTTGTTTTTTAAAGAGTCTGATGTTCTATAAAATCCAGGCTTTTAAAAAAACTTCACAAGACCTTCCCCCTTGTTGCCCCACCCCCTGTAACCTCTCAGGCAGTCACTAGCCCTGTTTGTGGGTGAAACTAGCCATGCAATCCTTAGAAGACACAAGGAGCTCAACTTTTAAGACAACTACAATTTTCCATGTGGAAACCCACTCTGCATCTCAGAACATTTAGCCCTGACAACAGGAGAGCTTTGAAGGAGGGAAAAGGACCCCTGAAAGGACATGTTTGGCTTACAAGGCTTAGGGAATCTGCTGATTTATCTCAGGAATGTCCTTCTTGGTTGGATGCATCAGGAAAGCTCAGGTAGCTGTACACATGCTCTATTCTAAGCTGCCTGTGGCCCACTTACACCAGCCTCATATTGTCCGTGTGAGGAGGGGAGGCAGGAGGAAGGTTGCCCTACTGTAAAAGTGCTGATTAAGTAAAGCATAGGTATGAGACTTTTTTCAGGTTCAAGGGCAAGCCCCTTCCTAAATGGATGATAAATTAAGAGTAGATCACTTTTCCACCTTATATCTCTGTGTCTAATTTAGACATCGACTATAAATGACTGTAGATCTCTTTTTGAATGCCAGCATGGTATAGTGGTTAGAGAGGTGACCTCAAAATCAAGAAGACCTAGGTTCAAATCTCACCTCTGACATCTCCTGGATATGTGACCCTGAAGGTATGACTTAACTACTCAGTAGCCTAGGCAGCTCTTTCAGACTATAAGTTGTAGAAAAGGTGCCAATCTTCCAGAAGACCTGGAATCAGGAGGACTTGAGTTCAAATCCTACCTCAGACACTAACTAGCTGTGTGATCCTAGCTAGTACTTAATCTTGATTGCTTCTCCCCTCTCAAATAAAAAAGAAAAAAAAAGTAAAGAAGAGGTGCCAATCTGAACTGGTAGAAGGAATTCCTTACCAGGAGCTTACTCAATGAATTCATGATCCAATCAAAAGAAAGGATTTAACAAAAAACAGCAGCAACAACAAAAACAAAAACAACAAAAAACCGAAACAAACAAAACCCAACAACTTCACTAAGGGTCAAAGTAGAGCCTCAAACAGTCATTGTTTTCCAGAAAAATGAAGCCAAAAGAGAGGGATAAAAAGTAGAATTTTATGGAAACTTATTGAATAACCACTAGAGAGACAAAGGAAATAACATAGGATGAGCCCCAGGCCTCCAAAGACTTCAATGTATTCTTTTTGGCAGAGACGTTTAGAGCTGCATTTCCCCTTTAGCTGGTAACAAGCAACCTATGCTCTCTGTTTCCTATTGGATATCAAATTGTAGGCTACGGTGCTTATATCTTGTAGTAATGACAGCATGTATATACATATATAGGTGTGTAAATTTTACATATAAATAGATAGGAATTGTTTTTTATATCATTATATTAATACTTAATATTATTTTCCATGTTAAACACATATTAGAGTTTTGAGTTTTACACATTTTATTTCAGTTAAGAATCATAATACCTTATGATACAAACGTTTCTGCCACTATACCTATTTTATAAATAAGAAAAATGAAACACATCTGTAACAGAGAGGTTGGCCTTGGTAACATACCCAGTAAGAATCAGAAGCAGTGTTCAAACCCAGGACTTCCTAACTCCAAGCATAACGTTCTATCTGCTATACCAGGATGCTGGCGATCGTCTATAAACATAGAAACAAACTCATTCCCCCTCTTTCCATGGACAGGCAGAAAGACCTAAAAGTCAAACCCTGTAACCTCAGTATCTCGTTTCAGTAGACCACCATAATTCTCTGAAATCTAAGGATTTGATACTATGGTTGCATGTGTGTTATGCAGAGCAGATGTCATAATCTCTTGTTCGTGCTTTTGTTGTGATGGATATGACAGTTAACTTCTCAGAGGTTCGGTTTGTTCATCTGTACAATGACAAGGAGGGCAGTCAGGTGGTGATGTGGATACAATGCCAGCCCTGGATTCAGGAGATCCTGAGTTCAAGTGTGACCTCAGACACTCGGTGGGTATGTGATCCTGGGCAAGTCACTTAACCCTGTTTGCCTCAACTTCTTCATCTATAAAATGAACTGGAGGAGGAAATAGAAAACTACTCCAGTGTCATTGCTAAGAAAACCTCCAATAGGCTCACAAAAAGCAGGATGTGACTGAAAACAACTGCACAACAACAAAATAATAATACCTATTGTCCTTATTTCATAGGATTATTGTGAGCTTCTAATGAACCCAAATTTTAAAGTTCTCTATAAGTGTTAGTTGATGTTTTGTGATAGTCTTGTGATCAATTTCAAATATATGGTGGTGGACGATGGTACACTGAAGGACGTTCTCCCAGAAGAGTTGTGGAATGGGTTTGCAGAAGCTCCCCAACCTCCAGAGAAGAACCATCACTGTAAGGTTAATGCTTGCCCCTCCACCCCTATATTGTCTGGGAATCCCAGGGTAAAATGGGAAAGGGGCATTAGTTTCAGCTAAGGGAAGCATCGAAGGATGGTCTGTTAAATGGCTGGTGCCATTAATCACTTATTAAATATGAGATCCTGTTTTCTCTTTAGTATCTTTCATTAGATAGGACAGCCAACCTGAAAGAAAACCTTTTTTAAACACCTTTGTTTGAAAATCAGCTGCATTTATTAGAAGTTAGCACAGTGGCCCAGTACCAGGTACAGTGATTGAAACATAGTAGGTGCTTAATGAATGATTATTTAAGCCTTGACTTAATCCTTACAGAATGGCAATTGCCTGCTAATGTAGCCATAAATTTTAGCACTTTAAAAACAAAAGTCAAAAGTTACTATTTTAAGGTCTCTCTCTACCCTATGGTATTTTCCAAAGCTGCCATTCTCCTGTGATTAACACAGTCTTCCTGCAACTGGTGAAGCTGCCAGGCAAAGCTGTTGTCTGCTTCCCACAGAGGAGTCTCTTGCTCTGAATTCACCATCCTTAGAATCACTGACCTTTTTACTTGGCAACCCTTCCCCTTAAGGGGTCTGCTTTCAAGAGAGTCACGGTCACTTCTAAGACTGCTTGTTAGGGGTGAATATGAGGGCAAAGTAGTCTAATGAAGTGGAATTTTCTCTCAAGCTGCTCTGCTAATGTGAAGTACCAGAGGCATGTGTGACTGACAACATGGCAGGGGCAGGGTGGTAGTATCTGGATGGGGCTGTGTAAATAACAGTGTGGGGCTTTTCTTTCCCAAAGGATAAACTTATTCCCTCAAAGAGAATAATATCCTGGACCAGGGACCTATATCTCGTATAGTTACTATCACAGCTACAGTTTTCTAGATGTATGGGCCGGGGGGAGATGCAGTAGCAATAGCAGCAACATATGAGCTGTTCTATTCCACCATTTCTGGAGTTTCCTATCAGGACAATTCCCAACTTATCACTTTCACTGGCACTATCTTTCTCTTGTGCCAACCAAATTCTCTCAAGCTCTTAGGGAATGATCATCACCATCTTCATCATTATTATTACTGGTATTACTAATTACTTCATCATCATTACTACTACTATTACTAATTACTACTATAATTACTATATTTAATAATAATAATAACAATAATAACTCATTCATATGGTTTTTTACAATTTACAAAGCAGTATAGTAAGTAGTTGGGAATGAGCTAGCCTGTGAAAGAAACTGTGTGCCTCCAAATGAGGAAAAAAACAAATTAGCAGCTTCTAAATGTTAAAATTATCATTGAATTAACTAGGAGATCAGGCTTCTAACTTGCAAGTTCTAAAAAAGAATTCTGAAAGCTCCAGTTTGTTGCTTTACATGGATAAGACATTCAAAATTTCATGGGAAAAAATCTTCATTCATACTTTGAAGTAAGAAAACCAGATGCTTTTGTGCCAAACAATGGAAAAGAACTGCAGGTATTGTGAAATGCTGTACCTTCTGGGAATCTCATCAGAATGTGAAGTTACCTTACCTACGGGAAACACAGCTGGCCCAAATAGTAAGCTTATGCTAGGGACGTATCTCCCTCTCAGGTGAATGGTTTGACTGAAATTTAGCTTAATGGGAAAAATTGCCCAACCCTTAGAGGATTATAGTTAGAGCTGAGGAGTCCTTTAGAGGTCATCTAGTCTAAGCTCTTCATTTTGCAGAAGTGGAAAAAGAGGCCCAGATAATTTAAATGATTTTTCTCAAGGTTACAAAAGTTGTAATTGGAAGAGGTGGGATTTGATTTTAATATCAGCACACTTTTCAGCGCATAATTGAGTTGTCATTCCTACCTTCTTTTCCCTCTTTTTTTTTGCGAGGGGGGCTGGGCAATGGAGTTAAGTGACTTGCCCAGGGTCACACAGCTAGTAAGTGTTATATGTCTGAGGCTGAGTTTGAACTCAGGTCCTCCTGAATCCAGGGTCGGTGCTCTATCCACTGCACCACCTAGCTGCCCCACCTCTTTTTTTTTTCTCTCACCCTAAACCCCTTACTCTTAACTTCCTTGGAAATGTCTCTTCTTAGTTGCAAAGCTTGGGCACCCCTACTCCATGGAATCCACCTGTCTCCCTTCCTTGCCTCCTTTTCTAATTCACATGTATCTGTGAAGTTCCAGCCTAAAGGTCATCTTTTTCTAAGCAAGAAGTGGAATCCAAGCTGAGGATGGGGAAAATTTTTTGAGGGAATGGAAATCTAAGAATCTCTTCCCATACCTAATGAAGCTCTCCAGTCTCAAAGATGATGGATCAAGGAGGGGAAATGTGAACAGACTGTTTCTCTCAGCTCTTAGGCTGCATAATTTTCCATATTTTAACTTTGAACTGAGGGTGTCACCCAAAACTCTGTCCTGCATCCTCTTTTCTTTATCACTAGACGACCTCATCAACTCTTATAGGTCTAATTATCATCTTTATGAAATTAGACCAGTTAATAACCCTACAATGGCCTGTAAGTATTCAAGTGAAAGGAAGAGTTGATCAAAGCAACAAACTTCATTCTTGTCTTTTCTAATAAATTGCCACAGCTATCCCAGCCTTTAGCAACCGCCACCCTGATCAGCCAATAGATATCAACACCAACACAAGACCATCCACCAGCAAAAACATTACAGCTCACTAAAGGCTCAGGTCAACAGCTTTTAGCAATAAAATATTTTTAATTAGAGTATGTACTTTTTTTTTTAGACGTTATACTATTGCACACTCAGACTACAGTATAGTGTAAACACAACTTTTACATGCACTGGGAAACCAAAAAATTCAGGCGACTGGCTTTGTTGCAATATTCATTTGACTGCAGTAGACTGGAACTGAACTTGAAACGTCTCTGAGGTATGCCTATATTTGATGATACTTTGCTCCTCCCTCCATCTCTTATCTTTAAGACATTGTGACAACCATGCAAACAATTGTTTTGAGCTTATAAGTGGGAGATATCTGCCTCCATTGCCCAGTAGTACCAGTTACAAAGGTGTCTAGCACAGTCTCTTCTAGTAAAAACTGGCCATGTCTACTGCTCAGAAAACCAGCAAGGTTCAGTCAGTGTCTGTGACAGTGAGAGAATGATTATAACCTGATTTCATATAAGCCAGATTTGGAGGAAAGGTATGACTCATATTTAGACTACTACTGAACTTAACAATGAGTGATCTCCTCAAGAATATTTTCCCCCCTCTTTGGCATGAAATGTCTGACTTATGTCTTTAATTTCCTTTGGAAGTATCACTTTTAAAGTTAAAACTCAACAAATGAATTATTATGTGATGTTTTTCTATCTACTATTGAAAAGCTGATTTCTCAAAACAGTGTGTTCAGATACCTAAAGAGGCAATCTGATATAAGGGAGAGCATTCAGGATTTGGACTAAAGAGATGTATTTGATGAATGATTATAAGCAGGTCACTTAATCTTCCCTGAGCCTCAGTTTCACCATCTGCAAAATGGGCCTGATGTCTGTAGTACCCATCTTACACTGTGGTTGCAAGGTCAAATGAGACAACATACATAAGAAGCTTTGGAAATCATAAAGCTCTATATCACTGTCAGTGATTCTAATTTTATCATTGATTTAGAACTACTGGTTTGGACATTATAGCTCTGAGAAGAACATCATGGCTTTGAAAGGAAAGGTGACTAGAAATTTAGAAGTCCTGAATTTTTATTCCTAACTGGACTGGGGCAAATCACTAACCTTCTTTGCTTTAGTTCCCCTAATGTTAACATGTTTGAGATAATTGTAACTATTGTCCAGTGGTGATAAAGGAAATCATTGATGTTGGGACTCTGGCTATGTCACTGTGAAATTATCTGCAAAATGGTCAGGTTGAGAGATCCCATGGTATGTATCTTTCTTGATTCTTTCTTCCTTTTCTGCTGCCATCTGAGGACTGATTAAAGAACATCTAAAGTGTGCTTAAAGATTGATTGGAAAAGGTATTCCAAGATATTAGAATAATGGTAGTGACATCCCCATTATCCTATAGACATCAGTTTGTGCTGGCTATGGCTTTTTCCAAGGAGCCAGATTTTCTGATCGGTGTCCTATTTAGAAGTGAGTAGACCTTGAAAGTCTTATGTGATTGTGTCAGCTAGCTGGGTAGTACAATAACCTGGTGAATAAGTTGCAGTATCCTATTAGATTCATGTGTTTTATAGGACATGAACTCATGAACCTTTAGCTCTTTACCAATGTTCAAGAGAGATGGATTCCTGATATATTTCCCTCTTATTAAAGCTGTAAACCTTGCTCTCTGCACAAATTTAGAGATGATAGCACCTTGGGGATTGACCTTCCTTGACCACCAAGGGGATCAAAGAGCTGAGAGTAATAATTTTAATTTATGCACTGGGGCTTAGGGTTATACCTCAACTCTTCAGGGATGTCTGACTTTATCAAATGTGGCACAGTCCCCACCAGTGCATGTTATTTCTCTATGAATGAAGGAAAGAGATTTGAAGGGGAAAATAATTGATGGGGGAAAAAACAACTTTATCACACAGTCTGATCTGATAATGAGCCCCTTCAAACTTCAGTTAGGCTGGTCCATAAACTGATCATCACCAGCCCATATGGGAAGCCTTTATGACTTGCCAACATATCAGTGAACAAGCAACTGAGGTAGGTAGTATGCTAGGTGCCAGGACATAACAATAAGAAAAAAAAAAACAACTTCCCTTGCCTTCAATAGGCTCACATCTATCAGAAGAAACCTTATGTGCACATATAAATGAATATAAATGTACTTCAAAAAGATAAAAGGCAATTTCAGGAGGTGAGAGAAGGAAGTTCTATCAACTGAGAGGTTAAGGAAAGAGTATATTCATTGAGAACCCAGTTCACTTTCATGCCACACAAAAGATACTAGGATTTTCATTGTTAAGTTAGTTGGCTTTGCAGATTCATTCCCAGAGAGGAGAGTTCCCAAGCATAGACACTGATTCACAGTCCTATTACATGGAAATGATTTGAACCTACAACTGAGAATAAGGAAAGCTTAGAATGGTCATTGTCCATTGGCTTCAGGGTGCTTCTGTCAATTCAGTCAATGATTGGGGAACCTAGAGTGAGGTGACAGGAACTTAGTTTATCTGGAGGAAAGAGAGGCTATGTTGTGAAAATCATGGGGACCCAGACCCAGAGAGGCCTGGTGAGCTCATCTATAGGGTAGATGTCTGTGCAAAACTTTAACAGAGGGGGAGATTGCACCATCAAAGGCCAAGCCAGCCAGGAAGAGTGAGTTAATGGGACTCACTGTAGATGAGCCAGCAAAAATAGAGAATAATAGAGCAAGGCAAGAAAGAAAATGCCCAAGAGAATATAACTGCTGGGGGCCCAGAGAATATTTCAGATAATAACTAGCATTTACATATAGTATTTTAAGGTGAGGGGTAAGGAAATTGCAAAATCTGTAACCTGGAGGGAGATCACTGATAGGGAAAAGGCATTCTTATCCAGAAATCAGACAGGACAGGATGGATTTCCTAGCTCATGATTAAAGATGAGGTATTCCAATACATGACTAAGCTCAGAACCTTAGGAGAGAATTACTTGTTCAGGGGCCCCATACTTCTGCCCCCATATTGAGGGTTAGAGAAATCAGGAAATCTGAGATGGTGGAGCCTGGCCAGCCAAATTCACAGCAATGGCAAGAACTGAGCTAACATCAACACCCAGACTGTTAGGGAGTCAGGCAGAAGAGAAGAAGGAGTGAAAAAGAATGGGTCCAGTACCTCATAATTTATGCTTCAGACAAGAATTAAACCATTACAAACTTTGCAAGATGTAAACCAATTTCCTACTTTGATTTTTGCCCCTAGCATCTATATGTTTCTGGTATGATACTTTTATTTAATCCCATTTAAAAATCCCATGACGGTATATGCCCCATTTGACAAAAAGACTTTAAAGAAAAATCAAGGGGAATAGGAACCATTGCAATCTGCCCCATGCAGAGATTTGGATTTTTAGGGACCCTAGAAGAGGAGGGATAGCGATGCTGATGAGATCAGAGGAGAGTGACCAAATCCAGCTAGGTCCTGTGTGCTCTGTTCTGTCTTCTTCCCTTCAGTCATTCTTTATTGATGACCCCATGCCTTCACTCAACAGTCATCTCTTTGGTCAAAGCAGAAGACAATGACAAATTGGTGAGAAGTAAAATTAGAGAAAGGGCTTTTCCATTCTGCCAGACTCCGTCAAGTCATAATCTAGTTGAGCCTCAATTTCCCCAAGACATTTTTCAGATTTGAAAAGGGCACAGAGAAGACTTTGTCAGTGGATATGCTGTCTTTACAAGATTATTTAGCCAGTGGTAATGAACAGAAATATGTAGTTGTAACTAGCTTCCTGCACTGGAGTTGGACTCTTCCTATCTTAAATAGACAATGGACTGAATCTTTAAGGTCTAACCAGGCCAAGAAGCCTGTTTGCTTGCAAAAGGATCTTTAAGTAGACTTGTGTCAGCCGTTATCATGGAACTGTTATCTACTTATTTACATTTTTGGATGGTGGTGGTTGGAATTATGCAGGTTTTTTGGCAGGGAAAAAATTCATGTTGCTGGAGAGAACAAAATGATACAGATAGGAAGGGTGGAAAAGGAGGGCAGAGGCTGGTGGGCCCTTGTGGTGATCGTGGCCTTCCTTGATTGGAATGTTGAGGTTTGTAAGCTGTGGCCAGAGTTAGGGAGGCTGAGGGAAAAGCTGCCAAGGAGGTCTGAAGCTACAAGGCTTGCAAATGTGTGTGTGCGTGTGTGTGTGTGTGTGTGTGTGTGTGTGTGTGTGTGTGTGTGTGTGGTGGCAAGGAACTGTATATAAACCAAAATATTTGACTTGATCCCCCCCCCTTTTTTTAGCCAAGATTCTTTGCTTTTTAAAGTTAAGCTTTGAAGATTTGTTGTTTTTGTTTTTCTTGGAACATCAATGTTTTATTAATCTTGCTTTGGGGTAGAAAACAGAATATTTAGATTCTTGCTTAATTATAGCATTGAATTTCTCAAATTCCTTTGGTGGCCTTTGCATTGTGGGACTTTCTTTTGGTACTGTCCTCCATCTCCTTTCTTGGATTTGTAGAAAAGCACCAACCCAGGCTGTGAGCGGCAGATGCTTCAGTTCTTTAGCATCTGGGACATATTCTGTATATTTTCAGAGTGATGCTAAATAGGTGGTTGTATATGCAACTCTTTTTGACTTAGCACAGGATGTTGATGCCAGACTTCTATATTTATAGAAAATAAACACACGTAGTTAACAGTGTAATAACATAAACTATCACAAAAGTAATAATAAATTTTAGAACTAAAAAGGAAAAATATTTAGAATTTTTGTTTTAATGCATTTTAACATGTATTTATTGTCTTCAGTTTGTGAGATGCTAGGTGCTTGAGATAACAAAGATGGCAAATGTCATAGTCCCTGCCCTCGAGGAACTTACAGACTTCTGTGAGTGGGAAATTCCCTATCTACGCCAATACAGATCCTAAAAGGAGAACATCATAAGGACAAAGCAAAGTCAGGCAAAGAACTATGAGAAATTTGAGGACGTAGGGAACATTTTTACCTTGTGTCTTTAAGGATAAGGACTGTTTTTTTTTTTCTTTTTTCCAGCCTCACACAATGCCTGGAAAATCATAGGTTTGGGGGGAAGGAAGGGGAGTGGTTGGAGAGGGCTCCGTTGATGGAAGTGCATCTGATTTGGGCCTTGAAGGAGAAATCTTCAACAGAGATAAGAGGGAATCTCTAGCTTAGGAAATTAGTCCCTTGACACTTCTGGGAAAATAATAATCATTTTCCCATGTGTAGTGCTTTAAGGTTTATAAGATGTCTTATTTACAACAGCCTGGTGAGGGTTAGGGATGGAAGGTACTGTATTATTATTCTAACCTCATATGATGACACCAAAGCTTGTCTATGGCCTTTGAGCTCAGTGCGAGAGATGGAGCTTGAACATTGACATTCTGACTTGGAACCCCACTACTCTTTCCACCATAACACACTGTTTATACAACAGTGTAACCTGAACAGTAGCTTGATGGACTGTGACATGCATTACAAAGAAAAGCCTGCATTCACTTAGCACAGGTTAGTCAGGCACTGGATGTGTGAAAAGATGACCCAGTGAGACAATGTGAAAATGCCAGTCAACTGATCTTCCTGGTATGAAGTGTTCTCCCAAACCTAATTCTCTCCCAAGCAGGTTGGTCTAGTGGAAAAGTGTTAACTTTGAAGTAAGAAAGTTTCTGCCTCTGACACACGAGCTTTGTGGCCCTATACCTTCTCCTGCATTGGTTTTCTCATCTATAAAATGGGTATAATAATAACACCTGCCTCACATAGTTATTATAAGGATTAAGTGAAATAATATATGTAAATTGATTTGCATATCTTAAAGAGCTACAGTTTGTTATCTCTTTCTCTTCTTTTTTTGATGGGCTTCACAGAGAAAAGGTTCTGGAACAAGATTTTAACCTGCTGGTATTCATTTATATTCAGTATTCTATGCATTGTTGTACAGGTGGATAACATAATTCCTTTTTGAAGTTGAATAAAAGTATTAGGATAAGTTGCTATGATTATTTATTATTATTACTAATCCATATGTGAAGAGGCAACTTACACCAAAGACCACCTCCACTACTACTCCATTGGTGTGTAGCACCGCTGAACTCTACAGCAAAACTCTCTGGAATAAGTCTATCTGTGTGGGCCACAAAGAGTCAATTAGTGCCAAGTCTAGGATGTGGCTGATGGACCACCAAAGAGTTTTCATAGTCTCTTTGCTTATACTCCAATATTTCTTGGTATGGTATATTAAATGGTATCACATTTTATCAAGATGGTTCACACCAGCAATTGACTTAGTCATGTTAATTGTAATTAAACACTGCCTTTTGAGACTGGACCAAACATTCCACTGCTTGTTTGCTTCTGAGATGTTCTCCCAATGTGTGCCCAAGGAACCCTGTACTAAGTGAACACGGGTTTCTTTGTAATTCATGTCACTGCTAATTCAATTGCTGTTTTTCTTTGAGGGGTCAAATGGTTCAGGTTCTTTCCTGCCAAGCACACTATTTCTGTAATTAATCTCATAAGGAAGAGAGTGGATCTTTTCCATGACTTGCTAATGTAACATCTCCTACATGAAAGGATTCATAAGCTGATTTCTCCCCTATTGCCATAACTAGTACAGTAAATTATTTACCCCAGATTCAAACAACTAAGAATCTCAACCAGATTTCCTCCCATGATATTGTATAGTAAAAGAGAAAATCTTGAAGCACAGAAAATTTCTATTATTCTTTCTCAATGATCGAAGAAAGATGAACTTACATTCTGTGTACTTTTAGTGTTGTCTCAGATTAACAGTATTAATTATTTTGTTATTATTGAGTTGTTTCTGTCATGTCTGACCCTTTGTGACCCCATTCGGGTTTTTTTTTGGGGGGGGAGAAAGACACTGGAGTGGTTTGCCATTTCCTTCTCCAGGTCATTTTACAGATGGGAAACTGAGGCAAATAGGGTTAAATTACTAGCTCAGGATCACACAGCTACTATGTGTCTGAGGCCAGATACAAACTCAGGAAGATGAGTCTTCCTAATTGCAAGCCCAGTGATCTATCCACTATGCTACCTAGCTGCCCAATAATTATTTACACACATGTATAAATATCACTTCAACACTCTCTCATTTGATCATTCTGATAGCCTCATGAATAAATACTATTATAATCTCCATTTTACAGATGAGGAAGCTGAGGTACAGAAAAGTTTAAGGACTTGCCCACAATCACACAGTGGTGAAGTGTCTAAGGTAGAACTTGAACCCAAGTCTTTCTGAATCTAATCATCATGCCATCCACAACCCTATATTATCTCTCAAATCTAATCTCTTTGAAGATTTCTCCAGTCCAACACATAGTGATTTTTCCCTTCTCTGAATCCCTACTCCTATTATTATCAGTACTAATGGTCAGCTTCACAGTTTATTGGTTTCTGAAAGTTATTTCTTAGGATCATATAATCACTGAATGTCAGGAAGACATCTTATAGATCAACTAGTTGAACCAATTCATTTGATAGATGAGGAAATTGAGACTAAGAAAGGTAAAATGATAGATAGACTCACAGTACTAAGCATAATCATTGGCAGAGGCCATACCAGTAATGATGATGAAGGCTATTTAAATATATTGCACTTTACATTTTCCTGAATGTTGTAGGGGCAGCTAGGTGATACAGTGGATAGAATGCCAGTCCTGAAGTCAGGAAGACCCATCCTCCTGAGTTCAAATCAGGCCTTGCTGCTTCCTAGTTATGGGACTGTGGGTAAATCACCTTATCCTATTTGCCTCAGTTTTCTCATCTAATAAAATGAGCAGGAGAAGGAAGTGGCAAACCACTTCAGTATCTTTGCCAAGAAAGCCCTAAATAAGATCATGAAAGTCAGACATGACTGAACCACAAATTACACATATCATCTCATCTGAACCTTGCAACATGTCTATGAGCTAAGTACTGGGATATTAAGACCACATTTTAAAGAAAATGAGGCTGAGGAAAGCAAGCCAGATTTAGAGCCAGAGGATCTAGGACTCTGGCACTAGATGCTTTTGTGATGTTGGTCAAATTAGTTAATCTCTTTGGCCTCCAGTTTCCTCAATTCCAAAATGAAGGGGTTGAACCTCAAAGGTATCTTCTAGCTTTAAGTCTGTGTTCTTATGATCTACAATCACATGACTAGTAAACATCAGAGGCGGGATTCAGGTCTTCTTGACTTTTAAGTCCAATGCTCTATCCATTACGAATACTGCCTTCATATCCTAGAAACTCACACTCGCAGGAAATGCTCTTTTGCTAAAACTTGCCTCTGCTCCCCAGATATATGAGAGCCTTGAAGGCAAGCCCATGTGTTTCAGGGTTTTTTTTTCTTTAGTTTTCTTTTTTTTTTTTCTTTTGTTTGTTTGTTTGTTTTTGACATTACTCATTGAACTCAGTGCCATCAAAGGCTTTTAATAAATTACTTTGTTTATTGGTTGTTGTGGCATTTTCATCAAGTCCAGTGTAAACAAAGATGCTCATCTCACATACTAAGATCCCACCCCAGTTGCTTGCTTATGACAAATGTCTAATAAATGTTTGTTTAATTGAATTCAATTGAATCCAGATTCCCTGGAGTATTGTCATACATCCAATATGACTCTCCTGTCCGTGCACATCATGCTGCTTTCTTTCAGCTCCTAAATCTTAAACTTATCTCTCTATTTACATATTTGAATAAATGCTTATACACTATTTCTCTATCTTTATCACTTTCTGAGTCATTAACAACCCCTGGTACATTTATGGGATGGAAAGAGCTCTAACCCAGGAAGCTTGACCAAGTTAGAATCACAGAATTTGAGAACTGAAAGGGGTAGGGGCTCAGCAACCATCTAGTCCAGCTCATACCTGAAAGAAATCCCCACTATGGCATGACCAACAAACATCCATCCAGTCTTTGTCTGAAGACATCCCATGAAGAAAAATCTACTCCCTTCTCAAGTCACCCATTCCACTTTTGGATAACTGTAGTTGTTAGGAATTCTTTCCTGACTTCAAGTCTAGGTTTACTTTTTTTGTAGCTTCCACCCATTGCTTCCAGTTCTTTGCTTGAGGATAAATAGAATAAGACTAATCCCCCTTCCGCATGAAAGCCCTTCTGATTCCTGAAGACAGAAATCACATTCCCCCAAGTCTACTCTCCTCTAGGTTAAACGTTCCTATTTCCTTCAAACATTTTGCATCCTGGTCATCTTTCTCTGGATACCCCCACCTTATCTATGTCCATTGCAGGGTTGTTACTGTCTACCACTGCAAAATATGCATTCTAACTATAAAAATATTATTTATTTTCTACTTAAAGTTGGATGAGATGCAATGATGGTACAGAGTAGTTGTTATATATAATTTTTTAAAAATTTTTAATCACTCAGATCCTTTTCATCTAATCACTGCATACATATCTGGCTAGAGGCATTGAGGAATGTGTGTGCATTCAAGGGCAAATTTTGGCTCCTTGTCAAGATGAGAAAAGGCTAGCATTGTGTCTCAAGGACCATGCACTACTGAAAGTGCTTGTGTTTCCCCTACAGTGCAAAAATATTATGGGAAGTTTCTATTAGCTACAGAGCCTTAACTTTCTTTCTTTCTTTCTTTCCTTTCCCTTTCTTTCTCTCTTTCTCTTTCTCTTCCTTTCCTTTTCTTTTTCTCTTTCTTCTCTCTCTCTCTCTCTCTCTCTCTCTCTCTCTCTCTCTCTCTCTCTCTCTCTCGTGCTCTTTCTCCCTCTTTCTCTTCCTTCCTTCCTTCCTTCCTTCCTTCCTTCCTTCCTTCCTTCCTTCCTTCCTTCCTTCCTTCCTTCCTTCCCTCCTTACCCCATTCCTAGGAATGGACTTTGGAACTTTGTTCTTTATTTGTCACTATTTCTCATTTCCAAATTCTTCCATACTCTTTTGGTGTCATCTTCAAATTGTGACTTGATCATTTGGTTGAAATCATATTTCATTTCACTTCCAGCTATCTATGTGTGCAATATTGGCATTGAAAAAAAAAAACCCAAACCAAACCAAAACACCACTATGACCGCCATCACAAGAAAGAGGTTAGACTATAGAGAGAAGGAATGGTTATGAGTTAACAATTCTATCATGTTAGATAATTTTAGCTAGAAAAAGTTACTGAACTACAATCAACATGTTTAGTGATCTGCACAAGATTCTTTCACACTCAGTGGACACTCCAGGAACTTCATTTTGTACTGCTTAACCCCCCATATGAATTTGGAATATGTGCCCATTGATTTTAATGACTTTCTCAACCAGTGTTCATTGAAGTGTTTGTCCACGCTTAATGAAAATAATCAGGACACTGTAAAACCATCAAAGCTCAGAGCTAGAAGAAAATTCACAGGTATCTATTTAAATGTTCCTACTTGACCAAGAATCATTTTGCAATATTACCCACAAGTAGTAATCCAGATTCTGATTGAAACTGTCTAGTGTGAGGAAGCCTGCTCTCTCCTAAAGCAGTCCATTTCACTTGTAGATAATACTAATTGAGCTTACGTGTGACTCTCTATTGCTTACAACCATTGTGTCTAGTTCTGGTCTCTGGGACCAACCAGAATAAATTATCTTTCAAAAAAGGATAATGGTGGTAATTAAATTATTTCTTAATTCCCTTCCTTCTCTGAAGCTGTAATCTATTCAAATCTATTTTTCTCACGTGTGACAGGTTTTAAATACTTGAGCCATATTTGCCTCCGATGAGTATTCTACTTAAGCAATGTTTTCTGAAGACATCTCCTATTTGTGAAGCGATGTGTTATGCTGGCTTTCCCCATGAGGAGTATAAATGTGCTAACTTATTAGAGAAGTAAAGGATGCTCTGGACCATTTTAGAGAGATACTTTAATGAGTTAATCATCCTTTGCAATGTTTGCCATTGAAAGGAAAAGAAAATGGGACTAAGAATTCATACGCTGACCTAGGCTCTGCCATTCGGCCGCCAAGTTTCTTTCCACATTGGTTACTTTTATAAATGACTATAGTTGTAACAGTTTTCAGTCAGAGGCTTTCAGCCTAATAAAAATGTCAAGTTAAGTGAGACAGTTAGCAAGACCACATAAATTCTGAAGAGGCTATAACTTTTGATGGTTCTTAGTTCGTGAATAACAAGTGAGTGGGGAAAAATAGAGCTGCCATTGTAGGGAACTGCTGAAGAGGAACTGTTTATTTTGTCAACATATTCTTGTAGGCTGAACTGATGTTTCAAGATTAGAAATGTATCCTGAGAACATTTTACTGCTTGAAGTTTTCTTGACCATGAAAAGCAGCTTCGTGTATGTATATTATAAGGAGAACCATTGAATAAACACAACTCGAGTGCAAGTCCGATTTAGATTGATCCGGAGCCTATGGCCAGGACAGTATTTAGGGGCATGTCATATATGCTATTTCTCTCCCCAGGGTAGGTTTTGTACTCCATGTCAATTGTGCAACCATTAGAATTGGAGAAGCTTTCACATATGGAATGGATGACTTAAAGCTTGGTCTTAAAGGATGGGTAGATTTAACAGAGGTGGAGATGGAAAAGTGAAGGAAATCTGTAATAACAGCAACAATAGTAATAAGCGTGTTGTGTGGAAGAGTCAGCGAGGAAATTGTCCTTATTGGAACAGAGATTTTATTTATGTTGGAGACTGTCAAGAAATAAACACAGATATTTGTCAAATACCTGTGTTTTACAGAGCAGGTCACTTCAAGAGATACAAAGCTTAGGTAAGAAATTATCTCATCCATTCAATATTTTTATTAGTGATATGGATGAAAACATAGATGGTATGCTTATCAAGTGTGAAACTAAAATAAACAACTAATGCATGCCAGGATGGGGATCCAGAAAGTTCTCAACGGACTGGAAACAATGGGCTGAAGCAAACAAGATGACGCTTAATTGGAATAAATGTAAAGCCTTCCACTTGGGTTCAAAATAACCAGCTCTGCAAATAGGGAGTGGTGGAGAGATGGTTAGAGAATAATTCATGTGAAATAGACATTGAAGCTTTAGCATGTACTAAGATCAACATGAGTCAATAATGTGATTTGGCTGCCAAAAAAGGAAATGGGAACTTAGCTTCCTTAGTGTAACTGTAACGTCTAAGGAAAGGTAATTCTTCTATTGTCCTCTGCTCTCATCAGACTACTTCCTGTATATTTTGTCCAGTTCTGGGAGTCACGTTGTAGAAAGGGCATTGACAAACTGAAATGTGTCCAGAAGATGGTGATTGGGTTGGTGGAAAGGCTCAAAACTGGGTATACACAGGTTGGTTGAAGGATCTGGAGATATTTAGTATATAAAAGTGAAGACTTGACAGAGGAAGAAATAATAGCAGTTTTACAAGTATCTTGAAGATTTGTCATATGGAAGAGGAGCTGTTTACTTGGTTCTAAAGACCAGAACTATGACCAGTGAGTGAAAGTTAGAGAGAGACAAGTTTGGATGCAGTGTAAGGAGAAATTTACCAACAGGTAAAGCTCCCCAGAGGAAATGGGCCACCAAAGCAGTTGGTACTTTCAAAGAGGCTAACTTGAGCTTTATGTGCAGTGGAGGCTTTGATGACAATTTATTGGAGACTTTGTAAGTGGGATTCAGACTTTGGATAGGGATTGGACAATATTAGCTCTGAGGTCCTTACTAACTAAATAATTCTTTGAATCTGTTCTTTATAGATTTGTGTGTCATTCTCATAGACTTGAGGGTGTAAGGTTTGTATCAGCCTGTTGAAGAAGTACTTAAATTCTTAGCCCATGATTAGGTTAATCATTGAAAAAATTTACTCTGAACCCTCATTTTCAGAAGTGCTACTCACAAATCTACAGGAAAGAATGTGGTAGTGAAATTATCTGATGAATTTGTCAGTACTGATAATCTAGTGAATTAATTAAGATTATTATGATTAATTAGGATATGATTTTTCCACCTGAAATAGATGTTGTAATACATTTGTATCACCCCCCCCCTTTTTATCTACATAGAACTAGTTTGTATTTAGTTATTACCTTTCAAAATAGGATACATAAGAAAGACATTTTATACTGGGGCATGTGTAACAAAACAAAAAAAATTATTGTCATGAAATGTTATGGTATTCTTAAAGGTGAGTGTTAACCCATATTTTAAAACATATGACCATGAGAGAATTTTTAAGTGGATTTAAAGGGTGTAGTCTGATTATAAAGGTGTAAAATTAGTGTATATTATTTTTAATGTGTCTTAATTCACATCGTGGGATTTATTCATGGATTCTTTGGACAGGATTGTGCAAGTTTACATTCTTTTTTGTGCCTTTCACACCTTCATGAGCTTGGCTAAGCAAGAGAGAAACATGGTATTTATGTTTCTCTACATCCCTCTTAAAACACTCACTCTGCTTAGAATTTGACATCTCCACAGTATGGGGGCTTGTTGGCAGTGAAATCTGGTGGAGATCCAACCTTGGTAGGGATCCTGAATTAATTAACTAACCTGTCTGTTGAATACACAGCCCAGGAGACAGATTCACAGAGTGGAGCAATATTACATTATGGTATGATGGAAAACCAAATGAATGACTGAATTTCAGACAAATAAAAAAGTAAATGACTTTAAAGAATCTGATATATAGTTAACACAATAGAAAGGAGTTCTCCATCCCTGGGGGTATTCAAGCAAGTTTTGGATGAACAGTTGTCAAAGGATTTTGTTAAGGGATTCCACATTGGACAGAGGGTTGGACTAGATCATCTTTTTAAGGACGCTTCAACTCTTTCCCTGAAAGTAAAAGTTGCAAATATGTAAAACCTATTTATGCCTATGTTTGGTTATTCTAAAGAAAAAATGACAAAGAGCAAGTCCCCCTTTGTCAGACTGTCTTTAGAATAGGAGCTATTTTTAAGGCTTGAGATGAAATTTTCGCTGGAAGTCACAGACAGCATGCTAATGAGTCTACTCCTTTTTCTTGCAAAGTTGTTTCTGGTTGAAGTTTCTGTCTCTCGTGAATTGCTTCTGCTCTCTCTTATCTGAAAGGAATCCTTCATTGCTGTCTAAAAGCAAAAGGCAGAGAAAGTTCTCCCAAGAAATTTATTCTAAAACATTTCAATGACTAGTTCAGCAATGTGATTACAGACTTTGCCTTGCTGTATGTCCACTACTAAAGTTGAGTGCCCATTGTCATTTGGGCAGATGCTTTGCATGGCTATGAGGTGTGGCATGAGGATTTTACTTCTGTTGTCATTTGGAAAATATGAAATATAGATTTTATGAAGCATAAAAAAAAGTTCCCAAAAGTCCTTTTCCAGATACAAACTATTCCAGTGACTTATGGAATTAATATTCAAGCACTGTCATCTCTCAATTGTTCCATGCTTATTATCCTGTCTGAGGAGTATCTACGCTGATTGCAAATAAATGATCAGTGAAAGCACAAAAACAAAGGATAGAGAAGGGGGAGAAGTAATAATCAAATCTGTAACATGTTCTTGCTTGTTAATCATTTTGCTTTTATGGGATGGAGCTAGGGAGATTTTCTGCAGATTTCGTTTATCCATAAAACATCAAATATCGACTTAGTGTGCACTCTACATGCTATTGGTGACACAAGAGATGTATAGGGCAAGGAACTTAAAATCTGGTTGGGGAGATAAGACTTATAAACAGATTACTAACACTACAAGGCTGGGTGTATAAGTGCCAAGAGACTGATATGGATGATAAATGATAGAAGTTTTCAGTAGAGGAAATTTACTATGTTCTGAAATGGTCAAGGTAAGCTTGGGGGTAAGAGTTACATAGGGGAGAGCATTACTGTAAACAGTCATAGAAATGTCTGATCTGATTTACTAAGAATTCTTGAGGTGGGGACAAGTGATTTAATACTGCAAAGTCAGGCGCTTCTAGATGTTGTTGTGGGTTCTATTGAACATAAGAGCATACAGAGGTTCTTAACCTGGAGGCTGTTAACTTTATATATATATATATATATATATATATATATATATATATATATATATATATAATATATATTATATATATATATATATATATATATATATATATATATATATATATATATATATATATATATATATATATATATATATATATATATAATTTGTTTCTCTTATAACCCTATTTTTCTATTTTATGCATTTTAAAACATTATTTTAAGATAGGGTACAAAAATTTCCCCAGATTACCCAAGGGGGCTATGACACACACAAAAAAGGTTAAGAACCCTTACTTTAATGGCCATCTTTAGGGAGCAGAGGGAAAAAAAGAAATTTATATGATAACTTTATTATATATTTAAAAGGAATAGCAAGTTGTACATAATAGATTTGCAGTTTCTTGTGCAATCATCTTTTTTTAAATTATACAATGCTATTGAAATGCTTGTTTTATTCCATAAATTAAAAATCAAACAATTTTTTAAAAAGAACCCTTAGTTTAGAAGCTTTCACTAGAGGTCTTCAAGGAGAGGCTAGATGCCTACTTGTTGGGCTTATTAGAGAGTTATTAACTAATGTGGTGATAATTGTGTCTTAATTTTAAAAAATATCCTAGCCTAGCCTCATATAGGTTAGGCTAGGTTTTCCTTAAAAGGTATTATAGTTCAAATATGGCCTCAGATACTTACTAGCTGAGTGACCCTGGGCAAGTCACTTAACCCCAACTGCCTCCAACAGACAAACAAGGTATTGTAGCTGTCTTTGAGATTTAACCGAATCAAAGGAAGGCTTGGGATATTGATATGTCTTCCTGGTTGACTAAATGAAAACTGGGCATGGAATCAAATGTATCTAGAAGAGAACTAATGAGGTAATAATATATAAAGTGCTTTGCAAATCTTATAGTGCTCTGTAAATATTATTATGCATTAGGTTATTATTGCTATGACTATTATATGTTAGCTAATGGATAGGAGAATAACAGAATGTTTTAGGTAATTAGATATAGTACATGAGGGTAGGGAAGAGCAAAAGATAAGGAACTCAGAGAAATTAGGAAATAAATTAGGTTGTTGGGTTTTGGTTTTGGTTTATGGGGGACACGAATTCTTGAAGTCTGAGAATGGTTAGGAATTTTGACACCCAACAATTTAGATAATATCTGTAAAGTGCTTAAGTGTCTGATACATAATAGATGTTTGATAAGTGTTCCTCCCTCCCTTCCTCCCTCCCTTCCTCCCTTCCTCCCTCTCTCCCTTCCTCCCTTCCTCCCTCTCTCCCTTCCTCCCTCCCTTCCTCCCTCCCTCCCTCCCTCCCCCCCCCTTCCTTCCTTCCTTCCTTCCTTCCTTCCTTCCTTCCTTCCTTCCTTCCTTCCTTCCTTCCTTCCTTCCTTCCTTCCTTCCTTCCTTCCTTCCTTCCTTCCTTCCTTCCTTCCTTCCTTCCACCAAGCAGAGTTCACTACACATAGTAGACACCTAACAAATGCTTGTCGAATGATTAACTCTGTGTATCTGTGTTTATTGATTTGGCCTTAGAGGTTGCATCTGTTGGTTTTTTTGTGGTTTTTTTTTTCTGTTGAGGTGCAATGGGAAGCCATAACTTTGCCTTTTTTATTGTTTGAGCAGCATGACTCACTGGTGAACAGATGAAACAGCTACAGAAGCCAGATGCGACATTTTTGGTGGGTCCATGTTCTCTATACACCAAACACTGGCATTATTGTGACCTTTTATTTTCTCCAGAAATTGCTGTTATTTTGGCATCACATATCACTTACATCAAAGTACTCCTCTTAAATATTGAATTGCATGTGATGTTGTGCTAAATGGTTGCACGTAGAACTCTTTTCCACCTGCTAAAGCCTCTGGTTTTTGATGGCAAAATTGACATATTGCCCTTTATACAGGACATACTCATAGTAGTATATAATCACTAAACCACTATGTTGATAGACCAGATGGTGAAATGTAAGATAAATGCATAGTTGGAATGCAAATGAGTAAATGTAACTGAGTTCTGACTGAGAAGGACAAATTAATAATAGCTAGGATTTATGTAGTGCTTTAAGGTTTGCAAAGCATATTACAAATATTAGCTCATTTGATCTTCCCAACAACCCTAGGAGGTAGGGACTAATATGTTCCCATTTTATAGAAGAGGAAACTGAGATAGATAGAGGTTAAATGACTTACCCAGAGTCACATAGCAAAAGTGAGTAATTTGTTTTTCCCTGGTTAATTTGCAAAGACTTTCTGGAAGAGGTGATATTTCAAGAGCAGGTTAAGTGCTGGAGGAGAGTACTTAGAGTGGTGGTTGGGGGTGGTGGTATTGAGTGGGATGAGATGGAAATCCCAAACGATGGTGTTCCTTTCCAGAAGGCCCAAAGATGAAAGTGGGATGATGGTGTTCCTTTCCAGAAGGCCCAAAGATGAAAGTGGGATGATAGCAATATAGAAGTATTGAACTAACTTAAGCAGAGGTATTTTTTAACAAAAATATTTTATTTTTAATTTATGAAATAAAATGAGCATTTTCACAACATAGTATAATAAACATGATTGCACATGAAACCACAAATCTATTATGTACAACTTGCTGTTCCTTGTAAATGTATAATAAAGTTATATAAAATCCTTTTTTTCCCTTTACCCTCTGCCCTAGAGATGGTTACCATTACACACACACACACACACACACACACACACACACACACACACACACACACACAATTATTCTATACATACTTTATCAGTTCTTTCTCTGGATACAGATAACGTCTTTCTTCGTATATCCTTCATAGTTAATTTGGGTATTTATAATAGTCAAAATGAGTTATTCATTCAAAGTCATTCTTCAAACAATATTGCTGTTACTGTATACAATGTTCTCTTGGTTCTGCTTATTTTGTTCTTCATTATTTCACTTCTTTCCATTTTTTAAATATTTCTAATATTGATATGGAATGTTCAGAAAAGTAAGAGAAATGAAAGGATCTAGGTCTCTCTAGTCAAGAGCTCTCCAGAATCTTAGACTTCATGGGATCATAAATTAGAGCAAGGAGGGTTCTTATACATCAATTCCCTCATTTTACAGATGAAGCTGTTACAGTAATTGAGTTGTGAGATGAGTTGGTGGTAACAGTATAAATGAAGAAAGGGTCAATGGGGTGATATTTAGGAGGTAGAAAAGACAAAACATGGTAAGAAGCAGGCAGAATGAAGGAAAAGAAGACTCTGAAGATGACCCTAGGGGCAGCTAGGTGGAGCAGTAGATGGAGCACCAGCACCAGGACCTGAGTTCACATGTGCCTTGAGACACATAACACTTACTAGATGTGTGACTCTGGGCAAGTCACTTAACCCCAATTGCCTCACACACAAAAAGATTACCCTAAAGCTTTTAATTTAGAGAGACAGAAATATGTGACAGGGTTAGAAGTAGCTTAGCTGAGAGTAATGCACCGGAGGCTTTTTTTTTTAGTGGAGGGTGTAAATACATTGGTTTTTGATAATTACTTCCTTTTTAAGAGAATTATCATTCATAATTCAAAGTCTTAAGACAGAAATCTCAATAGGTTGTACCACAGTCTGCACCTACCCATGCCCCTATACCCACCATTTTCTGATTCCGTGTGATACAGCTTCCTACATTATATAATAAATGATGTGAGAGCCCATGCCCTTCATTGAACAGGCAATAACTAGATTTGGGTTCCATTGTTAAGTGATGAAGTGGCAAAGCCCCACAATGCCCTGTAACAAAACAGAATTTTATACCTTTCAGTCTCCTTAATGGTAATTCCATATGAGTCAGGAAAGAAAAGAATAACATGGCAGAATCAAGAAGAATATGTGTGGGTATGTATATACACATATGTGTAGGTATGCACGTTGCATACAAATGTACACATCTGTGAAGAAGGCTGTTACAGCCATTAGAACCAGGCTAAGTTTTTCATTCCATTTTCCACTATAATGAAAACCAAGTCACTCTTTAGAAAATATCCAAAATTGACTGTTATGTTTACTGTCTGTCATTTTTCTAAATAGGTGCCCCCAAATGTGGGCCTCTCCTGCTTCATCGTTCAGGCTTGGCTCTCATGTAGCAGGAAGTTGTCCCCAGCTATCCAGCTCATCTTTCTGCCATGACACCCTTGTTTGACATCTGTTATCCAAATGTGACAAACTAGTTTATTTTCTGCTTGATTTCCCGCCCAAGCTGATTTGAAAACAAAAGGAGACCAGATTCCTTTCTTTCCTGTAGATATGTTAACAGCCCTATCACCAAATTATCATAATGAGATCATGGTGACAGTGTAGGTCTTAAACAAAAATGGAGGGATTGTGGGGCAGGGGATGTGGCTAAAAGAAGAAGCATATGCAGGGGGGCAGCTAGGTGGTGCAGTGAATACAGAACTGGCCCTGGATTCAGGAGGACCCAAGTTCAAATCCGGCCTCAGACACGACACTTACTAGCTAGCTGTGTGACCCTGGGCAAGTCACTTAACCCCCTTGCCTAGCCAAAAAAAAAAAAGGCAGCATATTCAGATCAAGGAAAATAAAGTTGTTAATACCTTTGTCACAGTGTCTTAGCTAGTAGCATCCCAATGAAGGTTCATAAGATCAGAGAGTTGGAAGAGACTTTGGAGGTCATCAAAGACATCAAAAACACTTGAGACACACAGAAGTTAAATAACTTTCCAAGGTCAGGCAGTATTAATGAGTAGAACTAGGATTTGAACCTATGTTGTCTGTCTCCAAACCCAGTACTATCTCCACTACATTGAGCTTCCTGGACTGTGATTTGTGGGTAAATTAAGAGGTAACTAGGAGTAAACTAGGAGGCAGTTGGTGGTTCAGCAGGTAGAGCACTGGCTCTGGAGTCAGGAAGACTGAGTTCAAATCTGGCCTCAGACACTTACTAGCTGTGTAACCCTGGAAACTCTTAACCCTGTTTGCCTCAGTTTCCTCATCTGTAAAGTAATGTGGAGAAGTAAATGGCGAACCACTCCAGTATCTCTGCCAAGAAACCCCATGGAAGTATGGTCCATGGGTCATCAAGAGTCAGATACAATTGAATGACTGAATAACAAGAAGAATAAACTGAGTAAACTTCCCCAGCTTGTTTGTTATTCTCATTTTTCTGTCATGTTTTTTTTGGTTTTATTTTAATAGAATATATCAATTAGTAGTTGTTGCCCTGAAGATTGGCACTTGGCAGTGGCATTATACGAAGGCCTAGGAGATCATCTTGTCTTCTTAATCTCCCACAATATCTCAGGCTTGTAAATCCTATATCTGCCTCAAGTTTTCAACCACTTTCCCTTAGTTGGAAAAAGAAGGAGTTTTCCTTCCCCAGCTATAAAAGTATTTTGTCTCTTTCCCCACTCCCAACCGTATCTTTTATCAGATGCTCAATTAGTATCACATTGTCTGAACACACGAGAAAGAAGGATATGAATCCTCTCTCTCTTCCTTGCTGATTTTATCAAATAGAACCAGTTCACTTTAACTTAAATCTTTACAATTCCATCTCCTCATTCAGTTTAATTCAGCATATATATTAAGCTCCTCCATTTTCCCCCCAAGATCATTGTATTAGGCCCAGGAAAGATATGAAGAATAGATGAAACAGAGCTTGCCCTCATGAACCTTACAACCTAGTAAGTATAGAGATGTGACACATATACAATAACACAAAATAACTCCTAAATACATAAAAAGAGTATAAAGCAAGTGCTATTTGAGTTCAGAGATGGGCACATTTACAATCTCCCTCATTCTAAAAAGAGTATGACTTGACAGTCAGGTTTTATTCTCAGTTTGTCATTAAATCTGTTAGTGTCATTAACTCTGTAAGTGATCTTGTATAGGTCACTTAACTCTTCTAGAACTCAATTCTGCATCTACAACTTAAAAGAATTGCACTAGATGATCTTAAAGGTGCATTCCAGCCCTGTTATTCCATGATTCACTTGCTGGCTGGTTTTCTGAGAGCTAACTAATAATATTATTTTGTTCCTTCTGCTATGTGGCCTAGCATCACTTATTTGAGAAAAAAGATGAAGGAAAGAGAGAGGGAGAGAGAGAAAAAGAGAAATCCTGCAAGAATTAGTGAGAAATCTGTGTTATTTAAAAGAAACTTAAATTTATTACTTTAGAGTATAATACCATTTTCCTCTCAGTGAAATTAGAATAATTGTAATTAACATATCTTATGCAAATGAATACTGTTAAAGTGGTTTTAAAGTTCTCAACAACTGTGTCATTACTTTCAAGAAGATGACAACTCTTCTTGCAATCTTGTTTTTATTTCAAATATTCATATTCCAGTTGGGAAGAAATCCAAATTGGTGAAGTATAAATTATAAATTAACAAAATTTTGCTGTAATTTAAATTAGACATTTGCTTGATGGGTCTTAAGTACGTTTGGCAATAGAGTATTGTCTAACCATGTGAAAAATATTAAACTCAAATATTTTCTCATTTTACATACCTGTCCTTGCCTGGATTGTCTGGAAAGAACTGGAAAGAAAGTCAAGAGATCTGAATTCTGGTCCTGATCCTACCTGTAACTACCTCAAAAAAAAGCTTGAACGTTTCCCATTACCTCTTGAGGCTTTAGATTTTTCATCTGTAAAATGAAGAGGTTAGACAGCTAACACTGACCTCTCCCTTGAGCTCTAGATCCACATCTCTACGTACATGTTCTATCATTGCTTCAAATACATTTCCAAAACTGAGTCTATTATTTTTTTTTCTCCAAACTTGCTATTACTTTTGTCTTCATTCTTTCTATTTGGGATAACCCATCATCCAGTAAGATCTTTCCAACCTCATCACTACTGTTTGCCTTTCTGATCAGAGGTGGAGCCATGAATTCCAACCCTCTTTTAAAGAAAAGAGCTCAGCTCAGGCATCTCATTTCTCACTTGGCTGTACTACTGTGGGACTTCTCTGACTGACTTTACCACCATACCCCGACACTGAGTTCATTCTCCCCTGACCCTTGCCTTTCCAGCTTCCTTTTGTGTTTTGTCTTCCTTCATTATAGATTACAAATCCCTTGAAGACAGGGATGATATTTCTTTTTTCATATTTGTATTGTCATCACTTAATATAGTGTCTAACAGGCACTTAAAGTTACTGACTATTGAATATTTTGTTGTTGTTGAATCATTTTCAGTGGTATACAGCTCTTTGTGACTCCTTTTCAGAGTTTCTCAGCAAAGATACTGCAGTGGTTTGCCATTTCCTTCTCCAGCTCATTTTACAGATGAGGAAACTGAGGCAAACAAGGTTAAGTGACTCACCAAAGGTCACACAGCTAGTGAGTATCTTAGGCTAGATTTGAACTCAGGTCTTCCTGACTCCAGGCACTCTAGTCACTGTGCCACCTAGATGCCCTAATGACTATTATTGGCAATTTATCCAGTGTCTTCTATTTGAAACTTTGGTTTTACCTTTAATTCTTCTATCTTCTCTCAGTGGAAAGAACATTGGCTCTGGAAGCCCACCTTTGGAGTTTACTAGTTATGTGACATTGAACAAGTCATTTAACCTCCTGGAACCTGTTTTCCTCATCTGTAAAATGGTGTGGAGAGGTTTGACTGGATGGCTTCTGAGAGCTCTTTCAGCTGTAGTTCCTTGACCTTGTGGTGTTAATAGTTTTGTCTGTGTTATTTCCCCCTCTTAGATTTAATGAAGGCAAAGACTGTGTCTTAACTAAACTTTCTGACTTTTAGCACTTAGCACAGGGCATATCGTAGGTGCTTAAGGAATGGTTACTGACTTGAATAAGTGATCTCCCATCCTATCCCATTCTGCTCTAGTATTCTATTTTTCTTCTGTCCCTAATACTTTTCTACTTTCATCTGCTAATTAACACACCTTGCTATACACATGTTCTCCAAAGACTAAATCAGGTTTGGTGCTCACAAGTAGCTTCCAAGCAGAATTATCTTAAACCTTATACTTCACAGATAATCCTTTTTTAAACATCTCTTCCTTACAAATGGGAAATGCACCCTGGAATGTGAAGGCTGGCACTCAGTTTTGCCAAGCTGCACTTCATCAGAAGCTTTTTGGTTGCACATATTAGCATCTAATTAGTTCAGTTTATAGAAGGTTGGTGCTAATGTGACTCAAGCACTAGCAGTTAGAACACCATCTGCAGGAAGATAGATAGATAGATAGATAGATAGATAGATAGATAGATAGATAGATAGATAGATAGATAGATAGATAGATAGATGGATGATTGATGGATTGATTTGTGTGTGTGTGTGTGTGTGTGTGTGTGTGTGTGTATTCTATTAGCTCTGTTAGTTAGAGGCCCAAATACCCAGAGTTAGATTTCTAGCTGGACCATTTAGCATTACTCTGTTCCTTAGTCCCAAAATGTAGCCCAAACTTTAACAAACCACTTCCAGCATTCACATGCACACACACATATGTACTAGGTGGGCTTGGCGTGAGCATTTGGATGATTTACTATAAACTCATCCCTATGTGTAAGTGGAAACTTTTTTTCAACTAAAAGTATCAATAATCTTATTTTGTATATGAAATACAGTAGAACACAAACTATATTTACTCATGCAAACTCCATCCTCCTTTGAAGGAGATATTTTCGGGGGCGGTGGGGAGTGTATATTACAGTGTGACAGGAGGAATAGGATGTGTGGAAAAAATGCTCTGCCAACTGCTTGAACCAAGGTGAGCTCTAAGGAATCAGCAGCTGCAGTGAGGAGTGATATTTTCCTCTCCACACTTAGTTGAAGCAGTGATATGAACAAATCCTGGTCGTTCACACTTCTTCAGATGCTGCACTCATGCCAGGAAAGCAGCTTGTGTTGTTAACAAGGGGAGGGAACTGCCAGTGGTGAAATAATACAGAAGAAAATAATACTTTCCTCTTCAGAATTCTGTATGCAGAGAGAGTTGAGAAAGGAACTGTTTGAGGCATAGGTATGTTTATAGTACATATATGGAAACAGAGCCACTCTCAATTTTTCTAACTAATGACAAAGAGCAGAAGGAAGCATGAATGTTTGTAAAATAATTTATTTCTGACTACGGAATGTGTTTTTGTGCTCATATTTGATCACGAATATGTCTAATCTGGAAACTCACTCCCAACCAAATAATGAAGCCATAATAGTGAAGAACTAACTTGGGAGGTCTCGGCTTTCTGCTCTCTATTGTTTCCCGAATCTCATTTTGTGATGGAAACAGACTATTCTTGTTTCTACTGATGGAAATTTTGCTGCCTTATAAAGCCTTTTTTCTGGTGTTAGGATGGTGGTTAAGCATTTACATGCAATGAAATGGCTGAAACTCAAAGTGACTGGAGGGTTGACGTATTAACTAAGTTGACATTAAGTACTCTCTTTTCCTCCTACCTCCTAAATCTAGGTGTTCTGTCACCAAACCCTTTGCCTTAGAGAACTCACTCATTTTCATGTCTTCATTAATCACCACTAAGGAGAAAGTTTGAAGTAATCCCAAAGGAAATCTAGGTCGACCCATACCTAGACCACAAGTCACAGGTATACAGTCCATCAAAACTAGGCATCTTGTCTCTACTACATGACATCCAGTGATAGGAAACTTACAACCTCTTCACTCAACTTTTTCCATATAGTAGCCCATCTCCCAAAATGAGAGCTTTGGGATCATACAGACTGGATCCAATCTTGTAGGCTTCTTAATAATACAGTGGCATGAAAATTAACTAGCAAAAAGTAAAATTATTAAATTCATTGACATAATGTATCTTAAAATTTTATATGCAGTGTCCTTTTGTTGTAATTACCTATTTTTACATAATTTGGCATTATGTTCTAAAGATTTTGTCATGTACTTAATTATTTATTATCAAGCCACATGAGAAAATTAAATATCAAGTGTGATTTTGAAGAACAGTTCATTTTTCCACTCTAGACATATATCACCATCCTGGTATTGAGACTAAGACAAGAGAAAAGTTGGGGTTGCTGAAGAGTCAATACCTCATGCCTTGATCTGTATGGTCCAAGTTTATATCTTTAAGGTTCTGAATTACACTCCTGTTCCTTTCTCTGCTTGCTTATAATCAGGAGTGTGCTGGTAAAAGTTTATCAACCAGCTCCCTGGAGTGGAAATATAGGTACAATACACTTTTAAGTGAAATCTACATTATTAACATTTTCTCCATCACTTTCTTAAATCTATACAGTCAACAAAGCAATAAATCTAGGTCTGATCTGCAGTGTTTACTGGTTTCTGAAGTATAAATGCCCACACTGAAAATTTAACAATGGCTGTTCTCAGGCAATATGAGTTGACTCCAAGAAGACCAGGGTTTACTTCCTAACTGTGAAGCTTATTAGCTCTGTGACCTTTGGCTGAGCTCTTCACTTCCCTGGAACTCTGTTTCCTCATCTCTGAAATGTGGATAACAATATCTGTAGGATTACCATGAAACTCAAGTGAGAAGTTATAAAGAACTTTGAAGACACTAGAGTCATATAAATATAAATTGTTTTTATTACTGGACATGAAACCCTACATGTCCAAAATCAAACTTACCCCATGAAAAATGGGTCTGTTTCCTGGCTTCCCTCTTTCTATATGTAGCATTTCAGTTTCTCCAGTTATTCAGGTTCAAAAAATAGGGGTCGTCTTTGATTCCTCTCTCTTTTTGACAATCTATATTATGTCAGGCATCAATTCCCATCATTTCCTTTCCATTGTTATTGCTGTCACCTATGTTTTGGCCCTCATTGCTTCATACCTAGGTTATTTAAGTAGCTTGTTTGTAAGTTTCATTTGCCTTAAACTATTCCTAAATCAATATATTCTAAAATCAACATGCTTTCAATAGGAGTCTCTGAATCCAATTTATTCCCTTTCTATATCATCCTATACAGTGTTACACAATTAATTCAGTCCTACAGATATTTATTTAGGCTTGAGACATTTTGCTAGGTCTAGTAATACAAAGACAAAAATTAACTAATCTCTATCATCTAAGAATTTACATTCAGTATCTGGATGGGAATGATGGAGCATTTACCCAAAGAGGTAAGGTATTTCAGAGGAAAAATTGGAGATAAGGAAAGCTTCACTTGAGGGATGGCACCTGTGTTGATCCTGGAAAGAAGATGATTATTTTAAGAGGTGGAGATTAGGAAAGCATGCATTCCAGGGATGGGTGGTGATTTGTGCAAATGCATTAGTCAGGAAAGGGAACATTGAGTTTAGGGAGTAGCTAGTAGTCCAGTTTGTTAGAGTAATATGAAATAATGGGGACTAATATAATATAAGTCTGGACAGGTAGGTTACAGCCAGAATGAGGAAAACTTTAAATGCTAAACTCAAGAGTTTATATTTATTATCCTAGAAACTATAGGGATCCAGTGAAGATGTCTGAGTAGGGGAATTGTGTGCACATATACTTGTGCTGTGAGAAGATTCTTTTATAGCCTAAAAATCTTTTTAGTTATTTCACTTGACCACCCCTTACTCTTCGATTGCCTATGATCATACTGTCTACAAATCAAAATCTACATTCCTCAAATTTTCATTCCAGGCAGGCTGGGCCAGATCTACCCTCTGAACATAGCTTCAACCCCTTTGGTAAGATGTGCTTGTTTCTTTGGCTGTATGTTTGGAGTTTCCCCTCCTCTGTTAGCTAAATCCCAGTAGTTCCTGAAAACCCAGTTTAAGACCAAGGAAGATTTTTCTGACTTCTCCCAATGTTAAACAATGAAGTTCTCCTATCAATTCCCATAGCACTTCTAATCCCTCTATTTGACATTTAAAATATACTGCCTTGTATCATTATTATTAGTATTATTATTAATCTTATATCAATCAACCAACATTTATTGAGCATGTACTATGTGCTAAGTACTGTGTTAGGCACTAGGGAAACAGATACAAAAAAAAACCCACAACAAAACTTGAAATAATCCCTGCTCTCACACAGTGTACATTCTACTGGGAAAGATAACTTGTGTACATATAACTATCTTTAGCATAGATATGTAAATACTTGTTTCTCCCAATAAGATTGTAAGCCTCCTGAGGGCAAGGACCAAGTTTTATCTCTTGTTGTTTCAGTAGCAACAGAGTGGTGCCTGATGCTATGGCTCTCAATAAATGTTTGATGATGATCGTAATAATGGTGATGATGAAAATTTTCTGTTTTTCCAAAATTTCTAATTTTCTGTTTTATTGTTTCCAATTTCAGATACCTATGTATATATTATATTATACACCCACACACCCACATACATATGTGTGTATGTGTGTATATGTGTGTGTGTGTATATATACATATATATACATATATATATACATATATATACATATATATACATATACATATATATGTATATATATACATATATATGTATATATATGTATATATACATATATATGTATATATATGTATATATACATATATATATATACACATATATATATATGTATATATATATATATATATATATATATATATATATATATATATATTATGATTTCTAGACACCACAGCTCTGCTTCCAGTGGGCATTTTTTGTGTGTAGGTAGTCCTGAACTGCATTGTATTCTAAATGATTTATATTTTGAAAATTCACTTGTAATTTATTATGTATTTTCCCATGGAATCAATCATATAAACATTGGCTATATTCCCAAGCCATATTATAGAAGTGTATTTAAACCCATAATGTACCTGAAATATATTATTAATGCTACTCTTTGTCACCCCATATTACCATTTATAATATTACTTTCATGGGGAAATATATAATTAATTCCAAGTCATAATGCCAGAGAGGCATCTCTCCTGGTCCTATTTCCAAGTTCAGGGAGAGGCTGTGGGAAACTTTTTCACTTGCATGTAAAGAGCCAATGTGTGTATGAGTATACATATATATGTGTATATGTATATACACACTACATATACAATATATGTATATATACACACTTACACACACACACACACTCTGTATGTGTGTGTGTGTGTGTGTGTGTATTGGGGACCGGTGATTAGACGTACTATTCTTGAGACTTTGTTTTCCCAGAAAAGAAATTCCCAGAATTAGTCATTGTGTAATGGATCCCTTATCCAGAATGGATTACCGTAATTGGTCACTGTCTAATCACTAAATGTAGGTAGTTCTGCTTGACAGTATAAGTAAAACTCTGTCCCTTTTCTTTCTCTCACCCATCCCCTTTCTTGTGTCTTCTGTGCTGCTGTTCCCTACAAAGGTATCTTTAAATCTGGATCAGAAAATTTGTCAGATTCTCATTTCCCAGTAAACATACCAATAGAACACTACCATGCCAGTCCCAATCCCTGGCTCATCACCAACATGCTGTGGTGGAGATGAAGCTGGCTTTGTTTCTGCCATTTGACTAGCTATGTAATTTTGGAGTCAGTTAATGTCTCTGAGCCTATTTTCTCATCTATAAATTGAGGATAATGTTTGTACTTCTTCCTTCACGAGGGTGTTTGGAGGATAAAATACGATATTGCAAGTAAAGCACCCTATCCCCCTAAATGTAAGCTGTTATTGAAATGATCATCATCACCACAAATGCCATCAGTTATTCTCTGCACTGCTGCATAGCCAAAGATCACCATAGAGGTAGTTAATCACCAGTTCACTCAATTTAAGCTTATCTAAGCTGTAATTGCTGCTCAGTAATTTATTTAATTTTCATCATCCCCTAGTAAAGCCTCCCCAATTTTCCTTAAGCTCCACCCCCAAGCTCAGTAGATGACCTTTAGGAGGAAGACTAAGACCATGGACCATGGGTTTTTGGTGTAGTTAGAAGTGAACTGAGTTTGGAGTGAGAGCATTCTCTTTCGATTTCTAGTCCTTTTACTTACTCCCTTTGTTGCTTTCTTTAAGCAGATCACCTATCTTCTCTGTGCCTCGGTTTCTTAAGCTGTAAAATGAAAGGATTAGAATAAATGATCTCTAATGTTGCTCCAATTCTAAAATCCTTTGATCCAATGATCCCATGACCTATTCTTTCTACCTCTGACCTTTTCTTCCTTTCTCAGATAATCCCTTTACCTAAATTTTCAATCCAATTACTTTAAGCATCCTTCAAGACTTTGCTATCTTTAATATGAGAAAATTCCTTTCATACAAGGGAGAAAATAGTATCTCACACTCGGCTAGCATTTTTTTTTAAATTTTATTAATTTATTTTGATTTATCAACAATCACTTCCATATGCTTTTGAGTTGAAAATTGTTCTCCCCCTTCCTCCCCCACACCCTCCCCAAGACTGCACACAATCTGATATAGGCTTTACATTTACATACCCATTAAACATATTTTCACATTAGTGAAGTTGTAAGTAAAAATTAAAACCAATAGGAGAACCATCAGAAAGATGAAACAAAACTCAACAGAAGGTAAAAAGAAGTGATAGCAATTCGACTTCCATAGTTCTTTCTTTGGATGTGGACAGCATTTTTCATCCTGAGGCCTCTGGAGATGTCTTAGATCCTTGTAATGCTGAGAAGAGTTCAGTTTAACAATATTAGTCATCGCATAACAAGGCTGTTATTGTGTACAAAGTCCTCTTGGTTTTGCTCACTTCACTCAGCATCAGACCATATAAGTCTTTCCGGGTTTTTCTGAAGTCAGCCTGTTCATCATTTCTTATAGTGCAATAGTATTCCATTACATTCATATACCACAACTTGCTCAGCCATTCCCCAATGGATGGGCATCCCCTCAATTTCCAATTCTTTGCCACCACAAAAAGAGCTGCTATGAATATTTTTGTACATGTGGATCCTTTTCCCATTTGTTTGATCTCTTTGGATATAGCCCTAGAAGTGCTATTGCTGGATCAAAGGGTATGCACATTTTTGTAGCCCTTTGGGCATAGTTCCAAATTGTTCTCCAAAATGGTTGGATCATTTCACAACTCCACCAACAATGTATTAGTGTTCCAATTTTCCCACATCTTCTCCAACATTTATCATTTTCCTGTTTTGTCATGTTGGCCAATCTGATAGATGTGATGTGGTACCTCAGAGTTGTTTTGATTTGCATTTCTCTAATCAATAACGATTTAGAGCATTTTTTTCATATGACTATATATGGTTTTAATTTCTTCATCTGAGAACTGTCTGTTCATATCCTTTGACCGTTTATCAATTTATAAATTTGTCTTAATTCTCTACATATTTTAGAAATGAGGCCTTTATCAGAGAGACTGGGTATAAAAATTCTTTCCCAATTTTCTACCTTCCTTCTAATCTTAGTTGCATTGGCTTTGTTTGTACAAAAAGTTTTCAATTTAATGTAATCAAAATTATCCATTTTGCTTTTCATAATGTTCTCTATCTCCTGTTTGGTCATGAATTCTTCTGTTCTCCATAGATCTGACAGGTAAACTATTCCTTGTTCTCCCAGTTTACTTATGGTATCATCGGCTAGCATTTTCTAACTAAAAAGGAACTTTCTTATATCTTTTTTTAAAAAAGACTGATTTCTACCACAAATATAAATATTGGCTGTTCATTCCATGGAGGCCCATTAGTTATCGTCATAGCTACTTGAAATTTCAGCAGAACTTTCTGATTCATTAGTTGAGACTTTCATCTCTAAGGCTCCAAAGTGTAGATACTTTTGCAAGTGAACATGTTGGTGCTAGGACTTTGAGGTTGGGCTGAAGACTCGCTTGTTAGAAATAAATGTCTAAATGTGGCAGGGTTTACTACACTGATTTGGCCATGGGACACTTTGGGACTTCAGATAGATGGATGGAACCCATAAAAATGGGCCTGGGGATCTGGGGTACTCTAAGAATAAGCTAGTGGTAGGAACAGGGAAATTTTAGAGCATAAAAAGAAAACTATAAAGTCTATTTTCATAGGAAAAAATATATGAAAGTGTATGATACATATATAATTCCATGTTTAATATTTTAGGAGGGAAAATATTGGTAGCATTGCAGTTCTCTCAGTAGACTCCTATTACAGCCAAGTTTAGGAAATGTTCTTTGAGAAGGTACGTACTTTTTAAAGTGCAATATTAATAGAAAGAAAACCTCTTAATGGCAGGGATTTTTCTTTTTGTCCTTCTATCCTCAGCATCAAGCAGAGTGCCTTGCACATAGTAGGTGTTCAATAATTGCTTATTAAATTACATAGAAAGATATGATTTTTTTTTGAAAAGGCACAAAGGGAAACACTAAAGGACTGAATAATTGTCTGGTCAATGGGACTAGGGCTAAGAAACCTTTGGAAAGAACAGCAGAATCATAATATCTTAGAGCTTTGTCGTTGTGAACACTAAAGAAGAATTAGGGCTTTTTGTGAGAGAGGTAATGAGGCTAAGGTTAAATGAATTCAAGGCAGACAATTTCAGTTAACTACCTGGAGTGAAGGAAATACCAGTTCCCTTTAACTCCCTTTTCTTTCAAAGATTAAAAACTCTCAAATTAAAGGTATGTGAAGAGGTTGAGACTGAGAGAAAAAGCTGAAATTCCATCAAGATGGCAAAGCTAAAGTTTGACAGTTGACCACAGGAAGTCAGATGAAGTCCCCCGGATGGATGTGAGGCTGCTCTGTGTTTACTAGTTTGTAAATCTTTACAAGGATTTCCATTGCCTGGGCATTGATTCCAGCACACATTTATAGACAGCTGACATCCAGGAAAAAGGATGTATGATCTTTGCTGCAGCTGTTGGCAGAAGGAAAGAAGAGGTATCCTTGCAGTTTGTTAAACTTTTGACACATTGCTGTGGGAATACAATGGGAACAGAGTCAACTTTCTCCGGAGTTCCTTCTGTGTTTTACAATTGAAAGGTTAGCACAAAAAAAAAAAACAGATTTCAGCTGTGAAATGATTCCTTAGTGAAGAGTTAATGAATGTGACAGGTTCCTAAAGCCCAGTCCATTAATGCTCCAATGAGTTCAAAGTGTGGTGGTGAAGAGGGTAGCAGCTCCCCTGGAATTCCCAGTAGGTGGCAGTCTGTTTTATATGTTGTGGCTAACGATGGAGTACTAATGTCTATACCTGGAAAAACAATTAGCAGAGTCATTAATTATGTTGTTATGTACCAGATGTTCAGTCAAAAGAGCACTAGATTTAGAGTCAGAGGAGCTATAGGTGCAAACATTGGAGGCAATATATTAAATTTAATTTAGTAGGGATGAGTGTATAGTCACCCTTGAGTTGAAAAAAATAACTTGAAAGTACTACATTGGCGGAAGAATTGTTGGATAGCAGTTTATCTCAAAAAAAGTTTTCCTGGATCTTAGTAGATTATAAGATCCGTATTAGACAGTAGAGTGATATGGAATATTAAAAAGTGAATGCAATCTTGGTCTGCGTTGAAAGGCATTGCATCTAAAATACAGTGTAGCTTCTGTTATTCTGCTTATATATTCTGATATTCTATTTTATACTACACTGGTGAGGTCACATTTTAAATACTGTTTTTAGTTCTAGGCCAGTTTGGGAAGGAAAATGATAAGCTAAAGACTGGACAGAGGAAGGCAACCAGAATGGTGAAGGGCTTCAAGTCAATGTAATACGAAGTTGTTGAAGTAAATAGGTACATTTAGCCTGGAGAAAAGAAAACTTGGGGTGGTCATAAGGGTCATGAGGTCATAAGGTTCAAGGGATAGTAGCATCATAGAGCTACAGCTAGAAGCAGCTTTTGAGACCAAAAGTCTCACTTGATAGACAAGAAAAGAGAGGCCCAGAGATGTTAAACGACTCAGCCGAAGTCACACAGGTCATCAGAATTTAGAGGAATATCAGTCAGTAAGCATTTCCCAAATACTGAAGTCAGGGACAATGCTAAAGGTTAAGAGAGGAAAGACAATTCTTGCCCTCAAGTAGCATACATTCTAATGGGAGAGATGGCATTTAAGTAACTAGGCATATAGAAAATATACAGAGGGTAGACAGAGGTAACAGGAAAAGAGAAAACATTAGCATCTGGGCAAGATCAGAAATGTGTCCTGCTAAAGGTGGAATTTGAGCTGAATCCTGAAGGAAGGCAAGGAAATTAAGAAATGGACGTGAGGATGAAGAATGTTCTAAGCGTCAGGGACAGCCAGTTCAAAGGGCTTGGAAATGGAGCATTATGTTCAAGGAAGTGCAAGTAGCCCATTGTAGCTGGATTCACAGAGCAGGAATCTGGTGCAATGGACTGTAAGAAAACTGGAAAGGTCAAAAGGATTGGGCTACGAAGAGCCTTTTGTGTCAAGCAGAGGAATTTATATTTGATTCTGGAGACAAAGGGAACCACTAGAGCTCATTGGGGCTGAGAGAAGCAAAGGGTGACAAATCTATGTAGGGGAAAAAAATCTTCTTGGCAGCTAAATTTATTAGAGTAGGGAAAGACTTGAAGCAGAGAGACCAGTGAGAAGATTATTATAGTGGTCCAAATGAGAGACAGTTAGGGTATGACCCAGGGTTGTGACTATATGAATGGAGGCAAGTTGGGAAGGTAGAAATGGCAATGTTTGGCATCATGTTGGATATGTAGGATGAGTGAGAATGAAGAGTCAAGGATGATGCAGGGTCTGTGAGCCTGGGTGACTTAAAGGATGGTGGTTCCCTCAACAGTAACAGGAAAGTTTGGATGTGGGAAGGGATTAAGGGGAAAGAGAATGATTTCTTTTGTTTGAGTTTGAGATGCCTATTCATTTCCAATGGGTAAAGGGAAGAGAAATGAGATCTGGGAATTACCTGTCATGTGGAAAAGGAAACTGTTCCTGGTTTTGCCCTTTAGGGTAAATGGGAAGAAGGTACAGACAGGCAAATTTAAGGGGTTTTTTTGGTCAGGCAAACTTCCTAATAATTAGAATGTCACCAAAATGGAATGGGCAGTCCCAGGAGATGGCAGGTCACCCTCATTGGAAGACTTTGGGCGTAGGCTGGATCACTACTCCCTGGATATATAGCAGTGTAGATCAAAAGTATCATTTGTGCAGCCTGGCTCACGGTTCTTCTGAATGTGGCTCAAATCAGATTAAAATGTAATTGGGAAGTATTTAACAAAATAAATAAAAATACAACAAAACATAGATAGAATTACTACGTTTTAAAACTAAGTGAATATGTAACTTGCAGGGGTCTTTATGTAAGGATTGAAGACCCCCATTTTGTTTGACACCACTGGTGTGGATGATTTTCTAGGTAGGTGTTTGACCAGGTAGCTCCTAAAGTGCCCTCTTCTTCTGAAATGCTGTTATTCTCAGATTGGTGGTCAGAAGAAATGATAAAAGAGCACTCTCAAGATCTCTCTTAAGGACTTTGGAATTGACTATGTGATATGGGAGACACTGGCGTAGGACTGCCCAGCATGGCGCACCCCCATCAGAGAAGGTGCCGTGTTCTATAAGCAAAGGAAAATTAAAGTAGCTCAAAAGAAACATGAGATGCACAAATTTAGAGAATCCATCACAAATGTTCAAATGGACTATTTGTGCCCAACCTGTGGTAGAGAGTATTCTGAGCTTGTATTGGTCTGATCAGCCACAGTCAGACACACTGTAATTTGACTCTAACATAGTGATGTCATTTTGGTCCTCTTCGAAAATGAAGGGCAAAAATCAATTCTCAGATTCTATAGGAAAAGTTTGAATGGTCTAAAGAAGATTATATAGGTGAATAGGGAGCCCATTAACCAACTCAATTTTCAAAAGACTTATGTAGAAGATACATGTAAGAGTAGCTAATGAAAGATGCATACAGACATGTGTTATGGTTCTCTAAGAATAATATCAGGATGACTAGGAGACATAGTGAGTTGAGGTTTGCATTTAATCCAAAAGAAAACATGAAAAGATTTTTGATGAGCAAAACCAGGGATCTAGCCCAGGACTCCTGACTCCTAGTCTGTTGACTTCTTTATAACACCCACACCTTTCATGTCTATTGTCAACACAACTACTCATGCTCTACTAGTCTATTACGAACATTATTCGAGGGAGGACTTTGCTTCCCAGTCAGAAAGCATCATCTAGCTAGCACCAAATAGCTTTGTCTTTGGCTAAATCTCAGTCATTAAAACAGATGACTTTTTTTCAAGTAAAATGAGTATTTAATGAGGACTAGCAAACAGAGGATTTTAGGGAAATTTAAATGCTGTATAAGCAAATAAGTCTGTAAAATGATTTCCGTAAATTGAAAATACAATTCTTTACAATAATCCTAAAAGACAGACTTCCAAGTATTACTGAAGTAGAATGAAATACTAGAAATTGAGATCTCTCCCAATTCCCTTTTGAGCTTGTCTTACAAGAGTTTGTGCAAGCCACCAGCTCCAAACCCCAAATGCAAGGAGAAAAAGAATGAGGGAGTATAGGAGAGAAGAAAAGTGAAAAGTGGAGGTGTGGCTAGTACATTAGCTAGAGAAAGTCATGAGCTATTCTGTCTGATGACCTAGCATCAAGGGTTGGAATAAGCTAGAATATGGCAGAGATTCAGAGAGAAAGTGAAAGATTTGCTAGGGAGAAAGAAAGGGAGAGAGAGGGAGAGATAGGCTCATGTATGGAGTGGGAGAGAAAGGCTTGATGTAGCTACAATTATGATACAGGAAAATAACAAATCTAAGTTTCATGTGGCTTCTTACTACTTTAGGTTAAGTCAAGTCATATGCAATTACCTTATTTCTTGTAGAGACTCAGTAGCTTGGTCTCTGTCTCCTTCTGAAGGGTAGAGGCAAAACAGTATATTTTATGCTTCAATCATTCCACAATATTTAATAGTTAGTATAAAAGAAGTAGAGATACTGAACCTTTAAAGAAAAAAAATAGGTCACTGCCCTCTTTGCCTAATATACATAATATATATATATATATGCACATATATATATATGCACATATATATATGTATGTGTATATGCATTATATATATATATATTAATATATATATATATATATATATATATACACATTTTTTGTATATACACATATGTCTGTATATATACATACACACGTTATCTGGAATCAAGATATCTTCCCAATAAATTCACCTAAAATATTTTCTCTTAAAAAGAAGACCTCAAGGTAAATAAACTATCTAACATAGTAATTGTGACTGACAGAACATTTAACATTTTATACTTGGAATTAGCCATTTCTTTAACTGAAAGGAAATATGTATTAACATCAATTATCTAGAATTAAAATTAATGTATTTGAATTCAATTCTCTTACCTTTTAGTACTGTCAGTGTTAATATTGTGATAATCATTGTGTATGTTGTCCCCATGGTTCTGCTTTCTTTTGCCCTATATCATATAATAATAATGATGAGGATGATGATAGCTAGCATTTTTATATTGTCTACTATGTGGCAGGCATTGTGTTAAATGTTTTACAAATATTATCTCGTTTGATTCTCACAAAACCTTTGGATGTAGGTATTATTATTTCCTCATTTTACATTTGAGGAAAATGAGATAAACAGGTTTAACAACTTGCCTAAGGTAATTTATCAGACTTGAACTTGGGTCTTCCTAAGCCCAGGAATCTATCCACTGTACCACCTGCAGCCTTCCCGTGTTTTTCTCAATTCCTCATACTGATCATTCCTTCCAATACAACAATATCCCATTTCATTTATAAGACACAATTTCTTTTGGCTTTTCCTTTCATGAGATGTACAGAGTTAGTGTCTCGGTTTTGGGGGGGGGGTGCGTTTTCATGAAGTGCTATTATTCATATAGGGAATCTTTCTGTCATTTTACATGCTTGCAGCGTAAGAGCAGTAGTGAGATTACTGGACCAAAGGATATGAACAGTTTCCTTTTCTCAAATTGTTCTTCAGAGTGGTTGGAACAATTTAATGTTCTAACAATAGAATATTAGTGTGTCTGCCTTCCTATAGACCTCTAATAAAACTACATCTTTTGTCATCTTCGTTAGTTTCATAGATGTGATACGATACCCCTAAAGATGTTAAAATTTACATTCTCCTTATAAGTAATCTGAAGTACTTTTCCTTACTTTTTGATCATTCAATGTAATCTTTTGAAAATTCTTAGTATATATTTATATGTATTCTTTGACTCCTCATCTAGTAGAGAATTGTAACTGTCAATATGTGTTAATTTCCTATAGATTTTATTTTACTTCTATTGGTTATTTAATTCACAGATGTTCTTTCTAACCCTTATTTTCTCTTCTTATTCTAGCTGTCTGTAGAAGTTGCTTATGTAGAAGTTTACAAATTTTGTGCATTCAAAATGATATATTTTGTCTTTTATAATCTCCTCTTTTACTTGCCTTAGTTCCCTTAGAATCCCTGCTCTATTCATAATTGTGAATTCTACAACTTTCCATTCTTCTCTCCTTTAAAAAATATTATATGACTTTTTGCATTTAGCTTATTTATGCATTTGGAATTTTTTGTTGTATACATTGTAAACTTTTTTTCTCTAAACCTAATTTTTGATTAATTGTATTGGAATTTTTCTGGAAGTTATTCTTAAATGACAAATCCCCCCTCACTAGTTCGTGTTATTAGATTTACTTATTCTAACATTCTTCTTTTTTCTCTTTGCATTTTTAATTAAGAAATCTGTCTTCTTTTTCAGAGAATCATCTCTTTAGACAGATTCTGCCTTGTTATTAGTTATCCATTTTCATCTTTGATTTTTTAAAATTTCTTTTTTTGAGTAGTCTAATTTCTGTCCTTTTACAAACTCTTCTGTGGGATCTTGTATTCCATTTATCATTTCAGGTGCCGTATACTTGTTTCAGTACCTTCGCTCTCATCTGGAGTATTTGTTTCTTTACATTTTACTCCAAAGTATTTATTAATTGTAATTGTAATTAATTGTAATATAGCTCTCTTTTGGTTGTATATTTGCTTTTTCTTATCAATTTCTCTGATAGTTTTCCTGTAACAAGTTAGGTTTTTTCCCTATCATTGTTATAATTTTTTGGCTCTATTTGAATTATTTCTCAATATTTTGAGATGAGGTACAAAGGTTGGACTTAAACACGGTCTCTTTTTTAAACATCTTACTGTAAATCCTCTGCCCCCTTCTTCACTGATATTTCATTAACATTGATTTGACTTCTTTACTACACCCTGCTGTTTTGTAATTTGATTTCATTTTTAATAATGACTATTTCTTTGCTTAGCATCTACCTTTTTTTCCTTCTGAAAAACATAATTAGAACATGACAGGACAATTTTAAATAACTTACGTATTATCTTCTTTACATAAGTTAACATCCAAACATCTGAGGTAAAGACATAATGGCTTAGCCAACTAGCAATGCTAGTATGTGTTGAATTACTTGTTTACGCCTATCATTGTACCAAATATTACAATGGATGCCAGGGAAGTATAAGACACAATCCTACTACAATTATATATATGGGCAAGTCATTTAATGCTTTTGAATTACTGTTTCCTTGTCTGTAAAATGAGGAGAATATTCCTTGTGATACTCTGTAATGAGTTTGTGAAGATTAAATGAGATAAATACAAAAATCATTTCAATTTTTAAAATACTACATGCATTTTGGATGCTATTGTTATGGTTGTTATCTTTGCCTCTAACAAGCTTATAATCTAGCAGTATTGTTTGAATGTTATTTCATGATGGGAATATGAGATTTAAACTCTTGGAAGAAGCAAGAGATGACACAAAATAATATAGCACTAAGTGCCCATATATGTGGTATATACCGCTAGTAGTTAGGAAGAGGTATATTTGTACAAGTCAAAATAGTTGGAGAAGAATTATAGAGTAGGTGGGATTTAAGATGGGTCTTGAAGAATAAAAAGCATTTGTACAGAGCAATAAAACTGTCTAAGAGACAATTACCTCAGGTTTAAATTGGAAAAAGGCAGAGGAAGAAGCTTCAAAAAAGACACTATACCAGATTTTGGAAGAAAGCCCTTCTGGGAATAGAAAATTCTGTTGGTAAGTGATAAGAAGGGAAGTATAGAGATATTATGAATAAGAGAAAAGAAGATATTAGAGTTTGAGGGAAATACTGTACTGAAATAAGTCAAGGTTTTCAACAGTAAGACTCTTTGGAGAAATAAATGGCTTTCAACTTAACTCTGAAATTAGACTTCCTTAAGTTCATTTGTATTAAATTTGGTCTTGGAAGTGAGGAAAATGACATCTTGGTTTATGGTTTTCAACTTTTCCCCATAGGTTTGTTAACTATTATTTTTTAAAATATTAATGCATTATTTGGAACAACGCCCAAAAAGCTATTAAACTGTGCATACCCTTTGACCCAGTAATACTGCTACTAAGTCTATACCCCAAAGAGATCAAAGAAAGAGGAAAAGGAAAAAAACCCCACATGTACAAAGATATTTATACTAGCTCTTTTTATGGTGACAAAAATAGAAAAATAAGATGCCCATCAATTAGGGAATGAATTAATAAGTTATAGTATATGACTGATGGAATACTGCGGTATTGTAAGAAATGATAAAGGGAATGGCTTCAGAAAAAATCTCAGGAAGACTTGTATGAACTGAAGCAAACTGAAGTGAGCAGGACCAAGAGAACAACTTATACAACAATAAGAATATTGTTAAAATAATCAACTTTGAAAGACTTAGTAGCTGATCAATAGAGAGGACAACCATAATTCCAAAGGACTCATAATGAAACATGCTGTCCACTTCTTGATAGAGAACTGATGAATTGAAGAATATTTTCTTCTCTTCCTTCCTTTCTTCCTTCCCTGCTTCCCTTCTTCCTTTTTTAAAGACCTAATTCGGTTCACAATGTAGTAGAAGATACTCAGAAATGAACTTTTAACAATGTAATTATGAATAATCTAAGTAATAAAAGAAAGAAAGTATCTAAAGAAAGTTAAATGGCTATAGAGACTTACATTTCAAAAGATATCTAGAATGAGGAAAGAATAACTCATAACTAAAGAAAAATACAAACAAGTATTTCAAACCCTATAATAATATCAGAAAAGTTAAATCCTTAAGTGAATTGTAGCTTTCACCAAGTGCTAATGATGAAAAATGAGGAATCTTTCACTATCATTTGAGGAAGAACTAGAACAGAGAAAGAGTTGAGTTTTTGCTTAAGGATGATAACATAACTTTTTAGAGACTAGGCTGAATTACTGAATTCCAATTTTGTATTTGTATTACCCAAAAATGTTAGGGCACTTTAAGGTTTACAGGGTACTTTCTTCACAATAATCCTGTGAGGTAGAAATACAAAGGGTAAAAAAACTAAGATATTTCAGCTCTATATACTGAGATTGTAAGGAGACTGTTAATATACCTAGACTTTGAAAATTATTTCAGTTCCTAGGTCCAGACAAAATGCATACCAATGTGATAAAGTAAATTGAATATATGACCTTACAGCATCTAATCTTTGGGAAATTGTGGATAATGATGGACTTGTTATAAAATCAGATTATGTCCTAGTTCTCAAAAAGGAAAAAAAAAGTTGAATTCTGGAAGCTACAGATCAATGATCTTCAGTTTTATCTTAATCAGCAATATAAACACATGTTATTCGATGTTTTAAAATCAATTGTACAAGTACAGATGGATGAGATGTGGTTTGGCCATAGTTAACAGAAAAATACACATGCACTCACACACACACACACACACACACAAATATAAACAAATGAGGATCTTGGTAGACCATCAACTTAGTATGATCTAGCTAAATACAACAAACAAAAAAAAACTTAGAAGGATGGGAATTTAATAAATATTCTCAAGAGACTGGAGGCTGGACTCAAACTAATAAGATGAAATTTATAAGATGAAAATAAACTCCTACACTTAGGTTGTGTGTGTGGTTTTTTTTTTTTTAATCATTTATGAAGTAATAGAACGGCAGAGCTCTGGCTTAGCAGAGACCTTTTAAAAAAAAGATTTAGAAGCTATATTTGACTAAAAACTTTGCAATGAGAGCCAAAGTGTGATTTAAAAAACACTTAATCCTCATTAATAGTAATATAAAGTATTGACCACAAGAAGTAATAGTCCAATTATGATCTGATCCAGTCCAATCCCATCTGATCCACATATGCTGAGTTCAATGACTATGAACTTTTGAGATCCCTTCCAACTCTTAAACTTCTCTGAGGTAGCTGGATCATGCAATGTGTAGAGCACTGAACCTGGAGTCTGGAAATCTTGAGTTCAGTTTAGCCTCAGATACATACTAGCTTGATTGCACCATTAGATGAAGCTGGTAACACAGTGGAAAGAACTCTGCACCAGAATTCAGGAAGAGCTGATGTGGCCTCATACACTTACCAACTAGATGACCCTGAGAATTTACAACCTCTGTTGGCCTCAGTTTCTTCAACCATAAAGTGAGGATCATAATAGCCCCTCCTTCCAGGATTGTTGTGAGGATAAAATGAGACACAGACAGTTATCACTTTATATAAATTCTCACCCCACAAATTCTACTTTAGGTAAAGAATTCCAAAAGCAATCCAAATGAGGATTCTGAATGAGGATCTGATGGAGCTGCTAGGTACAAAGATTACAGAAGAAGGGAAACTTTGGAAGCTCAAGTCTAACTAAAAAAGCTCACAATAAAAAAGTTGGCAGAAGCATTTCATCATTTGAGTGAATTTTTTTCTTGCAATAAAAAGGTGATCCAAATTCTTCAAGATTTTTAAAAGTTCAAAGACTAGTTGAGGATAATATTGCTTGCTATCATTAGATATATGAGGAAAAAAAGAGAGCCACTATCCAAATATTTCTCAGTAGCTTCATAAAAAAAAAATTTGCACAGCTAACCACCAGTGATAAAGGCTAGGTGCAGTGGGTGAGGAAGAGGTAATATACTGTACCCCTATGTTAACTTTACTGTACAGTATTGTGCATACTTTATAATTAACCCTACCTTTCATTTCATAATTCTGTTAATTATCATGGTCCAGTATTTAATATGTCTACATTTCAGTACACTTTATGACTTGCATAAAGGAACTATTTTGAGTATATCTTTGTTATATGGGCTAAGTGAAGTAGGTACAAATTTGCATTATGTAAAAATTTGCATTATGTAAAAATTGCTTTTCATAGAGGTCTGAAAAATGGTTCACTTATGTAAAGCAAGAACTATCTGTATTTACAAAGTGCTTAAAACACCATAGAAATATTAGCTATTGTTAGCCATTACTCTCCAAACAATTGAAGGAACCAAAGATATTTAAACTGGAGAATGAGGCGCTTTTAGTAGTAATAGCTATCTTCAACCATTTGGAAGGCACTCTGGAGGTCATCTAATCCCCTCTTTGACAAACTGTTCTCTTTTAATCTAAAGGGCAGAATTGGGATTTATAGGCAATTAAGGGGCTTGATGGACAAAGCCCTGGAGTCAGGGAGACCTAAGTTCAAATTCACCCTCAAACATGTTAGCTGTGTGAGTCAGAGCAAGTCACATAATTTCTGTCTGCCTCAGTTTCCTCAACTATAAAATGGAAATAATAATGGTACCTGCCTCCCAAGTTCATGAGGATCAAATGAGATAATATTTATGAAGTGCTTGGCACAGTTTCTGGTACATAGTAGGTACTTAATAAATGCTTATTCCATTCTCTTCTTCCCAACCTCCCGTACAACTTCCCATGGGTGAAAGTTTATAGGCTGCCAGATTTCGACTCTCAATAAAAGACATCTCTATAGCGATTTGAGCTATTTGTACTGAACTTCTTGGCATGGAAGTCTGACTGACCATCTGTCAGATAAGTAGAAGAGAAAGAGTTTCTGTTTTGGAAAATCCTTCTACTTGGAATAACTAACATCTAAATTCCCTTCCAGCTATCCAGTGAGTTATCTATATGAAACTACATATTCACATGACATCAATTGCACAGTGCTATTTGGAGATAGTTTATTGGTAAGATTTAGGTAATGTTCTCCTACAAATCCTTAGGAAGAAGCTACCACATATAAGATAAAATGTAATCAATGAAAGGTAATATAATAACTAGGAAAAAAAAGAATGAGTTATAAAATTGCATGTACCAATAGGAGGTTCATGGTGACAGCACAGATCTGAGTATGTGTTGATTTTTTAAACTGATTCTGAAATTAATTTTCTGGAATTCCTAGCTTCTGTTTTTATTTAGAACATTTAATCATGGTCTTCTTTTCTGTTGGTTAATTTTTTTTAAAAAAAATCACTTCTGTTCCCAATAAAATGAATGGAAATGGAATGCCCTGTACTTTTAGAATTTTTCCTCAAATTTTCATTTTAATTCTTTCCATGATCCTTAAGGCTTAATTTCATTTATGGACCGGTCAATGAAGCCAAAATCTTTTGCCTCTTTCTTTTTCTCCCACCTCTTCCTTTCCCTTGCTCTCTGCTTTTCTTTCTAAAACTTTAATTTGAAAATTTCTCCTAGGATCCAATTAATTTATATCAATTATACATATTTATCTATATAATATGCATACATATTTACTGTTTATACCAACAATGTCTTGTAGCTGTTTGCTTTTAATACCCTATTGTACCCTGGAAACTAATTCTGTAGCCAAACATTTGGCTTTGGTTTAGAGGGTGAAATCTAAAAAAAACCATTGATACCCAGGTGTGGTGCAAAGCTGGTCTTTAAAATACAGATGTTATTACCTCTGGGCATGAGGGACTTGGGAAAAAATGCAGCGGGCTACCCCCAGAGGTGAGACAATGGTCATAAAATGAGTTTCTCTGATATATGAGTTTTTGCTGAGATGTCTTTGTGTAACATTTAGTGAATATTTAATAAAGCCAATAGCCATTTTAGCTAAATTGCTAACATTTGGGGAGCAAGGTTACACAGAATAAAATTGAATTATAAAAACAGTTTTCCAGTTAACCCCGGTAACCACTCATGGTAATATTTCTTTATTTCTGTTTATCTCCATCCTCAAAGGGGCCATTTACTAGTTCCTGACGGCATGTCTGCACAGCTGGCATGAGCTGGTGGCCACAGATCCCAAACAATCCAGTGCATGACTCTTAACAAAAAGGACCCTTATTTTCTCTCCCTGGCTATAGCCCAAAACTGAAGGGAACACACTCAATCATCAAAGCCTGAAAAAATCAAGGAAAATCCAAAGAAGGTTTGCTTTTTTTTCCCTCTAAGAAAATAAAGATATTTGTATGTGTGTCTACATATACTTACATGTAAACATGTAGGTATATGTACTCCAATACATATACACATATACATGCATATATACGCTGCCTATCTACATATGTATACATATATACGTGTATACACACACACACACACACATATGCTTTTTTCTCATAGCTAAGTTTCACTGAAAGTTACTCTTGTTCTCTTTTTTTCAAAAACATGATTAGGTCTTCTTTACATATGAAAAGAATATCACTTAAATGATGACTAGTAAAATTTTTAAAAATAATCAGAGGCATCAACTAGTGTGATGCAGAAACAGCAAATTAGAAACTAGGGAGGTATAACTTAAAAAAATAAGAAAAGGAAATACAATTGCATATACCAAAAGAAGGTTCAGACGAGCCTTAATAGGAGATGATTTTTTCTTAATGGACAGTACAGATTTAAAAGCCAAATCATTCATCAGCCATACTATATTACTTCCCTATGAAGGATTGGAGGATTACAATAAATAACAGTTCATTTTTATAAAATGCTTTGTGGTCACAAAACACTTTTATTTCAGTAATAATAATAATGCTATCTATCATTCATATAGCACTTCAGGGTTTGCAAAGCACTTTACAAATATTACCTCATTTTATTCTCACAACAACCCTGTCAGGTAAGTACTATTATTGCCACATTTTACAAATGAGGAAACTGAGGCAGAGATTAACAGACTTGCCCGGGTCACACAGCCAGTAAGTATCTGTGGCAAGATTTGAATTTGGGTCTTCCTGTCTCCCAGTCTAGCACTCCATCCACTATGCCAACCTAGCTATCTCATTTCGGTTAAATAGTGCAAGTATTACTGTCCCTGTTTTACATATGAGTAAACTGAAGTTCAGAGAGATTAAGATACCTGTCTGAAGTCACACAGGAGTAAATGGTGACACTGGAATACAAGTACATTTTGACACCTATTTTCGTGCTGTTTCAATTGTAACTTATCACTTCGTGAAAATTCTCTGATATGACTGAGGTTCTTGAATTTACTAGAGTTATGTAGAAGTTCTCTAGGATTCTCTAAGTATATCATCATGTCATCTGCAAAGAGTGACAGCTTTGTTTCTTCTTTGCCTATTCGAATGCCTTCAATTTCTTTTCTTCTCTTGTTGCTAAAGCTAAGGTTTCTAGTACAATATTGAATAACAGTGGTGATAATGGACATCCTTGTTTCACCCCCGATCTTATTGGAAATGCTTCTATCCTGTCCCCATTACATATTATGCTTGCTGAGGTTTTAGATGTATGCTATTTATATTTTAAGGAAGACTCCATTTATACCTATGCTTTCTAGTGTTTTTAATAGCAGTGGGTGTTGTATTTTATCAAAAGCTTTTTCTGCATCTATTGAGATGATCATGTGGTTTCTGCTGGTTTTGGTATTGATATGCTCAATTACACTGAGAGTTTTCCTAATATTGAACCAACCCTGCATTCCTGGTATAAATCCTACCCGGTCATAGTGTATTATTCTTGTGATAAGTTGCTGCAATCTGTTTGCTAGTATTTTGTTTAAAATTTTTGCATCTATATTCATTAGAGAAATTGGTCTATAATTTTCTTTCTCTATTTTGACTCTTCCTGGTTTAGGTATCAACACCATATTTGTATCATAAAAAGAATTTGGTAAGACTCCTTCTTCACCTATTTTCCCAAATACTCTATATAGTATTGGAATTAATTGTTCTTTAAATGTTTGATAGAATTCACATGTAAATCCATCTGGCCCTGGAGATTTTTTCCTAGGGAGTTCATCAATGGCTTGTTCAATTTCTTTTTCTGAGATGGGGTTATTTAAGTATTTTACTTCCTCTTTGGTTAATCTGGGCAATTTATGTTTTTGTAAATATGTATCCATTTCACCAAGATTGTCAAATTTGTTGGCATATAGTTGAGCAAAATAATTCCTAATTATTGTTTTAATTTCCTCTTCCTTGGTGGTAGCTTCACCCTTTTCATTCTTGATACTCATAATTTGGTTTTCTTTTTTTAATTGAGTTAACCAAAGATTTATCTATTTTATTGGTTTTTTCATAAAACCAGCTCTTAGTTTTATTTATTAGTTCAATAGTTTTCTTAATTTCAATTTTATTAATTTTCCCCTTGGTTTTCAATATTTCTAATTTGGTGTTTAGTTGAGGATTTTTAAGTTGTTCTTTTTCTGGTTTTTTTTTAGTTGTATGCCCAATTCATTAATCTCCTCTTGAGGAGTTACATAGAAGTTCTGACTGACTGAGAGATCCCTAAGCTGATTTTTGGAATGTTCTGTTGATGGCAGTAAACCATGTCCTTTGTTCTGGGAGGGAGTAAAGGAATGCGTATGCTAGGGCTACTTTAGAGGGATGTGGACTGTCTGGTTGGAAATCTGAAAAAGTGAATTCCTGACTAGATTCTCAGGTTAGGAATTCAAGAGCTGAAGGCTATATGTATATATGTAATCTTTGAGTCACTTATGATATAAATTCAAGTCTGGCTCTATGGCTATCACACAATTCAAATTGGAATGGCCAGTGGGAGTTCAGGATGTGGCCCTCATCCTCATCTAGACTGTATTTACCATTCATGGAATGATTTAGTTTAGGAAATGAGGAATAACAACCTGTTCTGTTCATTCATTGCACCAGAATGATTTTTGCACACCCAGAATTTTAAAAAATAATAATAATAATGCAGAACGCTATGCAATCAACTGCCTTCACTTCCTGGATCTTCCCAGCCTCAAATGCTGTGATCTTTGAAATACTCTTTTTTTTTTTCTGGAGTGGGGGTAGGCTGTTGACTCAGAATAGCTTCTTAGTATACTTAATTTTTTTTTCAAGTGGAATATGTATTTTAAGACTTAGTCCCTGATGGACCAGACTTTGAGAGAAATAAAGGAATGAAATCTTACTGGAAAACAATTGGCCACTTAGATTTCAAAAATCTTTAAGAAAGAGGACACAGAATAAGAAGGGAGGTTCTGGAGAGCATGTGGGAAAAGGAATAACAGATGAACATTCAGGATATTCCAGTACCACTGACAAAATGTTTAAAACAAAAAAAACAAAACAAAACAAAAAAAACTTTGAAGAAATCCTCCAGCATGTGAGAGGATGCTTCATGGAGAATCTATCAAAAAACATGAGTGCAATAATGAGTAATCTGGTTCCCTCAAACATTATTGTTCATCAAAATGCACAAAAGAGTAAGAAACTGAATGCTGTAACATGGAATTCAGTTATCCAATACTGTAAAAAAAAACCCTAATTAATTGCTACACTCAGCCCTAACTAGACTTTATTGTTAGCCTGGGGCACATAATCAAGAAGAAATAGACAAACCACTTCTGAAAATAATAAGAACAATAATGCCTAGTATCTATACAGTGCTTTAAGGTTTGCAAAGCCCTTTGTTTTCCTACTGTTATCTCATTTGAGTCTCACAACAACCTTCCCCCATTTTATCAATAAGGAAACTGAAGCTGGGAGAAGTTAAGTGACTTGCCCAGGGTCAAATGTCTTAGGCAAGACTTGAAGTTGTGTCACACACATATATGCACATACACATACATACACAGGCAAATATATACACATATATACATATACACGTATGTATGTATGTATGTATGTACACTAAAATGACCGGGAGCAGGGATAAGACATTTTTTGCATCAGACCCTTGGATGACAGTTGGTCACAGACCCCTGGTCATTGAGATAATATAACAATAATAATGATGATAACACTCCTTTAACACTTTAGGTTTGCATAGTGCTTTGTATACATGATCATATTTGAGATGCACAACAACCCTTTGAAGTAGATACTATTGTTATCTTCATTTTACAGATGAAGAAAGCAAGGTTTACCCAGGGTCACATAGTTAATAAGTAACCTAAGGCAGGATTTGAGCTCATGGCCTTCCTAATTCCAAGTCTAGCAGTCTATCCACTAGGCTGGTTGGATGCTAAATAAAAGATCTGTGTGGAGACAAGTGGTAGAAGTTAAGGGACTGCTAGGGATGGTAAACAAAAAATAACAATGAGGGGCAGCTAGGTGGCCCAGTGGATAGAGCACCAGCCCTGGATTCAGGAGGACCTGAGTTCAAATACGGTCTCAGACGCATAACACTTAATAGCTGTGTGACCCTGGGCAAGTCACTTAACCCCATTGCCTAGCCAAATAAATAAATAAATGAATGAATAAATGAAAGAAAGAATGAATGAATAAGTAAATAAATAACATGACTTGGAACTGAAGGTAAAACTAAGGAAAAGGAAGGTTATAGCTACATAAAGGACCAAAATGAAAGCAATAAGGTGTACCAGAGCATGTTAGAGCTATCATTCAAGGAAAGGAAATAGCTTTAATTAGCAGGCAGACAGCCAGGAATCTACAAGCACACAGGTACCCAAAGTACAAGCCAAAGAGGTTGGTCAAATAATATCTGATGCTTATGGAATGTTTAATGATTTTCACTAATTAAGAAGGCAATTAGGGACAAGAAAAACCATAGGAAACCAAAGCTAGGACAAGGCGGGTGACTAAGGACTCAACAAACAGTCCCATCCTGCTGCTTATATTTGTATCTCCTTCACATAGTAAATGCTTGATAAATACTTTTCATTCATTCATTTTAGGAACCAGGGATCAAGAGCCCAGGCAGGTAGTCTAGAAAAGAGCACTAGAAACCAGGAGACTTGATACCAAGGACTGCTTTTTCCCTTCTCATGTTTTAGTTAGGAAACTTCTAATATTTTGACAGCTTAGATGGTGCCATTGCTAGGGTCTAAAGAGTCTGGGACTTGCAGGAAGAAAGAATCAGAATAAATGGGTATAGTCAGGAGTATAGAGACCTAGATTGGAGAAGGTAGATTCTGCCATAAATTTGCCAACCACCCAATCAATAACAATAATGATAACTGACAACTGCATGATATTTTACAGGTTTATAGAATATTTTACATAGATCATATCAAATGAGCCTCATCATAAGTCTCCTAGTAGGTAGGTACAGACTCTAGTATAATTGTTAATGTTAACATTAGTAGTAGTTGTGATAAGAGTAACTATAAGGTTTTTTTGTTAGTATGTTATTGGCAACTATAGTTATTAAGATCATTGGTAATATGATAAATATAAGAAACTATAACTTATCTATTGTAGTAATTATAGCTATTATTGTTTTTATAGTAAGTAAGCTATTATTGTAATTCCTATTTTACAGATTAGGAAATCAGGTCTCAGAGAGATTATTTGCCCAAGATGACCCATATGATAAACCTTGGCAGTGGGTTTCATATCTGGGTCTTCCCTCATTTAAATCTAGAATGCTTTCTGCCTTCAGGCAGCATGGCCTGATGAATAAACTATAATTGTTGTCATTATTATTATTATGGTAATCATAGCTATTATTTTTCCCATTTTGTAGATGATGAAACTGAGGCTCAGTGAAGTTATCATTGCCAATTGTAACATAGCTTGTAAGCCTCAGCAGTAGGATTCCCACCCATATCTCTCCTCAATTTGAGTCTAGTACTCTTTCTACTATACCAAGTTGCTAAATAGTTTATTGAATTCTGACTCTGGGTTCCCCATTGTACTAGACTGTCTTGAGGATACAGTTGAAGTTTGTTCATTGGTTGGTTGGTTAGTTCATTCTTGAAGAGGACCAAAATGACCTCACTCTGCTAGAGTCAAGTTTCAATGCGTCCGACCGTGACTGATTAGACCAGCATGAGCTCAGAATGTTCTACCATAGGTCAGGCGCAAATAGTCTGTGTGAACACTTGGGGTGGATTCTCTCAGTTTGCGCATCATGAACAATTGAAGTTAACAGTTGAAGTTAAAGAAGTGAAGACATGTACTGGTTTATGGGGAACAGCATGATGTGGGAGTCCTGGATTTGGAGTCAGTGGATTCAAATCTGGCCGATATTTTTATTACCTATATGCCCTGGGGCAAATAGCTTTTCGGGGTCTCAGTTTCCTTGTCTGTAAAATGGGAGGTGTTAGATTAGATAATCTTTTTTTTTTAATTTGTGGAATAAAACAAGCATTTCCATAACATAGTATATAAAGATGATTGTATATGAAACTGCAAATCTGTTATGTACAACCGGCCATTCCTTTTAAATATGGAATAAAGTTATCATGTAAATTTCTTTTTTTTTTCCTTTTTTTGTCCCCTCCTCTCCTCCCTAGAAATGACTACTATCAGACACAAATATGTGCATATGTTAAACCACTCTATACTTACTTCTATTTATCAATACTTTCTCTCTATACAGATAGCATCTTCCTTCATATATCCTTTGTAGTTAATTTGAGTATTTATAATAGTCAAAATGACTTATTTGCTCGAAGTTGTTCTTAAAACAATATTGGAGTTACTATATACAATGTTTCTAGATAATTTTGAAAATATTTTTTCAACTTTGAAACCCATGATGACTTTAGCTATTAAGTTCAAATACAATTTAACTTCAATTAACTTTTCCTAGAAATCACAAAACTGGATGGACTTTCAAGTTATCCACATCCCTACCCCCTGGTGGAACAATTTCAGGACTATTTCAAACACAAATTCCTAAAACCTCTCATAATGGAAATTATTCATGCTCTCTCATTTGAGCATCTAACACTTGGTCATGCTCAGTGCTGTGCTGGGAAGTGTTTAATGATCAGTTTGCAAAGAAAAATGTGTACCCAACACACTTTTAAATTTAACCTGAATTATTTCTCCTTCACTTTCTTAAGACTAGACAATCAACAAAACAATAAATCGAGTGCTGATTTGTAATATCTGCCAATTTTTGGATTTCTGAGGTGTAAATTCTCATAATGAAAATTTAATAATTGGCTTTCATGAGCCTGTTCAGTCTGCCTCCAGCACCTCTCTGGATTCATCGTTCCTTTTCTCTTTCATTAACTTTAACCTCTGACTAAAGTTTTGTTCAAATTAATATTATTTGGTTTTCAGGAACACCTCAGTCAATAGATTTTATATCCACAGAATAAAAGGAACAATTCCTTGTCTCATTTAAACCTCACAACAACCCCATGAGGTAGATCATGGTATTTCTCCAGCCCCTTTTATAGATTAAGAAACTGAGCTACAGAGAGTTTTAAGTGCCTTAATCCTCTATTTGACTTTTAAAACTTTTCATAACCTAGCCCTTTTCTACTTTTCCAATCTCTTATACCTTGTACATTTTTACACACCCTGCAGTCCAGTGACACTGGCCTCTTTACCGTTCCTCACATGACACTTCACCTCCTAACTCTATGTACTTTTGTTGGGAGTCTGCTATAACTGGAATGTTTTCCCACCTCTGTCTTCATGCTGGCTTCCCTGGCTTCTTTCAAGTCTTAGCTAAAGTCCCGTCTTCTACAAGAAGTTATCCTTGCTCCCCCTTAATGTTAATGTCTCCCCTCTAAAATGATGTCCAATGCTCCTCGTATATATCTTCTTTGTATACAGTTGTCTGCATGTTATTTTCCTCATTAGGACTGTGATTGCCCTTTTTTGCGTGTCCCCCAGGGCTTAGTTCAATGCCCAGCACAGTGCCTGGGACACAAGAAGTCCTTAACAAATGCATGTTGGCTTGACTCGGCTTGCCCAAGGTCTCATCACAAATCTGTGACAAAGGAACAACTAGAACCTAGGTCTAGTCTTTCGAACAAGCTATACATCCTTTCCTATATTTGACCAATCTTTGTTTTCCTTTCATTGCCTTCTCTTTTCTGGGCTAAATAATCTCAATTCTTGAATACTCTAATTTTGATTGTATTCTCTAACTTCAGAAAAGAAAGGAAGAAAGAGAGTGAAAAAATGAAAGAAAGGAGGAAAGAAAGAAAAGAAGGAAGAAAAAAGAGAGAGAGGAGGGAAGGAAGGAAGGAAAAGAAAGGAAGAAAGAGAAGAAAGGAAAAGAAGGCTACAAAAACATTTCAACTCCATTTGACCAGGCTGCCCTTCTAACAGTGTAACTACTTGTCATAAAATGAATGACATCAGCATCCTGTTCTACTTGCCCAGCATAAATTTCTTTTCTCACCCTTGGTGAGAACATAAATTTCCCAGGCTCCAGTCTTTTGGGTCACACTTCTCTGGAATTTCTCCCTTTCACTCTACATTTTCTTGTAATGTTCAGCCTCAAACTGGATTTTAATCTAATGGGAGAGCCAAAAGGTTAATTTCCTATTTCAGCTAATAGCTTACTTAATAAATGAAAATATTTACCAGAGTATGGAGGTCTACTCCACTGTAAAAACAATAAGTCTTTCTAGCTGTTTGAGTTATTATTTGATTGAATATCCTGAGCAGGTGGTAGGCCCTAGCATGGAGGTAAGCTTTAAAAATTCCTCCATTTTCAGGTACATTTCATTCAGGAAGTATTTATTGGGCACATAATAATCACTGCTGATAGCTACATAGCATATTAATGTTTACAAAGTACTTCATAAATATCTCATTTGATTCTTGTCAGTATTATTATTCCTTAAAACAAATCCTTACCTGTATTTTTTATTCCCTTAAAATAACCCTACAGTATTATTATCCCCATTTTGTGGCTCAGAGGGTTCAAATGATTCACTCATGATCACTCCTAGCAAGGATGCTAGTTAGGATCAAGCTATTGTCAACCAGTAGCCCTAGGGTCACATGGTAATCTTCAGAACTTCACAAGCAGCCCTCCAGTCAAATCTGAAAGGGGAGTATAGATGGGTGGGGGTGTTTAATTCCATTATGAAGTATATTGATGCCATGACTAAAATTTCTTTTAGAGGTCTAAAATAATGATATATGAATAAATGAATAAAACACATATTAAACACTTTATAATTGGTAGAGACACATGTGGGCATGCCAACCAAGCAATAAGAAAATAAAATGTGTTCCACACAAAGTATTAAAATTGTGATTACAAGGAGAGAATGAAGGATAATTATTACAGTGATTTGTCAATGACAGAATTCTGACTCACACTTCTGGTCAGCTGGGGTAGCCTTGTACTACATATTCATTCTTTCAACAGATATCTATTATGTATCTACTACGTGCTTAAGAGACAAAGAGTGAGAAGAGATAAAGGAAACCATGCTTATCCTCAGGGAGCTTCTGATCTAGCAGTGGGGGAAAGTGAGACTGATGTATAGATTTATAATACAGATTAGAAGAAGATGTATATACAATGATATATAATGATGTGAGCAGGAAATCACTTACAGGAAGGAGGCCCAATGAAGGCTTTGTAGAAGAGGAGTGGTAACATGATTTGAACCTTGGACGATGATTGGGATAACAAAAAGTTAAGACTGAAGAAAGGACATTCTGGGTATAGAGACTGTGGTTGTTATTGTTGTTGTCTTTCATTCTAGAAGTGGACCAATGACATCATGAGGGCGATGTCTTGACTTGCATGTGAATTGGATTTAAGTCAGTATAAACAATATAAACAAGGATATTTACATGGGATGTTCATATCAATAATAGTTTTATTATCAGAATGGTTACACATAGAATGTGTAGGTGACAATTAGGATAATGAACTCTAGGTCTGGGTTTCTATGATACTAATTTACATTTAAAGAGCGTGTTATGGTTTACCATGTGTTTTTTTCATGGGGCTCCTGCAAGAAAGGCAGTGCAAGCATATTCCCCATTTCATGATGAGGGGTTAATAAGTACCTTACCCAAGTGGCAAGTCCAGGATTATGGGAATTTAGATTCTGGTTGAGAGTACCACATTCACATTGTCTTAGAAAAAATTAATATTGTGGGGGTGTTTGGGGGAGGGGTTAATAGTTTACAAAGTGGTTTGATTTATATTATCTCATGTCAACACGACAACATACTATGTCATATGGAGATTAGGTATCATGATCCTTGCTTTACAGATTGGGGAATTAAGGCTCCAAGAGGTTAAGTAACAATAGAATGCAAGCTCTTTGAGTTTGGGGACTGTTTATTTTTGTCTCTGAATAGTCGGTGCCCAGCACTGTGCCTTGCTCAAAATTGGGGCTTAATATGTACCTAATGAATTGAATTACCTTGATTTGAATTGCCTTTCCAAACATCACACAGCTAGAAAATGGCAGAGTCAAGACTTGAGCCCAAATCTTTTCCATCCAAGTCCAGCTCTCTTTCTAACATTACTTCATACGCTGTAATTGAGAATAAATTATTTTAGCCTTATTAACACAGAAGATAACCCACAGCTAATCTTATGTAAAGAATGGACTTGTGCTAAATGATTATTTGAAAAAGATTTATTATTGTGAAGTGAGTTTCATTATGGCCTTTATGGTTGCTGAGACATTGTGACTTTGAATCTGACTTTACTTCTGAAGGGATAGTAAAAGGTGGACTGCTGTTGATCTTAGTGGAGTTGGTTATCCAAGGTTCTACCCCAAGATCTGAGCCCGATTACCCAAAAGAGCATGTTTTAGGGCTGTGTTTTATTTCTCAGTTTTCTTAATTAATGGTAGAATTTTCACTGTGTTCCATGTGCAATGAATTTGTTAGTCTGAAGGAATTAATCAAAACTGTGTTTCTATAAAAATTCTTATTGACTCATCATTTCAGGAATTGTGCAGTATATGAGTTGGGCCTATTTTAGGGTAATAGCAATTACTTATGAAAGCTGTGAGATATTTTCTGTCCAACTTGATTCAACTTTTCAATTAGAAGACCTCTTAAAGAGTTTGTGAACTGTTGACTGTTGACACCATACGCCAGGAATTATTCATGGAATGGAATCTCTACTAGTAAAAATAACTTAGTGGCATTGGTCCCCCAAATCTGGAAGCCAGTTGACTTATTTAAACTCACTCCATATGGTATATTACCTCATACAGCTCGACATTCTGTCTCATGCATTGTTTATAGTGTGATCCACATTTTTTTTTGCATTTTCTGATTCTTTCTTCTTTTATTATATCCCTGTTTTGTTTTATCATCTTCCTTGTATAAACCTTACCAAAATATAGAACACTTGAGAACTGTTGGGTTGAAGTTCAAGATCATCTTTGCTAGAAATTCCTAAAAATGGAGTTAGTTTAGTGAGTCATGGACCCAACCTTGAACTCTGAAGAAATTCCTGACTGGACTTTGAGGCACTCAGTACCATACTAAATTACAGGTAAAGGCTGATGTTTATGTTGAAACTAAGATTACACATACAGTGTTGGTCCTGGAGTCAGGCAGACCAGAATTCAAATCCAGCCACAGCCACTTACGAGCTGTGTGACCTTGGGCAAGTCACTTAACCCTGTTTGCCTCAGTTTCCTCAAATGAGCTAAAGAAGAAAATAGCAAACCACTCCAGTATCTTTGCCAAGAAAACCCCAAATGAGGTCTCAAAGAGTCGGACATGACTGAGATGACTAGACAACAAAAAACCTTAGTTTTTCTCTTAAGAGAGCTGTCCTCATGGTAGTCTACTCTGTATCTAGACTTTGTTCATGACATCTTCTTCATAAGGTAATAAACAGTTAATGGCAAAGTAGAATTTAGTTGTCATATCTTCCCTCCGTGACATAAAATAAGTAAGGAAATGCTTGCTCTAATTCTCAGTTCGCCTGGCATCTTTGTAGGTGAACTTATATAATGACTCAGTATTTTACAGCCTGACTTCTTGAAAGAGCTAGATCATTCAACAATACAAACAGTGATTATATAAAGTTATACTGGCACATGGCACAAACATTAGTCTGATAAATCCAATACAGATTGCTTCATAATAACCTTCCTTTTACCATAAAAGCATGGCACCACATTGTAACAAGCAGAAAAGATAACGCCTCCCTTAGACCTCAAGCTGAAACATGCACTCAAAGGAACACAAACTCTAAAAATGCAATTGTATGATAGAGAGGATGACCTTGGGCAAGTCACTTACCTCTATTTGCCTTGGTTTCCACAGTAAAATGAACTGAAGAAGGAAATGGAAAACCACTCCACTATCCTTGCCAAGAAAACTACAAACGGGGCCATAGAGAGTCAGACACAACTGGCAATTGAACAATGTGGTAGAGAGTACAAACTCCTCCAACCTAAGGATGTTCAAACAGTGTTTGCCCCAAATAAGAGAAATAAAGAGCTAATGATTATATTTACTAATCTCAATGGAGAGTAAAGTAAGCAGAATTAGAAAAATGGCACTGGACAATGGAAAGAGTTCAGAGTAAACAGGTTCTGGAAAGAAAAGACCTAGGTTTCAATCCAGATTTCAGTCTCACCTCTGGCACTTATTATCTGGGTGACCCAGGGTGGATTGTTTTACCTCCTGGGCAATAGTTTCTTCATCTGTAAAGTCAGAGGCTTAGACTAGATGGTGAATGAGACCCTTCCAGCTCTAGCTCAATTATCTTAAGACCCTAAATGAAAAGAAATTCAAACTAAAATGAAGCCTGCGTCATCATGATGAGTGATCCTGGCCTTGAAAAAGAACCAAGGCATTGCATTTCCCTCTTTTCATTGAAGAGGTACAAGGAAGGTGGAGGGGGCATGGTTGAGGGTGCTACAGTCAGCATTTTAGATAGCATTTATACAGAGCTTTTCAAATATTAACTCATTCGACCCTTATAACAACCCTGAGAGATAGGTGCTATTATTATCCCCATTTTACAGATGAGGAAACTAAGGCTCTCAGAGGTTAAATGACTTGCTCAGTGTATCACAGCCAGTGAATGTCTGAGGCTAAATTTGAGCCCAGTTCTTCCTGAACATGGCACAGTGGAAAGAGTACTGACTTTGGAGTTGAGATGACCTGGATTTCAACCTCACAGATCCAGCACTCTATCCACTATACCGTCTAGATGCCTAAAGGTATAGAATGGGGCATATACAGCCAGATGGCAATCACTATGTCAGTTTGTTTTACTTAAGCATTTTTCTTTGTTAGACGGAAAGGAACATACTTTCTGAATAGTGTTGTAGTTATATGTGGGAAAGACTGTAACAGAAAAATAAAAAGCATCAACAAAACAAAAAGAAAAATACTTATATAATAAAATGAATGAGCAGCAGTGCTTAACCTCTACCTAAAATGTATAAGCATGAGTATTTTTGAAATTTTCTTTCTCTTTCCTTTATATTCCCTTTTAGAAAAAAAATTGTCTTTTTTATATCATCTTAATTCCCAAATATGTCATTCTCCTCTTCCCTCCCCAGAAAGCTATCCCTTGCAACAACAACAACAAATTTTAAGGAAGGAAAAAAAAATTCAGCCCACCAATCCAAAACATCAACAGAATATGATGATATTTACAGTGCTTCATACCCAGAGACCTCTACCTCTGCCAAAGGAAGGAGCGAGATACATTTTCTGTTCATTTCTTCAGGGCCAAGATTGATCATTATAATTACTCAAGACTTAGGGTTTTTGTTGTTATTTTTACCATCTTCATTGTTGTCGCCATATGGATGTCACTTTTCTGGTTCTGCTTACTTCACTTTGCATTAGTTTGTCTTTTAATGCTTCTCTGAAATTTCCATATTCATCATTTCTTATAATGCAGTAATATTTCATGACACTATGTACCTACTACATTTGTTTATTTCCTAATCAGTGGACATCTACTTTGTCCACTTCTTTGCAACTACAAAAAGTGCTTCTAAAAATGTTTTGTTGTATATTATACCTTTGAATTTTTTACCTACTTGGGGTCTAAGCCTAGTAATGGGATCTTTGGGTCAAAGAGTGTTGATATTTTAGTAACATTTTTTAGCAAAATTTCAAATCATTTTATTGGCATGGTTAGACCAAGTCTCAGATACACCTGTTGTTCCACAACTCCATCAACATTGATTTATTGTATTTTGTCATTTTAGCCAATTTGCTTGCTTAAGGGCTCAAATTTTAGAATTATTTTAATTTGTGTATCTCTTATAATTATTCATTTGGAACAGCATTTCATATGGTTGTTAATGATTTGCAATTCTTTTAAGACCTGTTCATTCATATCATATGACTACTTTTCCACTAGGGAATAGCCCACGTTATATATTTGATTTATTTTCCCTCATCTATCCTGGATAGCAAAGATATTTGATATAAAGATTTCTTCAAAGCCAAGAATTTCCCACCTTATTCAAGTTGCATTGATTTTGTTTATGCAAAAACTCTTCTTTGGTTAAGAATCCTATTGTAGCCATACCTATGATAACCTGATTTTCTTTTACTGCTTTTTACACTGTGACTTGTATATCCTTTTTGATCTTATTGAAGTGCATGGCATAAGACGTTGGTCTAAGCCTAATTTCTGCTGAACTTCCCAAAAGTTCTTGTTAAATAGAGAATGCTTTCTTGAAGTAATTTATGTTCTTTGGCATATTGAAAATTGAATTATTAAATTCTTAAATCTTCTGTGCCTAGTACAGTACCACATAGGGCACAAGAAGCACTTAATAAATGCTTGTAGATTGAGTTTCCAATTTTTCTTATTTAGTCTGTTCCATTGATCTTCTTTTCTATGTTTTGATGGGTATAATCAGAGGTCTAGAAGTGTCATTTTCCTGTTTGCCATTTCCCTCTTAATTGTTATTTCTAAAAATGATTTTCCTTGATATTCAAGAATTTTGTGCCTCTGAATGAATTTTATCATCTTGCCTAGCTCTATTGAGTATTCCCTTAGAAGTTTGATTTGTATAACATTAAATCTTAGCATATAGTTTTAATATGAAATGATATACTTAATGAAATAACATCTTTATACTGTCTAATTTTAATAGGCCATGAAAACCATGCTTCATTTGAAAAATTATAACTTACAAATTGGGTCTTAAAGACAAAGGAATTTGGAGGAATCATGAATAATAATTAATTAACCCATCCGGTTTTTATTAGAGTTCTTCATTCTCATAGGTTCAATTTTTACCCCTATAATGATGAGTCCCAAATCTATATTTCCAGTTGTATTCTTACCTAAGTTTGTGTTTCATCACTAGGTACCTATTAGCATTTCAACTTGAATTAAAATTAACATTTTCAAGTCTGAATTCATTGTCTTCCTTAAGCTAGTCCCTGCTCCCAAAGTTCCTGTCCATTTCAAAGTCACCATTCTCCCAGTTATAGTTTTATTCCTCTTCTTCTTCATAGGTAATTAGTCATACAAAATCTTATCCATTTTTTCTTTGAAATATTTCTCTCATCTGTTCTTTTTCCTTTGTCTCCTTTCCCATTGCCATCAATCTAATCCAAATCCCTGCCAAGTTATACTTCTTTTTCATATATAAGGTCCTAGTTGTTTTCCTAACTCCAAGTATTCCCTTCTCAAATCTATCCTTCATCCTGCTGCCAGACCAAGCCTTCTGAGTCTGTGGAAGACTGAAGCTCTGAGTAGTAAGCATCAGAGATGGTCTGGGGAAGTCACTACCTTCTCAGAAACCTTCAGTGGCTCCCCATTTACTACCATATCAAACATAGGTTTTTTTCCCTTGCTTTTAGTGTCTTTTATAGTCTGGCTCCACCCTACCTATCATTTTTTTTATGCTTGCCCCTCTTTTCTTTATGCATTGTATACCAGTCAAATCTACCTCACTTCAGAGGAGAAATACTGTACTCACCCTGTCTCCATGTATTTGCTTATATTTTCTCCCTTTTTAAAAAGTTCTCCCTTTTCTGTTCGTCTATACAAATTTTACTTATCGTTTAAGATCCTCTCAAGATCTACTACTCTACTCTGACAGAAAGAATACTCAACTAAATCTTTATAAGAGATCCAGGTCATATTCCATCTAAACAAGTGTGATAGGAGCAGTCCTCAATGTCTGCCTCTCTTGGTAAGGTATTACAGAAACAAGACAGGTGTAAAAATAGCATTACCTTTGAACTTTATCACTTAAATGTGTCCAAAATAGAATAAGGAAAGGAACAGTTTCTCAATTAACCTTAAATATCAAAGGTCTTGCAAATACCACAAGTTTGTTAATTTATCAGCCTTGGCCATAAAAATGAAGTCACTTTAAAATATTTGCTTTAAACAGAAAATATCTACCTCCAGTTTCATCAAAAATCTGCTTTAAAAATAGTAGATGGGATTAAAAGAAATAATCATATGTTTCTGCTGCTGTTCTTATGAGGCAAGGTTGATTTGCCTGTAAGGGCACTAGGACATCTGTCCAATGTTCATGAAAAATTTTGCAACAGTCCCCAGGGGAAGCATCACATCTGTCTTACCCCTGAAACCTGCTGTTCAGTGACATTAGAAAGGATTTCAACAATCCTTACATTTTCCTTCTCGGAATCCACACTCGACTTGGTTTTATACCTGTCTACTGTAATGATCATGAATTATGGTGCAACTTTTTTTGGGGGGGGCAGGGTGGAGAAGTGGTGGTGGGAAACCTGTGATTTTATCAAGCTTGGAAAACTCCTGTTATGGATACTCCCTCCACAGATTCCAAGGAGTAACTCATCTGTAAGATGTGAGACAGTTCTCTGGATCACTGGAAGGTTATGACTTGGAGTGGTTACACAGCCAGCATTGTACATGCTGGTCTTCCTAACTCCAAGGCCGGGTATTTAATAAATAAAAAATAAAAGAGACCATAGAAAATGTCAAATTCCAATAGAAACGAGCCACTAAACAGTACATAATGCTCCCTGTTGGCCCACAGATTAACATTTTCTATGGTCTCTTATTTTTTGTTTATTAGACATTTCCCAGTTTTATTTTAATCTGGTTCCTTCCACGCTAGGGAGTGTTGCAAGGACAGTGTGTTTGACATCTCTACACTATGCTGGATGGCCAGTAGATACAGCATCAGGCCTAGAGTGAGGAAGACCTTAGATCAAGTCCAGCCTCAGACACTTCCTAGCCATGTGGCCCTGGGCAAGTCACTTAACCTCTGCCTGTCTCAGTTTCATTACTTGTAAAATGAGGATAATAACAGCACTCACCTCTTAGGGTTGTTATGAGGATCAAATGAGATATATGTAAAATACCTGGCACAATGCCTAGCACATAGTAAGTGCTTAATAAATTCTTATTCTCTTCTCCCTTCTATTATTATATTATTATAGCAATAAGAGACATTCATTTAGCACTTGAAATTTTGCAATGCGCTTTAATACATTACCTCACAATCCTCGCAACAACCTTGTGAGGTAAGTACCATATAAATTATGACCTGCATTTCATAGCTTAGAAATTGGGGCTGGCAATTTAAATGACTTGGCCAGGCTTACACAGCTAATAAATGGGAAATTCAAATGAATATCAACAACAAAAATTCTGGAATGATAGATCCAAAAAGGGGTATTGCTGCTTCTGGGAATCCTTAGAATTCTTCAAGATGAAACTCAAGTTGCTACCTCCTGCATAAAACCTGTCCTGATCTCCCACATTGTTAATGTTGTCTCCTTTTAGAAATTATTTTGAATTATGTCATACATATTTTGTATTTACTTATCTGGGTTACTATTGCTTCCCCAATTAGAATGTCATCTTCTCAAGGGCAAGGATTGCTGTGTATCCTTGTTATTTCCAGAACCTAACAGAGCTCTATAAAACTAGAGGAGTAAAATAAATGTTTAAATAAAATTGAACTGAATCCCTATATTTTGCAGATGAGAAGATGGGAGCCCCGATGATTTAAGTGACACAACCTGGCAAGTTAACTCAGATGATATGTATGTTTACTTGTCTGAAAAAAGAGATGGGTGTCACATTTTAAGAGGGGTAGTGACAAACTGGAGGGCAGTCAGACAAAAGTTGAAGGAACCAGTGATGTTTTAGCCTAGAGAGAGAGAGAGAAAAAGACCAAAGGGAGACCTTATTACTGTCTTCAAATCTTTGGAGGGCTGTCATGTTGACAAAAGAATTCTCTGCAGCTCCTGAAGATGAAATTATGACTCAAGAATAGAAGTTACAAGGGGTAGATTTCTGCTCATCTATCATGAAGAATTTTCTAATAATTAGAACCGTTCAATGATGGAATGGGACACCTTATAAATAGTGAGTTTTGGTTACAGAAAATATTTGAAGACAGCACTAGATGTCCAGCTATCAGCGATCTTGTAAAAATACCTTGACAGGTGGAAGGTTAAACTAAATGATATTTGATGTCCTTCTCAACTCCAAGATTCTGTGAATCTATTAATTCAAAGAGAGGTTGTGAAGCACACACTTTTGGAAATAGAAAACATTATATTGCTCAGCTACATCCAGACCTGCAAGTTGACATTTGACTCTTACTCTTCTTATAAATAGTGTTGGTCTCTGGTGGATTGTCACCTATTCAATTCAGTACATACAAAAGGTCAGTGGTTCCTCCTCTGAGGAAAAAGTTTCTTGCCATGCCAGAGGTGAACTCTCTTAATTTTAGTTCTCGGCGAAAAGAATCCATCGATCCATCCATTTAACAAATATCAATAGAATATCTACTATGTACCATGTGGTAGGTGCCACAGGAGATAAAGAAGGCTCTATCCAAGCAATGGGCAGTGAGGTGGCACAGTGGATAGAGCAGCCTGGAGTCAGGAAGACTTGAGTTCAAATGCAGCCTCAGACACTTATTAGCTGTGTGACCCTGGGCAAGTTACTTATCCCTGTTTGTTTCAGTTCCTCGTCTGTAAAATGAGCTGGTGAAGGAAATGGCAAACCACTCCAGTAGCTTTGCCAAGAAAACCCCAAATGGGGTCACAGAATCGGAAACTACTGAAACGACTAAACAACAACGCCCGAGCCATAGCGGGAATTCTCATAGCTTTGGCAAAACCCAGAAATCTTTGTTTGGACAATTGAGAGGGAAATAAATACTAGGTTGCAAAACAGCCTGCACGCAAAGAGAAAATATTTTGCAAGTGGCCAGCACCCTAGAATAGAAATGATTCAAGTTCTATTTTTCTAACTCTAGAGTCTTAAAGAAGCTAGGTGATCAGAGGCAAATGATCCCCAGACATTCAACACACAAAAAGAAGAAAGGGGTTGGAAGGCTGCTTTCTTGGTGCTCAGATGCTGCTTGTGCTTCTGAGGCATTTGCCAGTTTTTCAAACATCCTCCTAGGAAATTAATCAATTCTGTATCATGTGCAGAGATTACTGTGACGCTCATGAGTAGCTCCTATACTTCCAGCCTGCATAAGGTAGTAAGACTCAGTCCTAAAAAATAAAAAAAGAAGGAATGATTAAGCAGCATTTCAATGCTCTGGAGAGTGGTTAAGGGATAGGATTACAGGCATAATATGTCAGATATAGGCCTTAAACTTCCTGACTCCAAGGCTGGCCTTCTGTCCACTATATCACACAACCTCTGACATAAAAAGCAGGAAAGAATGATATATTCTAGAGAAATATGCATATTTAGAATAATGTTTTAAATAAAACAAACCTAACATCCAATTTGGTGCCTTTAGTTTGAACAGATAGCAATTTATTTCAAACCTTATTTTATGCAAAAAAAGGTTAATTATGATGTACCTTCATAATTCTCTAAATTAGGATCACAATAGAGCTAGTGCTGCAAGACGCCTCAGGGGTTATTTAATTCAACCCCCTTATTTTATCTGTGAGGAGCTGAGGTCCAGAGAAGTTAAATGAAATCATTCACACTGGTCATAAACATCAGAGCTGGCATTTAAACTCGGATCCCCCAACCCCATAGCCAGTGTTCTTTCTACTGTACCACATTGGTTTGCAGCTACAGTGACCACTCTCTACTGCATAGAGAAGCAGAATCATCAAGAAATGTAGCATCCATGAGCACCTTTATGCTTGTATTAACTTACCATAGTATTGACAAGGATCCATGGGGGTTGTCCACAGCCTTCGTGCATCCTGGTTCTAATTTAGCCTATGAACATGGGACATTCTGTTCAATAAGCCATATTCAATCCCCCCCATCCCTATGATGTATGCAGACATTAATCTACTTTTCCCCAAATCTCACTCAAGAATCAATCCTAGATGACCAGCCTTAATTGCTATTTATCCTCATAGAGTTATTAACATGTCTCATCATAATCCCTGCCCCTGGGTAAAATTTAGTTTCACAGAATCATAGACTTAGATTTTGGAAGGATCTTAGAAGTCTTCAAGTCCAAACTCCTCATTTTACAGATGAGGAAACAAATTGAGTGATTTACCCAAGGTAACACAACTGGTTAGGTGTTTGTGCTAGGATTAGAACCCAGGTCTTTATGACTCTTAGACATTACCATTTCCTCCTACCTTCTGCAGTTTATCCTAAATCCCAGGTAACCAATCATCTGAGTCTAAGGACACAGTCCTAATAGCCACATCCATCTACTGAGCAAGTGTCACAGAGGAGCAGTACAGCAGTGTTCGAAATGTTCTTAAACTCAAACATAGTATCAACTCTTGCATTCTTGGACCTGAGCTGATCCTGCCTGCCTAGTTGGTCAAATAGCATTTTTTTAAGTGCCTACTATGTGCAAGGCACTATGTTAAATGCTAGGCCAACTTAGCTCACTATTTTAAATCCTTTGTCACCAGAAAACCCTTCCTGGAATGCTTTCACAGCTGCTAGATAATATTGATGTTAAAAAATAAAATACAAAAACCTTGCAAGTACTTTTTTTCTTCTGTAAATAGAAGCTGATTCCTAAAGGGAATCATTAACTTATACACATTTCAGAATTTTTTTCTTTAAATATGAATTAATATTGAGCAGAGTTTCATAATCCTTTTTTTGTGTCATGGATCCTTTTGGCCAGTCTGGTGAGGCCTGTGGATCCCTTCTTAGAATTATGTTTTTAAATGCATAAAATAAAATACATGAGATTTCAAAGAAAATTAATTATATTGAAATATAGTTATTAAAATACATTTTAATTAATTTATTTATTTTCAGTTTTCAACAATCAGTTCCATAAGCTTTTGAATTTTAAAATTTTCCCCTTTCTCCTCTGCCTCCCTCTTCAAGATGGCATGCAATCTGATATAGGCTTTACATATACATTCCTATTAAGCATATTTTCACATTAGTCATGTTGTAAAGAAGAATTAGAACCAACAGGAGAAACTACAAGAAAGAAGAAACAAAACAAAACAGAAGAAAAAAAAAGAGCAAATGGTATGCTTCGATCTAAATTCAAACTCCATAGTTCTTACTCTGGATATAGATAGCATTTTCCATCATGAGACCCTTGGAGATGTCCTAGATCCTTGCATTGCTGAGAAAAGCCAAGTATATCAAAGTTAGTCATCGCACAATGTGGCTGTTACTGTGTACAATGTTCTCCTGGTTCTGCTCACTTTACTCAGCATCAGTCCATACATGTCTTTCCAGGTTTTCCTGAAGTCTGCCTGCTCATCATTTCTTATAGCACAATAGTGTTCCATTATATTCATATACCACAACTTGGTCAGCCATTCTCCAGTGGATGGGCATCCCTCAATTTCCAATTCTTTGCCATCGCTATAAGAAAGAGTTGCTATAAATATTTTTGTACATGTGGGTCCTTTTCCCATTTTTATGATCTCTTTGGGATACAGCCCTAAAAGTGCTATTGCTAGGTCAAGGTGTATGCACATTTTTATAGCCCTTTGGGCATAGTTCCAAACTGCTCTCCAAAATGGTTGGATCAGTTCACAACTCCACCAACAATGTATTAATGTTCAAATTTCCCCACATCTTCTCCAACATTTATCATTTTCCTGTTTTACCATGTTAGCCAATCTGATAGATGTGATGTGGTACTTCAGAGTTGTTTTGATTTGCATTTCTCTAATCAATAGTGATTTAAAGCATTTTTTTCATATGACTATAGATAGCTTTAATTTCTTCATCTGAAAACTGCCTGTTCATATCCTTTGACCATTTATCAATTGGAGAATGACTTGTATTTTTATAAATTCAACTCAGTTCTCTATATATTTTAGAAATGAGGCCCTTATTAGAGACACTGGTTGTAAAAATACTTTCCCATTTTTCTGTTTCCCTCCTAATCTTGGTTGCATTGGCTTTGTTTGTGCAAAAACTTTTCAATTTAAGGTAATCAAAATTATCAATTTTGCATTTCATCATGTTCACTATCTCTTGTTTTGTCATAAATTCTTCTGTTCTCCATAAATCTGACAGGCAAACTATTCCTCACTCTCCCAGTTTGTTTATAGTATCAGTCTTCATATCTAAATCGTGTACTCATTTTGACTTTATTTTGGCATATGGTATAAGATTTTGGTCTATGCCTCATTTCTGCCATACTCTTTCCATTTATCCCAGCAGTTTTTCCTCAAATAGTGAGTTCTTATCCCAGAAGCTGAGGTCTTTGGATTTATTAAAGAGCAGATTACTATAGTCATTGACTACTGTGTCTTGTGTACCTAACATATTCCACTTATTCACCACTATTTCTTAGCCAGTACCAAGTAGTTTTGATGATTGCTGCTTTATAATACAATTTAAGATCTAGAATGGCTAGGCCACATTCCCCTGCATTTATTTTTATTAGTTCCCTTAATATTCTGGACCTTTTGTTTTTCCAAATGAATCTTGTTATTATTTTTTCTATCTCCATAAAATAATTTTTGGTTGTTTGATTGGTATGGCACTGAATAAGTAAATAACTTAGGTAGAATTGTCACTTTTATTATATTAGCTTGGCCTACCCATGAGCAATGGATGTTTTTCCAGTTATTTAGATCTGGCTAATTTATCTGGAGAATGTTTTGTAATTGTGTTCATATAATTCCTAGGTTTGTTTCAGCAGGTAGACTCCTAAATATTTTATAATGTCTACAGTAACTTTACATGGAATTTCTCTTTCTTTCTCTCTCTTGCTGTTGGGCTTTGTGGTAATATATAGAAATGCCAGTATTTATGTGGGTTTATTTTATAGCCTGCAACTTTGCTAAAGTTGTTTATTATTTCAAGTAGTTTTTTACTTGATTCTCTAAGTATATCATCATATCATCTGCAAAGAGTGATGGCTTTGTTTCTTCTTTGCCTAATCTAATACCTTCAATTTCTTTTTCTTCTCTCGTTGCTAAAGCTAACCTTCTAGTACCACTGTCACAGTGGTGACAATGGACATCCTTGTTTCACCCCCAATCTTATTGGAAACGCTTCTAGCTTATCCCCATTACATATAATGCTTGCTGAAGGTTTTATGTAAATGCTACTTAATTTAAGGAAGACTGCATTTATTACTATGTTGTCTGGTGTTTTTAATAGGAATGGGTATTGTATTTTGTCAAAAGCTTTTTCTGCATCTGTTGAGATAATCATGTGGTTTCTGTTAGTTTTGTTGTTGATATGATCAATTATGCTGATAGTTTTCCTAATATTGAGCCAGCCCTGCATTCCTGGTATAAATCCTACCTTGTCATAGTGTATTATTCTCATGATAAATTACTGTGATCTATTTGCTAATATTTTATTTAAAATTTTTGCATCTATATTCACTAGGGAAATTGGTCTATAGTTTTCTTTCTCTGTTTTGACCCTTCCTGGTTTAGATATCAGGACCATATTTGTATCATAAAAAGAATTTAGTTAAGAATCCTTCTTTGCCTATTTTTCCAAATAATCTATATAGTATTGGAATTGTTCTTTAAATGTTTGAATTCACTTGTAAATCCATCTGGCCCTGGAGATTTTTTCCTGGGGGAGTTCATTGATGACTTGTTCAATTTCTTTTTCTGAGATGGTATTATTTAACTTCCTCTTCTGCAAACTGCAAGCTAAGAGCCTTTGATTTAGAGTGTCCTCTTTCCCTAATGCACCATTCATCTATTTCATACAAGAAGGTAAAATGCCATGATGTCTTCTATTTATAACTATCAAATGTAGGCCTTTTAACTTAGTTCTCAATTGATTTAAAAAAAAACTATAATTTGTGCTGTTTAATCACTTGCTAGAATTCCTCTCCCCCGTCTTAAAAAAAAAAAAACAACTCAGCTCTTTTGATCAGTGCTGCTGTCTGATCGTTAATTCTGAGAAGCACGTCTTCGGCAAATGGATACACACATGGATGTTTCCAGAATGGAGCTGTTGAATTGGCACTGAACATAGCTCAGCCCTGGCACGGCATTGCCTTTGATCCATAATTGGAGCCATCCTAGGCAGAACTCAATGTGCTCTGAAAACACACTTTGGGATGAAAAATGTTTAGTGCATCAGCCAAAACATTTGTTTATGTTTTACCCCAAATTTCAATGATCTTGTTTCCTGTCATGCTTTGCTTGAGAAGTAGTATTTATCTAATTAAGGGGTGCAAAAGCTTTAGGCATAAATGTACTCCTAGGGTGGGTATGGCATGGTTCCCCATTTGCAGACAGAGATGTCTTTCTTCCAGCCTTTTGCCAGTGTACTATGGCTCTGCATGACTATTTTTAAACCTTTCTGTTCTTCAGGCAGTGTGGCAAGAAAGGCGAACATAGAAATCCCTTAAGAATATAGTGATAGTCTTTTATTGCATTACCCTGGGCGATGAAGTTACCACCAAGAAACCTTTACACTTCAAGAAGGAAGAGATATGAACAAACAAAGCCTCTTTGGGCTCAAGAGAACTTTATTTTGACCCTGTTGACTCTTCCTTCTCTTCTATCATCTGCATTTCAATCAGTCACTAAGTCATGTGGTATGGGCAATCAGGAAGTCAGGAAGAACTTTGTTTAACTCCCAACTCTGACTCTTACTAGCTAAGTAAAATGAAATGGGTGCTGTATTTTTGTCAAAAGCTTTTTTTTATATCTGTTGATATAATCATATGATTTTTGTTGGTTTTGTTATTGATGTGGTCAATTATACTGATAGTTTTCCTAATGTTGAACCAGTTCTGCATTCCTAGTATAAATCCCACCTGGTCATAGTCTATGATCTTGATGATCCATTGCTGTAATCTCCTTGCTAGCATTTTATTTCAAATTTTTGCATCGAAATTCATTAAGGAAATTGAACTATAATTTTCTTTCTCTGTTTTTGCTCTCCCTGGTTTAGATATAAAAACCATATTTGTGTCATGAAAGGAACTTGTAGTATACCTTCTTAACCAATCTTTCATATAATTTCTAAAGTATTTGGATTAATTGTTCCTTAAATGTTTGGTAAAATCGACTTGTAAATCCATCTGGTCCTGGGGACTTTTTCTTATGGTTTGTTCAATTTCTTTTTCTAAGATAGGATTATTTAAGTATTCTAGTTCCTCTTCTGCTAATCTGTGCAGTTTATATTTTTGTAAATATTCACCCATTTCACTCAGATTGTCAGTTTTACTGGCATATGATTGGATAGAATAACACAATAATTGCTTTAATTTCATCTTCATTGGTAGTACATTCAATCTTTTCATTTTTCATACTGGTAACTTGGTTTCTCATTTCTTTTTTTTAATAAAATTAACCAATGTGTTATCATTTTTATTTTTTTTATAAAACCAGCTTCTAGTTTTATGTATCAGTCTAATATTTTTTCTTTCAATTTTCATTAATATTCTTTTGATTTTTAGAATTTCAATTTTGGTATTTATTTGGGGATTTTTAATTTGTTAGGTTTTTTTAGTTATATACCCAATTCATTGATCTGCTCTTTCTCTTTTATTAATGTACATGTATAGAGATATAAATTTTCTTCTAATATTGCTTTAGCTGCATCAAATTTTGATATGTTGTCTAATTGTTGTTACCCCTTTAATGAAATTATTGATTGTTTCTATGATTTTTTGACACATCGATTCTTTAGGATTAGATTTCGTTTCCAATTAATTTTTAATCTATGCTTCCACAACCTTTATTGAATGTAATTGTTATTAAGTTATGGTCTGATTAATTAATTAATATTTCTGCTTTTCTGCATTTGGTTGTGAGGTGTTTATGCCCTAAAACGTGGCCAAAATTGTTTGGAGGGGAATGTTGGGAGAAGTTAGCTAAGAGCTTCTTCTACTCTTTTGTATTGGCTCTGTCCCCCGGAAGTCCCAGTTTATTTTTTAATTTTTTTTTTAATCAGCAAAAATTTACCTTCTCACTCTCCTATCCCAAATCCTGTCCCCGACAAATTAGAATAGAAGAAAGGCAAAACCCTTGTTATAAACATGTATAGTCAAGCAAAACAAATTTTTACATTGGCTACATCCAAAAAAAATTGACTCATTCTACATTCTGAGTCCCTCATCTCTCTTTCAGGTGGTGGGTAGCATATTTCATCATTAGTCCTCTGACTTGTGGTTGGTCATCGCTCTTATCAGTGTTACTAATTCTTTCATAGTTGTTCATTGTTACTTTATTGTTGTCGTTGTATAGATTGTTATCCTGGTTCACTTCACTGTGCATCAGTACATATAAGTCTTCTCTCTCAGGTTTCTTTGAAACTATCCCCTTACTTATGTCTTCCAGCACAGTAGTATTCTATCACATTTATACATTACAACTAGTTTATATATTTCCATATATATGAACACACTTTCAGATTCCCATTCTTTACCACATCAAAAAGAGTTATAAATATTTTTGTGCATCCAAAGTTATTTTCCTTAGGATTAATCTCTTCTTTGATCTTCTGTCCTTCTAATTCCTCCTTTCTTCTCCACTTCCCTTATTTCCCTGTTGAGTGAAATGTATTTCTATAGGGGCAGCTAGGTGGCGCAATGCATAGAGCACCGGCCTTGGATGCAGGAGGACCTGAGTTCAAATCTGGCCTCAGACACATAACACTTACTAGCTGTGTGACCCTGGGCAAGCCACTTAACCCCATTGCCTAAAACAACAAAAACAAAAAAAAATGTATTTCTATACCTAATGCTTTGTGTGTTTATTCTTCCTTCTTTTGACCAGTTTAGATGAGAGTGAGGTTCACATATCAGCTTCTTTTCCATTCCATCTTCCTTATTTGTACAGATATCTACTTATATACCTTGATTATATGGGATAATTTTCTCTGACCATCCTATCCATTCCCCATCCCAATGAGGAGATTCCTCCTTCTTTTAAGCAAGACAGAATGGAAGCACTCCCTAGATTTTTCTAATTAGACTCCCTTAAGACCCCTGTTGGTGATAAGAGTTCAGGGCTGACATGTACCATTTCCCCATATATGAATGTAAGCAGTTAGTCCTTATTTAGTCCTTATGATTATTTATTTGTTCATGCTCACTTTTTTATGTTTCTATTTACCCTTGTATTTGAACTTCAGAGTTTCTATTCAGCTTGGATCTTTTCAAAAGGAATACTTGGAAATTCTCTATTTCATCAAAGACCCATTTCCACCCTGTAGGATTATAATCCGTTTTGTTTGGTAAGTTATTTTTGGCTTTGAGTCTCTATCCTTTGCCTTCTGGAATATTGTAATCCAAGTTTTCCACTCCTTTATAATGGTGGCTGCTAAATTAGGTGTACTTCTTACTATGGCTCCTTGATACTTGAATGCTCCAAAGTATATTTTTTGACTTGGAAGCTCTGGATTTGGGCTATCATGCTCCTGAGAGTTTTCATTTGGGAGCTTCTTTTAGGAGATGATGAGCGAATTCTATTTCCACTTTGTCTTCTGGTTTTAAGAGATCTGAGTTTTTTTTCTTTTTGAGATTACTTGGAAAATGATGTTTAGATTCTTTTTTTTTTATCAGGGATTTCAGGTAGTCTAATAATTCTAAAGTATCTCTTCTTGATTGGTCTTCCAGATCAGTTGCTTTTGCTATGACATACCTTACATTTTCTTCCATTTTCCCATCTTTTGACTTTGTCTTTATATTTCTTATTGTCTCATGGATTCACTGGCTTCTATTTGGTCCATTCATATTTTCAGGAAGTTGGATGGTTAGGCAAGATTTTTTATTTCTTGTATCAAGCTGTTAATTTGCTTTCCAATTCTTTCTAACATAGCTGCCTTTTTTCATTTTTTTCCCTTAAGCATACTCATTCAATTTATTAAAAAATGTGTAACTCTTTAAATTTTTGATTCGTCTCTTCTAGTATAAGTTGAATTTGCCCAAGATGGCTTTATATTTTTTGTTTGTTTTGTTTCAAGATGTTTTGGAATTATTTCTTTTCTAGGTTTGTGTCTTGAGCATTCTTGTCAGCATAATAGCTCTTTATTTGTTGGATTATTTTTGGTTTGTTTGTTTTTTTGCTCATTATTGCAATCTACTTCCTGACTTTAGTTTTGTTAGAGCTAAGCTCTGCACACTTCTGAAGGGAAGGTATGGGATGGTCCTGTTCCTGTTTTCTTGGGGGGTTTGAGTGTTATATCAGTAGTCTCCTTTAAGGCAACATCTGATTGCTGTCCCTTGATCTAAGTTTCCCTGATTCTCTGCCAAGATTACATTCATCTCTATCCCTGAAATTTTCTCCTCTCCTAACTCTTTCCACTTAAATCGTCAATGCTAGAACCTTCTCATCTAAAGTTCCTTTCCTTAGGACTGTTTTTATCTTTCTTTGTATCTCCAATTCTTTGCACAGAATCTGACATACAGTAAATACTTAATAAATGCTAATTGAGTGATTGATAACCTAACTCAGATATTACCACTTCCACTGAACCTTTCTCTAATTGGAAATATGGTCCTTTCTCCCTGTTTCTATCATATACTTTCACCTCCTACTTTATATTTTGTCTTATTTCCTGCCCCTTCTTAAGGAGAGTATAAGCCTGTTACGGGAGATAGTATGTTCTTTTCACACTTGTATATCTCTCTATGATTTGCACAATACTTTCAACAGAAAAGGTACCTTAAATCATTTGTTGGACTTTTTGGTATTAAATTGATATTTTTCCAGTTTTACAAAAGACAAGGAGGTTTTTGGAAAGTGTTCTTAAGGACCTAACATTTAAGCATGCCACTGACTCTTCCATGATAATAAAGTAAAAGGGAAATGGGAGAGAAATATCTAAAACTAGGAAGGAAGGAAATTAGATTTATGGGATAGGGTAGGGAACCTCAAGATAATGTTATCATAGGGAAAAAAAGCTAAATTGATCTTATTTTAAAATAGAAATATTTAAAAATCAAGGGAAAGAAGTCCCTAGAAGAATGCTTAAGATACATATATAGGTGTCCCAAAAAGTTATTGAACATTAATCAGAAGAAGTTTAGAAATTTTACAATATTATAAAGGTCTTTTATCTCATAGAAATGGCTGTTACACAGGCTACCATCATTGTTGGAGGGTTGCAGCTGTCTCAAATTCCTGGAAATTGCAACAGGAAATATTGAAGGGCACCACTCATTTTCCCCTTGAACTTTTATTGTACTTTCAATTCACACTAGGTATTAATTGAATAATTTTCCCTCAGCTAATATGACTTAGATTTAATTGAATTACTTTTTTACCTTCATGTTTTTTTAAAAATAGTTTTATTATTATTATTTTTTTTTACTGAGTGTTGTAACTGAGAAACATTGCATGTTCCTGATTCTTTCCTTCCAGAGGTTCATGCTGGGTTTTATTTATTTGTACTAAAAAGGCCATACAAGTAACTCACATGAACCAAGGACTAGTGGTACAGGCCTGCTTAATGAGTCTTTTGAGTCTTTCTGCTCTGTGGCTATGCCTTTATTTATCTGATGTTTGTTCAGTTGAATTGAATTGAATTATTTATACATCTCAAGACTGCTCTCACCCAGTGGCACTCTACAGAGTATTGCTTCCATGAAAGGCCTTCCCATTATGTAAGCTTACAGAAAAATCTTATATGGGAAGCAATGAGAAGATCAGAGAATCTTAATGGGAAAGCTCTTTCAAAGGCCTTTTGTATAATCTGTGCCATAAAAGAAGATCCCCTCTATAACAACTGACAAGTAGTCATCAACTTTTCTCTTGAGGACTTCCAATGAGGATATAAGGGATTAAGAAAAACATGGAAGACTTACATGAACCAATCCAATATCAAGTGAGCATAACTAGGAAATCAGTACTTCTAATGATGGAAATGAAAAGAATAATGAAATGAAGGTGAATTCTGTATAATTATAATGACCAATGTTGGCTTGGAAAAGAGAACAAGAAATCTACCTCCTCCCTTTTGTTTTTGTGGGGGGACTATCACTGAAAAAAAGTTGCATATATTATAAGATATGGTCAATGTATAAGTTGGTTTTCTTACTTACTTGTTCCTTGAGTTGCAAAGGGAGGGTCACTGGGTGTTGGGTCTACTGAGAAATGACAATGATGTGAAAACAAGAGGCATCAACTTGGAAAATAGAATCTAGCACTTAGAAGCTGAAAAACTCTCCAATAGTGGGAAACCTACTATTTTCAATGGCAGATTAATCTACTTTTAGGTAGGATTAATTGCTAAGAAATATTTCCTTACCCTAAACCTAAATTTCCTCTGTAATGTCCTTCTATTGCTTATAGTTCTCTGCCTCTGGTGCAAAGCAAAATAAGCATAATTATCTTCTCTGATGATAGCCCTTCAAATATTTGAAAGCTCCATGTTTGACCAAACCAAGGGCATGAACTTGAAGACCTTTGCCATGCCAACCCCCATCTTCTCTTCTTTAAACCTATGACCTTTAACTCATCCTCATGGAATAAGGTCAAGACTCTTCACCATCTTCGTTGCCCTTCTCTGGTTGTATTCCAATATATCAAGAATCTCTCTAAAAATGTGTCATCTGTGTGATCTGACCAGGATAGGATATGGTGGAAATATAACCTCCCTAGTTCTGGACTCTGTCTCTGCTGATGCAACATAAGATGATGACATTTTTGGCTACTGTGACAGTTATGATTTATTGAGCTTGCTGTCTACTGCAGTCTCAGATAAGAGATACAGGGAGGCATAGAAGGAAGAAATAATATTTACAGTGACCAACTATCCTGGAGAAGGAACCAATTAGGACTCATTATTGATGGACTTGCTAACAGGAAAATGTTTCTAGAATTTATTTCTTTCATTGCTTCAGTTGGGACCATTTGTTCCTTCAGACTTTTGTTATGAATAAGTTTTGACCTTTTATACAGTTATTTGGAGATACTCATTGTTATCTTCCAAAAAAACCCCCACCTTATCTTAACTGTTTTAGTGACAGTATTTACCTTGATCCATGGAATTGTATTGAGGGTCACTTTGATATTCATATACAATGACTATGTTTTTATCTCATGCTGCCATTATGTTTTCTCCATTGCAATTATAACTCCAATCACATATTTATCTGTATTGGGAAACATCAATTTGACAGCTGTTGGAGATTACTGAGATTCAATTACGGATTCCTCAGGGATTCAATTAAATTCACTTCAACCTTGGGCAAGTCACTTAAACTCTCTAGGAATCTCACTGTGTGAGACTTTAGTTGCTAAAATTAGTAGGTTGGGCTAGATGAACTCTGAGGTTCTTTGTATCTTTAAAATTCTCTGATTCTATGTTTAGAGTGTTACCCTTATTATTCTTTTTTTAAGTGGAGGAAACCAAGGAAATTGTGCCCTTTAATGATGGTTGATAATGGGCCTTCTTCTCCCACCTTCATAATACTAGACCAGCCTCCCCAGTATTTCAATTGATTGTCATAATTTAAAGCTAAAGAAACTGAAGTTCAGAAAGTTTATTTGTCTTGCCTAGGGTCACATAGCTATTGACTGACAACATTGACACTTGAATAAAGACCTTCTGATTCTGAGATTAGACTTTCTACTATTTCATGTTAAAGGTATTTGGCATTCATTGCAGCATGGATTTTGAACCATTACAATCCTGGTTTAGTTACCTACATAGATGCTTCATCTGTGAACACATCCAAACTCTTAGGCTGCCCAATGGAGCTGTCCAGCAACAATAATGCAAAGTAGCTAAATCCACAGAGTTGTACTACAAGTGACTCAACCCTGACATGTCCAGGGCCGTGCATCTATTCTGCACCAAACTGTTGTATAAAATTGAGGAAGGGATTCTTCCCTAGTCACCAGAACACAAAGCAACATCTCGTACCTTTCTCCAAGACTGATAACTCTATATCCAAGAGAAAATAGGTTCACTTACTTGGCATGTGGCAATATACTATGTGCCATTTAAAGAAAAGGAAGGATTGTGACTTGGACAAAGCTGTGAGGAAGCAAAGAGAAGATATAAAGGACAAAAAGCATTTGATGATGAGATCTCCCCGAATATGAGTGTTGTTAAAGCTACTATAAACTCTTAATAGTTTCATAGGTTTTAGAGGTCATCTAATTCCCTTGTTTTTACAGATCAGTGAAAAAAATAGTAGTCAAGGAAATATTGAGAATGGGAAGAAGAAAACAGTGTTTGTTGAAGTGAATGGGACAAAGGGTAAAAGGAAGAGAAAGATTAACCAACTAGACAGAATGGAAGTGAGTTTACAAGAGTACAAAGTCAAGAGGGAGGAAGATCAGTTGGGAGCTGCCATTTAAAGCAGTCTCACAGGACTCCTACCTCTGAAAAATACTGACTGGGTGGCAATAGGACACCACTGCTAGGACAAGGTACTTAACTTCACAGTGCCCCCGGTCAACTCACTAAGTATGTAAGTTGCAGAGTAGGAGAGGATTTGAATTGATAAAGGGAATTTTCACACAAAGAGTTGCCTGCAACACTGAAATCTCTGGTCAGATACAAAACAATAATAACTTGATGGGATAATAATTGGAAATTATAGGAAACCTCTTTCTAAGGAATGTGGTTAATGATCTGCAGTATTTAAGGAATGATTATCAGAAATATAAATTTCTCACAATAACTGTATCTTCTAGCTGATCATTTTCAGCCGTGTCCAGCTCTTTGGGAGCCCATTTGGAGTTTTCTTGGCAAAGATACTGGAGTGGTTTGCCATTTTCTTCTCCACCTTATTTTATAGATGAGGAAACTGAGGCAAACAAGGTTAAATGACTTGCCTAGTGTCACACAGCTAATAAATGTCTAAGGACAGATTTGAACTCAGGAAGATGAGTCTTCCTGACTCCAAGCCCAGTACTGTCTCTACTCTTTCACCTAACTTCCCTGGCTGTCTTCTTAGACTACATAAAATATATATGGTATATACTGAATGTGGAAGCGTTATTTGACATGATATGTCAAGGATCTTTATTGTGAAACCAAGGGCCAGTTCATGACACTGCCGTGGTGTCCTTATGCTTTGTTATTGTAAATTTCTCCAAAAGCTTCCCCCTTTCCCTTTATCTGCAGTGTAACTGAAAGAAAACCATTCATGAAGTCAGGCAACCTTGGTTTAAATCCCAACTCCAGTACTTACTACCTTAGTGACTATGAGGAAGTCACTAAAATTCCCTATGCCTTTTTCCTCATCTGTTCAATAGGAATAGTAACACTAAACAATACTTCAAGTCTAATATAAATGTGAAGTATTTTCCTTCTTTGGCAGTTGGCTTCCTTTCCCTTTACTTCCTTACTTGGTCCCTTCTGGCAGGGTCTTCTGTCCTCACAAATCACACACCTTCTTTCCGGGTCTTATTGTCTTTTTAGTACAGGAATTCGAGTAAATGTTAGCATACCAATTAGATCTCTTGTAGTCTGGAATAAGCCAGTCCGCACATAATTTGAAGGGAGACAATTTCAAAAAAATGATAGTTCAGTTCAGCAAATATCTACTGGGTACCTACTATGTGCAAAGGTCTATGGTAGGTGATAGAGAGATGAATACATCTTGAGCTTTCAATCTCTTTGAAACCCAAAGAAAGTTTGAGGTCTTCAAAGGAAAAGCAAGAGTGATGATCCAAGGATTCTGTCTTGGGGAATGCCTGAATTTAGGTGGAGGGAAAGAAGAAGAAAAGCTGATGAAGGAGGCCAAGGAGGAATTCTTAGAAAGGCAAGAGGAGAATCAGAATGCTAAAGTGCCCATAGGCCCAACGAGGACAGAAATTTCTAAAGGAGACATTGATCATCAATGCCACAGAGAGCAGCGAGGTCACCTGATAAATATTTGAGTTCCAGTTACTTGTATGCCAGAAAACAATGAGTTTATTCTATCTTGGAACATCTTATATACCCCAAAAGTTGACCAGTAGTTCCAAATGGAAGAACTCACCCATCAAAAAGACCCAACTGTTTAACTGACTCAGAACAGCAACATTCAAGGATTTGGTGTCCAGGATTATACTGGTGAGCTTGAAGAGTCTAGCTTTCAGTAGAATGATGGGGGGCAGAAAGTTCTGCAGCATTTTTCACTTTTCCAAATCCTAAAGGTGCTGACAGTTTACTGGAAATTCTGACTTCTTCATAGAAGAAAAGTTACGCATTCAACACCGTCTTTTGGAACTCTTGACTCTTCACAGACTCTTCACCTGCTTTTTGTACTTAAACTCAATTGTAGTGATGTCACACCCTTCACTCATTTTGTGCCTCCACCCCATTTTGATTAGGGCCTATTCAAGAGAGAATTTAAACACCACCACAAACTAATTCAGTGCATGTTAATGATTCTTGGCTGGGTCATGGTTAGCTAGTCATTGTTTTTACACAAAAGCCTGATCCTATTAAAGCCTTCATATATTTCCTGCTGCCTATGGACCTCATGCTTACAAACATCTGATGCTATTTAAAGTCCCTCTCAGCAAATATGTCTTGATCACATGTGTGCAGTGCCATGAATTAATTACAGATTTGAAGCTTTCTCAGCTGTCACTACCATTAGTTACAGTGAATACAAACTGTATTTTTCCAAGAGATAATTTGGACATCAGAGAAAAGCCAAGTGGTACTGGAATCCCTCTGGCATTTACCTAAACTTCCAGGGGTCTAATGAAAATGAAACTTAAACAAAAAGGGAAAAAAGACCCTTTCACAGAAGCTATCAACACTTTCCCACCAGACAAGAGATTTATTGGGTGGGGACACACATACATACATACACATGAACACACACACAGGCTTTTTGAGGCACACTGGAAAATGAAAACCTAGCTGGGAAAAGTAATCATGTGAAAAGATGGCCTTAAAGATACCAGCTTGTTTTTCTGTAAAGAAAAATTAACTGATTTGCAACTGTAACTCCACAAAGGAGATTGAAAATAAGTATAGCATAATTTCTCCAGTATCCATTTATTCTCAAAGAAAGAACATTGTTCATGAGTCTAGTTACCTCTTTGCTTATCTAGAGAGAAGACAGCATTCTGTTGGTTTAAAGATTATGACTAACAGAGGCACCAAACCTAACTTACCTAGATTGACAACTGGGGACAAAATCCACTTACCAACCCTTTTTAGGATTTTCTACATTTCTGGTGCTTTGGTCTTCCTCTCTCTTTTTGCCCTCTTTTCCCCAGCTTCTCTCTCTCTCTCATTTCTTCCCTCTCCAGTACAGTAGACAAAGGGCAGGAATAAAAGAGAGAGAGCCTGGGTTGGAATCCTATCTGTCACTTAATAACTGTGTGACCTTGAGTCATATGACTTTTTCCAGCTGCCATTTTCTCATCTGTAAAATGGGAGAGTTAGACTAGATGACTTCTGAGGTCCTTCCCAGTTCTTGAATAGCCTTTTAATCTCTTTTCTCTTCTTGGCTCTTCAGAAAGGTAAATTCAACACTGCGACCTCCATTTGCATGCCTGGCTCTTTTCAGGGCTTCCAGCTGACCTCTCTTGCCTTTAACTCCCTTTTTTTCCCTTCTTCCACATACACACTTGGGTTCTAGCACACAGAGAGAGCAGCAGTGCTGAGGAATAGAGTGCTCTTATTGCTTGCATATTAGGGAGCATTGCTGTATTTACAACTATCTCATCTGACCTCAGAAGATAAGCCAGGGATTGGTTACAGAGCAGGATAAGACAAGGTTGAAAAATATCACCACCATCCCCTGCCTCCTCTTAAATATCACATCCGTATTTGTTACTGACCACTGGGATCTTAGGAACTTCAGTGTCATAGAATCACTTAGTAATAATTATAATTAATATGGGTTAATTTTACATTAATAATTATAATCAACATAGATTAATTATATTAATATAAATGATTATGATGAATAATAATAATAATTAATAAGTTATATAACTTATTTCTAACTTATTTCAAAAATACATTTCTCATGAATAGAAGATTTCTGCCATGAAAAATGCACATATTTATAAAAAAACTAATATGAAGTGTGGCCCTTGTAGCATTTCCCTAAATGGTATTTATGCCTTGGGCCAGTGTCATATCTTTCCTATTCCTGATTCCCATTACTGACTGCATCTAAAGTGGATCCAATCCACTTTAGAAAAATGAAGGACTGAAGATAAGTCACCCAGCATGTATCATCAGCTATTTATCCTGCTGAGAAATACTTTCAAGATTTTAATTTGTGGCTTCAAGTAACCTGAGAATTCCAGTCTTTGCACATTTTTTTTGAGTTGTTGGAGAAGGATTGACTCAAAAGAGAGAAAATTCAATAACAGACATTGGTCAATCAATCATTTAACAAGTATTTATTAAATGCCTATTTGGGCCCACACTGCTTTGCAAGATGGTATAAAAAGACAAAAATGAAATAATCACTGCCCTTAAATTATTTACGTAAGAGACACATCCTACATGGTAATAAGTACAAACAAAATAAAGGTGAGGTGATTTGAGGGTTGTGAAGTATAGCAGCTGAAGAATCATAAAAGGCTTGATATACAAGTTGTATTTAAGCTGAACTTGGAATTATACAAGGGAGTTGAAGTGGTAGAGAAGAATATATTGCATCCCATGTTGAGTGGGGGGAACCTGACTATGAGAAAGCATGAAGGAAGGAAATGTAGTATTGTACGTGAGGAGCAACAAGAAGTCCAGTTTGACTAAACTATAGAGTATGTGAAGGGGATCAATGCATGAAAAATATGCCTAGAAAGGAAGGTTGGAGCCAGGCTGTGAACAGTTGCAATGCTCAACAGAGGAGATTATATTTGGTCCTAGAGGTAAAAGGGAGTCCCTGGGATTTACTGAGCAAGGAAGAGAGGTGGTCAGACTTGTGCTTTAGGAATGTCACTTTTAGGGGCAGCTAGGTGGCACAGTGGATAGATGCTAGATATTAGAAAAGAAGATTAAGGGAACCAATAGATGCATTCAACTATTTGAAGGGCTGTCATGTGAAATAGTTATTAGCCTTCAAAGAATCATAGATTTAGGGCTGACAATGGACATCTGAGGGTCATGAAGTCCAACTCCTTCCTTTTACATATAAAGAAACTGATCCAGAGAGGATAAGTAACTGGCCAAAGGTCACCCAAGTTGTGAATGTCTGAATACTCCCAACCCCTATGATGGCTCAGCTGTGGTACCTCATGGTAGTAAGTAGATTAGTATTGGACTTGGGAAAAAATAGGTTTGGATCCCACTTCAGACATAACTTCCATTGCTGCAGTTCATAACCCCTTTGCACCCTAGTAGACGCTCTTGTCTTATGAGTAGCCATCAAGAAAAAGCTTATTAATTATTGGCCATTGTTATGGCAATGAACCTTTCCAAACCTAGCCAGGCTGGTCCTTAGATGAAAGAAATTAATTGATGGGTCCAGATTCAAGGCTTTTCCACCTTGGTCAGACCTGACAAAGCTTGTTATAGCTTTTGAGGTATTCAGGGGAATCTTTACGCGATCTCTGATATTAGTTTTATCTGCAAATTCTTTTGATTACATATAGTCCACATCCTCCATGGAAGCTTTCTGATGACTTCAGCCTAGTATACTTAAAGTTTATATCACATAATTTTGTACTTGTTGCAGGCCATATTCTCTTAGAATCTTATATCTACCCAAACAAATTAGAATGTAAGCTCCTTAAAGGTTGGAACCATGCTTTTTATATATGAGCCTGCTCTCTGTTTTGTACCCAGGCATGGGGTTTAATAGAGTTCAGTCTTGGGGGATGCTGCTTCTAATGAGAGGTTTGGCTCCTTTTTTTTCATTTTCTATGTTTTATTAAGCTCCCTACCTCAATACCCTTAGGATGACTTTACTTATTACTTGTTCTGCTTGTCTCAAGAACACAAAAATGAGGAATAATAGATGGTTGTTTCAGAGGAGCAAATTTAGGTTTGATATCAAGGGGAAAATATACTAATAATATAAGCTGTCCAAAAGTAGAATAGACTATCTTGGTGGAGTCGTCCTCATTGAGGTCTTCTCACAGAATCAGTTACTCAGTAAATATTCATTAAGTACCTACTATGTGCCAGGTAATATTCTAAGCTCTGGGCATACAAAGAAAAACACAAGATTATCCTTGCTCTCAAGCAGCTCACAGTCTAATAGGGGACACAACATGAAAACAATCATGTAAAATCAAAGATACAAATACATATGTGTGCACATATGTATACATACACATGGGTGTATATATACATATACCTATAACATATATCTGTTATATATGCACCTGTTGTATCTATCTAATGTGTGTGTGTATGTGTGTGTGTGTGTGTGTGTGTGTGTGTGTGTATGTAATGATTAATTTGACATAATCAATAGAGAAGTTACCAGAATCAAGGGGGATTCAGAAAGGCTTCATCTAGAAGATAAGATTTTAGCTGGGATTTGAAGAAAGTCAGGAGGTACAAATGAAGACAGAAAGAATTCCAGGTATGGGGGAATATGAATTGAAATATTCATTCAAATATTTAAGCCAGTGAAAATACCCAGATTGGGGAGATGAAATTTGAGGAAAATCAAGAAAGCTAGTGTGACTGGATCACAGTATATAATGGGGTATGAGGTCTAAGAAGTATTAAAGGGGGTAAGGAACAGATTATGAAGGTCTTTGAATGCCAAAAAGAATTTTAGATTTGATCCAGGAAGTGATAGGTAGATACTGGAGTTTATCGAGTAGTTCAGATATCACTTTAGAAAACATTTTAGAAAGATCTCCTTGACAGCTGAGTGGAAGATGAACTGTAGGGCAAAGAGTCTTGTGGCAGAGAGACCAACAACAATGGGGCTGGATGGCCCTTTGTCTGATACGGTGTAATGGGCATTCTTGTTCAAGTGTGGTCTAGATCAGGGTTCTTAACCATTTTAGTACCAAGGACTACTTTGGTCAGCTGTTGAAGCCTATACCCTTTCTCAGTATAATGTTTTAATGCATAAGATCATATCTATAATATTATAAAAGAAGCAAAATTATATTGATATATATGTATATGTACCTGTATGTGTATATTAGAAGCCACATACATGGATCCCAGGTTAAAAACCTCTTATCTAGATGGCCTCTGAGGTCCCTCCCTCAAATTCTTTATGCTCTGTAGTGATATCATGAACATAAAAACCAGACTGTCACTGCTAAAGTATTTATTATCTACCTAAAGAAGAGCTTATTCATCAAATTGGATATAAGCTATTACTTTGCAGACTATATATATATATATATATATATATATATATATATATATATATATATGTATATACACGCACACACACATGTATATGTATATATACATATATGTATATGATATGTACACACACACATACACACACACACACACACATATATATATATATAATCAATTGTGATAAGAATTCTCAACTATAGCTAGTGTTGTAAGAAGTATCAAGGGCAGAGAGAGCTTAATAACTGCTTCTGATATAAAGTGTAAGAAGTCCGGAGGGAAGGGGAAAATTATGAAGGGTCTGCAATACCTTAAGGAGCATAAAAATATTTTATCTTGTGTTTGGGATTTAAGTCTTTGGTTATTATTAAAAAGGCAACACGGTGTGTTTGCTAGGGCTTTGCAAATGGAGTCAAGAATGCCCACATTTAATTATTACTTAGGTGCTTACTGGCTGTGTGACCCTGGGCAAATCACTTAGCTTTTCCCTGCCTCAGTTTCTTCATCTGTAAAATAAGGAGTTGACTTGATGAGCTCTAAGGTCTTTACTAGGGGAGTTAGGAGGCACAGTGGGTAGAGTGACAGGCCTAGAATTAGGGAGACTCCTCCTTCTGAGTTTAAATCTGCCCTCAGACACAACAATAATGTCTTTGGTAGCCCTAAATCTGTGGTCATTACTTCTCAGATTTTCTAGTCTGTTGTGACTAGGGGGACTTAGAACTTAGAGGTCAGTGTAGCCTAATGCCCTCATTTTGTAGATGAGGAAACTGAAGCCTACAGAGATCAAGTGGCATGCCAAAGTTCATGTAGGTAGTAAGCAGACCTGAAATTTGAACCCAGGTCTTTTTTTTAGGGGGGGGGTAAAGCAGTTGGCATTAAATGACTTGCCCAGGGTCACACAGCTATTAAATGTCTGATTCTGGTTTTGAACTTAGGTCCTCCTGACTCTAAGGCCAGATCTCTATCCACTGCACCATATAACTGCCTCATGAACCCAAGTCGCCTAATTCCAAACCCAGTCCACTTTTCACTAGTCTCTATATTATCTTGGCCATAAATTCATTGATATCCACAAGTAGTTTGTGGATACAATAATATAAATTATATCTGTGTGTCCTAGGAGACCAATTTCACTGAGGTGTTTAAAACACATCTGCAGAGCAGAGATCAAGAATGATGTTTTGTACGTGTGCAATTGTGTAAAACATTTCCATATTAGTCATTTTGCATAAGAAGATTCAAATAAAAGAAAAAAGTGAAAGAAAATTAAAAAAATAGCATGCTTCAGCCTATATTCAAACAATATCAGTTTTTTCTCTTCAGGCAGATAATAGGCTTCATCATTAGTCCTTTGGGATTGTCTTGGATCATTGCATTTCTGAGAATAGCTAAGTCATTCACAAGTCTTTATTGAACAATGCTACTGTTATTGTGTACAATGTTCTCCTGGTTCTGTTCACTTCACTGCATCAGTTCGTATAAGTCTTTCCAGGTTTTTCTGAAATCATCCTGCTTGTCATTTCTTATAGCACAGTAATATTCCACTACATATACCATAGCTTGTTTCACCATTTCCCAATTGATGGGCATCCCTTCAATTTTCAATTCTTAGCCACCACAAAGAGGGCTTCTATCAATAATTTTGCACTAATAGGTCATTTTCCCTTTTTTGGATGTAAGAATAATGGTTTACTTTAGACAGAGAATAAAATCTTCCTGAAGTTTGCCTTGAAATTTCACACTTCTGTGGAGAGCTAGAATGTTTATATTGCCTTAACTTGGATATTTCGAGAACAAATTATTTGTTTAGTGTAGACATAGCTTCTACCACTGCAGTTCAGAGCCCTTTTGGACTATAATAGACTCTCTATCTTTGTGAATGGCCATAACTGAAAAAGTTTATTAGTTCTTGGCCATCTTTGTGGTAATGAACCTTTCCATACCTAGGCAGGCTGGTGCTTAAATGAAAGATATTAATTGATGGGCCCATAATCAAGCCTTTTCTGCATTGGCAGGACCTGCTGGAGCTTGTCATGGCCTTTGAGACCTCTGGTTGTATTTACAAATTTTTTTTAATTACATGTATTCCCATCTTCCATAAAACCTTTTTCATGACTTCTGCCTAATGTAATTCTAATTTATACCAAATTTGCACTTATTTCAGGCCTTATCCTCCTAGTATCTTATATTTCTCCCCACCCCCAATCTAATAATTGGTATGTAAGTTTTTTGAAGATTGGGACTGTGAATTTTACTTCTTTTGTGCCTTTTCTGGAACCTAGTACAAGCTGTGTACCAATTTGATAAAGAATATTCATTGGTTACCAATGTCTTAATGTTTATTTTATTTTGAAAATTAATTTATTTTTAAATTAATTTATATTTTGTCCATCCCACTGAACAAACACACACACAAGAAAAGAAAAAACTCTCATCACAAACATGTGTAGTCCAGTAAAAATTTTCCCACATTGGCCATGCCCCCAAATTTTATTCTTCCTTGAATTTTAAGTTCATCACCTCTCTAGCAAGAGGTACATGGCAGATTTTATATTCAGTTTGCTGAACTTGTAGTTTGTCACTGCATTGTTCAGAGGTCTAACATCTTGAAAATTTGTTTTCTTTTATAATATTATCATCATATAAATTGTTGTTCCAGTTCTGCTCACTTTACTCTGTCTCAGTTCACACCATAATATTTCATTACATACCTCTTTAGTTTCCAATTTGGAGTAATTATGAAAAGACCTGCTAAAAATGTTTTGATTTATTGTTAATTTAGATGAATCTATTAAGTGTTTTCTTTTTGCCAAATACTGTGATAGCAGCTTAGGATCCAAAGACAAAAAATAAAGTCTTCGTCCTCAATGAGTTTATATTGTACAAGGACAATATAGATTATATATAATGTATGTAATGTGTATATATGTGTATATATATATATATACATATATATATATATATATATATATGTGTGTGTGTGTGTGTGTGTATGCATGCATGTTATGTATATTATGTATATAACCTAATGGATGAATGAGAACAATTTGTTCCAATGGCCATGAAGGTGGCTGAAGCAAGTGCTGAAGAGCACTTAGAGCATGCTCAGTCAGACATGGAAGATGACAAGGTCATCCATTGTAAGGTCATCCTGGAGAAATTGCCAGTCATCTTGACTTTTATCTTGTCTCTGGATTTCAGTGACTCTGGAAGAGAGTGGGGCTGAGGGCCTTGTGCAACTCTGCCTCATTTAAATCCAATTCACATGCAAGTCAATACATCACTCATGATGTCATTGGTCTTCAAAAGTGAAGGACGAATAACAACAATGTACATAACGTATACCTATTGAATACAAGATTTATTAGAAATCAATACAAGGTAATTTCAGGAACTGGGAACATTAGGAAAGGCATTTTGAAGGATGGGGCACTTGAAGTGAAACTTGAGGAGAGATAATGTTTCCAAGAGGTGAAGGAAGAGAATTCTACTTATGAGGGATAGCTTGTGCCCAGGCAACGAGTTGAGAGCTAGAGAGTTATGCCCAGAAAACAGCTAGTAGCTGGGTTGGAATATACAGTGCTGAGGAGGGATAATATGTACTTACCCTGAAAATATAGGTGGAAGCTAGTCTATAAAGGTCATTATAAATGTCAAATAAAGGAATTGCACTTCTGTCTTTGAGACAATAGGGAGTCACTGAAGCTTCTTGAAGGAAGGAAATAAATGTTTATCTTAATAAACACTTAGTATGTGCCAGACCCTGTGCTAAGTGTCTTACTTTGTAAAAAACATAAATTAATAAATGAAATGATTAGACCTGTGATTTTGAAATATTAATTTTTGTTTGTGGAGAATAAGTGGGACAAGACAGAAGCATAATGCTGAGAGATTGATTAGGAGGAAACTGTAATAGTTCCACTAAGAGGTGATGAGGCCCTGAGCTAAGTGATTGTGGTATGATAAGAGACAAGGAAATGGATGGGAGATGTGTCACAGAGGTAAAAATCAACAAGTGATGATAGGATATAGGGATAAGGAACAACTTCTTGATTATAAACCTGAGGGACTGAAAGGAAAGTACCCTCACAGAAATGTAGAAGTTAGAAGGAAGGATAGGTTTGATGGAGAAAAGCGAGTTCTCTTTTGCTTTTGTTGGTTTGAAGATACCTATATGAACTCTTTGAAATCAGGCAGTTGTGCGATCAATATGGGACTGAAGCTCAGGAGAAAGATTAGGGCCTGGAATGTAAATTTTGGAGTCATCCACACAGAAATAATGAGGGAGATGATGAAATCATCAAGAAAGAGTAGAGAGAAATTAGAGGATAGGACCCACCATACAGCCATGTGGAACACCTCCAAACATGGTGTGGGAGATATGGTTGACTTTGGGCCATCACTTAACCTTTACGGTACTTAGTTCCCTCGTGTGTCTAATGAGGGGATTGGAAAAAATATTTCTGAGGTCTACTCTAGCTCTAAGAGAACTGAAAAGGAAACATCCTCCAGATAGGGGAAGAACTGTAGCAATATCCCAACAACCCAAGGAGAAGTGAGCATCCAAAAGAGGGTATGGTCAATGATGTCAAACACTGAACAGAGGTAAGAAAGGAACTAAAATGAAAATAGACCTTTGGATTTAGCATCATTAGTGGTCATGGAAATACCCGTTTTCATCAGTGGTAAGGTTAGAAAGTCAGATGCCAAGGGGCTAAGAAGTCAGTAGCTACATGGAATACGTATTGGATTTGAAGTCAGGAAGTCATGGATTTGACTCCCACCTCAGATTCTTACTAGCAGTATGATCCTGACGAGTTTCTTAATCTCTCTTGGTTTTGGTTTCCTTATCTGTAAAATGAGTCAGGGAAATTCATCTTTATGAGTTCAAATCTGGCCTCAGGCCAGATGTGTGACCCTAGGCAAGTCACTTAACTCTATTTGCTTCAGTTTCCTCATCTTTAAAATGATCTGGCAAATCATTCAAGTATCTTTGCCAAGAAAACCCCAAATGGAGTCACAAAGAGTAGGATATGACTGAAACAACCCAACAACAACAATAGCAAAAATGCAGTTGGACTAAATGATCTCCAAGGAAGTCGCTTTGAACTCTGAAACTATGATACTGTGGGTGTAAAGGGAAAAAAAAGTAGGGGGAAAAAGAGCATTAACAGTTTTTTCTAGGGATTTGGCCATGAAAGGGAGGAGATACAGGAGAGTAGCTTGAAGTGATGGTATATTTAAATGAACAGGTTTGTTGTTTGTTTTTTGGTGGTTTTCTTTTTGTTTTTGTTTTTAGGATTGCAAAGATCTAGGCATGTTTGTTAGTAACAGGGAAAGCACCATTGGAGAATGATAATGAAAATTAAGGAGAGATTGAGATGATTGAAGGGGCAACTTTTTCCTAGTATTAACCAAAAGGATGAAATAAAAATTCCCCTGAAGATAAGCCCATCCACTTGCAAAAACCAACTTTTACAACTCATGTGGCCTCTTAATAGTTTGCATGTTAAACTTTCTGTGTTACAGTAATTTAATCTTTTTTTAGCCTTCCAGTATTTTTTGTTACATTAAAGTACTTCAACCTCTTTAAATAAGATGAGTGTGGTAAAGACTTTAAAAGGTCTTTGTTTAAGCCATGATTATTATAGAAAAACCTGACAGAAGCAATGGACCAATTCAACTGAGAAACATTTGTTTTGGTTTAAGTTCCCCATGCAGGAGTGAAGTGAATCCAGATACCTTAGCATTCGATGCAGAATTCCTGGGGATGTACCTCCTCCAGAATGATTTCACCTCATAAACCTGACAGAGGAGGGATAAAAGTAGGAATGATGAGACTGAGAAGAAAAATGGGAAGGGGTTGTTTCTGGCAAGTATCTCCAACCAGATGGAAAGTATTGAGGAGGAAGTGATGCAGATCAATCCAAGATGCTTAAGAGCAGGATTGGGAAGCTCTGGCTTTATGTTACAGGGCAGCAGATTGTTGCTTCATATGAGCTAGTATCTGTATGGCTATGGACAGTACAGGACTGCTTCATAAGGTAATGAGCTCCCCTATCACCTGAACTACTCCAATAAAGACTGAGTGGCAATTTAACTGGGATCCTGTAGAGAGGTAGGAGTATGATGTATTAGGTAGTAAGCATACTCATCTTCAAGTCAGAAAACCTTGATTCATATCCTGGCACTAACACTTAATAATTGCATGACCCTAGACAAATCACCCTCTTTGAGTTCCATATCTTCATCTGTTGAAGAGGGATAATAATACTGATGGAATTACAAAGGACTGAGGACAAAGTGCTATCTTGCTATTACTCTTACATATCTAACATTCTCCATACTGTTGCACAGGTGGAAAAAGTGTCTGCTTTTTCTGTCATTGAAAAAGTATTGAGATGGAAACTCATCTTCTGAAAGCACAGTAGGAAACAGGACAGGACAAGGGGACTGGCATGTCCCATGCTCCATTTCCATCTGATTTTAATGTCTTTTACTAGGCTATTATTGTTGTTATTATAGAGAGAATTACTATACTGGTGAGGAAGTTTGACTAGATGTGTTTTTTTAGATTCCCTTTTAACACTAACATTATATAATTCTGTGATGCTATGTCTAGTGGAAAGACATGGGAGCCAACATAATTTTATTATGGAAAGCATTCCATTTGTTATATAATTTACTTATAACAAACACAAACCAAACCTATGTTTTGTGGCATAAAATTCCATAGAGAAGACAGCATACTTCTAAATCTGAAGGATTGCTATGCTTTGGCCAAGTCTTCTTCATTCCAACAAATGCAGTTCCAGTGACTGTATGTAATGGGAAAATTGGATCCTTGACATCAAAAACATATATTAGTCTTTATTTACCCTTCGAGGTAAGGGATTGATGCAATTTGCCAGCAGAATTGAAAGTCATTCATGTGAAACTTTCATCTCCCTGTCTTCCAGCCATAAAATGCCACTTCGGGTCCAGTAAACAATGTAGCAGGAATCTTTCAGATGAACCCAGCAGTCTACAAGAAAGACACTAGGATAAGTCATTTGTAATATATCGGTTTGTAGGCTTACGTGATCAAGCTAGGGATGAGTTTAGTTGCAGGATTTCCATTTTCACGAGTCAATTACTAATATCTTTGAGGGTTTTTTTTCATTTTTGTTTCTTTAACTTTGAACATTACTATACAGTAATACAGGTTAGCCTAGGGAACTTCCTATAGACTCCAAACCCATAGGAGTTTGAAGATAGTTGCCTGAGGAATATGGAAGTTAAATTACTTGTCAAGGTTCATGAAGCTAGTAAACATCAAAGGCTGGACTTGAATAAAGTTCTTCTTGACTCTAAACCCAGATTTTTATGCAGCAACTTATCTCTATCTTTTAAGAATTAATCCCTGTGAGTTTCTGAAATTTAAATTCCATTTACAAATCCTCCTTTTTGTCAAATTAAGGTTTGCTTAAGTCTCCTATGTTGTAAAAAATCTGTTTTTTTTGTCTTCTACACAGGAATGGAAAAATAATTTTCAGTTAACTTTAAACTAGTACCTCATAGAACAATTACCAATAGTTAGTTAACTGAAAGAGTGTTTGCAGGTAGGGACATCTAGATGAGGAGAGACCAACTAAAGTTGGAAGGATAGGAAGAGGGGAGATAATCATTTTTAACTGGAGAAATATGAGGGAGAAATAGAATCTTCCAGTAGGGGGGTAAGTAACTGGATATCCATTCAGTTCTTAAAACTGGAGAAATGTGAGGCAAAGTTAGAGAACAGAATAGGAAGCTAAAACAATGGAAAACATGAGTTATGGAGAGAAGTTATGTCATTTTAGCTGTTTAGAACCATAAAAGAACTAGGGAAATTTTGAGTGGTAGAAAACAGAAAAAGAATTTTTTATTTTATTTTTAATCTTTACTTCCTTTTTCTTCTTCTTCCTGGAGGGAAAGACAGAAGAAAAAATCAAGCTAGAAGACAAAGGTAGAAATGAAGGAAGACCATATATAAAAATCAGGCAGCTCCCAGAAATAGACTAGATTAGGAGAAGGAATATAGAAATTAGCCCTTACAGAAAACTAGGTTCTTAAAGTAGGAGGAATTGGCTGGCTAAAATGAGGAAGAACTATGACAAAAAATGAGTAAGAGATGGTCTCATGAGCTACTTTTTTCATCTGTAAACCAAGTATTCTTATACCCCTTCAAAAGTTGTATACTGCTAAGGAAATGCTTCCTCAGTATTGACCATGTCTCCAGCTTACTATACTAGAGACTTTGGGGAATTTCCCCTTGGGTAAGATTTGGGACTTTCTCTCTTGGTTGAGCTGAGATGTCTCTCTCCCAGTGGGAGAGCTTATTCACTCTGTGTACTGTCTGATATATTTTCATCTATAAACCTTCTCTGACCTGTATTTGCTCTTGGCTTGGATAAATAGGTTTATTTGCTATTTTCTGTATGTGATCTTTGTGTAACAGGCATTTGATGGAAGGAAAGTTGTCTTCTATGTATCCTTTGGGGGCCTTCCTTCCCTATTATGGTACTACAATTGAGGTTACAGCTTGAACCAAAACATTTGCAGATGGGGCAGATGAATATAATTCTAACCTGATACTCCTCAGAGAAACTGAGGAGAACAGAGTGCTTAGCCTCTGGTACCCATCTCCTTCTTTCACTCCTAGCAGGAATCAGTCTCCCTTGAAAGAGTGGCAAGAGGAGACTCTGGAGATATCTATTCATGCCTTCCTGGGAGCCACATATAGACAGATCCATGTGGACACATCTAACCTACATGGATACACACACACACACACACACACACACACACACACACACTCCACTAGACTTAGGAACCTTGAGAAATGGGTTGAAGACCATGTTGGATGATCATTTGTCAGGAATGTTCTAGAGGGGATTTCTCTGGAGTATAGGTTGGACTAGACAACCTTTGAGGTCCCTTCCAACTCTGAAAATTGTATGTTTTAGTGATTCAGAGATCAGTGCTATGAGTCAAGAAATCTGAATTTCAGTTTAGCTCTTCACATCTAAATCAAGGAATAAATTGGGTTTATTTTAGAGACATATTTATAAGTAGTGAATAAAGAGGGTGACGACTACTGGGAGAACTTTGTGAGGTTTGAAGGAAGATCAAAGATCCTGTAGAGTATCTGTAAATAGTGAATATCTGAGAGGATATGGTTTAGCTAAAAAACAACAACAACAACAAAAGTTTTGATATTTTAAACAGTTCTGGTGAAAGTGGCAGGTGAGTGGGAAATATGGAATGTCAAGTATAAACATGAAGGGAAGCAGTATTGTGTAGTGGATGTAATGCTGGATTTGGTGTCAAACAACCTAGATTTGAATCCTGGATTTGCTACTTATTACCTGTGTGGAATGATGTGCAAGTCACTTAACCTCTCTGGGCTTCAGTTTGCCTATTTGTAAAATGAAGAGAGGGGGCAGGTGAGCATTATGTTCTATAAGGTCCTTAGAAGATAAAAACTTATGTAAATAGAACTAGGATATGGGGAGATATTGAGGTCAACCACCTATCAAGATCTTTTACATAAGAAAACTTACAGTTGATTCAAGAAAGATCATCAAATGATCTTTCAAAACAATCAAATGATTCTTGATTCTAGCCTTTAACTATGAGCAAAGATATAACTAAAAGAAGTCATATGAGTGCTAAATAGTTATCCAAGCCTCACCCCCCCACCCCCAGCCTATAGATTGTGAATTGCATTTAAGTTAATGCTATGGGTTTCTCATGATATTAAGAATTGAAAAACACTGCAGAGGTCATGTAGACTATCAGTTTCTCAGCATGAGTTCTTTCTGCAATATCCAATATGGTCATCTACCCTTCATTAGGGAAACTCCAAAAATATCTCTTGAGGCAGCTAGCTTGTTCCATGTGGAGACAGTTTAAATTGTTAAGAAGTTTTTTCTTTGTATGGAACCTATATCTTCCTCTCTTCAGTTTCTATCAATTCTTTTTTTTATCAGTTCTTTCTAGTTTTACCCTCTGAGTCCGAGCAAAGCAAGTCTAGAACCTCTTGTTATCACATCTCTCCTAAATCATGTCTTCTCAAGGATAAACATGCTGATTTCTTCTAATCATTTTATCTCACTTACCTCCCTCTGGACCCCTTACATTTTGTTAATGTTCCTTCTTAAAATGTAACATTGGGAAAGGAACATACAAAACCCAGTTTGGTTTGAAAGTGCAGATTGTAATGAGGATATCACTTCTCTTGACTTGAACATGATGCCTCTAGTAAGAAAGCCTAGTTTTTGGCATGTCGCTTTCATTGAAAAAGATCTTTTTCACATGAACTCCACACCACATCCATCTGGTACATATGCATTTGGCTTTTAATCCTATATATATGCTTTTATACTTCTATTAGATTTCATCATAGTTTCTCTTTGTGTCCTGTCATCCAGCATCTTAGCTATCTTTTCCAACTTTACATTGTCCACAAATTTAATAAGTATGTGTAACACATGCTGTGGGTTCATTTCCCAAATCCCCATTTTCACTAGAAGTTTGGTTCCCCAAAAGGAATGTAGGTACTTCTTTCACGATTTCAGTGAACTGAAAAGGACTGGGGATTGTTTCTTCATGCTATAGCTGACAAGCCCCACTGGTGTGTTTTTTCCATTAATTATTATTTTATATCAATTACATAAAATTAATTAGTTTTTAGAAATGGTTATCTACTGAAGTGGTGGCATAGTAAGAACAGATGATGAAATATTCTCCCAAAATAGAAAGCTATACTGTCCTATAAGTACATACAAAGTCCAGGGGAAAGTGGGCTCAAGCTTAGAAAATGGGTTAACTCACAGATTCTAGAAGCCATTGTTTTTCTATTTGTGAGGATTTCTTGACAATTCCATTAGGTAGAGTGTAGATTCTTCTGCTCTTCTTGTGGAGTATTAAAGCTTCCTTTCATTAGGGAATCTAGTCTGTCTTCAGCTCCCAGTGCAGTTACTCATGCTGTGGATGATGCTAAGATGTTGATGAAAAGTTCAAATTCTTAAAACTTTTTGAAGTGCTCTGGTCCAGGGAAAGGGAGAGTATGGCTCTTCTTGTCTCTTTCCCCAAACCCTTCTTCACGGTTTAGCTGGAAGCACTCTCTCCCTTAGGTTGGCCAGTCACTCAAATTTTAGGTTCCCAACTGGCTTACTATTTTATACAAGCCTCACAAGGCATAACGGAATCTCCTTAACCAATCCCCACAAATTTTCTCTATAGTAACATTTCATTTCATCCAATGGCCTTTATTCCTTTGAAATTGATTAAAGCCTCTTAATACCTGGACTAATTACTTTGATTGATTCAGTAGAGGTGTTCTCACCTAAAAAAGGTATTTAGGTATAGCATCTTTTTAAATTATTTTTGGTAGAGTGGATGTGATTGTATCCTCTCTGAGAAGACCTTGGGAGCCTAGCTGAGCAATCTGTCTTGAAGGGATGCTATGATGGGGGTGAGAAGTGAGTGGAGCATTGTGGAGAATCTATAGGAGAAAAAAAGGCTTCAAGGCTTAGCTCTACTGAAAACATAAGTAACTTTGGTCCCATGTATTCATTTCATGTGTGCCTCATTACTATTATAGTCTGAATTTAGTCCTACCCTTCCAATATGTGCTATTTGGATTAGTGAGAGTATACTGCAGGTTTATGGAGGGAACGTAGCTACTGTTTTAACTATGCTACCTTAGTAAATGCCTTTGCTAAGAGCTTATTGTGTCTACTGGCTGACTATTAAAGGGAAACACAAGCCTTATAAACTACAGTATTAAGATTGGGAACTCACAGGGTACCCCTAGAATGAAGAAGTAGCAGCAGCCCTGTGGGTATATAATCTATGAGTCTAAGCACAAAGTGGGGAAGCAGTCCAGATGAGATGCTAAATAAGAAAGAATAGAGGTTGCAACACATAAAATGAATGTCTAGGCAGTCCAACTCATGAACACTCAACTTATAAATGACCTATACAGACACATTCACTTAATATAAAGAATTGTTTGTGGAAAAAATATTATATTAGGGAAAATTATATTATAGGAAACCTTTTGTTCCATAGGAGCAGTGTTATAAAAGTTACAAATGAGCAGAGAGCTATGCAATGTTATACCAGGGCTTTGTGCCTTGAAGGAAGAGTCTGCTTATACATACATACATACATACATACATACATACATACATATACATATATATATATATATATATATATATATATATATATAAAATATTATTTAAAAAAAACATTAGTTAGGCAACCTTAAAAGGAATTGGCCTGTGCATGAGAAAAACTATTACAGAGTTGTAAAATGTTATTGCTGAAAGGAGCCTTTAAGGTCATTTAATTTGGTGTTTCCCAACCCAGTCTCTCCCAAAGATGGTAAAATATATAAATTCCCTACTATAGATCACTCTGCCCTCCACAGCCTCAGTGCTCAAGGGGCAGAGACTCGGGGAGGAGGGACACCAGAAGTGGGAGGAGCAGAACACAGGGAGAACACAAAAGAGGAGTCACCTTTTGAAGTCTATAGATTTTCTTCGCTAAGGTCCTTTGTTAGTCAATGTGTTACAGATGGGGAACCATTTGCTTCTAACTAGCAGTTGGGAAAGACTGATCTAGTCCAATCCTGCTCCAATCCAGTGTGGTTGGAGCTCTCTCCACCCCTGCTATGAAAGTTGTCACCAAGGCTTCTAGAGACCCTGACCCCACAGCTTCTTATTCTTGCTTTAGGAACCGCAACAGATGTGTTCATGGCATGCTAAGTTGGGACTCAGATGGCATTTTCCCATGGAAACAATGCCACACATAGTTCTTTGGTACTATACCACTTGAAGTACTATAGTTCAGCTACAACATGGGTTTATAGGCATTTGTGGGCTGACCTGAGAACTAAAGCACAATTTATGACCTTTTTTCTATGGGAAAAAATGCACTGTGAATTCCAAACAACGAACTTACAAATGACTTTCTGGAACACAACCCATCAGTAAGTTGGGAACTGACTGTACTGTTTTTTCAGCTCATGCAGTGTTAAGAGTTGAAATGAATTTCTCAAAAGCTGGAAAATTTGACTAAGAAATATAGAGGCTGAGCAAATTCATGATGGAAGACGGGAAAAAGTTAAATGTGTTAAGAGGCATAGTCAAGGGCAAGGAAACTTTGTTTCCCTCCCAAGATATCTATGAGTAGAAGGACATACAAATAGTGATTTGAGAAGGATTTTAAGACCCAAGGCGTCTAATCCCAGTGAATATAGTAGAAAATATAGATGGAAAAAGAAGGGTGAGGAAGTTGAAATAAAAATAGTGAAAAAGAATCAAGGTAATAAGGTGAAGACTCTTCAGAGACATGTGTATGTAGTGAGTACATATGTAGTGAGCTCACTGTCCTGAAATCAGACTGTCAGTATCTCACTTCAGGGCTCTAGGGGTTGGAGTGTTTCCTCCCTAATGTTTGTGACTGACACCCTCTTTGTGTGCCTCCTACCCCACTATTAGCCACAAATTACTAATGCCCCAGTTTCATTTAACTAATTAACATCAATGAGCTTTTGTGAAGTGGTATCCATATTGATGATAAAACAAAGACAAAGCTAAGATGTTTCTTCCCTCAAGCTCACACTCCCATATGCCACCTTGGTCCTTGGGGAGACTAGGCTCAGACTTAGCCTAGTAGTTACATGGCATTGATCAAACCAAGTTCACATCCAAATGTGGCACTGATGAAGGATGAGCCCTCATCTTGGCTACTTCACCATCCTATGAGGCAGAGTACAAATGCTGTTCCCTAGTGACATAGCTGACATAGTTAGACTATATAGCCTTTATCAAGGACTTCCTGGTATTTTCTTATTATTTTCACAGGAGACACCCATGGAGGAGAAGCTATGTTCTTGCTCTATCAAGTCAATGCCACCCACCACCCTTTTTAATAAGTAAACAATAAACACAAAGGAATCTTGCATTACCCTTGTTTGTCCCTTCTGTTATCTGTGTGAAGTCTACAGGTAGAAAGAACAGAATCCCAAAGGTCACTCCTTACTCCTTAAAGCCTCGGTGCTGGAGCCAAAAAATCTGGCATGAACTGAACCAGATTCATAGACTTCAAGTGGCTTGTTCTCCTGACTTCAAAACTTAGAAGGTTGCATCCTCCAATCCTTTCAACTAAAATGAAAGAGCAAACACTGAATCAGACCAAGAGCTGACGTCCATATTCACAGCACCCACCACATGTTGCCTATAGATGGGACAAAAGTGTAAGGCTTCTCCCCTTATAGCAGCTTCTCTCATGATAGGTTGACTAAAAAGACAGAGACAGACAGAGAGAGTGAGAGAGAGAGAGAGAGAGAGGGAGCCACCAACCAACAGAGTGAGTCTGGACCATCTAAGGTCTTTTGAATCCCTCCACAGCCAGTCAAAGAGGCTCCTTTCCACCATATGGTTAGATAACCATAACCAATTATAGAATGTCTACATACATTCCCAAGCTTCTCCAAGGCATTTATATTATACATTATCATAATTCTTTCAGAAGCAGATTCCCCAAACTCTTCCATAAAAGGAATTACATCAAGGGCACTCTGAATGCTTCTAGGGCCTGAGCTCATTGGCCAGTTACTTATAAAAGAATAAAAAGATGGGGGGAGAGATGTGACAAGGACTTGGAACTCTAAAGGAATAATATTGTAGGCACATGCTATAAGTTACCTTATATACTATTTAACCCAACTTCTTCATTTTATGTATGAGGAAACTGAGGCCCTAAGACATTAAGTGACTTACCCAAGGTAACACACATTGTAATAGAGGTGGGATTTGAATGTAGAATCTTAGATTCCATCCCAGTGCTTTTTCCCTCTGGACCACACTGCTTCCTGAATGAAAATGGATAATAAATAAAATATTAAAATAGATAAGATAATATGGCACCACAAGAGACCTTTGAAGAGAAGCTAAGGAAGAGTTAGAATGTACTTCCCTTTCCAAAAATCTTCTTGTTGTTTAGTTATTCCAGTCATGTCCAATTCTTTGTGATCCCAACTGGGATTTTCTTGGCAAAGATAACTGAAGTGTTTTGTCACTTCTTTCTCCAGCTCATTTTACAGATAAGGAAACTGAGGCAAATGGGGTTAAATGACTTGCCCAGGGTCTTACAACTGCTAAATATCTGAAGCCAGATTTGAACTGAGGAAAATGAATCTTCCTGACTCCAGGCCTGGAGCTCTATCCATTGTGACCTAGCTGCCCTCCAGAATCCTAGAAAGTTGCAAATTGAAGGGGCAAAGAGAGTACAGATTCATTGAACCTGATTTGGAAGGGACTCAGAGGGCATACACTTATTTGGCTAAGATTCTCTCTATAGCTTCCCTGGTAATGGTCATCCCAACTTCCTCGGGAGACCTTAAATGAAGGGGAACTTGTTACCAGTTTGACAGATCCCATTCCACTTATGAAATACTGCAGTCATTAGAAAGTTATTCTTTCCATCAATCTATATCTGTTCCTCAATGGCTTCTACCCAAGTTTTCCTGTTCTACCTTCCCAAGCACAACAGATGTCAGATGAGTCTTCCTTAAAGAGCACTTTGATGTCATTCTCTTTCTCTTGAACTTATAATGGCCACCTGTTGCTTATCATGTTGTCTAAATAACTGTGCTTGGCATTCAGAGCTTTCTATCCTCTTCTACTACCTTATCTCTTACTTTTTTCCAGTATGTAAACTACTCTCACCAGATTATCTCTTCGGTCCTCCTAGAATGGAGTCAATTACCTGTTGACACTTCCAGTCCCAGGATTTTAACCTATTGATGTAGTTTTAAAGTCTTGCCTTAAAATTATGACAATAAAAGGTTTGAGATTCTTCATAGAATAGAAAAAAATGCATTCACCAAAAAAGTAAATAATCTAAAGAAATAATAATGATGTTGAGGGACTCTTTCTAGTGCCTTAGTCTAGGGCTTAACGTAAGGTCCTTAAATGTAAAGGAGTTTTTACTCTAAGAGTATACAATTCTGTGAATCAGATCATGAGCATTTGTTTCTAATTGTCTTCAGGCATCTTTGCTGCTCTTTCTCAAAGTGGTTGCTTTACCCCCTTGTTACAGAGTTTGTAAGTGCCATCTTGTGGAGAAACATATAAAAGTCAGGGAGGTAGGGTGTGAGGGATTCTGGCATCTCTGCCCAGGCCTCAGCCAGGGGCTAGGATTCACCTCTAATCTTGTCACTTCCTCCTGAATGTGATTGCAGCTGTTAGCTCCTAGGTTGTTCGGCATCAGAAAGTTAGGATTAAACAGAGCAGAGAGCAAACAACTTCTGCCCTGGGATAAAAATTCAAATCTGCCTTTTAAGAGTCATACTTTCTTGGTAATTTTCAGGATTCCCAGGCTCTACTGCCTTCTGGTCCTCCACACACACATCTATCCCTATTAGACCTACAGTACCTGTCTGTTTCTTATTGTTGAGGTGTTCTGCACAGACCTCACCCCTTAGTGACCTAAACCTTTGTTGTAAAATGAGAGAATTGTTCACATTTGGCAGTGTGCTATACTGGTAAGAGTATTGTGTTCTAATCCTGCCTCTGATACTTGTCATTTCCTTTATCTGAGCCTAGATTTCCTTATCTGTAGAGTGGGGATAATTCCTGCAGTACTTGTAGCAACTTATCACCTGGGATCCTTGTGAAGACTGAAGAGGGTTAATAGATGTAAAGCATTTTGCAAATGTTAAAGTACTATTTTGTTGTTGTTGTTCGGTTGTTTTCAGGTGTCCAACTATTTATGATCTGCATTTGGGGTTTTCTTGGCAAAGATACTGGACTGGTTTGCCATTTCCTTCTCCATCTTATTTTACAGATGAGAAACTGAGGCAAACAGGGTAAAGTGATTTGCCCAAGGTCACACAGCTAGTAAGTGTCTGAGGCCCAATTTAAAGTCCCCCTGACTCCAAGGTCAGCACTCTTATCTGCTGTACCACCTAGCTGCCCTTAAAGTATTATCTATCTATCTATCTATCTATCTATCTATCTATCTATCTATCTAATATATTGAAATATATATACACATATCATTGTATGTGTATATATGTCAGTTATTATACTGCGTACAGATTTTTCACATGTATTGTCCCATTTGACATTTACAATCATCCTATGAAGTAGAGCACAGATGCTGTCCCCTACTGACATGGCTGACATAATCAGATTATATCACCTCTATCAAGGAGAAGCTGATATGATCTTATCATTTTCTTGAGGGACACCCATGCAGAAAAAGCAATGTTCTTGCTCTATCAAGTCAAATGCCACCTCCTCCTCCTTTTAATAAGCAAACAATTAACATGAGGGAATCTTATATTCTCCTCGTATGACCTTTCTGTCATCTGTGTGTGTCCTACAGGTAGCGAGAACACTGAATTGGGAGTAAGAGGACTTTTTTCAAACCCTAGTCCTGCCTCGTAGTATCTTGGTGACGTTGGACTCATCCTTTCTGCCACCCTGGGCCTCAGCGTCTTCATCTATGAAATGGGATGGGACTGGATGGTCTCCAAAGTCCCTACTGGCCCAAGTCCATGGTCCCATGATCTTAAAAAGTGGTTTATTGGCGAAAATCATCTAGGAAATCCTGCCTGTTCCATTCTCATCTTTTTTTTTTTCATTTTTCTTGATGTATCATCCCTATAAAGATTTTATACAGATGAGAAAATAGCTCATGGATCAGCTAGTAACACCAAGCAGAGAGTGAATAGCTTTAGAAATTCTTCTAAGAACTAGAGAAGAAATAAGTTTCTTACCTGCTGTCCATTTCATCCCTCTTACCTATGATATAGCATAATTCCTGGCACACAGTAAGTACTTAATGAATCCTTATATCCTCTCTTCTTTCTTCCTATAAAACATTGGTTTTTTGTTTGTTTGTTTTCATTTTTCTGGACTAGAGTATCCTAGATATATATTTTTTTTCCTCCTCTTTCCTTTTTTTTTTTTCTCAGCAGGGAAACTTATTTCCCTCCTTTATTGCTTCAGCTATCTATAAAATTATTCTTACTATCTTTAAGAAATTTTTATCAGTTGTATTCATTCATTTATTGATTCATTGGGACTAGGTTATAGATTTATTGGGACTCTCAGGAAGGTTAGAAGTATAACGGCCACTGTCGGGCCAGATTCCAGTACTGATGGCCTTGGAAGCTTTAACTTGCTCTGTTTTGCAGACATAGGCCGATTAAGCCCTCTGTAGGCATCCTGGTGGCCCTCTACCACTGGCAGATTTGGCATGGATAACTGATTAGCTTTACCTCAACTAGGATTTAGAACCCACAAATTCAAGTGACCCACTAGCCTTGGTTGCCCCCAGCACATAGATTATAGGCATATGCTGCCATTCCTGGCCTTCTGTCTTATTTATAATGAATTCAAAAAGTTCCCATTTCATAGGATTATAGGACTTTAGAGTTTGGAGGAACATGAGAGCCCATAGGATCACAGAATCATAGTTTTATAGTCAGAAGAGATCTTAGGTCATCTACTCCATCTGCCTCATTTTACAAGTGAGGAAACTGAGGCCCAGAAAGATCAAGTGACTTGCCAGAGATTGCACAGGTAGCATGAAGCAGAGTTAAGACTCAAACTTGCATTTTATGATCTGAAATTCAATCTTCTTTCCATTACACCACTTTTAGAAGCATCATTGGTAGATATTAATTATGCTTCATCATAATTGTTATAGCACTAGTTGAGCAGACTGCTTATCTGACATTTGACATATCTTCTGGTTAGGGCAAAGGGGGAGGAGGCAGACACAATAGTATATTTGTGTGAAGAGAATGATGCTAAGTACTGTGAAAGATACAGGAATTTGATAAGACATGGTCCCTGTCCTTGGGGGAGCTTAAAGTCTTGGTGGGGGGAAGTGTGACACATCTACAGATAACTAATGCAAAGTAATACAGCATAAGTGCATAATATATTGTAACCAAAATGATACCTGTGGTTCAAGTCAGAGAAATGTCATCATCTACTAGGGAATGGAGGTATTAGGGAAAGCTGTGCTGCTGAGCAGATGTTTACCTTGGGCTTTACAGGATGGATGGGAATTCAATAGGGAGTTGGGGGATGGAATGCAAAGAGATTTGTATGTAACAATCTCCTAGATTTACAGCTAGCTGAGTTAAAGGTCTTTTTGACTGTCTTGGATATTATATTCCTTTATCGCATCTCTATTCAGGAGTTTACAATACACACAACCATTTAAAAGTAACCTCATTGACTTTTACTTAACTCGAATACTTGATGTCCAGTTACTCGTTCAAATAACATAGCGTGTATGAATGCCCCATTATTCCTATTTCAGATGCTTAAGATCCCAATTTCTAAGTAAAAGTAGAAACTTTGGCCCCCTAGCCTGAAATAAGCATCCTTGATTCATAATCCCTACTTCAGGAGGGAAGCTACCCTCTCACTATGCTACTAGTGAAAAATGTTTCTCTCCAGGGCTTTGTTGGGCCGATTTATCAACTTGCTGTAGAAGTGTCCTCCTCACAAGCTTTGATTCTCACCCAACTTTACTTGCACACAAAGGGCAACATTTTTCCAACAACCGAGTCATACAGCAAAATGGTTTTCTTTCATGAAGCTGAAAGAGATATTGAGAACTCATTGCCTTAAACTTAATTAAAACCAGGCTGCTCATTTTTACAGTTTCCTTCATTAAGGAAACCAAAATTCCCTTTATCCTGTAGATCAGTTTTGTGCCTTAGATCAATAACTTTGTCACTTTAGTTCTCTTGGAGTGCTATTTTCAATTCCATTTGTTATAAGAAAAGCACATCTTGGTGATTAGCACAGATTTGTCTACCACAAGATTCTTTGTTCTAGGACTATTATGGCATGTAGGAGCTGCAATTGAGTTTTAAGAGTGCCTACAGATCATTTTATAGATGGAAGACACTGAGGCACAGAGTGGCAAAGTGAATTGTTGAAAGTCACATAACTACTTAGCAGCAAAGCCATACTTAAGCCTACACCTTTTGATTATTCACTCTACACAAGGCAGCTCACCTAACAAAACAAATGTACGATAGGTGCTATTTATTCAGACTACTTATCTGTAGTTCCTGAGAAGCTTAATATACTCAGCTTTGGAGCTCATACCCAAGGGTTGAGATGTCTTGTTTGGTCACTGAGTGAGGGCCAACTTGCCTAGCTCACTATATCAAGCCAATTCGATATCAAACCATACTATATTTTACAGTCCATCCAGCTATCCACCCAGGTCATCTTGCCATCTTCCTACAAACCATGTACATACCCTCTCCCTGCCCTCCGTTATCCACCTCTCATTCTGGGTGCAGCAATTAAACTAATAACATACCTTTCAGAATGGACATGCCAACTTACTACTCTATAGATCAAGTCAGTCTCCCTGTAACTCCCTAAAACATAATTCCCTTCCCTAGCCACAACTTCCCTTTATGTCCCCCAATCCAGCAGAATGTTAGCTCCTTAAGGGCAGAAACTATCTTACCTTTTGTATTTGTATCCCAGGGCTTAGTACAATGATTGGCCATAGCTAGTACTTAATAATTTTTTTTCAGTTTGCCATATTTTACCACATAATCATTGCAGATTTTATGCCAAAAATTTGCAAAAAACAATGGGGTGCAACCATTATGTGAAGCTTTAAAAAAAAGTGCCAGTATTACTTGTATTCTAGTTTCCATCAGTCTTGCACCAACTTTTCACTCAATGAAAACTATCTTTACGTAGCTGTTTCCATTCTGTTCAGCAAAAGCAAACACTTTCAGCTCGAAGCCCTCAGAATAGCTTTTATATTTACCCATAATCAGAAAGAAATGCTTTGCACATTAATGCATCGCTGGCAGATGAACTGTACAGTTTAGCTAGCTCAGGAAGATGTAACTCTTCCCATATCATGTGACTTACAACAGTTTCATCAGCACCACCTGCTCCCCTTGCGCCTACGCTCCTCATTGGGTTGAGTGACAATACCGTTAGTACTGCAAGGGCTCTCAACAAACCACACAAGTCGGATTTTGGAAGTATACTGACAACGTGCATGGGCTGAGAATTCTAGGCTCTCAGCTCACAATGCCTGAGAGATAAATGCATATCCATATGCCACTGGTGAATACAATGCTGCACTGTTTACCTTTTAAGCGGCATGATGAATAGAATTATGCAGTGTGATGATTATGCGATGAAAGGTTATAAACCAATTTTTGGTCTGGAAAAAAAAGAGTGCAACAATTATCAGTGGCAATGATTATCAGTGAAATATGGTATTTGTTTTCAGTGGTGTCAGTTACCATTATATTCTAGTACATATAGTATAGAAAGGGGTAGACATGACTCGATAATAGTTCTTGTGAAAAAGATCTGGGGATTCAGGATGACTACAAATTCATTATGAGTCTGTAGTGTAATGTGGCAGCCAAAATGCTAATGTATAAATGTGATCTCAATCTGTATTAGAGACAGAGTGTTCAGAATGAGGGAGATAGTAGTTTTGCTGACCCTCTGCACCAGACCATATCCAGAGTACTACTGCCTTTTGGGTACCATGTTGTAGATAAGACATTTATCAGAATGGGGAGATGTATGGAGTCTATGCAATGTAAGGGTTGATCTAAGTTTCCTGATATGTTTAGTCTGGAGAAGATGTTGAAAGGGGTTATAGCATCATAGATTCAGTCAGAAAGAGACATACAGAAACCACCTGGTTCAACTTCCTTATTCTATGAATGAAGAAATAGAGGCCCAGGGTGGTTGACTATTTACTGTTGGGTTGTTATCTCTTAGGCTACTGTCTACAGTCACACATATAATAAATATTAGAGGTGGGATTGGAACTCATGTCTTCTAATTCCAGAACCAATTCTCTTTCTACTATGCTGTACTTTTGGGCTGACAGGTTGACTAGATTAAAATGCCTCCCTTTCTTTGCTGGCCAGTTTAGGGCCACTTCTTCCATGACAGCTTTTCCTGATTTCCCTAGCTCGTTATGATCTCTTTCTCCTCATATTTCTCACAGCATTTCATCTAGATGTTTCCTTCAGCCTTCTCCCATTCTGCCTGTCTATTTACTTGTTCGAACGTCTAACAAGGCACGTATGAATGTCCCCATTAGACTGTAAGCTCTCTGAAGGGAAACTGTTGTGTGTGACTTCACCCAAACATAGTGCTTTACATATAGTTGTTGTTTAGTGTATGTATGTGTGTATATGTATAGCTAATATATATTAGCTACATATAATCGCTATATTAATATATATTAATAGCTATTAACAATTACATGTAACTATTAAGACCTACCATAAATTATTATATTAATACAAAATATTACACAAATTAATACAAACTATCATGTATATATATGCATATATCTAAACATTTATATAGTACTATAGGTCAAGCACTTTACAACTATTATCTCTCATTTCATCCTCACAACAAGGGAGGTAAGTGCTATTATTATCCCCATTTTACAGATGAGGAAACTAAGGCAAATAGGGGTCAAGTAACTTGCCCAGGGTCACAGAGCCTGTAAGCATCTGGGTTGGATCTGAATTCAGATCTTCCTGACTCCAGGCCAACGCTCCATCCATAGGGTCATCTAGCTGCATTTTCATGGATATTTTAAAGCTTTTTGCTTTATTATTGTGAGAAATTGCAGGGGAAATTATTTTATTTTTTATTCTTGACTCATTTACCTTAACGGAATCATGAGAAGGGAAAAAAAATAAAAAAATAAAAAAATATTACGTTTGTGTTTTCATACATTAGCTCTAGTGGCTGATCTGGTTACTGCATGAAAAATTCGAGTTTGGAAAAGTGCTGTAATTTCAACATACCTAAGGTTGAAAGATCAAAGGATTATAGATTCAGAACAAGAATGGACCTCAGAAGACATCTAGTCCAATTTCCACATTTGATAGATATAAAAACTAATACCTAGAGAATAAGCTGGTCCAGGCTCACACAAGTAATAAATGACGAAGCTGGACTTTGAGCCCATATCCCAATCCAGGAAGATCAAGGGTTTTGATATGGAGCCTATATCAGCATGGTCCAGTGGAAAGAATGATGGATATGCTAACAGACGACCTGGGTTCAGACTCTTAACTCTGCCACTTATTCTCTATATGACCTGAAGCAAGTCACTTTGGCTTTCTGGGTAAAGCGGACCTCAGTTTCTCCATCCATAACAAAAGGGGTTGGACTGGAACATCTCTGAGGTCTCCTCAGTTAGCAATAGGTCTGTGAGCCTATAATCTTTATGTCCTAGAGAAATTTCACAGCATACATGATAAAACACTCAGCTGACCAGTTATCTTAGGAAAATTCAATACCTCATTTCTCTAGTGTCTGATTCTGTACTTGTGAGGTTTTGGTTTTGGGGTTTTTTTTTTTTTGAGATAACTGAAGCTTATCACTCTAGGTATCAAGCTTTGTTTCTACTTGTAGTGGAAATATTTCTAAAATACATAATATACTTCATGTTCTTCTCAACTAGGATACAAAAAATCATTTAGGGGCAGCTAGGTGGCACAGTGGATAGAGCATTGGCCCTGAAGTCAGGAGGACCTGAGTTCAAATCTAGCCTCAGACCAAACACTTACTAGCTGTGTGACCCTGGGCAAGTCACTTAATCCCAATTGCCAAAAAAAAAAAGAAAGAAAAAAGGAAAATACAACTTTTAAAAAATAATGTAGAATTTATTTGATGATGCAAAGTTCTCATGAACATCCATTCTCTTTACTATAACAAACAGCATTGTTGCACAGCTTCTTTGAGTTTGTTGTTGTTGTTTTTGTCTCTTTCACTTTCATGTGTCAGCTGCAAAGTCTGTTGTCCTCAGGTCTGTTTGCAATAGTTTATGTTCCAAGAAAGAGAGCCTAAGTGGAAATTGTCATGGGTAGTGTACGAGGAAGCAGGCTTGGGTGCTCTCTGCATCCCATCCACTGACTCCTACTTCATATTTGTTGCTTCTAATCTTCTGTGCTCTGACAAAACTGAAAACCCAACCGAGCTCCTTAAGACTTCAAATGAGAACCAAGGGACCTGCATATGTGCTAGGTCTTTGGAACAGTTATTTATAAAGATAGGGTTGAGTGGTGATGGCAACAGATTTCATGCGCTTACCTCCAGGTTCCTTTGGAACCCTTTTCCAGAGAACTAAGCTTCACAGAAATAAGACCTTCAAATAAACTTTTATTGAATCACAAATAGTTTGTTGTTATTCAGGGAAGCAAACATCAGATGACCAAATAGTATTTGGTTATTACTCTTACTGGCATCATGATCATAATTATCATCATTATGGTACCTGAATTATTCTCATTTTTGTGCTCAATGAAGCACAAATAGAAATATTTCTGGGAAAGCTCTCAGTTCTGCTTTTATTCTTTTATGTTTAGAGCATGGTGAACCATTGCATTGAGTAAAGTAGGTTTTGTAATTGTCTTCAGGACAATCCTAATAATAGGCAGGAACTCAGGGCTAGTATATATGTCTTCCTGTTCACACGTGGATTTCATTTCTTCTGCTTAGTCTCTGTAGTTAAAAAGCTTTTCGTTCTATATAGTTCGGAGGTCATGAGCATGTGCTATGGCAACATCTATTAAAAATGCTGTCCTTAAGTTTTTGTTGGTCAATATTGTCTCTGGGCAATTATGGACAGTAGTTTTATTTATGGCTCTGGAGTCAGTGGACCTGGGTTCAAGTCCTGTTTTTGATGTAGCTGTAAATTTCATGCCTTCAGAAACATTCTATAACCTCCCTGGGCCTCTGTTTCCTCTTCTGTAAAATGAAGCAGATGGATTAGGTGGTCTTGATGGTCCCTTCTTGGTCCTCTGATTTCATGGATCCTGTCAAACTTATTTGTTGACTTTGTAAGGATAGTTTGAAGTTTGTATTTGTAGCATGTGGATCTAAGTATTCATGAAAAATAGTCAGCTTTTAATGTATAACTATGGCCACTCAATTATATTTTCCTAGATATATAGTAGGTGGTATACAGTATATTATAGTCTGCAGTGATAAGATACCCAATTTTTTTCTTTTTCAAAATCTGCATCTGGCCTTAAGTCCAAGCTCCAGAGGAACGGACTTTATTTTCTAACAGCAATTAAAAGATCAGATTTTGCTGTCTTGAAGCCCTTAGTTTCTTTAAATAAATTTACTTGACTCAGCAGCCATTTGTTCAATGTTTCTTTGTCATGTTATTCGTTGGTAACGTGAGGAGGTACCCAAGGAGGCCATTTGGGTTCCATTCTTGAATCTTAATTTTTCATATGTTTTATCTAGTGCTAAAACAATAACAGTTATGTTTGACAAGTCAAGAGATATGTATCTATTATAAGCCTCTAATGTTGCACTGAGATGTGATGACTTTTGTTATTATTATTATTGTTATTATTATTGTTATTAACAGGCCTCCAAGCCCTGTGTTCATCCCACCACTTCATGGTGTAGAGGCAAGCTTGATTGTCTCCATCATAACTCTTGTTCTTCCTTTAGCTCTTTACACTTGGATAATCTCTTCAAGGTGAGAGGATTGTTGCTTTGGGGGGAGTATTTGGGGATAATAGAGGGTGGGCTATGTTTGAGGTACTACAAATAAATTAGTTCAATTCCAAATGAAATTAAGATAATATATTTAGAAGTGATGCCAAAGGTAGTCTTGTGAAGTAAAAAATAACAACTATTATTATCATCATCAATCCTCATTTTCATCATCATTATAATTATTATTATATGTCATAGGTTCAGACCTGTGATAGAGGGAGCTCCTGGTGAGGAAATTCCCTTTGTAAGTGAAGATTCATAGCTGTTTTGCAACTTACAGTCTTAGAGAGATGATTGGGGTAGGCTGAGAGGGTAAATGACTTATCCAGAATCATACAGCTAGTATATGTCAGAGAAAGAATTTGAACTCATTTCTTCTGATTTCCAAAGTTGGCTCTCTATCCCTATACCATATTGCCTCTCTTTATTGTTATTGTTATCAAAACTCAGAGCACCACTATACTGTTAGAAGAATTGTTCATATGAACCTTGTTTGTTAGGTTTGTAGTAGCAGCAGCAGTTAAGAGTAGTAGCACTGTTATTCCTTCCACATCACAGGGGTAAGGGGCGTGCTTCTCCTGCCATCTGGAAAATCCACATAAAATTTTTTGGCCTTCCATCCATACCAGAGAAGAAGTCTGAATTATTATGATATTAAAAGATAAAATATATTCATATTATACAATACTCTACACATATTTTATGCATTTCTGAGTTTCTAAACTTTTTCTTTGTCATCTGCTGGCCTCCAAGTGTCATCTGTGGCTTCTGAAAAACTCCCAAAAAATTCCCATTTAATTTCTTATGCCAACCCATGGTATATCAAAACCACAATGGGAAAAGTTACAAGTAGAAGGGATAACTGCAGCAGTGATGGTGGTGGTAGTGGTGGTAATAATATTTCCATGGTGCTTTATAATTATAAAAATACTACACATATTTTCTCATTTGATCCCCATTGTAATTCTTTGAAATAAGTAGTATAGTTTTATTTTGATGAGATGAGAAAACTATGTCTCAGAAAAAGGAAGTAATTTGCCGCAGTTGCAGAACCAAGTCATTTTGACTCTCAATTCAATGTTCTTCCCACTGGGCCATGTTGCTTCAGGCTACCACAAATAAAATTTTCTGCATCTTTATATTTCAACCAATTAGGTACTAAAACATTTCAAATAATCTGAACTTAATGAAAGGTGGGAAGATATATCCATTTATACTGAGTAAAGAAAGTAGAACCAGAACAATAAACTCAATAAATGAAAACAACACAAAAATAAAAAGGCAACTAAGCTCAAATTAATTGTAACGAGCAGTCTTGATTCAGGAAGAGATATGATAAAATTGTCCATTCCTCTGCTCAGTGGAGAAGTGGGGGCTATAAATGTAGGATGTTAGCTATGACTTCAGGTATGGCAGCTGTGTCAATCAGTCTTTCTGAAAAGTTTTTCTTCATTACAAGGTAAGGAGAGATATTGGGAAATCATTATGAGGTATTAATAAAGGCATTCATAAATCTTTTTTTAATTGCATTTCCTTCCCATTGCTATGATCATGTGGTAGCAGAGGTAAAATACTTTAACTGTTTAGGCCATCAATACTCTTGAATGGAGATTCTAATTCTCATGTGTTTGTTTCGGCACTGAAACATCGACATCTGCTTTCCATTTGAGAATTCATCTCTTTCCAAGCCTGGCATTAGACTCATCCTGTTGTATACACAGCTCTGAGTTCCTGCAAAGCTCACCACTATATATTTCATCCAGATTGCTTCTCACTTCTCTCTGGAGATTTCATGGAAGTTAATTTTGGCACACAATTGGGTGTAATTCTTGCTCAATTTCTCCAGTGTTAACTTGCAACTTGTAAAGTTTTTCCCAAAGCATGTTGCAAAAATTATTGGAAGAATACTGAAGATTTCTGGCTGATAGCCAGACCTAGTCTGATAGGCTTTATTTCAGACAGAACTTACTCTTTTGAACTGCAGTTGCATGATGATACCTGGGAAAGATATTTTTCCTCTTTTATTTTTTATTGGGTGTCTTGGAACCATGGGGAAGGAAGGAAGAAGGAAGAGAATTTACCTGCAGCTTTTCTGTGATAATAATAAGTTACATATGTATTGAAGACTTCACAGTATATGAAGGGCTTTCATATGCATTATCTCACATGGTACTCAGAACCATCCAGTGAGGTAGGAAAGGAAAATATTCAATCTTTTCTGAGGTTCAGAGAATTGAAATAACTTACCCAAGGCATTACAGTCAATAGCAGAGCCAAGACTGGAGTTGAGAGCTGTTCACTCCAAACCCAATATTCTTTCTACTGCTCCATGATGTATAGGCAAGATTGCTTTCCTCCATTGTAATTCTTAGCTTTCCCTTAATTCTATATACTTTGAGAATCTCTCCAAGATAAAAAAGCATTACCTAGGAGGGGATATTTGGGGCAAGAGGAGTGTGGACTGTATTTTAGGATACTATAAATGACTCAGTTCCAAATTAAATTAATAAATTTGGAGGTGATGCTAAGACCAGCCTCATGGAATCAAATACTTCAATGTCTAGCTTCTGCAATCAAAAACTACAAGTCAGGTAATCTAGAGTCTGTGCCCACCTTGGCTGTACATAATTTGGCTAGAAATGACATTGTTTGTTTTCAGACCCAGCCTTTGCTTCCCACTTTGAAATTATGAATAGAACTATGGAATGCATGCTCAGCTGCCATCTTGCCATCAAAGCCCTATGAGGTTTTTTTTTTCCTCAGCTATTTCTATAGCTATTCAGTGATAGAATTGAGATAAAAATCAGGGTCTACTGATTCACAGTCTAGTGCCCTTAACAACGCCTCACTGCTTCTTCTATCAAATATTAGTTTTGCTGACCATATCAAGGATACATTGCTCTATCTTCTAGGCCATGCTGCTTCTCAGGCATGGGATCAACAGGTATTACTGCAATAGACTATCAAAAACTAATATATGAGAAAAAGACACACACATTTTTCTAACTTATTATGGTGTTGGTAATAAGGAAGGAAGAAAGAAAACAAGCATTTATTAAGTGCCAGGTACTGTGCTATGTGCTTTACAAATATTTTTTCATTTAATCCTTACAACTACTCTGAGAGGTAGATATTATTATTATTATCCCCATTTTACAATTGAGGAAACTAAGGCAAACAGATGTTAAGTGACTTGCTCAGGGTCACAAATATCTAGTAAATACTTAGTAGAAAATAAGACCTTAAAAAACAGAACTGGCCAAATAGAAAAACAAGTACAAAAAGCTCATTGAAGAAAATAATTCTTCAAAAATTAGAATTGGGCAAGTAGAAGCTAATGACTCTCTAAAACATAAAGAAACAATAGAACAAAGTCAAAAGAATAAAAAATAGAAGAAAATGTGAAATATGTCATCAGAAAGACTATATGGCAGTTGTTGTTCAGTTGATCGGTCATGACTGACTCTTCATGACCCCGTATGGAGTTTGTTTGACAAAGATACTGGAATGGTTTACCATTTCCTTCTCCAGTGGATTAGTCAAACAGAGGTTAAGTGATTTGCTCAAGGTCACATAGCTAGTGAGTGTCTGATACTAGATTTGAACTCGGGTCTTCCTGACTCCTGGCCCAGAGTTCTATCCACTGAACCACCTAGCTACTTCCATACGATAGTAGGCATTACAAACACTGACTCTGGAGTCAGAGATACTGGTTCAAATCCTACTTCTGACCTGTGTGACTATGAACAAATCACTTAGTCTCTCTGAACCTCACTTTCTCATCTGGAAAATGAAGGTTTGGACCTGAGGACCTTTGAAGTCCCTTCCAGTTCTAGATGTATGATCATCTGATTCCATGTGCATAGAAAGTCAACGTGGTGTTATGGGAAAAACACTTCCTTAGAGTCAGAAGATCTTGGTTTAAATACTTGCTCAGACAATTAGCAAAGTTGTATAAACTTGGAAATATGGTGCCTTTACTCTCTGAGCTACCATTTCCATACCTGTAAAATAAGGGCATCAGACTAGGTGATTTCCCTTTTTCAGCCTCCCCATTCTTTCAAATCCCATGCTTGCTACCTACTGGATTGAGAGCCAGTCTTTTTTGTTTCATGCCCTTTTTAATAGCTTCAGCTCATGAATTATCAGGGGTTATGTTCTTAATGTTATATATCTCAATTGCTCCTTGTGCATAGGATGAAATAACTTGAATTTAGGCCTTGAGATCCCATGCAACATTAGAGATTGTATATATTGACTGAATATGCCTCATTCACCATCAGGCAGGAATCACCATGGTTCTATTTCTGCCTTGTTCCATCAGTGTTAGATTTATTCTTTTGTTGGATTCTGAGATAGCATGACATAGTAGTTAGGACTTAGAGTCAGGAAGACCTGGATTCCAATCCTGTGTCTGATTCTTACTGGCTAGATGACCCCTGGGCAAGTCATTGGACCTCTTCCAGCCTCCATTTCCTCCACTGTAAAATGGAGACAATACTGTCTGCAGTACTTTGTAGGGCTGTTGTGAATCTGAAATGAAATAATCTGTGTGACTTGCTTAGCAAACCCTAAAAAGCAATTCATGCTTTAAAAGAAGGGGAAAGCATGAAGGTTGATGATTATTTATAGAAAATGTCATTGCTTGCTTTCTCAAAATGTGCATGGAGCAGGGGAGAAATTTTTGAGAGAAGGGAAAATACACAAGTAAATGTGTTATTTTAGAAGAAAAAGTGGATGTGGGATGAACATATTGGTATGGAATGGTGATGTTTCTATTTCTGTCAAAAAATAATGTTTTACAGAGAGATTGTTAGGAAAGCTATCCTTGTTATCACTAGAGGACAAATGTCCGTTCACAAATGTGGAAGCAATAAGATAGATGTGTTGTGCATATAAAAAGAAATTAAACATTAGGCATGGAATAAACACTGGATGCCTTTCTGCATGATGCAGCTCGATTTGTGGCCTCTGACACCTGAAACTCTGAACAGAGAGAGACCCTCCATTGTTTAGTGGAATCAGAGAACTCAAGTTAGTTTGCTGAGTGCATTGCTGCTGAAATTTGATTTGAGAATGTTCTCAGGCTTTGAAGAAGACAGTAGTTTATATGGTATTGGGCCAACTCCTGAAAAATGATTGATTTGAACAAAGGTCACTGAGTTCTGATTCCAGAGTTTAATGTTTTTGGCATGGGGTTATTTTTGGCCTCAAAATTACATGAAAAGCAAGAGGTATGTGAAGGATAGAGAAAAGAAAAAAAAATTATCTCTTTGCCAGAAGTAGTGGTTCAAAATTTCATTAGGAAGAAGATGCAGGAAGTTTCATGATTCTTCTTAAGTGCTAATTATAAGTCACTACAGACTCAATTATTTAGAGCAGACAACTCTTTGTTGTTCAGAAACTGACTTTAGTCTATAGATTTATTCAAGGACCTGAAGGCATTTTGCTGCAGTAGAAAGACCACTGGATTTGGAATCAGATTACCTGGGTTCTAATCCTGGCCTGAACAATAACTGCTATGAAGTGATCAGGGCTGTCCTCCAGGGAGCCAAAATTTAGAGGGTGCTGACAACCCCACTGATCCTTCTGCAGTTTAGGAACCAGAGCTTATCACCTACTTATCCATGGTGAGGAGTTAAAATAGAAAGCTCTGGGGCAACCTCTCAGGTTGCCAATCTCACACACCTTAGGGGACCTCCTCCTTGGCCCAACTTTGACTTCATGATTCATGCCGTTTACCAGGAGTACATAAATTGCTAGTTTTTCCACTTACTATGGGTGTGGCCCTAGACAAGTCACTTTGTCTCCATCTCATTTGTAAAATACAAATCAGATTAGGTGACCCCTTATGTTCCTTTGAGCCCTGCATCTTCTGTTGCTACGCTTTTCTTTACCCTCCTGCACCTAGAAAAGTGACATCAAGCCTTTGGTGTGGGCTGGTATGGATATGAGTAGATCAGCTCTACAGAGACACAGTTGCCAGAGTATTTCAAACCTCAAATGCTTATGGACCTTAATTCCTTGAATAAGTAGACCCATCTTCTGTGAAGACCTTCTCATTGTGTCCTCTTTAATACAAAACTGTTTGAGTATATATGTGTATACTCATATATATACATATATATGAGTATAATATGTGTGTATACACACGCACACATAATGTTCATATGTTAAATGTTAGTTCTAAAGGGATTGTTTTCATAGAAATTTCAAAATTGCCCAAGTCCCCACTCTTACCCTCATATCTGGTCTTATGGGGACCTGTGGTGAGGAGGAATTAAAAAAGGCATGAGACAGATTACCAATGGGGATGTTGAATGGATCGAGGGGTGATGGAGATAAAGGGGCATTGAGATTTAGCTCCCATTGAGAACTTTTTAATTCATTGTGTATTTCAAGCCCCATGATCTCCTTTCCCCCTCTCTCGGTGAATGAACTTGATATTGTGGGAAAATGTATGTGATAACTACAAACGTCCTTCTTTCCCTTCCTCTTTGCAGACTATTGGCTGTGACGACTACCTAGGCTCTGACAAGGTCGTAGATAAATGCGGTATCTGTGGAGGAGACAACACAGGCTGTCAGATTGTGTCAGGAGTGTTTAAGCACACCCTCACCAGCCTGGGCTATCACCGTGTTGTTGAAATCCCACAAGGGGCCACAAAAATTAATATCACTGAGATGTACAAAAGCAACAATTATTTGGGTAAGTTTATTCTTTTTTTTCTTCCTCCAGGGGAAATGATCTATTGCCTAATGGTGTGCCTATCCAAGAAGCACAAGAAATGTATAGTAGCATTCAAAAGAGCCATAAGAACACACTCATCTGTCTTAAATTCGAATGGATACTTTTGTCTCTCTGGACAGCAAGCAGTAATTTAAGAGCTACCACTTAGCATCTCCATCCTAAATCCTCGCCTTGGATGGATGATGTTAAGGAAAAAAAACCTCATATAGCAAGCATATGTGAAACATCTATATATTTAAACCAGCCCTCCTTTGTTTTGAGAGACATAGTTAAGGAAATGAATATCTGCATAAATAATTTCCCGACCCTGAGTAAGTAAGGGAGGCTGAATAACTAAGGAAACTTCTAGTCTGGTGGTTTGGGATTTGGGGGAGAACAGCTAATGTTCTTTTCCTTCATTTCCTCGGGCTCTAGAAGATGGATTGATTTTATTTTCTTCCTGTTTCTGCTTTGGCTGCCTATGACATCAGGTCTTTGGGCAGAAGTCAACAAAACCACTGTAGAGCAGGTTTGGGAAATACCTCAGATGTTGAGAGTATATGCTCACAAAATTACCTACAGATGAGATCCTTGCCTAATACTTCAGGGCACATGGACTAAAGAGTTTGAACGCAAACAAAGCAAACCAACCCATAATGGAAAGTATTTAGGTTGATTAACTATGTATGGGGACTTATACATAAATTATGAAATGCAACAACTCTCAAGCAATGTCCTACAACTACTGACAATGCCTCATTGTGGTTATTACCCTTCTCTTTTTCTTTTTCTTTTGTTGTTTTGCTACTGGCTCATTTACTTATTCATCCTCTCATCCTAGATTCTAACACAATCAAGGAGTGTGTCCTAATTTTCATAAATAAAATTGTCACATTTCTCTCATTAATCAGTTAGCTTTGTATCCCCATCTAGTACATTTCATAGTATTTAAAAGTACTTATCTGAACAAGACATAATGGAAAGAGCATTGGTTAGAAATTAGAAGATGTGACTGAATTAATAAATGAAGGAAGTGATGGTTGAATGAAAAAGCGTTTTTTAAGTATTTATGTGGCATACTCTGTGTGAAGTGCTGGATATAAAAGTGTGAAAATAAGACAGCCCTGTTCCTCAAGAAACTTAAATTCTAATAGGGGAAACAAAATATTAGTGGAATAGTGGCCAAGAAAAGGTATTTTATTCTAGGGATAATCAGGTGGGTGATGAACAAAAGTTGTAGGGCATTAAATTGATATGCCCATTTTCAAAAGCAATGATAGTTTTGTTTATATGATTACTAGAGTAAAAGGTAGGCCTGAGGTGGGGGAAGGAGAGAATGTGGAAAGTGCTCTTTATTTGCCTTTAATGGCTCTGCTTGGTTTCAATTCCACAAACATCATTCCTCCCCCAAAATATGCTCATGACCAAAAATCTCATCATCATTCAGATTGACTAAATTTTTAATACTCAATACTTTCTCAGCATCTGCAGTTACTTCTTTACCTCCCCCAATGGAAGAGAGGAGCAGTAAATTTCTCCCAAAGCCTTCCTTGACAGAAGGCTTAGAATTTCCCAGGTAGCTCTCCATTTTCTATCAGTGGCTCTGGCTGGTTTTGATTCTACAAACATCACGAACAGGTAACCCATAGTGTCTTGCTCCCCCTGCTTTTTAGATTCCTTTTCTGTATTGTGTTTACGCATTAGATTGTAAGCTCTTTGAGGGCAAGGACTGTCTTTTTCTTATTTTTATCTCCAGCTCTTAGCACAGTGCCTGGCACATAATAGGTGCTTAATAAATACTTACTGGCTGACTGACAGTATGTGTGGTAGTAGCTCAGAAGTTAACTAGGGTAAATGATCACGTTGGTCTGAATCCAGTGAGACAGAATATGGTCTCATCTATCAGGACAGTTTGGCCGCAGAGTCCATAGCTCCTTCCTGTGACAGTCTTTTCCTCCAGAGGAGGCTTAAAATGCTGCTTTGGTAGCTTAGAAAATGGCCATTCTGGCTCTGATACTTCCTAGTTATATGACTGAGCAAATCTTTACCACTCAGGGAGTTGAAGCAGCTGGGTAGCACAGTGGATAAAGCCCTGGGCTTAGAATCATAAAGACTCATCTTTGGAATGCAAATCCAGCCTCAGACACTTACTGGCTGGGTCAGCCTGGTCCAATCACTTAACCTGCTTGCTTCAGTTTCCTTATCAACAAAATGGACGGGGGAAGGGAATGGCAAACCACTCGAGCATCTCCCAAGAACACCTCAAAATGGGCATAAAGAGTTGGATGTGACTGAAATGACTGAACAACTGTAACAACGAATCTGACATACCTTCCAACCATGATATTCTGTGATTTTTGTGATAAAATGTCCATGTGGTCTTTGATCCTTCTGATTATCTCAGTAAGACCTCCAAAAGCTCAGCCGACACCCAAAGGAAACTGAGGCCCAGCAACAACTGGAGAGTCAGAAACGCTGCATCTCTAGGTGCCAGGGGCCCATAGATAGTTAATACCAAGCCATTTTCTGTAGTCTTTGAGAGACAGTATGGATAGAGCACTAAACTTGAAGTCAGAAAGATCTAGGTTCAAATCCTACCTCTGATACTTACTGTATGTGTGACTTTGGGCAAGTCACCTAACAGCTCTGTCTGTGCTTCGCTTTCCTTCCCCTGTAAAATGATGAGGTTGCACTAGATAACCTCTAAGTTGTCTTCTGGCTCTAAATTTGTAATCTATACCATACAGACACAAAACCAGAGAAGATCTCATTTTCTTATACTAAGGGGATGGAAACCCTCCCACGTACACATGAGGAACAAATGATCAAATTAAAATGGTGGGTTCAACTTATTTTGGCTAACTTTCAGGTCACCAATTTAGTCTTTGGTCTATTTTTCCTGGTTTGAATGTGATAACTGATGAAAGAAAGTCGTTTTTTCATGTTTTTTAAAACCCCTTCTTCTCTCAACCCCCAAAATGCGTGTAAGGATAAATGATTAAATATTTATAAACATCCCATCTCCTGAAGTGGAAAATAAATGGAGTGCAATTCTGTACAAAAATTCCACCAAATTATGCATCCTCTTAGTTGCTTTGTGTTGGTTTTTTGGTAACATTTCCTTGGCAAGAAAGATTGACTCTGCCCTTTTATCAACTTCTGGGGTTGTTGTTTGAAGCCAGAATTAATATTATGAGGTATCCATCTGGAGTGACCCTTATTACAAGGTATGTCCCAAAGAAACAACTTTCCTGTCTCCTCCACCACCACTTTAAATTATTGTTTTGTTTTGTTTTTCCTACTGTCTCTGTAGGACTGTTGCTACTTTTTCCTGAGTCTTGAAATGTCAGTGAGGGAAATGCTTAGTCCAACTGCCCTTTATCAGTCTCACGCCATTTACTTTTAATTCTGTAAAGTCCTGTGGATTTCAGGGTCATCACACATATTCCTATACTTAGCTAATTTGGTCCCTTGGTCATTCCCACTATGGAGAATGATTCCCACCAGGAAAAATAGACCAAAGACTAACTTGGTGACCTGAAGGACTGCCTACTGCTCCCAAGGTAGGATTTCCATTATATTCTAAGGGTCTTAGAAAATCCACTCACAACTTCCTGGGCCTCCTGGGAGTCCATCAGAATCAGCTTTGTGTCTACAAGGCTATTGTAGACTTCTATGAGTTAGTGCAGAATGAGACCTGGCTTCACTGATTTCCAAGTGTTTAAGGTAGGGTATCATTTTCCTGGATATTATCTGAGGGTATAATAAATGTTTCTCTTTCTCCTTTTGATGGCCTGTGAGATTGGTCAGTTATCACTTCAGCTCCTGAAGTGAACCCATTTTTGACTATGGGGAGACAGTGTGATGCAGCAGAAAAACCTGGATATTAAATCAGAGGACTGGATTCTAATTACTCAGATCCACTGGTGGCCTTAAACAAGTCAATTTCCTTCCCTGAGCCTCAGTTTCCACAAAATTAAATAAAATTTCCATCCTACCTATAAATCTATGCTCCTTTCTGAATACAGTGATATGAGAGGTCTGGACTAGAAAATCTTTAAGGGCTGCCTTGAAATCTGATGACCAGAAACTACTGAGATGTTTACAAAGTTGGTGGAAACATGGTATAAATGAAGGGGAAACAAGGATTGCACAAGTCAGTGGGAACTTGTTAGGTTGATTACGCATATTTGTTACAAGGCTTTTGTTTTTCTTTGTTGTTGCTGTTTTTTCCCCAATAGGGGTGGATAGTGGGTAGAGGGAGAGAAAATCAATGCTTGTCAATTTTTTTGAAAATTAAAATCACGTTAAAAAAAACCAACAACCCAAGACATTCAACTTCTCTAGGCCTCAGTTTCCACATCTGTAAAATTAGGAGTAGTGGACTGGATGACCCTCAGGTCCCCTCTATCTCTGAATCTATGATTTTGTGATTGGCAGTCTGGTTTCAGCCAGCTAGAAAGGTTAGAGAAAATGCCATATTTTCACAGCAATTTTGCTAGAAGATTGGCTAGCTGTTTACATCCATAGGTAAAATAGCTCTTGCTATAATGAAAGTTTATCTGAAAAGCAATTGCAAGATTAGCACATCTTTCTTCCTGTTAAAATGAAGTTGAATCAAATCCCAATGACCTTCCAATAGTGTTGCTGGCTGTCTTTTTTCCTTAGGCAGGTTTAGTAACATTGCAGCAATTGTATTTGACAGCATGGATTGGATTTAAATCAAACACAATTTAAGCCAGTAGTCAGGAGAGCTTGGTCTAATCATTTTTGTCCCCTGTAAAATGTTCATTCTTGCTTCTTGGTATAGCTATTTGCCTTTCTTCGTACCTCATGTCGAGATACATTTTATTTTTGTGAAGTGTAGACATGATCTCTTTTAGAACAGTAATTTATTTTTATTAGAGTGGGGAAGGAGATTTTTGAAAGCTGAACAATAATTTGCTCATTTCAGTTATCAGTACTAATGAAGGAAGATTATCTCTGGAGAAGCAACACGGTGTAATGCAGTGATACACAAAGTTTTCTTTTTGCTCAAGGCAAAAATATCAGTCTTTACAGTCGGGAAATCACAAGTGAACCAGGTGATTCTCCTGTGCACATGTAATTGTAGTTCCATACAATTTAGGACTAGGAGTTCCACACAGTTCATAGGACTACTTGTCTAATATGCCCCAGCATATGCATTGAGAACTACTGTTAGAATCAATAGAGCATTGAGCTCTCGATTAGAAATGTGGATTCAAGTCACACTTTTGCCCCATACTGACTTTGACTAGGAGACAAGGCATGTACTTCTCATTGCCTTCAGGCAACTTTCTAAAATTACAAATTGCAGGACGTGAGTTACCTTTTACCAAGAGTTCTCTACTCCAATTCTGTTCAATTTGACAAGCATGTATTTAGTTCCTACTGAGTGCTAAGCATGTGTTCTAGGGAGTCAAAGATGAAAAAATGAAACAGCCCCTGCCTTTAGGAAGCTTACAGGTTTGGATTTCCCCCTAATTTGCCCATTCCCCAAAAAGAAAACCCACTAATAACCATTTGTCAAATCAGTAGGAACAAAAGAAAAACTGAACCAGATACTTGTGAAGTCAACAGAGAGATAGTCATTCTTTAAGTTAAAAGATGCATTTGAAGATAGTATATCTTTGTCACTCTGTTTTGCATACATGCACACCTATTTTACTCAGGTAGATAGACTTTATCAGAATAAGTTAGCACACCAGTTGTCAGTCTCAGAGTGGCCCCAATACTACAACAACCAGCCCTGCTATGAATCAACAAGTTACAGGCAGAAGCCAGGGAGGAACTATAATAAGAAGACTAGATGCATATTCAGAGGCTGCCTGTCTGAGTTCTTGAGGCAAAGACAAAGGCTCAAAAGTCACTTTTTGACCCAGATATGATAATTATAGTCATTAGTAGCCTCAGAGCAGGGGCAAGGGACCCACTGAACCAGTGAAGCCCACAGGAAGTACAATAGAATCTTTATCTAAGAGGCTCAGGTTGAGTTACTAAGTTAAATGTGACCCATTTTACCTGTCATGACTTTGATGTGTCACCACTTTAGAGATGCATTTATAAGGAAAGTATTTCAGTTTATTTCCTTATAGGCACTATACCTACAATTAAGAGGATAATGCCTGTCTATGGCCCCATGGACCAACTGACCCAGACATAGATAAGTGAATCAAAGATCAGGTAGCCCATGAATTTCATTCTGCTTTTACAATTTAAGTAGTTACTAGGCCAACCTAGCTAAGCTTCTGAGTTCAGGTGCAATTGGGTATATTTAAACCGGTTTAGTGATACATCATTTTTGCTTTTTCCATAAAAATATCTTTAATAAAATGATAAGCAGAGATGTTAGTTAATGTCTAATTACAATTCTTTGACAAAAGGATACACAATTTAGAGTTTGATTTAAGGAAATAAAAGCCCCCAAGTTCTATTAAGTACCTGTCATATTCAACTTCAATTTTTAGAAATCACTGCTTCATTCTAATCTAACTTTCCCTATCAAAGATTTTTGAAAAAATCTTCAATTTGCCCTAAATCTTTACTGAGATTTGGAGGCCTTTTTAGTATTATATATGACTCCAGCTCTGTAATTTTGGTGGACTTCAGATAACTGTTGGCATCAAAAGACCTTAACTACCTGCTTTTAAAATTTCACTGAGAAGCCATTAATTTTCCTTTGAACACTTCCCATTTAGTCTTGACCTTACTTATCATTGCTTCTTTCTCATTTTCTTTGCACAGAGAGAATTGTTGTTGTGTTACTGGCAGTTTTTCATGTATCGCCATTTCAGCTAAAAGAGAGAAGTTACAATGTACATGATCAGCATCTTTCTTCTCTGTAATGCCCTTTTTCTAGCCGGGAGATTTTTACTCTACATATGCTATTCTTCTTAATTATTTGCCCTTTGAAGTCAGTGTTTATATAAAAGCTAATTTGCATGAAATTTCTTAAAATTACCTATTAACTACCTTAACTGGCTTCCAGCAGATTCAGAACCTGGTTTTAGGTAGACTTGTCTTAAAGGAGTTCTTTCTTTCTTTTTTTTTTTTCTTCCAAGATGTATATTTAAAACACAGTTAAACTGAATCCTTATCAAAAAATATATTATCAGAGCTTCTGTTAGAACCACATTCTGAGTCCCTAGGGAACTAATCAAATCCCATCAGGTCAAAAGGAAAAGTCCAGAGGACTTATCTGTTAAGTCATAGGGAGGTTGCCATCTGCCATTTTCCTTGAGTTTTGTGAAATATTTTCTTACAGCTACTGGTTATTGTGGTTGTCTCTTCTCCTATTATTTCCTCAGGCCTTCACTTGTGTTAGGTTGCGATTCTGGTGGTAAGAATGCAGTGAAAGTTTTAATAAAAAATAGTGCAGATGCCAACTTGTTGGATGTCCTTGGTCATAAGAGTTCTTATTGTGGAAGAACTGTTGATAATCTAAGTTTAATGAAGACTGAAGTTGAAAATGCAAACCAAGGTAACCAGTCATTATACTAAGTCTAGAGATACCATGAGTGTCTCTAAAAACAAACACAGAAAGGTGTGCTGCCTGGCACAGGGAGATGCAAGCACACTTATAGATGTTTAATAAAATCACATTATGTCATTCCAACTAGGGGTATCTTTCCTATATTCAGGGTTTATCATCTTAGTCATTTCCTGCTAGTCTCAGTTAAGGTATTATCCCAAGACAAGAAAACATTTTATTTTACGTGTGAGTTGTTGTTCGGTTGTATCCAACTCTTTATGAACCCATTTGGGATTTTCTTCGCAAAGATACTGGAGTGGTTTGCCATTTCCTTCTCCAGCTCATTTTACAGATGAGGCCAAGAGGGTTAAGTGATTTGCTGAAGGTCACACAGGTAGTAAGTACTCAGGCTACATTCAAGAAGATGAGTCTTCCTGACTCCAGGCCCAGCACTCTAGCCACTGAGCCACTTAGCAGCCCCAAATATGGGTACTTGGCTTTAACTTAATGAATGTTCTTATCTGTAGAGCTAGAAATCTATTATCTCCTTAGAAATGTGTACTAGTATATTTAGAGGTCCTTGATCTCTCTAGAGTCTGCTTAAAGAGGTATTAATCTCCTGACTAGGTTAACTCCTTGTTCATAAGAATAACATGGATTTGGCCCTCCTAACATTACTGTTCTCTCCTTGAAGTCAGGAAGAACTGAGTTCAAATCCTGCCTCAAACACTTAGATGTGTGACTATGGAGGGCAAGTCCCTTACATTGTCTCAGCTTTTGTTTTCTCATGTCTAAGATGAAGGGATAGGATTCCTTGGCCTCTAAATTCTCATCAACTCTAAATCTATGATCCTATGACTTAGTCCCTATGTGATCTTGGGCAAATCAAAAACTCCTGTTCTGCTACAGTTTTCTAATCTGTAAAATGAGGGAGCTAGATTAGATGACATCTAAGGCTTCTTTGAACTCTAAGACATTGAGCATCTCAGTCTTTCGATTATACTACATGTGATTTATAGGTTTTATCCCCTTCCCAGTTATCCCAGAGAATGAGAATAGGCATACAAGAATTTAACTCAAATGCAATTTTGCAAAGATCCCATGTTAGGAAGCTTACCCCAATAGTTTCTCCAGTTTCCCAGTTAGTAATGAGTGTTTTTGATGTCTAACCTTGTGCTTTCAACTTATAGAAATTGTAGTTTGTTTCCATTTTGATCTGAGTTCATCTTGGTTTATCCTGCTTAAAAAAATACAGAAGCAATTGAAGTTTTAATTAAAACCAGGATTGCTTTAATAGGTAGTTTCCAATTTAAGAACCACATCTAGCTTCTGAGGCTTCTAATCAAACTCTATTTTAAAACCGCTATAATTTCCCACGGAGTTCTCAATCTTCTTGTGTTTTAACTTTATCTGGGAGAATCAATCAATTAATCAGGAAATTAACAAGTGGTTATGTACTCGGGTGCTATGGGGGACACAAAGTTGGATAAAATGTTCCTGCTTTCATAGAAATTAAAATCCTATTTAAGGAGACAATATTAATATGCATGAAATAATGATACATGGCATAAGACAGTATATTCAAGCTGAAAAAAAAACACTGTAGTAGTCTAGAGGAGAGAGACCTCAGTGTAGATTCAAGTAGTCAGGAAAGGGTTCATGGAGCTGTGCCTTAAAGACTGGGTAGGATTTGGAAAAGCAAAGGGGTTCCTCGTAGGAGGAATACTGTGAATAAAGGCACCAAAGTGGAAATAAGCTTGATTTGCTCAAAGAAATGCGAGAAGGCTGGCCTGACTAGAGCTAGGTTGGGGCACTGGGGAGCGATAGAAAATAGGATTGGGTATATAATGGGTCTAGATAATGGAGTGCCTTGAAAGCCAGGCAAAGGGGATGTTGGCTTGATGGGATAATTGAAAAGTGAGTCATTGAAGATATTTGAGAAAAGAGCAGCTGGAAGAAAGCAGTATTTATGGAAGAATAGTCTGATAGCAGTATAGATTGGAGTGTAGAAAGACTTGAATCAAGGAGAGAAAGTAGGAAGCTGCTGTAATTCAGCAATTCAATATAAGTATTTACTAAGAACTGCTATGAACTGAACAAGGCACAATGACACAATCTCTGTCCTCAAGGAACACATAATCTATTAGGAAAGATAAGATATAAACAAATCAACATAATGTAATATATAATAATAAAAATATAAGGAAAGATCAAACAGAAATAGGAGGTATCTGGAGTTTCATAATCTCTTTAGGCTGGGTTTCATTAAAAAAATGATTAAGGTTGAGAAGAATCTTAGACTGGACAAATAGAGGAAGGAAAATACATGAAGAATATTTCAAAAGAAGAATTTAATGTAGGAGATTCGGTAAAATGTGAAAGAGGGATGGAGGGGAATGAATCAAAGGTGAATTCAAGTCTTCCAGCCTGGAAATACAGTGATTGCATTGACCAAGACAAAGAAATTGAGAGGTAAACTTTATTCAGAAGGGAAGTTAATGAATTCTTTTTGGACACGTTGAAATTTAAGTACCAGAGTATAGAAGTTAGGCTGTTTCATAGAAAATGTGAACTGGGTGCTGTCCAAGAACTTTTCTTATTGTTCTAAAAGTCTTGGTGCAAGAATTCCTCTGCCTATCAAGAAACTCCTCTTTTATTTGCCACTTTGCCTCTTTGCCACTCAACTATGTCAGCTTGAGTAACTGCAGTTCCCATTGTGACCTAAGAACTCATTGATACTCCCCTACCCCTTTTGTTCACTCTTTTGTATTCCTCTGCTTCTGTGTTCCTATTTCTGGTAGATAACTTAAGTAAACACCGTGAAATGTGGGTAGGAATATTCGACCAGAGATTTAAGGATTATTAGCAGAGTAATGAGAGTTGAATCCACAAGAACTGAGAGTATAGTGACAGAACAGCAGACCAAATAAATGAGAACTAGAATGCTTAGAGCTGGGAGAATGGACAAAGAAGAGAACATATCAAAAGAAAAATAGAAGAAATAATTGAGGATATCGTAGAACCAAGGATAATATAGTGTTCTAGAAGCCAAGGGTGATGAGAATTTCTATTAGAAGAAGTAAGAATTGGTGTTATTCAGCAAAGATGTCAAAGAAAATGCCTATTCGTGGGGGGCAAGGAAGGAGAGGTGACAATATGGGAGATGATTGCTTACTTTACAAAATGCAAAGCTAGACAATGGACAAATGAGAGGCAGCATGGCATATAGTTAGAGAGCCATCATTAGGGTCAGGAAGGTCTAGGTTCAAGTCCTGTCTCAGACACATTTGTATAAACTTTTGAACCATGATCAAATCACTTAACTTTTTGGTGACTCCAGGTAATTCTCCAAGATTCTAAACAAGTTGTTAATTTTCATTGGTAGAGAGAATTTCAACACTGAGAATTTGCCACTCTGGTCCGGTCAAGCTTGGACATGATATACAGCATTCAGTTTCATTTATTTTGTTGTTATTCTTTCTATTTACATTTCTGTGGCCATTTTAAATATTGCTCTCCTGCTTCTGCCTGCTTCACATTATAACAGTTTTTATAATTCTTCCCATGCTTCTCTATAATCATCATATTAATTTTATTTGTAGCACAGTGATATTCCATGACATTTATGTAACACAGTTTGTTTAGTGATTCCCCATTTGATGAGTTTCAATTCTGTTTCTAGTTCATTGCTACTACAAAAAAAAGAGGCTGCTATAAATATTTTGGCATATGAGGGGCCTTTGTTTTTATCATTAAACTCTGTGGGGTATATAACTAGTAGTGGGATCTTTAGGTTTTTAAAGGGTATGGATGTTTTAATCCTGTATCTAAATTCTAAAATATTTTCTAGAATGGTTGAACCAATTTACATCTCTACCAATGAATTAGTGTGCCTATCTTTCCCACAGCCCTTCCAACATTTATTCCAATCTTTGCTAATATGCTTTATGTGAGGTGAAACTGAAGAATTGTTTGATTTGCATTTCTCTTACTAATGATTTAGAATAATGCTTCATGTAGTTCTTAATAGTTTTCAATTCTTTTGATAATTCTTTACCTATTGAAGGATGGCTTGTAGTCATATATTTTTGATAGTTGCCCATAATATCTTAGATATATGATAGCAATTCTTAGAGATGCTTGATATAAAGATCATTTCCCCATAATTTTCCTTCTCATCCTAGTTGCATTACTTTGTTCATATAAAACTTTTCTAAATTACCCATTTTATGTTTTGTAAAGGTAAAGTCTAAATTTGTCTTCCTTGTTTGGATAATAATTCCCCTCCTAGCCACAACTATGAAAGGTACTAGAACAAATTTTCTTCTAATTTTTTTAATAGTATGAACATTAAAGTTCAGATCACATACCCATTTTTTATTTTGTTAAGATATATGATGTAAACCTAATCTCTGTTAAGCTGCCTAATTTTTGCTTTTTACTTTTCTCTACACTTTCTTGCCAAATAAGGATTTTTTCCTGTGTTAATGTATGTTCTTAGGTTTATAAAACACTGGGTAATTGGGTACAATTCTTTCTGCTTCTTCCTTTTCTAGTGGGTTCTTCTGATCTATTTTTTCCGCTTTTTTTTTAAACTAATGCCAATGATTGCTGCTTTAGAATATGATCTGAGGTCTAGAAGTACTATATTACATATTCATTCCTCTTTTCATTCACTATTTCCCCTGAGATTCTAGACCCTTCAAATGATTTTTTTTATCATTTTGCCTATCTCTGCAAAGTATTCCTCAGTAGCCTGATTGTTATATAAATAAATCTGTAAATTAAGTTAGGCAATATCATTATTTTTATCATTTTGGCCCAGCTCAGCCCCAAGTACTTATATCTGTCTTTAGTTATTTAAGTCATTGCTTATTCCTTTAAGGGGCCTTTTGTAATGGTATCAGTAGTGAACTTGAGTGTGCCTTGGTTATTTTAGCCTTGCATTAGAATCTGTTCTTCTGCATCTCTATGATTTCATCAGCACGGGTATTCCCTCCATTGGCATAGATTGCTACCCCTCCACTTCTTAAAAGAGTGCTATTGATGAATTGACATGGCCAACCTTCTGTTTATGAGCCTGTGTGAATTTAGCTAGGCTAGTCCTCAGACAACTCTTGGTGAGTCCTATACTTTTCAAATTAGTAGAATTTGCCAGCTTTTGTTCCACCAGAATAAATGCCAGGTTTCCTCTATATCTCAATGAGACATTAGAGACATTAAAGTATGACTTAGGTAAATAATAACTACCACAACACTGTCTTTTTCACTTAGAGGTAGCTAGGTGGTACTATGGACAGAGCACAAGGTCTGCAGTCAGGAAGACACGAATTCAAATATAGCCTCAGACGTTTACTAGCTGTGTGACCCTGGGCACATCACTTAACATGTATTTTACTTCAGTTTCCTCGTTTGTCAAATAGGGATAATAATAGCATCTACCTCACAGGACTGTTGCTCAGGGTCAAATGAGATAATAATTGTGAAGTGCCTGGCACGTAGTAAGCAATATATAAAAGTTAGCTCTTATTATAAATATTAGCTATTAAGGTTTGCAAGGCACTTTAATATTGTTATCTCATTTGTTTTGTGCCCTACTTGGCAGGTGCTATTTTTATCTCTCTTTCACAGATAAGGAAATTGAACCTCAGAGATGCTGAGTAACTTGACTACAGTTCTGTGTCTGAGGTGCGATTGATTCCCAAGTCTTCTTGACTTTAAGTCAAGCTCTTTACCTACTACATCAAAGGTGGGGAAGCTGTAGCCTCCAGGCCCCTGTATGACTCTCTTGGTCCTTAAGTGCAGGCTTTTGAATCCATACCACTTCTGCAGCCTCGAGGCTACAGGTTCCCTACTCCTGTACTACACCATGCTACTTCTTAGGAGTATTTTTAAGTTGCTATTTTTTAAAAGAGGTTTATAAATTTAACTTGATTACATTAACAGAAGTCTGAGCAGTCAGAACGATCATTCCAGATTAAATATTGAATTTTGGTTTAATTTTGTCAATTCAATTGCTTAACTTTACAGTATAAAGTCAAAAAAGGCAGGCATAAAAACATACTCAGCAATGATTATTCATATTTGCCACTATTGGCCAACATTTCACTTCATAGAATCTAGGAGTTCACTGATAAACTATAAAGTAGTAATAACTCTTCCCCTCTGGGCATGCATTATCCTTAAAGTGTTTTTAAGAAGGACAATGATAATGATCAGCATTTAAAAGGTCAGATACCAGAGATTGTAGTTTGCAAGGCTTTTACATTAATGTTCTTCCTATTTTCTTTCTTGGGAAGATTGTAATCTTCTTTAAGATTGGAGTCTTCTTGGGGTCTGGTACTCCTTGGATATTTTTCATTATTATTGCCACTGTGCTAGGCACATTTGGATTGTGGGAGAAAGAGACAATGATTCCAGGAAACGTTTGTGCTGTGGCCCCCAAATGACAATACTGAAATGTATATAGCAATTTATACTTACACTGCATTTCCCCTTCATTGTATTTGATCTTCACAGTAGTTCTATGAGCTTGGTAGTACAAATATTATAATTCCTATTAGACAGAAGAGGAGACTTGGATGCAGAGCCCCGGTAACATGATTTACTTGAGGCTATATAATGATAAGGTTCACCAAATACATCATCATGTTAGTTTGACTTCATATTTAGGTCAAAATTTCTAACTATGGAAATATTTACACTCAAGCCTTAGAGGCATGACTGACCTTCACTTGAAGTTTCAAGGCATATTTCCCTACTCTTTTCCTCATTAATGAAATTTGTTGACATTTATTTCATAATTTATTATACCTTATATTTTAAAGTTTACCATCAGTTGAAGGGATACTCAATCATTTGATGTGGTACAATGGAAAGGCTGTGAAGTTAGAGAATCTAGGTTCACATCCCACCCTTGATACTTACTACCTATGTGACCTTGATGTGACCTAAGTTTTCTGGGCCTCAGTTTCCTCATCTGTAAGATTAGCAGGTTGGATTAAATGACCTCTGAAACCTCTTCTAGTTCTAGATCAATAGATAATTCTATGTTTACAGCTTCCCTATGGCCTAGAGGCTAGTTACAAAAAGAGACAATTAGGTGACAGTGAATATAGAGAAACTATGACATTTACTATTATTGAGCGGATTTAGGTTTGTAAAGATAATGACAGACAGGAGGTGTGCTGGAGGCAGCTCAAACCAGCTCTCAGGAAAGCCAATTGTTTAATTTTCATTTATACCTTGGAAATCAGTATATGCTACAAATCTGGGCTTGATATGTTGTTTTCTCCATTGTCTAGATTTAGAAAAGTGATGGAAAAAAAATAAATAATGCAGATTAAAAAAAAGTATATCATATGTACTTTTTTGTGAACTGGATTTTAAACATCTACCAGCATACACTTATCTACAGAAACCAATAAATAATTCCTATAAACTATAGCACAGTAGCCCAAGCATTTGCCAGGTATGACGAGCAAAGTCTCAAATCATTTTGCTTGTGACCTAGATATGGAATAATGATTTGGGGTCATAGAGGGAGCTAGGTGGCACAGTGAACAAGGTGCTGGACCTAAGTCAGACCTGGGTTTGAACACCATTGCAGTTACTTGCTAGCTGTGTGACTCTGGGAAAGTCACTTAACCTCCCTATGCCACAGTTCCCTCATCTATAAAATGGGAATAATAGCACCTATCTCATAGGGTTGTAGAGGTGATCAAATAATATAATAATATATGTAAAGTGCTTTGAGTACCCTAAAGAGCCATGTAAATGCTAGCTTTCAGATTTAGAAGATTCTTTAGGGGTCATCTAGTTCAACCACTGTAATGGTCCCAAGTAATTGGTCAGTCATCTAGCTTGTGCTTGAAGACCTCCATGAATACGAAACTTGCTACCCCCAGAGTCAGGCTATTCTACTTTAAAAAAAAAATTTTATATATATATATATATATATATATATATATATATATATATATATATATATATATATATATATATATTTTATATATATATATATATATATATGCACACACATATATATGTAGATATAGGCATGTATGTATATATACACATATATATATATACATATACGTATACATATATAATTGTTTAATTCAGTTAAATAAGCCTTTATTAAGTGCCTACTACATGCAGGGCACTATGTAAGTCGCTAGAGATAAAAAAGGCAAAAATAAAACAGCCCTTGCCCTTAAGAAGCTTATATTACATTGGATGGGTGGAACAGAGAAAAGGGCCAAGGGCTGTATTTACAGAGAAAAGGAAACTCAAAATATATAAAGTCAATACAAAATAACTTGGAGGAGGGGCTGTAGGGCGAACTACCAACTTCATGAATAAGATTTCCCTAATATTAAATCAAAATCTGCTTCTCATAATTTTCAACCATTGGTCTTAGTTCTGCATTTTTGGAGCTAAGTGAAATAGATCTCATCCCTTTTGCACGTGACTATGTCCTCCCATTTGTTTCTTCTCCAGACTACATATCTCCAGGTCATTTCACCCAGTCCTCACATGACATGGTTTCTAAAAACTTTACCATGGTGATAAACCATGGTGTGGCGGTTGTCTACGTGAACCGCCTGCCAGGCATACAGACAGAATGAAAGAGCGTTTAGTAAGCCCTTACGATGTACTGACCCCTGTGCTAAGTGCTAAGGACAGCAGCAAGGTGACTGTAAGAGATTTGTCAGAGAATGTAGTGTGGTGTAGTGTATAGGATAGCACAAAGGAAAGTGACTGTGCCTCATCTGGGGAGGGGCAGAAGAAAGCATGTATGTAGGAAGAGGCAAAAAGGCAGCGCAGAAGGTCAACAGCAGGAAGAAGTTCCAGACCTGGAAAAGATGCAGGTTACATTCCTCACAAAGAAAAAAGTCTCATTCTAAGTACAGAAGAAAAAAGAGAAAGGACCAGACCAACCAGGGCAGTAAATATATTAAAGATGGAACCTAGGGGCAGCTAGGTGGCACAGTGGATGGAGCACCAGCCCTGAAGTCAGGAAGACCTGAGTTCAACTCTGGCCTCCAACCAAACACTTGACATTTACTAGCTGTGTGACCCTGCGCAAGTCACTTAACTCCAATTGCCTTAAAAAAGATAAAAAATAAATAAAGACGGAACCTGTATCCTAAAAACACATTTCAGTAGTGGTACACAGGACCTGAGAAGAACAGAAAAGACAAAGGAAAAAAGAACAGGAGCCAAGGTAGAAAGAAAATGAACAAATTGGAGGGAAATTTTGAAGGACTATTTAATTACACATGTGTGGGTCAAGTGCAACTGAAAGTTGGAATGTTTAATGTCATTAGCATAAAAACACAGAAATTATAAGAAGTCCTAGAGGGTAAATGATTATGTTTTAGCCCTCCCAAGTCTTATAAATGAAGGAGTGATTACTGGATCATAGATCTGGAGTCTGAAAGGACTTCAGAGACCATCTAATTCAACCCCCCCTCACTTTTACAGATGAGGAAACTGGGACACACTGAGGTTATGTGACCTAGCTAAAGTCACACAAGTCAAAGTGTCAGAGGCAGTACTTGAACTCATCTCTGTCTTGTACCATGCTTTTCCAAGACTGGATACATAGTACATAGAATCACAAAAACTTTTTTCTAGAAGAGAACTTTTTATAGTCCCAACCTTTCCATTCTGATTAAGGCATAGATTAAGATCCTGAGAGTAATTAAATTCCCCAAGATCCACATAGTTAGTGAGTGTCAGGTGCTAAATAAATGAATGAATAAATGAATAAATCCACTCTAATTAATTGAAGGCAACAGATGCACCTCACTGGACTCTCAAGAAGTATAAGTAGGCTCAACTTTTGATATAAGAAGTCAGGCTGTATACAGAAAAGATGATGTTTGGTCTACAAACAGAACTTGGGCTTTGCCAATTGAATGGGAGCCACCAGGGATGGAAAACTTGCCTCACAAAGATAATGAGGCTGTTGAAAAAATATGTGGGTTCTGTGTGGACCAATAGGAATGTTATAGAGAGGACTGCTGAGCAGGCACAGTTTGACCTAGACAATCACCAAGGTTCCTTCTAAATCTTAGATTCGGTGATGTTTATTTTAAAAGGAGGTGTGTGGTTTTTGTTTGTTTGTTTGTTTTTTACCTGGAGACTCCAGTTTCACATTAGGTAGAGGGTCCAGATCCAAAAGCAACAGGGAAGTAATAAAAGAAGCAAAATTATTTTGAGTCTGCTTGTAAAAACATGGGGTTAAAAAAAAGATTCTGATTTGGACATTCATACAAATTACTTTGAAAAACACTTTAAAAAAAGAAAAAAATTGTTAATATTGACTGGATTGATGTTTGACAGAACAGAGGTAAAAACGAGAGTCTCTTTTCTACCCAAAATTGTAAGTAAAAATGAATTTCTTTGAGCAGGAAAATTGGGCCAAAAAAAGTGAATCCAAGTGAAATCACGTTTGGGCAGAAGACATAACAAAACGGATGTCCAAGGGGGTGAAGAGCCCTGTTCCCCCAGAGTATGATGGGACATTTTAAGGAGCTTCAAACAAACTCTCAAGGGAAGAAAAGGAGGAGTGGAAGGTTTTAAAGAGTAGAATAGATATTCAGAGCTGAAAACCAACTAATGAGGAGCATGTATAAGGGAAATAAGGGAGAGAAATATAGTCAAAGCAGAAATATGAAGAGGAAAAGAGTAACATAGTATGGAGGAAACAGCACAGGGCTAGAAGTTTAGCCATAGCACCAATTACTTATGTGGCCTTTGGCAAGTCGCATGACCCCCTGAGCCTCACTTTACCAGTCTGCAGTCAATGATTTTTCAGGTTCCTTCCAGCAAGTAAAGATCTATAGCTCTTCCTCTAAATACATCAAAATCAATGAAGTTTTAACTGGTATAATTAAGAGATGAGGGGAGAATAATAATAAAAATAATTATGATGATAGTATTTGATGCTTTAAGGTTTGCAAAGCACTTTACCAATATCTCATTTTGTCTTTTCAATGACTTGGATTGATAGAGTTGTTATTCCTATTGTTATTCTGCCTTGCCCAGTGTCACACAAGAAGTATATGTCTGAGGCAGGATTTGAAATCAGGTACGCCTAACTCTGGGCTCCTTCCTATCTATTGCCTCTGCCCCACAATGCCTTTGGCACTATGTTGAAAAGTTTAACCAGCTGATAAAAAAGAATCTTCTCTAGAAGCCTTCAACCATGTTATCAAATTCAAATAGAAAAAGAGGTCCAGTATACTATGCAGTATACTATACTATACTATCCCCTATGGCCACAGTTTGACTTAGAAAACCACATATTAACATTATCTGTGTTTTACTTTATTTTCTTAAATATTTCCCAATTACACTTTGATCTCTTGGGGAGGGGGAATCACTCTTGGGGAGGGAGTGTTGTGGGATATGTGTTTAACACCTTTGCCTTAGACTGTGTAAAAATGAGACAGTAACATTGGGTTTAAAGAGTAAAAAAACAGGAAGATTAAGATGAAACTTAAAGAGAATTTAGAAAGGAAAAATTTCTTTTCAAAGCTGTTATAGGGACCTTAAAAGGTACAGTTTGTCTATTGTATGTGCATGATACTTTGATACTCCACAAATCTTCCAATCACTCATTGGGTCATGGAGATGACCTTGGGTTCCCAAAAGATCTTGGAGTACCAGCTCTGCTGAGTTCTGCCTAACTGAAAAGGCTTTTAGTACCATCCCACTAACAAACTGTGCTGAGAATCAGCCTAGCAAAGTAAAGAGAGACTGATTACCAAGTTGGTTCCTGGTGGTGGTATTTTTTGAGGGGAAGGCAGGAGAGTAGAGTCAAATGTGGTATGAAACAAATAAGGAGTAATTTGTGAATAAAAGACAGCTAGGTGATCAGGCCTGGAGACCTGAGTTCAAATCAATCCTCAGACATTTACTAGCTGTGTGATCCTGGGCAAGTCACTTAACCGTATTTGCCTCAGTTTCCTGTAAAATGAGCTGGCGAAAGAAATGGCAAACCACTCCAGTACCTTTGCCAAGGAAACCCTAAATGGAGTCACAAGGAGTCAGACATGACCAAGACAACTGAACAACAACACATAGACAAACAGCATGGTGTCCTGTTGGATGCTGGATATATAGTCATAGGACTGTTACTTGAATTCCAGCTTTCCTCCTTAGCACCTGTTTGACCTCAGCCAAATCACTTCCTCTCTCTACATCTGTTTCCTCATCTGTAAAATGAAGTCTTTGGCCTAGGTCAAGGGTTCTTAATCTGGGATCCATGAACTTTTTTTTTTTTAACATTTTGGTAATGGTATTTCAATACAATTGGTTTCTTTGTAATCCTGTGTATCTTGGGTCCATGACCCAGGAACCCCTAGATTAGGTGATCTCTAAGGTGGTTTCCAGCTGAGATGGCACAAAGAAGGAAGACTTTCCACCCATTATCTCATTTGATGCTTGAAGGAGCCTTATAAAGTGGGCAGGACAGGCTTGCGTATTTTCCTTTGGCAAATTGGCAAACTCAGACAGATGAAAGGACTTAGTGGGGGGTAGGGGTGGTGGGGAGAATGTTTTCAACTGCATTACACATCTTTAATAATAAGTATTCAATAAATACTTTTTGGCCGATTGATTCATTGATGAGAAGTGCTCCTTGGTTCAGTGGTCTCTAACTTGATTCCAATGAATATTTAAGGATTACTTGAGCTGTTAAGTGCTTGTGTAAATAGGTAAAATTCCACATGAGATGTAGAGAGAGAACTTTATGGGATGGGGAAGAGATGGTACTTTGAGGCATTTGAGAAAGTATAGATTACATTAATAGAACAAACCCAGGGAAGAAAAATTTAAAAATGTACATCATAAAGCTTTGGAAAATAGAGACTATAATTTAATCTTTTTTTCTTCAGATTTATGTAAAATGCTCAATGTCAGGCATAGTGGTCAAATATAAGGATTATTGGAAATATCTTCTTTCTTTGACAACCAGGCTTACTGGGATAGAATAAATAGACGGGTTGAGTTTTTCCTGGATTATGGCCCTGGTGGGTTAATTCTCTAAAATTGAGATTCTGGGGTTCTAGATATGAATGGTAAACAGTCTAGGGTGTGGAATCTGAGGCCTCAAGGCCACATATTGCCTTCTAGGTCAGGGCCATGCTTAAGGACCTAGAGGGTGATGTGTGGCCTCAAGGCCACAGGTTCCCCACCTCTGGTCTAGAAGATCTGAGTTAGAAGGGGCATCAGAGGTCATCTAGTGCAGAATCCTACTGGAAACATGAATGTTTTTTAAAAAAAATAAAATAAAAAAATCCCTGATAATTAGCTGTGCCACCTCTACTTAAATATTCCTTGTTATTCCTGAGCTCTTAAATATGCCCTTATGGTAATAGACCCCAGGGAGATCAAGGCACTCTTTTAAAGGACTTCAATGACAACAGTAACAATAGTACTTGAAATTTGTTTGCTGAGTTACTTATACATCTAATACACAGCCTCATTTACTCTGGGAATTATCGTCTCCATTGTGTAGATGGGAAAATTGAGGCTAAGAGGTGAAATATCTTGCCACTTGGTCACATAGTTAATAAGGCAGGATTTGAACCCAGATCTTCCCAGCTCCAAATCAAGCACTTCATATACTCTCCACTCCCAGCTTTCCAATCACAGAATTGTAGAACTCAAGAGTTGAAAGGGATCTTCTTGGACACCTATTCTGTCCTACACATGAAGGAAATTCCCACCTTAACATATGTACGCAAAGGCATTACAGTACAGTGGGAAGAGTTGTGGCTCTGGAATCAAACGACCTGGGTTCAAATTCCACCTCTGATGCTTGTAACCTTACAGTGACCTTGGGCAAGTCATTTCAATTCTGTAGGCCTAAATTTTATTTGTAAAATGAGGGGATTGGATTAGATGGCCTTTGAGGTCCCTTCCATTCCAGTTCTTATTCCATGATCTATGAAATACTCAATCCTCACCAAAACAAATCTGATACTTCCGTCTCCCCTACACACAGTGGCTATGTATAACTGTAACACCAAACAGCCAGGAAAGGAACAGAGAGATACATATACGTTCCTTAGTTGCCTGAATTCTCTTAGGGAAGAGGTTCTTAACGAGGCATGTATGAAATTGTTTGTAAAAACATTCTGATACCTATATCTCAGCATTATTAGTTTCCTCCATCATTCTGTGCATTTGATTTTATGCACCGAAAAACATTCTGAGGAGTCCCTGAGATTTGCTGGACTGCCAAAGGGATCCGCAGCCCAACAGAGGCAAAGAACATGTGTCTTAGAGAGACTCAGGTAATGTAGCAGCACCCTTCTCATTCCCACTGTGCCACCTAGCCGCCCTTAATATGGGATTATAGCTGAGACTTAAAGGAAGCTGGGGGGGAATAGTTGGAACAGAAGAGGAAGAAAGTTCCAGCATGAATGTTGGACTTGTGAGTAGGAAGACCTGAGTTCAAATTTTGCCTAGGCTTTCGATGTTTCAGGATCCTGGCTAGCAAGCCCTCCATTAATGCTCTATGTGTTGGATGTTCAGTCATTTCAATCGTCTCTGACTCTTCGTGACCCCATTTAGGGTTTTCTTGGCAAAGATAACTGAAGTGGTTTGCCACTTCCTTCTCTAGCTCATTTTACAGATAAGGAAACTGAGGCAAAGAAGGTTAAGTGACTTGCCAAAGGTCACACTGCTAGTAAGTGTCTGAGACTGTATTTGAACTCATTTCTTTCTGACTACAGGCCTGACACTCTATCCACTGCACCACCCAGCTGTGTAGCTCTATGTGTAGGTCATTCCCAAATTTTTGAAGCCATCCAAGAGGTCTAGCTCTGCATTCCTACCTACCCACTGATCACTTCTGCATGGATAACCCACTATCACCAAAAATCATACTTATCACCCTCCCCCCCTCCCCAGACTAGCTTTTCTCTGTTGTTCTTCTTTCTGTAGTATTGAGTTAATCCAGGACATTCAAGGCAATACCTTGCAAGCACTCACACTGTTTTTCAGGATGGTTTTAGTATTTGCTTTACAACTCCTGGACTCAATTTTGCATTACATAATTTCCACCTGGTGTCTGAAAGTATGTTTTCTTTTGACTTAGAAAAGCTCTAAGATGTCCTTAAATCTGTTTACACTGGTTTTCCCTTTTCTTTAATATCCACTCTGGCTGCTCCAAAAAGCTTTTAGATACACTGGAGCTAAATAAAATAAACTCCCCTCCTTATTGTTTTAACTTTCATGTATATTGGTTTAGTGCCTAGTTACGATGGAAAATGTGAATGAACTGTAGCACAGATTTCTCATGTTTGTTCATTTTTTAAAATAACTTTTTTTTTGTTTTTGAGGGAATATGTAACCTGTGGCTTTAAAACAAAGTTATATAATCTGCTTTAGAAAAATGTCAAGCATTCACAGCTTTTGTAAAAGTTGGAATTTTCAATATTCTTTAATAGGATGCTTCTCCAAATTTGAAAACTAATGGTGAGCTAGTGAAGTATTGTGTTTTATGGAAGTCACTTCACTTGTCACTGAAATATTTGCAAATTACCTTCATCACTTTATAAGTTTATTTCTGTATTGGTCTGTTGTCAGCTGATAGATGATCAGCTACCAGGCTCACATCACAATCACAGCTGACTAAGAGGGAGATTAGCAAAGTCTTTTACTCATTGTTCTTAATTTTCTTCTATTTCTCTTATTTATTTAATTTCTGTGACATTCTTTATTCATTATTTCTTAAACATCCATTAGTGAAGAATGTTGGCTTATTGTTTAAACATAAAAAATGTAGGAAAAAATAATTTTACCTGATTCTCTGATTTATATTGGCATAGGAAATTCCTACTATTAATGCAGCTCAATAACCATGCTGTTACTTGTAATCTTAGGGAGTTGCCTTTCTAAAAATAATGATAATAATAACAAACATTTATGTAGCTCTTTAAGATTTACAAAGCTTTTCACACGCTATCCCATTGATTTTCCCAACTCTCTTAGTTCAGTGCTAATGTTATCCCCATTTTACATATGAGGAAACTGAGGTTGAGTGACTGGCCCAGGGTCACACACAACTAGTCAGTGTCTAAGTTAGGATTTGAACTCAGGTTTTTCTGACTCTAAGTCCAGCAATTGTATCAAAATATAAATAGTACCACCCTACATGAGTTTAAAAGATGAGAAAAAAGTAAACTTTTAAAGGAAACAAAGGCTAAGATATACTTCAGGACTTTTCTGATTATTACTTAAATATTAACAGTCATTTCTTAATCTTAACCAAGTGTTACCCCAGACTTCATCATTAGCAACAACAAAAATAAACAACCATTTATTTAGTGCCTACTTTGTGGAGACATTTCTGGTAGCCCTTGGAGAAACAACTCGTCACTCTGGTGTAGTAGAAAGAATACTGGGTTTAGAGCTCAGAGGGCCTTGGATTAAATTGTAGAGCTTTGGAAATTGTGTGTCTTTGGCTTCTTTGCCTATAAAACCAAGGGGATAGACTAGCACTAGATGTTAATAACAGCTAAGATTTCAATAGACCTTCAAGATTTATAAAGCACTTTGCACACGATATTTCATTTGGTCTTCATGACAACCCTATGAGAAAGGTACTACAGGCAAAATTATCCCTATTTGACAGATAAGGAGGCTGAGTTTCAGAGAGTTTAAGTGATTTACCCATAGCCACACAGCTAGTGTTGGAGCAAGGGTTCAACCTAGGTCTGACTCCTAGTCCAGTAGTCTTTCCACAATACATTCTTGCCTTACTATCTCTTAAACCTCGATTAGCTCTCAATCTTATGAGCAAACAGTCTACTTGAGGAGACAGGATATGTAAGGATATTAAACAATAATACAAAACAGCATCTTAGTGTTAAATGTGTTATATTAGTATTATCTACAGATATATGAGAGAGAGAGAGCAAATGTAATTGATCATGCTGATATGGAAGGCTTTATGGAGAAGATGGGAGCTTGAATTTGACCTTGAAATAAGGATAGGACTTAGATTAGCAGATGAAGTAGAAATGAGGTAGGCATTCCAGAGGGATAATGACGTGAGAGGGGGAAAAAAAACTAAATCAGGAATGCACAGTTTTTTTAGGATATGATATTTATACCAGTTTGACAGAGGCTTTATGTAGAGGTGTTATAGTGAAACACAAGGTGGATGGAACTAGATTATGAAGACCTGTAGATGGTAACATAGAAAACGGTTTTTGTTCTATAGGTCATGATGGGCATTGATCATTTTTGGTATGGGGTATGTGTGAAAAGCTATATTTTAGGATTCACTTGGCAGCAGTATATTGAATGGATTATAATGGAGAAAGACAAAGTTAAGAGACAAGTTGGGAGGAGATAATCACAATGATCTAGATATGAGATGATGGGCATAAAGACTGGAGTGGTGGCAAATGTAATGGAAAGGAAAAAAGGAATGTAAGTGATATCACAAAGGAAGAAAAACACCAGGTTTGGTGACTGATTGAATCAGAGGGTAAGGGGAGAGAGGAGTCAAAATGACTGTGATAATGAGCCTGAGTGACTAGAAAAATGATGTCAACTTTGACAGAAATATAGAGGTCATTTGGGGAAGCCATTTCAAGAAGGGAAGGGATATTTGGTTTTAGACATGTAGAGTTTGAGGTGATAGCAACATATCCAAGTGGAAATGGTTATGGCATGGTTGCAGGCATAATATTGGAGTTCAGATCAGAGAACAAAACTAGAGGTAAGACTTTGGGAACCATCTGCATGGAGCTAATGGCTTAAGCTATATATGGGTTGAGATCCCTAAAAAAATGTTGAGAGAGAAGAGGAAAAATGCTAAGGACAGAATTTAAGAGTGTACTCACATTTAGGGAAAGGGAGAACAAAGAGAAGTCAATTAAGAGGACAAGAAATCTGAAAAGTAGAAGTTAAATAGAAGTACTCAAAAACAGCCATGTGATCTGGCAATCTGGAGGTAGAAAATGACTTTGAATGAACAGTTTCAATGGAATGATGAGAAGGGAGGATAGAAGCAAGTCAATCAGTCAATAAGCATTTATTAAAAATCTACTTTGTGGGGCAGCTAGGTGGCACAGTGGGTAGAGCACCGGCCCTGAAGTCAGGAGGATCTGAGTTCAAATGTGGCCTCAGACCAAACACTTGACACTTACTAGCTGTGTGACCCTGGGCAAGTCACTTAACCCAATTGCCGAAAAAAAGGGCTGGGGGTAGAGGGCATAATATAATCTTACAACCATTTGGGAAATTATGAGGTATGAGTTTCAGACTGCAGGAAGATGAGTTTCTGGAGACAATGGAGAAGTCCAATGAAGAAGCCATGTCGGAAGTGATGAAGTATCTACCTGGGTCCCTTCCTTAAACAGAGAATCTCGGAGGTGCTCTCTAAGGATATCGACCCTCTACCCTCTCTATTCAGAAAGAGGGAAGTGACAGAGAGGCAGGGGATACTGAGGAAGTGTGAGTTTCAGAGCTGATTTGATCTTGCAGGAGGATGAATAGGTGGGGAAAACAAGTATGACAGTAGGTAAAACTGCTTGTTGGACAATTTCAGATGCTGAAAAAGAGAAATAAGATGGTAGCAAATAGATGTAGGCAAATAGAGGCTTTTCTATTGTTTGTTTTGCTCATGGCAGAAATATGTGCACTGTCTATAGATTAAGAAGAAGTCATTGGAGGAAAAAGTGAAGATTCCAAAAAAAGAGAATGTTGGAGAAATTATACTGTACCTTATCTACAAAAAGGTGATAGCCAATTTAAAGTGTCAGAAATAGACTTGTCATGTATGTTTATCAAAAAGAGAGAGATTAGAACAGCATTTCGAATAGGCTGAGAGTAGAATTAGGCCATTAACTGAGGAATTAAGTGCCCTGACTTCATTCTTGAATATCCTGATAAAAACTGACAGTCATTTACCTTCCCAAAATAGACTAAAGTATATTTCCTTATTGTGTGTTTTAATATAGTCACAACCCTCTTTAATGTTGCTTTGGAGGAATAGAATAGACATTTGCCTTAAATAGTAACCAACGTATCAACAAAGTACATTTTTAACTCTATGTAGCTTTCAAGAAATCTGTGGTGTAGAGTGTCAATTAGGTGATGTGATTTCAATTCCCACTTCCCACAATAACTGGTGTGTAAATCTGGACAATGTATTTATTCTCTCAGCCTCATTTTCTTCATCTGATGATAATACATGGACCAGCTGTCTCACAGGGTTATTGTGACAAAAGCAGTTTACAAAACTTAGAGTGTTATAAACATTTGAATTGCTAATTATTATTTTGCTTAGACATGTGATTTCACAGGTGTAGAGAACTCTATCCATTAATGCAAATTGGAATCTGTCAGTAACTTTACTAGGGCACCTGGAGTTCAAGTGACTTACTGGCAGGGAGGCAGACAGTATGTGTCAGAAGCATGACTTGAACCCAGTTTTTCCTGACTCCACTGCAAAGTCTCTATCCATTTTTCCATTCTGCTTCTCTGAGTAATAATGTGCCATGTGTCAGTGGTATGCTGAAATTTGCCTGGATCATCATTGCTTACACAAGCCATGCATATGGGATCTACATGATCTATGTTTCTAATTATGTAGCTAAATTTTGCCTTGGTTTTTTTCTTTCTTTTTTTTTCTTAATTTTTCTTAATTTTCTTAATTTCTTAATTTCTTAATTTCTTAATTTTCATACTATTGGCTTATCATGAGCCAGTGGTTAATAAGCCATGTTTGTGTATCTGTTGCACACAAACTTCTGTTAAATACAGTTTTTTTTCCACCCTGTTCTTATGCAAATGATTTTTTCCAACATATATTTCTGTTAAATTTCAAACTTATCTGAAATCCTGGAAACCTTGTGAACAAGTCTTAGTATTCTGACACCATGACAAAGATTTGGGATGACTTAGAAAAAAAAAGATTCTGTTCAGGTTTGGGGGTTTTTTGTTTGTTTGTTTTCAAATAACTGACCCAACACCAAAGGACCACGTCTTCTAGAAAAAGTTATAATCACTTTCAGGTTTCTGACCTGAATTGCAGCTCAGAATCTAAGAGTTTAAATTATTTTTTGCCCAGATACATTACCCTGTAGCTTGTCTACCCTGAGGCTCATTTGGACATCCCCTCTTCCAAATCAGCTAACTCCTTCTGGAGATGTGTTGTATTATTGAACTACTAAATCGAATTAAATTTAGCCCCCGAGGGAAGATCTACAATTTTTAAAAGAACATTAAATAAATACAGTCAACTGACTAAAGGAAAATGGAACCTGAGCCACAAACACCAACCTGTTCCAAGGCTATCTAAAGCAGCCAAGAGCAGAAAATCATACACAGAAATTTGATATCAGCTCAAGTGCCCCATGCCCAAATCATATAGACTTTCTGAAAGATTGCATATACTTTATAAAAATCTCTTTTGCCACCTGTAATAAAGTAGATCTATAGAAACAAGAGATGTCACCATTGATCGTTTCCACTTTTTCTGGTTTTATCTTCCAGGTTGAAAACCTGACTATTCACTGTCTGCCTTCCTTCTGCTCCTTCACCCAAATCCAAGTAGTATTTCCCTTCCAAAGTATTCTCAAATTTTAAATTTTGCCAGATAAACCCCCAAATGTGTGTTTTGAATGTTAGCTTTAATAGAAGAATGTAGGGATGCTTTAAATCTGGGTTGCTTTTCCTCATCTGTTTTAGCGAGGCAATAACATCTCTTTGTTTAGGCAACAATTCTTAGAACAGATGTCAGCATCTCTGAAGCCTATTAACTCCCTCATCCTAACCCCAATGCCACTCTTCTGATTAGAAGCAATGTCAGAAGGGCCAAGGTCCCCTTTTCTGGCTAGATTCTAAGACTTTTAGGATCTGGACTCTTCTTCCTTGGAAAAATGTAAAATAATGTTTCAAAAAAAGAAGAAAAGAAACAAAAAGGGCCATTGAAGCATATTTTTTTTCAATTCTAAGAAGAAAGATGCTCACAGGAAAGCAGGACAGCTTTGAAAGTAATGTTTAATTTACTGAATACTTTTGGAAAAGCAAAATACATATGACAGATTTGAAACTTCACATGTAATCTTATTTTCCTGTTATACTTTGTAAATCAAATTTTACTTAGGGTTTGTTAAATTGACAATTTAAAAAAGATTATAAAATACTTGCTGACTAATTTGGTTTATCTGAGATAAGGAGGAAAGCAATAGTTAAAGATACTAAGAAACAGTAAGAAGTAAAAAAAAGGAGAGTTAAGAAGCCTTTTGTTAGGTGGTTTTAGTCTTAATAAAGTAGGAGTAGTTATGGGAGTGGGAGTGTATTTGGGAGCTGGAAGGATGAAGCACGGCAATCATTTAGCCTTGCATCCTTCATCTTAATCTGTTTAATTTTAATTTTCCTCATCCATAAAATGAGAGGGTTGGAATTCAGACACAGGGTGTTGGAGTTCAGCTGTAGTTCATTCTAGTTGTGACATGAATCAAGCCTCAAAATGTAGCCTAAGTGAAGTGATCAACCCTCCTCTTCCTAGCTCATTTTCCTTACTCATTCTTATCCCATGTTCTAAGGAAATCAAGGGGTATGCTTTAATATTTCCTTATTAATTACAAAAAAATTATAACTCTTAACCCCAACTCAGTTTATTAAATATTGTATTTTTAACAAACTGGAAAGACCTTTATTCATAGAAGCTTTTGATCATTACCCCCTAATTTCCTAAGCTTCAGGGTGTCTGACTATGTATTTTATTAATGGTATAACCAATAATAAAATAAAGACAAATTATAATAACCATTTTATCAATTGTGGTAATGATCATAAAAACTTCTGTCTTTTCCTCAATTCTGGAAACATAGTCCTACCATTCAATTCTCTCAGAATATCAGTTAAAAGTCACTTCTCAAAAATCCTCATATTTTTCATAGTGTATGGGGTTAAACTCAATTCTGTCAGGAAATAAGTTCTCCTAGTCCATTTTCTTTTTGGTCTCTTGAGCCATCACAGCTAACAAGCTCTCCACAGCAAGAGTTAAACTTTTAGTCCTCTTACAGACTCCTATAGAATGATGAACCATAATTGTCTAACATGCCATCTCCTCTTAAAGTGAGAGTAACAATAGCTATAGTATCTGTGGGAAATACTGTTTAGGTTCTTTTTCCATGTAGATGAAAACCTAAAGTACTGTGAGTCTCCTTCTTTAGACCATGAGAAAAATAAGAAGAGAGAGTGAAGGAGTCCTTGATGGGTACTGCCATATGCCTTAGAAAGTTAAATGGAATCATCTATCTAGGAACGTTGGCATGCATCTGGTTCAACTCCTTAATTTTGCAAATGAGGAAACCAGGTCCCAGAGGTATGAAGTAACTTCCTTAGATCACAGAAGCAGTAAGTGTTAGAGCCAAGAACTGAACCTAAATTTGTTTATTCCACATGAGCTTAAATAGAATAGCTGCTCTTTCCACTTAGTATAAAAACCTTGTTGGATATTCTGTTTAAATGTTGCTTGAAAATGGTTTGAGATGGAAGAGGCACTTTTGTTAAATCATTTCAAAAATCCTAGGCAGGCCTAGGATTTTTGTACCCCAAGGTTGTTACACAAAGCAGCTTGTGTCAGGATGTAGGGCTATGAAGGTGACTGTTGCTATTGGAACATAAAATGCACATGCCAATTCACTCCACACCCATCTAAATGGGAGGAGGGGGGTGAACTTGAAGTATGATTACCTTTAAAATGGATTAAATGCAGAAAGACAGTTAAGTAGAAAGCTGCTTTTTTCCCCTCCTTTTTATCCCCCTTGATAGAGCATGTTTCTCTCTGGCGAATATAGAAATGCATGTAGATGGTCTGGAAAAGTAGGTGAGCATTACAAAATATAAAGTACTGATGTTAAGAATCTTACAACTGGGAGAAGAGTAAGAAAGGGGGAAAAAAGGCCTACCCTTTGTAAATAGCCAAGTTAAAGACTTTTGCAAGAGGAATAACCCGAGGCAGTGGCTTTTGATGACATGGTCCCCTGAAGATCAGAGAATTAGAACCTTAGATATACTTGGTAGAGTTTATTGATGCTAAAATGTAAATTCAAAGTTGAAGGGAGAATTCTTTTTAAGCCTGGGGAAACAATAGGTGTCCCACTAAGCAACAGCCAATAATGGTTAAGTAAATAAGGTACCTAATTACAGATAGGTGTTTGATTCATTTAAGAATTTGTACTTTAGGATTTTGTTGTCTTCTCTTTAATGTCAATATGTTTAACTGTCTTAACAGATATTGATTTTCTTTCTTAAAAAAGGAAAACTGAGTAGAAATGTATAGAATTCTTTCTCTGCTAACCAAGGTAAGACTGGTCCCTTGAACAATAAGACCACACACCTGGTAGCAGAGCATCCTAACTATAAGCAAAATAGTTCAGAGGAAATATATAATTTCTTGAGTGCTGAGCCTATGAATTGGACCCACTAAAACATGGGAATGTCACAAAAGTCAGTTAATGTACATTTATTAAACACCTACCATCTGTCAGGTACTGTGCTAAGCTCTAGGACTATAAAGAAAGATAGAAGACAGTCCCTACTCTGGGAGAACTCAGTCTAATAGGAGGGGAGCAGCAGAAAATATGTAAAAATTATGTACAAACAAGATATATGCATGATAAATGAGAAGTAACAGAAGAAAGCAATGACTTAATTAGCAAATATTTATTAAGCTTTTACTATGTTTGAGGCACAGATCTGTGCACAATGATTATCAATGTTTCCTTCACATGTCAATATATAAGACATATTGGTATTTGTTATCTCTTTCCTGTTATGCTATAATCTCTTTGAGGACATGAAATGTATTTTCTCATTCCTATATATTTCTTCATAATCTCTCCCGTAAATATATAGCACATAATGCAATAGTGCTTCTTAAATAGTGGGTCATGACCTGCGAAAAATTTGGCAACAGTAAAAGGTTTCTGAACACACAATAGCCAAAAATTAATTAAAAATCAAACGCGTAATGAATCTGAGGTGTTTCTGGCAGTGCTTGCCCATGTTGCATCATTCAACTTCACTGCAGCCCTGGTTCTGAACACAAAGCACACTCACTTTGCACTGCACATGCCCTCAGACCACACAACACCAAAGAACACTGCCAAAAAAGAAAAGGAGTCATGAGAGAAAAAAGTTTAAGAAGCCCTGATACAGAGTACTCAATTGATACATGTTATTTATTTATCAAGAGATTGAATACCCTTCAGTGGCAGACCCTCTGTCTTAAATCTTTTCTAAAATGTCTTATCTTAATCTGGTAATTCCCATAAATGAAGCAGTCATGATACCTTTACTGTGTTTAAAGATTTTTATAGGGTCACTGGCCCTAGAACCCAGATTTTACCTTAAAGATGACTGTATTTCCATGTATAAATGAAGTAATCATTCGGTAATAATCCTAATTTTTAAATAGTAACTTTTAAAACTCTAAGCTGTCTTTAATTCATAAGATTGAAAGGTGAAATGCTAACATAACAAAATGTTGTTCCAGATAATGGAATATTTTAAAATCATTTCCAAGGTTTTCATAATCAGTTCCAGCTCAGTTGACAAGCCCATTAAACAGAAATAATTGAGAAAAAGAAGAAAAAAGGTCATAATTGAGAAGATTAACTTCCTCCTATTAAGAGTTCACAACTTAATAACCTTAGGGATTTTTTTTTCATGAGTTGATCCATAACTTTCTTAACCCATCTTTTTCTGGGAAAAAGTTAACATCTTGAAATAATCTCTTGCTTCAAGCTCTATTCTTTTCAGTTTTTCATTTTGACATTTCCATTCCTAATTGGAAAAATTATTACATCAATCCCAGAAGATATCTGCACACTTATTCTCCTGTAGACTTTGATAAAGTCTCCTTCCCTATCCCATCTATGACAGAAAGGGTAGCACATTAGAGATCTTTTTCCCTTTATTTTTCCATTGGTCAGATTTTGATGTTGGCATGATTTTTAAAATTTATGTATTTTGAATTATCAACAATCACTTCTATAAGTTTTTGAGTTTTAAATTTCTCTTATGATATATTTTTCAAATAAGGAATGGTGCCACATGAAAGAATATCATATAGCCAAGAAGCAAAGGAGATAAGGGAATAGCAAGAATGAGCACAATTGATGGGATTCTTGATTTGGGTAGGGTTTAAATGAGATATTTTCCTAAATCTCTTCCAACTCTAAAGTTATTATTCTCCAAGTTCCATATATGAATCCTATACATCTTGGTTTAATCTTTCTAGTTATGTTTAATTGGACTTAATATTTTCTTCATACCTGCTTTCTACACTTTAACTCAATACATATTCATTTGTGTATGGATTTGTTAAGTTCCTATTATGTACCTAGCAGTGTGTTAGGTACTATAGACCTTTGCTCTTGGGGAGGTCTTCCCTCAGATCCTGTGTATTCTGATTTTAGTTGTGTTTTAAATTCACTTGTTTTACCTGGTTTTCTGGCTGCAGAAAATGAAAAGAAGTAGAGGGTGCTAGAGGTAGGTACAAGGACTTGGCATCTTTGTATATGGTATCTGACAGCCTGCTATTGAGGAAGAAAAAAAATTACAAAAAAAAAAGGCCACTGGAGCCTTTTGTTGTAGGGACAAACAATTCTGTACACTTCATTAATTCAGGAAGGAATCCAGGTGTCAAGCTTGATGTAGTGAAAAGAACACTGGATTTGGAGTAAAAAAAAAAAAGCCTGAGTTCAAATCCTCGGTCTTCTGCTTGTATGAAGTTGGGTGAGTCACCACCTCTGGAGACCATTTTCCTATCTGATAAATGAGGAGATTTGACTAAAAGACAAATCCTTTCAAGTCCTTTTCCAACTCCAAATCTGTGACAGAACCTGCTAGCCTCAGCAGATGGGAATTATCCTCTCCAGAAACAAGACACTTCAGGCCTGGGCTCATATTGCTACCATATTGAGTCCTAGTGGAACCCAAACTCTAAAGAAATGTATTAGGTTCTTTGTCGTTATCTCTGGTTCTTTGAGTCTTCAACCTAGAGTTCTGGGGAAAGTCACTCAAAGCTAAACTATCACTCATGTCTAGCACCTTCCCAAAAGAAAGTCAAGGTCATCAGTATATATCAGGTATGTGACAGCTACTTACTTCTTCCATACAAAAGAAATTCTTCAAATGAAAGACTCATATGTGTCCACTGACAAAGACATGATAAACGTGAAATAATAGTGTGTAACTCCTCTTAGTACTTTCCTGGGAACTTAAAACATCAAGGCATGAAACAATATGTAGCACTGATGAATAGCTATTTCACTTTTACCTTGGCTCCATGTTGTTCAAACAAATCCCTCAAGTTCTGTGGCTTCTGTCAAGACAAGTCAAGGATTGAGCTCACCTTTCTGTCATTGCTCATCTCTAGAGTATGTAACTACAGACAACTCTTGCTGCCAGTCAGCTCTGACTGAGAGACTTGGGAGCTCCAGGCAGAGATAACTCATGAGTTTATCTCTAAGTTTAAAGATGCCCATCTTGGGATAGCTCCTTTGCCTAAATGAAAGAAACATAAAGCAAAACAGCTAGCCAAAGTATTAGGATCACAACTCAGGCTCACCTAGATGAACACATAGATGTGCTGCCACGTGTAATCGATTGCCATGGATGCAGGGATGGGAGGAGACATACCCTTTTGCTCCCTTGGGAAGTCCAAAAAAGAGCCTCACAGAATTTCCTCATTCTCAGAAACTTGAAAAAGAGAGCAAAAGTAGATGTGACCTTGTCCTGTAAGTCTACTGAGTAGGTACCTGGCAATTCCTTGATCAGGGGCTAGTCCTCTCATGATGCACCTAACTCTCCTTGTTGCTGTCACAAGGACAAAGGGATTATTGTGTCAATTCAAAGTACCAAGTCCCTCAGCACTGAGCAAGAGCATATCTGGCCCTCCAGAGGCTGAGCTCCACGCATGCTGTTTGGTGGGGTGGGAGTTGCTTCATGACTACTCTCCTTATACTGTGAATAACCAGAAAAGGGTTAATTTTACAGCCAGAATGGAGCTTAGAGATCATTTAGTTCAAGCCCCCAATTTTATGGATGGGAAAACTAAGATCTAGGAAGGTAAAAACTTGAGAAAGCCATAGTAAATCTATGTAGGGCAGCTAGGTTTCACAGTGCATAGTCAGGAGGGCCTAAGTTCAAATCCAGACTCAGATATGCACTACCTGTGTGACCCTGAGCAAGTCACTGTACCCTATTTGCCTCAGTTCCTCATCTGTAAAATGATCTGTAAAAGGAAATGGCAAACCCATCCAGGATCTTTGCCAAGAAAATTCCAAATGGGGTCGAGAAAAGGTGGACACAACTAAAACGATTCAATAACAACAAAATCTAGGTAGCTAAAAACTATGTGGGTTTGGGTTCCCAGACCTGTACAAGAAGTTTACTTCTTTGGTCCTCATTTTCCTCATCTGTAAAAATAAAGGCCTTGCCAGAGTAAAATGATGAGTCAAATCTAATAAGATAGAATTTAACTGAGAAAAGGGCAAAATTCAGTACTTGGGTTCACAACATCAACAACTAGAAAACGAGGGAGATGTAACTAGACAACAATCACATGAAAAAAATCAACTGGGATAGTTGTTGGGGTCTGTAAGTTAGCAGAGTGAACTAACATCTACAAAGGTTAATATGCTGTTAGTTTTCATTAAGAGAAGCATAGTATCCAAAACAAGGAAAGGTATTGGTTCTCCTGTTGGAAAATGTCTTCAGTTCTAGACATAACACTCTAGGAAGGATATTCACAAGCTAGCAAGGATCCAGATGAAGGCAACCAGGATCACCACTGGGACTTTGAGATAAGTTGAAGGACCTGGAGTTATTTATTCTGGAGGAGAGAAGGCTTAGGGGGAACACTGTAGCTTTCTTTTAAGTATTTGAAGGGTGATCACTTAGAAAGACAGATTGGATTTATTTTACATGGCCCCAAAGGGCCAAACTAAGAATTGGTTAGTACCCACAAAAGTTTGATATAAGTGGCGAAAGTTCCTAACACTTAGACTTGTCAAAAAATGGATTGGTTTGCCTTGGAAGATAATGAGTTTCCCCTTCACTAAGTTGTTAAATGAGACTGGGAGACCACTTCTGGGAATATTATAGATGAGATTCTTGGTCAAGTCTACTTGGTCTAGATGGCCTCTGTGTTTTGTGATTCTGTGACTAGCCAACCATCCAATTGCAAAATCATAATCCCATGATTCTTATGACCTTAGGCAAATCACTTAACTTCTCCCAGCCTCAGTTTCTCATCCATGAAATGAAAGAGTTTGACTAAATTATCTCAGAGATCCCCTTACAGCTCTAAATCTGTGTTTCTATGATCCTGTTTTCTAAATAAATTGCCCACAGTCACATGGCTACCTAGTAGAAGAACTTTAATCTAAACCCAGGTCTTCTACCTGCAAGACCTGTGCTCTTTCCACTACAGTGCACTGCCTTCTAATTGTAGGACCTTCAGCATATCACTTTGTTCCTCAGTTTCGTCACCAATCCAATGTCAGAATTAAACTAAGTGGTCTCTAAGATCCCTTCCAACTTAAATGATCTATGACTGTAGAGTCTAATGACTCTAATCTATGCTAAAGTAAAAATTAATCATTTAGGTATTGGATGATTATGGTTTAATATATGACTGTTACCAGAGATAATTATGTTTTAAAAAGGACATGGGGATGATTGACTATTCCTTTTTTTAGGGGATGATTCACCGGTGTGTCTCCAGCTGGAGCCACTGCTGATGAGCTCTGATTATCTCCTCCCCACCTGGGAAGAAATAAGTGAAAGTCAATTATACCATCTCTGAAAGGTTTCTAATCCCTCCTATAGAGAGAGGGTCAGACACACAGAACTGGATTCCTTAACGAGTTGAAAGAATGAAACATTAGCACATAATGCAGCGTGGCAATGCTGGCATTTTGTGCTATGAGAGAAAGTGTAAGTATCAGAATCCTAGCTAGGAAAAAAAAAGCCCAAACTTACAAGGAAATGGTTGGGTGTATACCATGTTCAAAGAACCGTAACAGTGTCTGAGATCAGCCAATTTCCCAACTAATTAGTTTAAGGGTCCGCCTATGATCAAATTCCAGGACACAAAATATTCACACAAGGGTGTTCCAAAACACTGAAGTCTCGATCAACAAAGGAGATGTGGGTGTGGGTGTAAGTAAACATTTGAATTTAATTTCTATTATTCTGTTCTATTACTTGGTGTCTGTTATTCTAACTTAATAGTTGCTGTGCATTTCATCTGTGGACACTGTAAGGTCATCTTGTTGGAATTCTGGTTCTAGTCCATCCTTCAAAACATTTCAGGGCATTCTTTCCTTTGTATTTTGTCTTATATGGAAAAAATGTGACTGTATTAACAACCGCATTGCCTAGCACCTGACAACCAAGAGAATTTGACATATCAGCATTCTAGGTATTCCTGGAAGACCATCTTCCTTGCTCAGGGTCAATAATTCAGCTAGAAGAACCTAAGCTAGGGCTTTCCAGAATGTACAAGGATCCATCTCACCCTAATGGAAAGAGTATCGGATTGGGAGTCAAGAGACCTGGGTCTCAGCTCCAGCACTGCCATTGTGCAAATTCCGTCATCTCTTCGAGGCTGTTTTCTCATCTGTAAGATGAAGGGATTGAACTCACTGATCTCTAAGGTTCTTTCTAGCTCTAATATACAGGGCAGCTCGGTGGCCCAGGAGATAGAGTGTTGGAGACCCAGGAAAACCTGAGTTCAAATCCTATGCAAACTCTTACTAGCTGTGTGACGCTGGGCAAATCACTTAAATTCTCTCAGGTCAGTTTCTTCATATATAAAATGAGGATAATAATAGTGCCTACCTCATGGGATTGTTGTGAGAGTTAAATAAGATAATACAGGGTGTCCCCAAAGTCTTCATGCATTTAAAAACTGTAGCTGAAAAAGAGCTCAGCTTTAAGCTGCAGCTTAAATAATTATTAACTCTTTGGGGATACCCTATATATGTAAAGTGCTTTACAAACCTTAAAGCACTACAAAAAAGGATTTGGAAGAAGGGGAAGGGAACAAACATTTATGAAGCACCACACTGTGCTAAATATTTTATAGATTTGCTTTCATTTGATAAATGCTGTTATCATCATCATTATCATTGTTGTTAAAGTTCTGATAGTGGGGAAAGATTAATTTGGAGTTAGAATACCTAGGTTCTAATTCCACCTTTGTCAATTACTACCTATGTGGCCCTGTGCAAATGATTGCATATCTCTGGCCTCAGTTTAATAATTTCTAAAATGCAGAGGTTTGGACTAGATTTTAGACTGAGGTCCCAGCTCTAAGTTTAAGATCCTATTATTCTGTGAAGATGATGAAAGGATAGGACCCCAAAAGAAAGATAGGAAGGCCTACAACAAGGGATGCCCACTTGAGACAAAGTTCATTGACTCTACAATTTTCCTTTAGGCCAGAACTTGAGGCAGGCACGATTATGAGCCAAAGGAAAATCAACTTTATGTAGCCCCGGTGAGAAGACTGTGTAGCATTCAGTTCATCCCAGAAATGGTACTTGAAATGTATTTAGGAGAGTGTCCCAGGGATCTGTTCTTGTCCCTCTAATGTTTGACATTTTTAATCAATGATTTGAGTGAGGGTAAAAATGGAATGCTTATTTGCAGGTAAAGAGAGAAAGAAAGCAAATATATGTGACAGAATCTGTTTCCAAAGAAAGATCTTGGCACTCCTGAACAAGAGGCCAAATCTAATAAAATGAAATTTAATAGAAATAAATGTAAAGTCTTAAGCTTAGGTTCAAAAAATCAATGTCATAAATGCAAGACCGTAGAGGCAAGATGGATAGCAGCTTATCTGAATTATTTTTTTTTAGAAATTGTCATGGACTGCAAGCTCAATTTGAGTTAGTTGTGTGATATGACCATCAAGAAAACTAATACCATCTTTGGTTATGCTAAGTATCTAGGATTAGGGAGATGGTGGTCCTACTATGCACTATGCTAGTCAAACTACATTGGGAGTATTGTGTTCAATTCTGAATACCTCAGTTTAAAGAGGACACTGTTAAGCTGAAGAGTCTCCAGTGGAAGACAACTAGGATGATAAAAGGCCTTGCCATCTGAAGATCAGTTGAGGGAACTGGGGGTGTTTAGCCTGAGGAAAAGAAGACTCCCGTGTGACATGATGGGAACCAGGAACAGTGGGGAGAAGCTGCAAAGTTGAAGGTTTAGGTTTGATACGAGGAATGACTTCCTAAATATTAGAGCCATCCAAAAGTACAGTAGGCTACCTGAGTTAGGAGTGGTTGCCCACTCCCGAGGTATCTCCAAGTAGAGGATGGATGACCATTCACTGGGCATGTTGTAAGGAGAAATACTACTCAGGTGTAATTTGGACTGAACGTCTCCTGCTTTCTTTCTAACTTGGAGATTCTGTGATTCTTGGGGCCTTGGCGTGCCTCAGAACACCCCTGAAGAAGGAGGGGCTATGAGGAGCATCCTGATCCCAAGTGCACCTCACTTTTGGTTCAGCCAGTACAGCTATTGGTTTCATTTCCTCCTCCATCTTGGTTAGAGGTACAGAGGACAGTGTAGCCAAGGAGGAAAAGGTGGCCTCAAAATCAGAACAAAATGCCTTAGAAAGTACTCAATGAATTGCCATTCTTTAGGTGAAGAACACAGAACACTGTGGCCATAGCCAACACAGCCTTCCTTCTGATTTCATAAGACAGGAGATGGATCATTTCTTAATCTTTCACTTTAAGTTTAAAAATGAAAGATTTATTTATTTCCTGGGAGAAGAAGACATTTATTATTCTTATACTTTTAAAAAAAATTATACCTGATGTCTTTGGAATACTATTCTTGTGATGCATTTTTTTAATCATTCTCATTGAAGTGAAGATCAAATCCACTTCTTGTATGTGGTGCACCTGGACACCCAAGAGCTATACAAATGGAGAAAAGTTATGGAAGTGCCTATGAATTTATGATAGCAACTAACAGGCATTCCTCTAAACTGTTTTGCCTACATGTGTGAGAGATGATTGAAAATACAAATATGTCTGTACTTTCTTCACTGACAAAGGGAGAATTCTTGTGAGGGAATAGCCTGATTACTGTTTGGAAAGTCTGACTGGAATAATACATAATTGCATTTTTAGCTATAGCCTATAAATGATGTAAAAATCCCTTCAGTAACCTAGGGCTAGCCCCTTCCACTCTGTAAAGAATGTGCCTTTCTAGTACCTGAAACAATGAATTATTTGTAGACAGATTCCATATATGTGAGAAGGGGCCATTCTTGGAGGAATGACCAAATGCTAGATATATTTTCTTTTTCTCCCCATTTTCCCAATGGCATGTGGACGATATTAGGAGGTCTTAGTTGCCCTCCTCAGACAGAAGCAAAGAAAGGGAGGATGTATGTCAAAACTACTTTCTTACTTGGCAGATATCAGCCTAGCAGCAGTGGCTCCAAAGGTCCCAGCCTGGAATAGCAAGTGTGCTAAAGTCCTTGGCAGAGCATGGGGATGAAAAGGAATAGTCTTCAAACGCCAGGACTATGAAGAAAGAGTAAGGAGGTGAACTACTACCTGGGGCATATACTTTTCATTACACTCCTTACTAACTTCAGAGTTATTAGTTTTGCACAGACAATATAAAATGGTCTTTCTTCAGTTGGAATCACTTCAATGCCCTGATGAACAGAGAAGTGTGATTCACAATTTCATCATCATTAAAAGCAATGTCTGCATATTGTAGGGCAGAATAATTGAGTTAGATGGCACCTTTAGTTCTGGGACCTTCTGGTCTATGGCTTCAAATAACATTAAGTCCTTGGACTTGTTGGACAACTGTGCCCTCTTTCTGTCTCATCTTCATCCCCATCCCCACTTTCATTCAAGTCTCAGATCCAATATCTTCCCCAATAGGAAGCCTTTCTGGGTCTCCCTATACAGCAGCTCCCAACTTATTTGTTCCTTTCAACAAAATAAAATAATAACAATAATTGTCATTTATATAGCACCCTAAGGTTTGCAAAGCACTTTACAAATATTTTCTCATTTTATCCTCATGACAAAACTCTGAGACATAGGTTCTATTGTTATCCCCTTTTTTAACAGATGAGGAAATTGAGCCAGAGTTTAAGTGACTAGCCCAGGATAACACAGCTACCAAGTATCTAAGAATGATTGGATTTGAACTCATATTTTCTTAATTCCAGGTCCAGTGCTCTATCCACTGCAATATCTCACACATGTAAAAAAGTTGATACCTTCTGGGATAATTTTATGGAGTACTCATAATATTATTTACAATTATTTTATAGTTAGGATGAACCCTTTGTGTCATTGTTATGAACCTCCAAGGGGTTCAAGAACCACTAAATTGAAACCACTGCCCCAGTGGTTAGTACTTTCTTCATCCAAAATAGTTACTTTGTATTTACTTCGTATATATTGACAAATATGCAATGACTTATCTGTGTTTGTGTTGTATCTTCCCAAGAGAATTTAAGCTACTTGAAGACAGGGACTGTTACATTTTTGTCTGTATTGCCTGTGCATAGCCCAGTATCTGGTACCTAGCAGGCATTAATTGGCAAATTGAATTAAATGTAATATCATTGTACAGATGAGGGAACTACGACATGGAAGTAAAATGACTTGTTTATATTCATACAAAAGTAGAATTAGACTCCCTCAAAAAATAAAAATAAAGTAGAGTTAGACTTTCAAACCTTCCTGATTTCCAAGCTCTGTCTTAATTACTGGTTAAATATGACCTTTGGATAGACTTTGGATACTAGTAATTTGCCCTTGCTTCTTGGGGTAGTGGCCGGGATTCAGAGTAGAGAATTCTACTGGAGACTCTTTAGCTTAACAATGTCCTCTCTAAACTGAGGTATTCAGAACTGAACACAATACTCCCAATGTAGTTTGACTAGCGTAGTGCTTCAGTAGGATCACCATCTCCCTAGTCCTAGATACTTAACGGTACAAGGCTGTGTTCCCCCACTTCATGACATGTTATAGGATTAAAGAATTTAGAGCTGGAAGGAACCTTGGAGATCATCTAGCCACTTAATTTATCATTGTCCAAACTGAGTTCCAGAGAGGTGAAGTCAGCTACTCAAGATTATAAAGGCAGCAAGAAGCAGAGGCAGAATTCAAATCTAAGTCCTTTGATTTCAAATCCAGTGTTCTTTCTGCATGTAATTTATGTTATCTCCCATGTATAAAATAGTGGTGGTACCACTTCCCTTTCAAGGTAATTTGAGATAAGAATTAAAATTGTCAAGAAGATTCAAATTTTCTTTGGGGGTCATTGCATAATAATGACTGACTCCTTAGGGAAAATGTAAGCAAATATGTTATCAGATTATCCAAAAACGAAACAGAACTATATGGGCTGCTGGGACTTTTAATTTTCTGATATATTACTTTTTCTTAAGATGCTATTACATGTGATTCTTTTCATTTTTTTAGTTCTATCAGACTTCAACTCTTGGATCAACCCCATTGAAATGATTATACATACACCAAACCCCCATGTTTCTATACTGTTGGGTTCAAGAAAATTAGTTCACTTCTCTGCTACCTACTAGAGTTACAAAACCCACTGGAGCAAAGGAACTATTTATTTAGATGAAGGGAGAGTCTTTTCATTTCTAATTTCTTTCCTTTGTTTTCAGTGCAAGGGTGTTGGCTTGGAACTGAGACCCAAAGGATAATATTTACTCCACTCTCTTTCATAAATTTGGCCTTAGGATGAAATAGTTCTGTCCATATAGCTATCTGTGAAGAGGGCGTCTTGTGCTCTGCATCCTTCTTTCCTGTGACAACTCATTGCAGTCTGACAGAAATTGAGCTTCTTCCAGAAAGCTTGATATATGGATCAATCAGATCACCCCTATTATGAAAAAGTACATTCCTTCTCTTTGCCTGCAGCTAAATATGAGAGAATATCCCTAAAAATTAAAACTTTAAAGACAAAAAGCCCCATTTTTTCTGCATTTTTTTTCCTTCTTGAAATGACAGGTGAAAAGGCTTTTAGTTAACGGAAAAAATTGGTCCAAACAGATTTTTTTTCTTTTCTTTTTCTTTTCTTGCCTATGTAACAGGTCATTGAGTTGACTAACCAAGCTCAGGTTGCTTGATTCTAAAGTGAATAATACATTTTTAGAAACATCTTTTAATCTCCTAGATAAAGAGCTTTATGGAGATCTAGTTAGTATTCATTTGAGGCCAGACAAGCCAAGGAGAGTGGAAGAAATATATAGGGTTTCACATTTCTTAAATATGTGACGGAAGTTAAAAAATAAACTCTACCTCTCCCACAGACATACGGTATATCTCGTTTGTTTCGATAGAAGAACTGACAATTACCTGCATGCTTCAAATAGTTCTATCAAGATTAATTCCTCTTCCAGCCTTTTATATTTGAATGTCTTAGTATCCATTTCCTCTACTTCCCTTCACTCCTCAATCCTTTGTAATCTGACTTCTGACCTCATCAGTCAAATGAAACCTGCTCTCTCTGAAAGTAACCAAGGATTTCTAATTGGCAGATCTGATGGTTTTCGCTTAGTCTTCAGCCTTCTTGACATCTCTATTACAGTTGATACTGCTGACCATTCTCTCCTACTGACTATTGGCCCCTTTCTCCATTTTCTCGACATTATTCTATCCTGGTTCTCCTGGCTGTGTGACCACACCTCGGTCTTCTTTGATGGCTCTCTCCGGATTCAGCTCTATCATGCCCTCTCTCCATAGCTATTTTGTATTTATCAATCAATCAACAAGAATTTCATATGAAGAGCTTAATATGTGCCAGACACTGTGCTAAGTGCTGAGATTACAAAGTAAAAAGCAACAATAGTCCCTGCCCACAAGGCTTATGTTCTAATGGAGGAGATAGCATATAAAAATCAGAATATACAAGATAAATATGAAATAGATGGAAGATAACCTTAGAGAAGAAGGTGTTGGCAGCCTCAAGGATGGGGCACAGAAAAGATCTCTTGAGTGAAGTTGCGCCTGAGCACAGTCTTAAAGGAAGCTAGGAATTCTACTTATATTCTATTTTATTTGTATCTATATGTGTATATATGTGCTTGTTGTCTCCCTCGTTAGAATACAAGCTTTTTGAGAGCAGAGATTTTAATTTCTTTCGTAATTATACCTTCGACACAATGCCTGGCACACAGTAAGCACTTAATAAATGCTTGTTGATGCATTGATTGATAACATCACCTCAACTCAGCATATCCAAAACTGACCTTGTTATCATTCCCATCAAAACTAGTACTTTTTCACTTCCTCACTGCTCTTCATGGCATCACCATTTTCTTGGTTTTTCAAGCTTGAGACCTTGACATTATCTCTAATTCCCCAGTCAATCAGCAAGAATTTATTGATCACCTATTATGCTGTCTGCACCTTGAGAGAGGAAAAGCAGATGTGCCTCAAGGACATGACTATCCTTCACTGTTCATATCCAATCAATCACCAAGTCCTGAGGATTCTTCCTTTACAGTGTCTCTTCATTGCTTTTTCTCTTTCTGTTTCTGTTATCTTTGCTACTGCTTCCCTTTACCTGCTTCAACCCAGAGAAGACAGTCACCTGGCTAGAACATCATAACTTTTATTCTGAGATCCAAGACATGCAACATAAAATCAGTGAAGATGCACAGTAGATTTTCTCATCTCTTATTTCTGATGGCCTTTTCATGTTCTTGGGTCTGGCTGACTATGCAATCCCAAATATATTAAGATCTTTAACAAAGAATAATCAACATATCAAAATACAAAAACAGAAGCGAACACCAGGCGACTACTGAATCTCTTCATTCAGATGTCTGAAAGATACCAAATTCAGCACTAGTACCATGTCTCTTCTATTACAGCTCCTTTTTGTTCTTAATTAGATACAATTAATAAAACAAGTTTGTTTTTTTATAAATTTTACAACCCAAGTAGGTAATTATTACTTTATAAATATAGCTTTCTTCCTTATATTCCCTTTCTCCAAAGTGGGACCTTACTGACAATAATCAACCTACAGAAATTATAAAGATATCTTAGTTTCAGAAATGAAAAATATGACTTCTCATGCATCTCATGCTCTTGTTCTAGAAGACTTGGTTACTCATTGTTGCCTGGGATTCTCCTTCCAGTGCACCTCTGCTCCCCAGGGCCAGCCCAAGGCAAAGGCTGCACAAGTGATTAGTTGTAAGGAGAGGGGGATGGGAGCACCCTGGAGCCATTCTTCCCAACCCATTTTCTGTGAACTTATTTTGTATTTACAATGGCTATTTCATATATATAAAATTACTATACACAGGTTAATAGGGTTTGGGTTTTTTTTTTGGGGGGGTATGAATCTTGCTGCCTTTACAGTAAGACTTATTAAAAAAAATATTAACTTCATTTGGTAATTTCAGTGGCCTTCAGTTTCTGATATTCTCTTTTTCCTTTTAAATATCATTATTAATACCCCTTGTATTATTATAACAGTCATTTTACCTTTCCCCCAAAGGTCATCAAAAACAATTTCTCTCAGGAAAACCTTGGAAATCCTGTAGAACTTAACAATGGGACCTACAGCCCCCATAATGCTTCCTCTTTTCAATAATATGACGCATTGCTCCCTTCTCAAGTGGCGAGCAAGGTGTGATCCTAAATCATCCAATTCTTTAGCCTTTCATTGGATGCCTGGCAGTTGCTCCCGTCCTCATTTCTCACTCTGTCTCTCCCCTGGCCCTCGAGACAGTTCTGTGACAGACACCTCTGTTATCTTTAGCTACTCTTTGGGTTCAGTCTCATTCAGGCTATTTTTGGCTCCTAAGCCTGCCACCCTCTTTTCTCTTTTCATTGCACTTTCTAAGATGTCTTTAGGCAAGGACTCTCTGTCTTACATAATCTTCTCTTTCTTCACTTATCATCTTGAACCTATTCATCTACACAGCCTTCGTTTGGCTTTTTATTTTCACTACTTCTGCTCCTATGTCTTTCCTTATGGATTTTCTACCTAAGGCTTAGGCAGGCTTTGTGTGAATGTTGTGCATCTACAGATAGGAACATTTGTGCTGCGTCTCTTATTTTTGCTCCTTCCCTCAAGACATTTGTCTTAAAGACACTTTTTGCTTTGTGTGCCCTACTGTCAGGCATCTTAAAAGAAAAGGACTTCCTTACTCCCTTGATAATTCTTCTCACTATATTTTATTGTCTTCCTGTTCTAACAGATATTTGCTCAATTCCACATACCTCTGCCACATTTTCTGGATTTGGGAAAATTAATGTCAGCTCTTACTATCCTTTTCCATTCTACAAGTAGTTTTCCCCCACAGTATACATCACAGCGTCTCATCACTGAGCATTCAGAAAATCAGTCCACCTAGCTCAATTATCTTATTTTTTTATGAGTATATAGCCTGTGTTAAAGAGCAGTAGAGTGGGAGTTGAAATCAGCGTCTTTCGGTACTGTATTGTGGTAGCTGTCAGTTCTAAACATCTCACTTTGTAAGTCACTTTCTGTACTAGCACGATTGACTACTCTCTGATTTCTAACACCCTCCTCCTGCAACCTTTCCCTCCAGTCTCCTTCTGACTTAACCCTGGTTGCCACCATCTTTTTTGTCGTACAAGGGGAAGGCATCATATCCTTAAAATCTTTTCCCTTACATATGTCTTTGAGGAGAATGTTCATTTGTTCATTCATTCATTCATTCATTCATTCATTCATTCAGTACCTACCACGTGTCAGGTAATGTGCTAACTGCTAGGCGCATAAAGACGAAACAGCCCTCATCCTCAAGCAGCCTACTATTGAGCATTCTACTGAGGGAAGAGGCACATATGCAGATGAATAAATATAAAATACAAACAAAGTGACTGGGCAGCTAGGTGGCACAGTGGATAGAGAGCTGGGCCTGGAGTTAGGAAGACCTGAGTTCAAATCCAACCCTTCGACACTAGCTGTGTGACCTTGGGCAAGTCAGTTAACCCTGTTTGCCTCAGTTTCTTCATCTGTAAAATTAACTGGAGAAGGAAATTGCAACTCCAGTATCTTTGCCAAGAAAACCCCAAGTAGGGTCACCAAGAGTTGGACAGACTGAAATGACTGAACAACAACAAAGTGATTTAGTAGTGGGGGTTGGCAGAAGACCCCAGCAACCAGGGAAACCTGTATAAGACTGTAATGCTGGGGCTTAACCTTAAAGAAAGTAAATCTAAGAGGTAAAGGTGAGAAAGGGGTTCCTTCCAAGTGCAAGAGACAATCTTAGCATTTTTCCTTATACTTGTGCTTGGGGACAGCATAAAGGTTCAGAAAGCTGATCTTTTCCTTCCCCTGTCTCTCATCTCTGATTGTTCATCATTCCTGCTAGATACAATATGTGTTTGTATATAAATATATATAAATGTATAGATGTGTATACACATCTATACATACACATATACATACATATGTGTGTATATGTGTATGTATATGTGAGTGTGTGTATATATATATACATATATACGTGTGTGTATATAAAAGAATATCCTCAATGTGTTTGTTAAATGGAAATCCCATCTACTCTGATATGACTCTCTTCTCCTTCTGACCAGAAGGAAAGCTAGTCTCTTCACATCCATAATGCTTCTCTACGTGTTTAGCCTCACTTCTTGAATGAAAATCTTGCTGAGTTCTCCTTTCCTTAGAGCCTGGCTGGCTAAATAGCTAGCTTCTGGTGTTTTCAGGTTATTTGTATTACACATCCCAAAATCCAGCTGTGCTTTGCCTATGTTTTTGTTTGTTTTGTGGGGTTTTTTCCCCTGCTTTGGTCCAGACTTGTGATTTCATTGTAGGAAACCTCCATTGAAGGAACTTTCCCTTCCAAGGCAGATCTGCAGCTGCTTTTCCATTTATGGTCTTAGGGAGCATTGCTTAGGGCACTGAGAGGTTACACAGCTTACCCAAAGTCACAAGATAAATAGTTTCAGAAGTGGGACTTAAACTGGGGTCTTCCCTGCTCTAAGATAGATTTTCTATGCACCATACCACACTGCCTCAATTATCTACTGCATTGTTACAAATGTAGAGAGTCATTATCCCCCAGGTCAGAAGGTTGAGTGTGGCCTGAATTTTTTAAAGAGTGGCGGGTGACTTCTTCAGTGTTACTGTTTCCTCCACCAGCTCAGATCATCCATCCATCCTTCCTTTGATAGATGGTATCAAGGGTTGATATAGCAAATTAGAGAGAGAGAAGAGAGAGGGAGAATGAATTATATATCATATAAGCAATATAGTATACAATATAATTATAATATATATATATGATGTATATTTATATGTAATATTATATTATAATTATATTATGTAATATAATTCTCTATCTAAAACCTGATTGTCTTTCTATGATGAAACACTTTGCAATTAGGTATGCTACTTTTTTTTTTATTATAGTCAATCGCTGGATACATACTCAAAGTCTTTCTACTTTGGTAGTTCATGTCAGACCTTACACTTCTATGGTCATAGTCACCTTCACACCATGGTGACACAGACTAGGAGGACAGCCTATAATTGGTATTAGTTCTTAGCATATACTCATCTACATGTTTCCATTCAAAGAGAGTTTATTTGCAACCATACACTGGATTCACATGAATCAAGTAATTCTTTCAAACTATCTCCACTGCCCCCCTGCTTTGAAGAAAATTCTGTAGGTTCTCTATGTGACCCAGCCCTGGTTGTCACAGTCTAACGCAACATAGACTCATCAACACTTTGAGCAGATGCAACATGGAAGAGTCTTGTAGAGGGCAGCATGGGGGAAAGTTATCATGTACAACCTTTCTAGATGTGACTAAATAAGTTTCTGTGATGGTGTAATCTTTTTTTGGTTGTTTGTTTTTATAATTTCCGATGGACCATTTCTGACTTCATCACAAAGGTTCGCTGAGGGAAGAGAAAAGAAGGCGAGTGCTCATTGCAGCTGATCCTTAAGAAAGGCAGCAGCTGTACTGACTAGAAACATATGGAAAATAAGACCTGACAAAGACAACAAAGTTCTCCAGCCCATAAGTCAAATATGAAAATTATCTTCAGATCAGCTGCAGCTCTGCCAAGCTGCTCAGATTCCTCATCTGGGCCATTCAGGCTGTATTCCACTCCAATACTCCTTGTCCTCAAATTGCTCACGATATGCTCATTCATTTTGTTCCTTGTGGTTGGGCTTTACCATTAGATCGCTTTTCCTGCTGCTCTGAATTCTGATACTCCTGGAGCACTTACCCTCAGAGAAATGTAGCATTGAAAATGAACTTCAGGGGTCATCTACTCAACCTCCTGCCTCATTGGTGAACCTCACCAGTATCAGTGACCAGTGGCCATCCAGCCCCTACCTGAACACCTCCAGTGACAGAGAACTTGCTGCTTTCGAAGATATCCTATTGAATTTGGTGATGGTGGCAACTATAACTGTTAGGAAATTCTCCCTTCTGCAGAGTCAGAATCCATCTCCCCTCTAATGTTTAGCCCGGGGTGGGTGGGTGGGGAACCTGTGGCCTCAAGAGCCACATATGGCCCACTAGGTCCTCAAGGTCAGCCCTTTAACTGAATCTAAACTTCACAGAACAAATCCCCCTAAATAAAAGCATTTGTTCTGTAAAACAGCTTGGACTCAATCAAAGGGCAGGCTGTACCCAAGGACCTGGAAGATCATGTGTGGCCTCCAGGTCAAAGGTTTTCCACCCTGGTCTAGCCCATTAATCCTAGTTTTGTCTACCTGGAGCTAAGTAGAATATATCTAATCTCTCTTCCCTTTGTCAAGCATTCGAATACTTAAAGACAGTGGTCATGCCCCTCCTAAGTATTTATTTATTCAAGCTAAATATCCTTAGTGTTCCTCCAGCCAATCCATATGCTATGTTTTGAGTTCCTTCACTAACCTATATATACCATTCACTTAGTCACTTATTACATATAGTGCCTTGCACTATCATTTTATTGCTTTTCAAATGGGTATCCTGTCTCTCCAACTAGATTATAAGCTTCTTGAAGGCAGGAAATGTATTTTATACTTCTTTTGTACTTCCCTGCAACACCCAATATAGTGCTGGGCGTATTGTAACTACTGCAATACTTGTTGAATGAATGAATACCAGAAAAAGGCACCTGGAAGGAAATGGAATAGAGCCAGCTGAACATTCTTTGGCATGTGTAATATTGATTAGAAACTCCTGATACAAGAGCTGACATGACTGGTTACCATCTATCCCAGCCCTGACACTTCATAACCACAAAACTAAGGGCACCTCACCTCTGAGTCTCAATCTCCTTATCTAGAAAATGAGGATACCTCACAGGGTTAGTGAGCAGAAAATGCCTTGTAAACCATAAAGTACCATATAAATGTGAGCTATTATAATTACCATTCTCAATAATAGCTCTATTTCTGAAATGACCTTGAACAACACTTCATACCCTGTCTTTATGGGATGTTCCAAGGACCTATTATCAGGAATGAAGAAGATCATTTTTCAAATCAAAGATTTATGTACTTAAAAAAAATAGACACATTGAGGTTACGATCTGGAAATTTAAAATGAGGGAAAGTCAGTCAAGCTAAAATCAAAAGAGGACACATCCTTTCTGTGTAGAAATTGTGGGAATATATGACATTAATTTTTTTTCAGAAAAAGATTTTATTTTTGCTGCAAGAGACAGAAATTAGTTTTTAGATCCATAGCCACACCCTGAATTAGAGAGGAAACAGCACATTTAAGTCATACCATAAAATATGTTTACTTTTCACTAATCATAACCTCATACAAGTTTTCTCATAAGAGAAAGATACACAAATTCTTTTATATTTATAGGGCCTGGTATTTAGCCTTAGGAAGGCCTATTATACATCACTGGTAAGCTTCTGAGAACACTTGATTAAAATGCTTCAAGTCCCCTTTAAAAACAAATTAAAGGGTTTCTTTGCCCAGAAAAGAAAACAAACAAATAAACTAAAGGAGTCACAGAACAAAAAGTAGTGTGATTTGTCTTATTTGCTGGTTCTGCCATAATTTTTTTTCTCTCTTGTTTTTTTAATTACTCCTCTCATAATCAAATCCCTAGGGGGAAAGGCATCTCTCTACTTTTCCTAACACAAATCCTTCCTGATCATTTGTGTAAAAGGGACTTCACTATAAATAATAGCTGAAAGAAGATTTTTTCTATCATTTAAATATCCAGGATGTCCCTTTACAGAGTGTTTGGTGTTGTGGAAGGGTACAAAGGAAGTATAGATACAGTACCTGCCTTCAAGAGGCTTATAATCTAGTTGGAGATATAGGATACCCATTCAAGAAGTATTTATTATTTGTTTTATGCCAGATTAGTAGTAACATTAATGAGTTCAGAATCAAGATCTGTATTCCATTTCTGAAGATAAATACTGTGAAGCACTATAATAGCATAAGGTATCATTATTAGTCATAATAATATAAAATTATTGAAATAGAAATAGGTTTCTTTTTTAGAACTTAAAATACCAGTGCAGCAGCATTTGAAGAATAATTACCCCAACATGTAGCCTATGTGGGGAGCTTACACCTCACTTTAACTGCTACTGGCTCATTGAATATTTTAACATTCCTCCATTACATAAATCTAAAAGTAATTATCTCTATCTTCATCTCTAAAATGGTGGGCTAAGTGTAAACTTTGTCCGTCTGCTAATTTATATGAGAAAGGGGATTGAGATTTAGCTCTATGGGTATGCAGTACTGCAGAAACTTTCTATTATATGGCATGGTTTCAACTTAATCAAGAATAATTACCAGCTGCTATGCAGCTCCTACTCTGTCAATTATTATTTTATTCATCTTCAAACCATGTGTAGGTAACTTTGAAGCCTAGTACAGAAGTTCTTTTAAAAACTTGGATCTTACCTAGCCCCAGATATCTCTGAGAAAGTACTATAAGCTAGCCCAAATCCCTGGCAATCAATTCTCACTGCTTTTCCAGGATAAAGGCTTAATTTCCCTTGCAATTTATGTGCTAGAATCTATAAATATTGCTAAGACTCCTTGGACAATTTGGTGAATGCATATCTTTGAAAAAGTTTGTTCTTAGGGCAGGTTAGAGATGCAAAAATGACTGATGTGAGGATAGTGCTTTTGGGTATAAAGCATTTCACATATATCATTTCATTTGATCCTCACATCAACCCTATTTATTATTATGACCCTGTTTTACAGATGAGAAACCTGAAGTTCAGTGAGGTCTCTTCATCTCTGAAGTGAAAGAGAACTGGACTAGGTGGTGACCTTTAAGGTCATTTCCACTCTAATTCTGTGTTCTTCTAACTTGTCTACAGTAAATTTCAGAGATGAAATTTGAACAAAGGTCTAGTGCTAGTCTGACTCCAAATCATGAACTATTTCCACTCTACCAATACATACTAGACACACCAGAATTTGGAACCAAAATAATTTAAGAGAGATTCAGTTTCACTTATGAAGGTGCTATCACTTTTTAGACCTGTGAGTCTTTTTTTTCAGTGAGCTTAGATCCAAGTAAAAAAACCAATTACCATCATTAGATTAAGACTGATTTACAAAAAATAGGTTTTAAAATTAATTATTTCATTTATTTATGTAGTTGTTACATCCCAGAAACAGGCCCTGAGATATAGTTAGGACTTTGCATTAAAAGAGAGTTAATATACAACTTATAGGAACTGAGAAGTTTGAAAACACTGGAATAAGGAGACAAATTATGTCAAATTGGTTTAAGGATGCTCAGCTTGTGATTGCAATGAGGGAAGGAGAACATCAGATGATGTGCCAATTGTGCATAGCCTGCATTGTTCCCGTTGAAAAGTGAAAGTGAGAATGGTTTCATAGATCAGAGTTATTCAGGATTCAAATTACATATTATCATTCATAATTCTAGTATAGGGCCATGTTGACAGAGGCATCAAAAAAGTATGCAGGGAGAAAAGAGAAATAAATAAATGGCAAAAGCACTCTTCTGTAGTGCATTGAATATAGGCAGGGCTTAATAAATGTTGAACCAAAAAACAATTAATAGCTTTCAACCCATTTGTATACCTATAGGACATTTGTTCAGTCAAAATATTTATTTATATAGGAATGTAAGATAAAATAATCCATAAGATATGGTCACAGGCTTCATGGCACTTATAATGTTATCAGAGTAATGGGACTTATGGTCTGTTATTTAATATTCTTTCTCTGAATGCCAAATAATTGCTTTTTAAACATTCCTGGTATTTTACATTAAAAGCTCCAAAATTTTCCATATTTTAAAATTATTTATATTATTACTAAAAATACCTTTTTTGTCTGATGCTTTATAATTTTCAATGTTTATTCACTTATACAATCTTCAAAACTGTAGTTAAGATCTTAGTTTTGAACTCACGTTCATTTTGACTCCCAAGACAATGCCAAAACACAAGAATTTCTACAACAATTGCATCAGTAAGTGTTTTTCTAGCATGGTAGGTAAATAAATTAAATACCTACTCTATTTTGTGCCAGGTCCTGTGGTAAGCACCAAGAATACAAAGAAAAGCAAGAAAAGATAGTCCCTGCTCTCAAGTACATCCAGGGTAATGAAGGAGACAGTGTATTCCAGTCATAGCACAAGAGTTAGTCAAGACGTACAGAGTCAAGAGATACAGTGTCTTGTGCAAGGAATAACAAGGAGGACAATGTCACCAGAGTGAAGAGTACTTGGGGGAATGGGGATGTAAGGTGTAAGAGGACTGGAAAAGTGGAGGCGGCGGGCAGGTTATTAAGTTAGATTTATACTTGTTTAGAGGAAAAATCTTAGTTACAGTCTTTTGGCGCAAATAGTTAGACATAAGTCAGAGTTGTGGGTGAACTAGTAAAGAAAGTAACCTGCTTTTCTTTTCAGTTATACTATTTTTTTTACAAAAACAAAAGTATGAAAATGTCTTAGCATAGCAAGATAGGTAGAGAAAAAGGGCAAATTTTTTAAAGAAAACATTAAAGTATAATTTGTTACCTTTTCCACTCCCTCAGTACTTCAGGGATCTCTAATGTAATTGGTTTGTAGATTGTCTCTTCCAATGCAGATGAGAGTATTGCAACAATTTACATTTATCTAGAAACCTACCATTTATAAATTCTATATCCTAGAAGACAGTTTTTATAAGTTGCTGTGGCCAGAAATATTCATCACTTAGCTTTCTGGCATATACCTTACAAAAGAGATCAAGGTTGCTAGGTGTGATGGCACATAGTTTTACTCTCAGCTACCAAGGAGGCAGAGGATGGCAGAGATCTTGGGCTCTGGAGTTCTGAACTATGATGGGCTAAGCCAATAGGGTGTCCTCACTAACTTTAGCATTAATATGATAAGCCCTTGGAAACTTGAGGGAAAATAGTGGAATTCGCTCCTGTGCTTTCAGCCTGGGCAGGAGATCTAGTCTTTAAAAAAGAATTCTAGGCAGAGATTTGAACAAGGGGTATACTATCCATCATTAGACCTGTTTGAAAAGCTTTTCCAAAATTTTCTCAGCCCTGCCTAAATGTGCTCTACATTGACATAGTCTTCAACACCCAGGGTCATCAAACTGTAATAAGTCCATGGAATAAAATTTTAATGGGGATTTGCTAATCCTTTACTGTTATCAATTTATTGAAATTTATAATCTTATTCACATATTTTAATGAATACTTCAGGGTTTCAAAGTATCTTGGAAAAGGCTTTTTAATTTAACTATCCACATCTGCCAAATGCATCCCCCAGTCACAACCATCCATGGTCTTTTTACCTTGTTTGAGCATTAGAGCTAATTGAAAGGATGGCCTTGCAATCCCCTCTGGCTTTCCACTCTCGTTTCTTTCCCTGGAAACAGCAGAGACAAATATGACAGTCTTATAGTGCCTCTACCAACGAAATGAAGCCTTTAATAGTTATTTTTTTTCTTATTCAAAGAGAGAGAAATCCCCTCTTCCCTACACTATCCGTTGCCCAAAAAGGGACCTATACACTAATTATTTTGTATGCTGATTCATTGAAATATAGCCATCCCTTTGAGCAACCAGCAATCTTATAACTTTCCTGATAGGGATCAAAGAAATCTCAGCTCATACTAAAAACTATTTCCTAAAAGTGCTCTCTCAGGAAAACACACACATACATGCGCACACACACACACACACACACACACACACACACACACACACACATTTTTACTCTATTCTGAGCATCCCCAGGATGTTGGGGACCAGAGAAATGTGCACTCAGTCCAAATCAGAGCGGGTACCAGTTGCAGCCAGAATTTAAGAGAGATTTGCTTGGACAATTAGGAGTCAAAACAGCCTGAATTAAATAAGCAGAATTAGGCTAAAAATTTGGTTATATCATGGGTTCTTATTGTTTGATTTTTGAGCCATGGACCCCTTTGGCAGACTGGTGAATCCTATGGACTCCATCTCAGAATATTCTTTTTAATTATAATTGAAGGAAATGGAAATTTCAGTACAGATTGGTGAAAATGAAGATGCAACTTTTTCCCCATCCCAGCTTATGGACCCCCTGAAATCTATTCATGGACCCCAGGTTAAGAATCTCTAGGTCAGGGGTGGGGAACCTGTGGCCTCAAGACCACATGTGACCCCCTACCTCATTAAGTACAGACCTTCACTGAATCCAAACTTCACAGATCAATAATTCTGTTTGGATTCAGTCAAAGGGCCAGACTTGAGGACCTAGAGGGCCACATGTGGCCTTCAGGCCACAGGTTCCCCACCCCTGCTCTAGGTTAAAGGGACAGAATTGAGGATGAGATCAAGAAGAAAAAGCAGATTGGAGGGTAGGGGCTGGGAGGGCACCTGAGGGGTAACTCAGCACCAAGGAAAACTCTCTGTGTCTTTGTTAAAGATGCAAATGTCGCTCTTGTATTTCTTATCCTCTCAGCCTAGCTCCTAACATAGATCTTCAATGTCTTCAAAGGTATCCTGTATCTGTTAGAAAACATTCTGATCCCTGATGTCAGAGGTTAAGTTCTTTTCCACCTAGGATCTTTGGATGTCTGCCTAATGGCAGGACTATCTGCTTTGAGTAGATTTGTGGTTTAATTCAAGGTTTGAGGTATCTCATGGCCTTGACAGGGATATATTCCTTGGGGAACTCAAGTTTTTGTGCCTCAAAGATCCTTTTATTCCATGATCCAGTCCTTCCCTAGAGCTGGGACAGAGGTCCTCGTATTGGGATAGAGAAAGATATAAGGTGAAAGATAGGGGCCATATTAACGTTTAAATATTTAAAGAGAAACTTTGATAGACTTTTAAAGTACAGTTATAAAGTGGCTTTACCATAATGAGAGTGCAGTCATGACCATGATGAAGATGCTAAAGGTTAACATGAGGCATTATGTATTTAATTTAGTACTAAATTATGTGATTAAGTGCAATGGAACTTGAGAAGGGAAGGATCAATTTGAGCTAGAATAGTTAGGCAAGACTTTGTTGGGAAGGTAGGATTTGAACTAGACTTTAAGGCATGCAATAAGACACAACAGAAATAGAATGGCAGGAAAAGAGAGGCCATTCCAGGTAGAGGGACTAGCATTAGCAGAGACAGTAGTGAGATTGTAATATTATGAAGATAAAAAGACTGACCTGACTAGAACAGAAAATTTGTGTTTAGAAGTATGAAGTAATAGAGCTGTTTAGTTGAGGTGGCACCAAATTGTAGAGAACTTAAATGCCAGGATCAAAACAGGACTTGATTCCCTAAAGTAGAAGAAGCCATTTCATGGTAAGCAGGAGAGTGACCTAGAACAAAAGTCGAAAGGGATTTGAAATCATCCAGTCTGATCTATATCAAACCATACTTCCCAGTATGTTTAAAGTGGTCTTTTGTTAATGGTAATCTGGCAGCATGGTGGCATAAGAAGAAAAGACTTGAATTTGGAGCCAGAAGATCTTGAATTCTGGTTGTGTGACTTAGTACTTGTTTGACTTTGGGTCATTTCATCAGGAGCACTTCCTGAACATCTTTGATGTACCAGATACTATGCTATATGCATAAGAGCAACAAATGTAAAAATGAAATGTTATCTTCTTTCAAGTAGCCTACATTCTCCCATTGAAGCCCCATGAGAACAAAATGGGGCTTACTTTCCTCACCTATAAAATGTAAGGATTGGATTAAATGGTCTTTATAGGTCCCTTCCTGTTTTAAAATTAATGTTTTTCTTGTGCAGTAGATTGGAGGGGGAAATTGGAAGCATAGGAACATGTTAACAGGATATTTCAGTAAACTGGGTATAAAGTAGTAAGGGACCAGATTAGAATGGTGCCAGCAAGAATTAAGAGGAAGAGATGGATTGTGTAGACATGTGAAAGGAAAACTCAACAGTTCACATTGAATGAACTGGGAATTGAGGAGACAGAGGTGTCAAAGATAACTGAGGATTTCAGCCCAGAGAACTGTGGGAATAACAGTGGCAGACTGAAATAGCGGTCATCAATGGAGTCTGTTATGGGGGAAACGTCATGAGTTCAGTTTTAGACATCAGCTCAGCAAGTAATAAGTGTCTACTGTGTACAGAAGGTTCTGCTAGGTCCTGGGGAAAATAAACATTTCAGATAACCATGGTTCTTTTCCTCAAAGAATGTACACTCTAGGGCAGAGCCAAGATGGCGGAGTGAAAGCACTGACTTGCTTGAGCTCTCCCCTAAACCCCTCCAAATACTCACAAAAAAATGGCTCTAAACAAATTCTAAAGCAGCAGAACCCACAAACAGACAGAGTGAAACAAATTTCCAGCCCAAGACAACCTGAATGGTTGATCGGAAAGGCATATTGTGCCGGGCTGGGAGCACAGTGCACTGGGCGTGCAGGCCACAGCAAACCTGGAGCAGGCCTCAGAGGACTGAATCTGGTGCAGCTGTGGAGGTTTCCAGACTCCTCAATCCACGGATGCCAAAGACAACTTAGAAGGTCAGTGGGAAAAGTCTGTTTCTGTGGTGCTGATACAGAAAGGCGGGGTCTCAGCTCCATTCCCTAAGAGCGCGGCCCTGGGTGGGGGCAGCTGCTTCCTAAGCTTCTGGCCCATAGACTGAGGGGGAACCCAGTGGCTGATGAGAGAGGGATTGCAGGGATCTCTTGCTTTGCCTGTGTTTTGATCTGGGTCACAGTTCTGGGCAGTGGTGCTGGGGTGAGGAGGAATGCTGGCATGGTGGAGCTTGTAGTGGCTGTGGAGAGAAACCCCTCCTCGCAGTTACAGGACAGAAAGGAGTATTTGCGGTCACAGGCCAGGAAAGGAGGAAACCCCTTGCTCCTTATCATACCACCTTGGAAGAACTGAAAATTTACAGGTCCCTACATGTATCTCTGAAAACAGCTGTACAAACCCCCGAAGCTTGGGACAGTACATTCTCCACATTGGAAGCAGATCCATACCTTAACAAAGAGTTTAAAACTCAAGTAATTGGCCAGGATCATGAGCAAGCAGTGCAAAAAGAGTCAGACTATATTATCTTACTTTGGTGAAAAAGAAGATCAAAATATATAACCAGAAGAAGACAACAAAATCAAAGCTCCTATATCCAAAGCCTCCAAGAAAAATATGAATCAGTCCCAGACCTTGAGAAGCAAGTAAGGGAAGTAGAGGAAAAACTGGGAAGAGAAATGAGACTGATGCAAGAAAATCATGAAAAACAAGTCAACAGCTTGCTAAAGGAGACCCAAAAAAATACTGAAGAAAATAACACCTTAAAAAAAGCCTAACCCAAATGGCAAAAGAGGTCCAAAAAGCCAATGAGGAGAAAATGCCCTAAAAAGAAAATTGGCCAAATGGAAAAGAAAGTCCAAAAGATTACTGAAGAAAATACCTCCTTAAAATTTAGAATAGAGCAATTGGAAGCTAGTGACTTTATGAGAAATCAAGACACTGTAAAACAAAGCCAAAAGAATGAAAAATTAGAAAACAATGTGAAATATCTCATTGGAAAAACAACTGACCTGGAAAATAGAACCAGGAGAGAGAATTTAAAAATTATTGGACTATCTGAAAGCCATGATCAAAAAAAGAGCCTAGACATCATCTTTCAAGAAATTATCAAGGAAAACTGCCCTGATATTTAGAACCAGAGGGCAAAATAGAAATTGAAAGAATCCACAGATCTCCTCCTGAAAGAGATCCCCAAAGGAAAACTCCTAGGAATATTGTAGCCAAATTCCAGAGTTCCCAGGTCAAGGAGAAAATATTACAAGCTGCCAGAAGGAAACAATTCAAGTACTGTGGAAACACAATCAGGATAACACAAGATTTAGCAGCTTCTACATTAAAGGACCAGGGCATGGAATATAATATTCCGGAGGGCAAAGGAGATAGGATTACAACCAAGAATCACCTACCCAGCAAAACTGAGTATAATCCTTCAGGGGAAAAAATGGTCATTCAGTGAAATAGAGGACTTTCAAGCATTCTTGATGAAAAGACCAGAGCTGAATAGAAAATTTGACTTTCAAATACAGGACTCCAGTGGAACATGAAGAGGTAAACAGGAAAGAGAAATCATAAGAGACTTATTAAGATTGAACTGTTTACATTCCTGCATGGAAAAGTGATATTTATAACTCATGAGACCTTTGTCAGTATTAGGGTAGTTGGAGGAAAAAAATTATATGTATGTATGTATAGATAGATAGAGAGAGAGAGAGAGAGATAGAGAGATAGATAGATAGATAGATAGATAGATAGATAGATAGATAGATAGATAGATAGATAGATAGATAGATGATAGATAGATAGATAGATAGATAGATGGCACAGGGTGAGTTGAAGATTAAGGGGTCATATCTGGAGAATAAAATTAAGGGATGAGAGAGGATTATACTCAGAGAAGAAGAAAGGGAGAGGTAGAATGGGGTAAATTATCTCACAAAAAAAGCAGAAAAAATCTCTTTCAGTGGAGGGGAAACGGGGCAAGGTGAGAGGGAATGAGTGAATCTTATTCTCATAGGATTTGGCTTAAGGAGGGAATAACATATACATTCAATTGGGTATGGAAATCTGTCTTACCATACAGGAAAATAGGAGGAGAAGGGGACAAGAGAGCAGGGGGATGGTAGAGAGGAGGACAGATTGGGAAAGGGGGTAATCAGAAGGAAATACTTCTGAGGAGGGACAGGGTCAAAAGAAAGAATAGAATAAATGGGAGGGCAAGATAGGATTAAGGGAAATAGAGTTAGTTTTTCACAACATGTCTACTATTGAAGTGTTTCGCATAACTGAACATGTATAACCTATATTGACTTGCTTGCCTTTTCAATGAGGGTGGGTGGGGAGGGAGGAAGAGAGAAAATTTGAAACCTGAAGTTTTAAAAACATATGTTTAAAAAAAATGTTTTCACATGCTACTGGGAAATAAGAAATACAGGAAATGGGGTACACAAGTCTATCCTGCCCTACAGGAAAACAGAAGGGGAAGGGGATAAGAGAAGGGGGCAGAGATAGAAGAGAGGACAGACTAGGGGGAGGGATATTCAGAATGCATGCCATCTTGGGGTGGGGGGAGGGGTGAGATGGGGTGAAAATCTGGAACTCAAAAACTTGTGGAAGTGAATGTTGAAAACTAAAAATAAATAAATTTATATTTAAAAAAAGAAAGAAAAAAAATGTACGCTCTAGTAGGATGGTAAATATATGCAGATAACTAGAATACAAAATAATATATGATAGGTATACTAGCACTGAATATGTTGTATTGGAGATGAGAAATAGATATCAAAGGAACATGACTTTTAAATAATCAGAAGTAATAATATTGAAGCATAGGTGAGCCACTGAATTGATGATTTCACCCAGTGTATTTGTAGAGAAAACAATGGAGAGTGTAGAGCTAGGTCTTCTCAGCTACCTGAAATTACAAGAAAGGAAGAAAAAGAGGATCCAGTGATGGGGACAGACAAGGAACAGGTGAAGAAGATAATGAGGGTTAAAGGGGTGAGTTAGTGAGTACTGAGGAGAGGGAGAAAGAAAGAGAGAGAGAGAGAGAGCAAAGAAAGAACATCAACATTTATAAGATACATTAAAGGAAACAAAAGCAAATGGCAATTTTGTTACTACCATATGCAATTTAATATATACTTACAAAAGCTACATAATAGAAGTGCATTGTTTCATATATAATCTTGTTTTTGTATATTGAAATGTTTATGTTTATTGATGACTAAGTTCATAATAACAAAGAAGATTTGATTATTTTTTTAAAGACAGGTAATAGGAAATCAACCAGGAAAGAAAACTCGCCAAAGTTGATGGACAGAGGGGTGGTCAGTAGTATCCAAAATTGAAGAGAGGTCAAGGAAAATGAGGACAGAGAAAAGCTTTTGAGTTTCAACCAAAGCCAGAAAGATAAAGTATCAGTTGAATCACACATCACATTAGTAACTGCACTGCTTGCTTCATACCTTATTTAAAAAAAAAATTTATTGAATCAACATGTAGTTATTGAGAACTTCAAAAGTACAAGTTGTGTGATTCCATGAAACTAAGAGCAAGTCCTCATTATCCTCCAATCTAAGTAAGTATAAGCATTACCAGAACTGTACAGTCGGGATCCTGGGTTTAAAACCACAACTCTTTTCTCAAGGCTTTGCTTCTTATCTTATAGGCTGTTTTAAATGAACAGTTATCAGATTAACTTTCAGTTCCCTGTCCCCAAGTTGAATAGTAATGTCCCCTACTACCCTCCCCAGTCAAACTTGCAAGAGAGTTCAAGCCAAAATACCAGGCTGGGCTTAAGCAATAAATACTGTAATTGTCTTCTAACGAAGCAAGCTAAGTATTTGCTTGGAGAAAGCAGCATTTTCCCCAAACAAATGTCTCTTAAATAAAAACAATTTCATGCCCTTATGTTCCAGCATGATATTTTCCAGTCCTGAGGATAAGCCAACACATCTTACAAAAGTACATTCTTGGAATCAGTCTGTAGAAAGTTGTTCTCTCATTTTCAGGTACTGGCATAGGAAGCTACACCTTCATCACAGAAGTGTAGAATATCAGGGTTGGAAGGGAACTTGCACATCATTGAGTCCAAGAGTTCTTGACTTTATTTGGAACCCTTTTAGCAGTCTGGTAAAGCCTATGGACCCCTTATGAGAATAAAGTTTTTAAATCAATAAAATAAATACAAATGAAACTTTTGTAAAAATAAAACACAAAGGAATACAAAGGAATATAATTATATTGAAACACAGGTTTGTTGTTTTTTTTTTAAACCAAGTTCATGGCCCCCATGTTGAGAACCCCTGATTTCAAACAACTCCTTCATTTAGTATATAAGACAATTGAGGCCCAGGAAAGGGAAATGAATCACATACTAGTTAATGACAAAGCTGAGATTATAACCCCAGTCTCCTGCCTCTTAGTCTGCAGCTTTCCCACATATCAAATGGATGTCACAATATATTATTTCTAGTATACTTTCCTGCTACACCCTACACATTGAATGCGTTAAGGAATTTCAGGGCAATTATGCCTGATTTTCAGAGAAAGGATCTCTGGTACTGTATGTAATTTCCCTTCTGCTAAAGAAGATCACAACCCAGTTGTAATGCATTGTTTTACAGAGTTCTTGTGTTTGGAGAGGTTAGATAGCTTGTCTAGTTACACAGCTAGTAAGTGTCTGGGATGAGATTTGAACTGGAGTCTTCCTGACTCTTAAGTCCAGCACTCTATTTGTTATAATGAGCTGTCTGTCAAACTATGGTTATTGAAACAGTAACTTTAGTAGGTTTATATAACTTAGCAGGCTTTCTCTTCTTGCCTGCAGTGAACATGTAAGCAGAGGAAGCAAAGGGCCTGCAAGTATTAGACACAGACCTGTCCTTTGTGAAGATGTCATCTGTTTGGAATGCTCACCATTATTTTAGTTTTCTCCTTGTTAAGAGCTAGGAAGGCTTGGCCAATGTGAAATGTTATATAGGTGGGAAACCATAGAGACAAGGCGAGGTCTATTTCGTTTTCTCCTTATATCCCCAGTGCCCAGCACGGTACCTGGCACCAAGTAAGTACTTACTAAATGCTTGTGTAATTGGTGGATTGATCATAGATTTAGAGCTGGAAGGGTCTTTAAGATCAATTAACCCAACCTACATCCTTTATAGATAAGACAACTGAAGGCCCAAAAGAAGAAGTAATTTGCCTGAGATTATACCGGATTGCCCTACTCCAAATACATCATTATTATTATTTCTAAAAAATACAAAGCAATTAATAATTTAAAGGAAAGAAAGTGATAATTCTTAAGGTCAGAATTATATATCCATTAGTTACGACCACTGATATTATAATGAACAGATGAATATTAATAATAGCTTTTATATAATGCTTTAAAGTTACAAAGTGCATTACAGATATTATCTTGTTTTATTTTATTTTATTGTTTTATTTATTATATTACCTGGGAGGTAGGTGCTATTATTATCCTCATTGTTTGTACAGTTGAGAAAACTGAGGCCTGTAGAGGTTAAGTGACTTGTCCAAGGTCAAATAGCTAAAAAGTATCTGAGGTTGGGTTGGAAGTCAGGGTGTTCTTTACTCCAGGTCCAGCATTCAGCTCACTGTGCCACCTAGCTGCCTTTTAGGAAGAGGAATGATTACCATTCCATATGCCCAGAGTGTCCAAATTCTACTTTATCAGGTCCCATGTTCATCTTGGATTGCTATTCTACTCTGATGTCCTAGAAATCTCTGAAACACATGACTCTCATACCAATGTGAAGTGAGAAAGAGAGTTGTCAAGATCTGTGGGTATATAATTACTGCCAGTTGACATGAGCAAATTAGTTATATGCTTTTGTTGACACTTCTTTTCTTAATCCTAGGGTTAGTTTGTTAATTAGGGTTGCTGTCTCTCTTTAAAAACTATCCCATCAAAAGGGTAGGAGACCACACTGCTCTACTTGAGAACAAAAGAATGTTTACACAGGAGTAATTACAGCTTTCTCAGGCTCAATAAACACAGTTTTGTTGTACACACCAGCCTCTGAAGAAGACAGCAGCCATCCCTTAAGGGAAGAAACCATTCGGTTGAAAGCCAAAGCTCCAGTGCTGACAGCTGCATCATTTTTAAAGTACAGCCATTATTCTGAAAAATAGAAAGAAGCCTGAGTAGGTGAGCAGTGATAATAACCCATGCTCTTAAAATGCAGAGGATCCTTAGAGTCCTGACGTGTACACAAGAATTTTCCGAATTCCTCCTTAATAGGAAAGTGAGTTGAAAGGCAAAGTTGAGGTTCTCAGTCTTGTTTTCTCACTAAGTCAAAGTTATTTCCAAGTGCTTGTTGCCAAGTCCTGGAGAGAGAATGTGAGCCAACTCTTTATATCCAGCTCTCATCCCTCTCCTGAGCTCTAGTCCCACATTTCCGGCTGCCTGCTAGTCAATTCTACTTGGATGTCCTCTAGGGATTTCAAACTCAACATGTCCAAAACAGAGTTCATTCTCTTTCCTTCTAAGCCCACCGCTTCTCCAACTTCTCTATTCCTTTTACAACTTCACAACCTAAAAGTCATCTTTAACTCCTCACTCAACAACTCTCTCCCCAACCCCCAACCAATCAGTTGCCAAATCCTGTTAATTCCACATCAGCTTTTTCAAATAGGTCTCCTGTTTCTTACCACCATAACCTACCCTTATCCAGGCCCTCATCACCTCTCACCTGAACTATTGCAATCTTCCACTCAACCCCACTGATCTCCATGCCAGTCTGCCTTTTCCAACTCATCCTTCATACAGGTGTTAAATTTATATTCTTTTTAAAAAAAAGTTTGTTGATATATTTTGATTTTTATATTACCGTAATTTCTCCTTATATCCCTATTTCCCCTCCCAAGCCATCTTATATAATAAGTACTATTTTAAAGAAAAAGAAGATAAAAGTAGCAAAACCAAACAATACATTGAAAAAAAATTTTAATGCTATATTTCACTCATGGACCTCCCACCCCTACAAAGGAGAGGAGTAGGAGTGCTTTGTCATCTATTCTTTGGCATTATTCTCATTCTTTATAATTATATGACATTTACTTTTGACTGTTTTTTTTGGTTGGGGTCATTGTATATATTATTGTCTTGGCCTGCTTACTTCACTCTGCATTGCATGATGTAAGTCTTTCCACCCTTCTCTGTATTCATTATATTTGTCATTTCTTGGTACACAATCATATTCCATTACATTCACATACCACAATTTGTTTAGGTATTCCCCAAACAGCGAGCATCTATTTTGTTCCCAATTCTAAGCTACTACAAAAAGTACTGCTATGAACATGTTAGTATGTATCAGGATCTTCTTTTTACCAGTGAGCTCTCTAAGGTATAGCCCTAGCAGCTGGACCTCTGGATCAAAGGGCATAGATATTTTAGTTACTTTAGATGCATGGTTCCAAATTGTTTTCCAAAATGGTTGTGCTGATTCACAGCTCCACCAACAATTCATTAGTGTGCTTATCTTCCCGCAACTCTTCCAACCCTGACTATTCCCATCTTCTGTCATCTTTGTAAATTTCTTAGGTATGATATGAAACCTCAGAGTTTGGTGTTGTTGTTTTTTTAATTTGCATTTCTCTTAGTAAGTTGTAACTTAGCAGTTGCACCATTCTTTCATATGGTTAACAGTTTGCAATTCTTTTGAAAACAGTTTGTTCATACCCTTTGACCAATTATCTACCGGAGAATGGCTCTTCCCAAATTGCACAGGTCAGACCATGTCACTCCCTTGCTCAAGAAGCTGGCGTGACTTCTTGTTGCCTTTGAGATAAAATACAAAGTTCTATAGCATTTTAAAAGTTTCGCAATCTGTCTCAAATATATCTATTTCCAGTTGATTACATGTCACTTTCCCTTTGTACACTCTATGTTCCAACTGAGCTGGCCCACTTGCTATTCCCCATACAAAATATTTCATTTTATGCCTTTATACCTTTGTACAGGTTGCCTCGGATTTATGGGATGAATCCCTCCTCAGTGCCTTCTCTGTGAATCCCCTAATTCCCTTGGAGGTTCATCTCCACTGTCAACTCTTTCAAAAATCCATTCTTGATTCTGCCAGTTGGTGGCACCTCCCCGAACCAAATGCTATGTTTTATTGTATATAGCTTCAGTATTTACTTCTTTGTACCTATTGCATGCCCCAATAGCAAGTATGTTCCTTGAGGGCAGGAATTGTTTCACTTTTGTCTTTCAATATTTCTTTCCTCTCTCTTCACTTTTCTCCTCAGTGCATAGGCACTTACTAAATATTGATTGATTGATTGACTGATCTCTTGGTGGTAAGTTCAAAAAGGCTGAAGACAATACATTAGGATTCCATAGGCAGCGTTAATGTTTTCCTAACCAATTAAATAACGTACATAAGAATCATTTAAAAACCCAGTGCACCTTACATATAATCCACAACCTGTCGAGATCATTGTTATTGTTCCTCTTTGGAGAAAAGCGACGACATCAGGAGAGTGACTTACTCATGAATTAGATTTAAGTAGATTTAGAATTGGAAGGAAACTTGCAGACTATTTAGGGATGAGGGAACTGGGGCCCAGCTTATCTTACCTCCAGAACCTGATGGTGGATCCCTCATGCCACCATCCTCCATCTCCCTATACTCCTCACCTCAGCTAGAGGATGCCATTTGCCTAGTCTCACATGCATGGGCAAGTCTAGCCATGGGAGCAGATTCATTCCTCCCTCTGCAAAATCCTTATGAAAGTTTTAGACTTGAGGCAGACAGTTAATGCAGTTATCAAGGCCATTTTCCCCATTGGCCTCTTGGATCCATTCTCCTGCCCCCTCTGCCCTGGTCTTTCAGCTTGGTCATAGCTGTTGTGTAGCTAGGCTAGTCTATACTGCTACTGCCAAGAAACTGATAAGGAGAGCACCAGGAGCAGAATGAGAGAAAGCTTGTGTTAGTGGTTCTGTCACGCAGCAGGGAGGGGGCCCTGGGAGACCTCAGAATCTTCCTCTCCAGATACCTCTGGAAGAAATCAGCCAGAAATGCTAGAGGTGTTTGTATTCCTTGAGTTATCTAGCTAAATTGGTGACATACAGAATCTCTCAATCACAGCCATATGTGTTCCTTAATAATAACCTCCGATTTAGCAGACAGTTTCATATCTGACTATATTAGCTAATATTATTCCCCTGTCCCTAGGAAATATAGCTGAGACCCAGGGTCATGATGGTGCCATGCTTAACCCTGTTGCATAAGCATCTCTTGATTTGTGCCCAGGTATGCAAATACTTGGTGCCCAGATCCTCACCATTCTTCTCTTCTAGTCTCCTAGACTGGGAGATGTGGTGAACAGAGCACTAGACATGGAGTGCAGAAGACCTGAATTTTAATCCTACTTTGGATACTTGCTAGCTTTGTGACTTTTGGCAAGTGACTCACCCTTTCTCAGTCTCAGTCTCCTCATCTGTAAAATGTGTAATATATAGAACCTACCTCACAGGGTGTTATGAGGGTCAAATAAGATAACACATGTGGTACAATGGAAAGATCACTGGCTCTAGATGACCTGAGTCTAAATTCTGTTACCTGTGTTACATAACCTTCTAGACCTCAGTTTCCTCATCTCTAAAATGAGAGGGCTGGATTAGACAGCTTCTGAGTTTCCTTCCATCTCCAGATCTATGTTCCAATGAGCCTTTAAAAAGCACTTTGCAAACCTTAAAGTACTAAATAAACATTTGTTATTGAATTAGTTATTATTTTCAGTGCTCTGACTTTGCCTTACCTACTTGACACTGACTGATTTGAGGCACCTGTACACACACACACACACACACACACACACACACACACACACACACACACACTCACTCACACCACTCCTTCCTGCTCATCTCTTGTGTGACTTCCCTCTTTGATCCTCTGCCCCCCTGACTCCTAAATATAGTCCCTTTCCTGCACTTCCAGTCCCAGCTTTCAGAATTCCTGGCTCGTCTCTTTACAATCTGCAATCCACCTTCTTTTATAATTTGTGGCTGGATACAGCTACGGTGCAGCCATAAAATGATTCTCAAGAAAACTCTCCTAGACAGCGCACCATTCATGTGGTATTCTAAGAAACTGTGCAAATGTTTCTGGACTTAACTGCAAGATGGGAATAATATGTGTATAGCAGTAAGGGTGTGATAATTATATTTACATTAACCATCAAGATCACTGACTTCTCTCCCTTCTGAGACCATTGCCCATATTGGACACTAAGTAAATATTTACTGAAAAAAGAAAGAGATGAGAAAATGAATAAAGTCTGCTTTTGAGTTTAGGGCAGCTGTGAAAATAAGCTAACCACTTCATTCAGATAGGTAAACCCTGTCAAACCCAAGGTTGTATTAAGTACATAGAGAAAAAGTGGAATGGGTAAATCTTTGGCCACTCAATCTCTTACCAACTTGTTAGAGAGATTTCCTTGCCTTGGATTCCGAGGCACAAGCTGTGTCAGCACAGGTGGATTCTGCATACCCAGTGAATACCAACAATGGCCCTTGCAACCTCTGCCAAATTGAGTTGAAGCTTCTACACAGGTGTGGAATTTGAGTTCAGCCCAGCCCCCAGGAATCTAATCCTCACTATGTTGCTGTTTTTTTTTTTTTTTCATTTCGTTTTGTTTTGTTTCCTCCAGCAGTTGAGGTCTTAGAACTATGAGATCCTAAGCATCTCTGGACAAAGGCAGTGAAGGCTGGTACTGATTCCATAGTTAGTTAATGGAGGACTCCAGTAGATGGGGCCCACCTATCAGCTACTTATTTCCCATTCCATGAGGGAATTCCATGATTCTCTGCTGCTATTTCTCCTTCTCCTTGATTCTGAATAGGTATCTAATGAGGCAGAAATCTTTTCCCCTTCCCATCTCTCCTAGTCATCTTATCCCTATCCCCAACACCTCCTGTATCTTCCCATTCCATTGAATTCTCTGGAACCCTAGAGGATCTTCATTTCATACTTTATGCAATCTCTTCATTTCTTTATATCTTCTTGCCATAACCAAAATGCATATCTTCCCAAAAGATATTGCATGGAAGGCCACCATCTTTAGTACGTAGTGTTCCTTCTCTCATATCTCCCTAGAGGACTAGGCTGGGAAGAGTAATACTCCTTGCTTCTCACTCCTACTTCCAGACTGCCCTACTGTAAGTATTCCTCAGCAACTTCTCTTCTCTTGAGATTTATTCACTTCACACATATTTATCAACTGGTCCAATTCCATGTTTCAGTCATCTTTCTGTAGATCTTTCATGTTATTTTCCCTCCTTTTTTACAAGGAGCTCAGTGCCTGAATACAATTTCCCTTCCACCCCAAAGCCTGCTCTCACACTAAGGGACTTCAACATGCACATCTATGCCCCCTTGGATGCCCTGGCCTCCCAGTTCATTAGCCTCCTGAACTCTCATGGCATTTATCCTCACTCTGTTTTGGTCACACACAGAGATAACCATAACCTTGATCTGATCATCACTCATAATTGATCCTTGTCTATGATCCAGAATGCTGAAATTCCTCTCTGACTATAACCATCTATCTTCAGATCTTTCTCTCTACTTCATTCCTCCTAAACCTATTCTTTGTCCTCACTGTGACCCCTAAAACTCCTCTATTATTCCGTTTTCCCAGTCTACAGTCTATCACCCCTGATACTCATTTCTATTTTGTCAATATCAACCTTTTGATTAATGAGGTTTACTATATATTGTCCTTTACCCCTGAATTCCTTGACCCCTTATCCTCAGTAGTGCTTTGGCCAAAACCCAACCCTCTGCCTTTTCCTTTTCCCACTCAAGAGCAATTGAATGATCTTGGAGCTGTTATGCAACCATGTTGACTGGGTTCACTACAAATTTATGTTATCTAATCTCAACTGGGCCCTCACTGATGCATGACAATCCTTTTATTTTTGCCTGACTGATTTTCTATCACACTTTCCACAAAGGCTATTCCAACCTTCCCTCTCCTCCAACAACAACTCCTCCCTACTTTTTAGTCAAAGACTTTGCTTCTATTTTACTGACAGTCTTCCTTTTTCTTCATCTTTAGTCTCTCTGTGTCTTCTTCCCTGCTACCTAAAAATATGACCAGATCTCTTTCATACTTTAAATACCTCTATGTGATTCTGCTAACTTGTCAAGCTTTCATCTTGTATCCCTTCTGTCTTTCAAATTAAACTCCTGGAAAGGGTTAATTATACTTATTGCCTTACTCCCCAATCCCTTGCAAGCTGGTTTCTGTGTCTTTGCACATAGGTAGTTTCCCATGTCTGGGAACTGGCAGAAACTTTCTCTCACCTGCCTCTTGAAATTCCAAGTTGCCTTCATGACACAACAGGAGCTACTTTCTGCATGAAGCCTTTCTTGATCCCCAGATTGTAAACTCTTCTCCTTTTCCTCTTCCTTCTCTTCTCCGTCCCACTTTCAGTGTTTACCACCTGTGTGATCTTTGGCAGCTAACTTAACCTCTCTGGGCCTCAGTTTTCTCATCTATGAGGCAGCTAAGCTAAATGGTCTTTTGTAGTCCAGCTTTAGATTTGCAATTCTGTGATCTCTCTCTCTTGAGACTGCTTTGCATTTTTCATAAGTACTTATCTCCGCACCTGTCATGTATTTGTTCTCCTCTCCTCAACAGAAGGTAAGCTTCTTTAGGACAAGGCCTATTTTCATTTTTGTCTTTGTAACTCTGGCACCTACCACATAACATAACATAAAGGCCCTCAATAAACATTTGTTATCTTGAATTGAATTAAACAAAAACATGAGACAACTTTGGATATACCAGGACACATGCCTTGTTTACCAACACACGAAAGAGGAAATAAAAATTAGAGCTGTGAATGAACAGGGCTCATCTTTTATACTCTCTACCCAGACTCCAACCAGAGCCAACCAGGTATCATCCCTGTTGGTTATTCCTTTGAAATATGTACTATCTTCCTTTGCTATTCTGTCTCTATCACCTGAATTCAGATCCTCTTCTAGACTAATATGGTAGTCTCCTAACTGGTCTTACCATCCACAGGTTTCTCCTTTTCCAATATATATTTTATTCCACTACCAGAGAAAACTGCTTAAAACAATACCTTCATCCCATTGCCCAACTTCAAGTTTCCTTCTATTTAAAGGACACATTCCAATCTTCTTAATCTTTCTTCAGAATGTGGCTCCCCAGATATCTTCAATCTGACCCCTAAATAACAGCCACCTAACACAAGAGAGTGCTGTGAATATAAGCCACACTACCCGTTCCTGTCTGTCTGGCTCTTAGGGCCACTGATTGCCATTCACCCTCTTAGTTTCACCCCTTGCCTCGGTCATGTTGTGTTCTTACATCTTCATCTACAGGTATGTCTGTGTTGGCTGCTCCCCTGCCAGCCCTTTAATTTGTGTCCTATTGAATCCGTTTTTACAAGGGTTTTTACTTTATAAAGCATTTAGTCAAAGTGATAAAGGAACAGAAAGATATTTATATCAAAGTATTAACCACTGGAACCTTCATCTAGTTGCCATGACAATCCCCTAAGTGGGCAAAAAAAAAAAATAGACTGGGATGCATTTCTCTTCCCATACCCAAAGCCTCCTCGACCAAAGTTCAGTAATGGAATGGTAGGAATTCATATCTGGTTATAAACATTCCAGCTTCTAGTAAATCTGGAAATGTATATACATACTTAACCTATGACTCATTTACAAAGCACCATAGAAACGTAGATGTCTCTCCTGCTCACAACTGTATGGGCAAACAAGACTATAAGATGTTCTAAGTTCTCAAGAATGCCATTCTTCAGTATCCAACATTTTGTAGGACTTCATTCTGTCCTTGAAACACCAGTACTGAAACAGGATGCTAACGCAATGCTACAGAGGCCACACCCACATGGTACAGCCAGACTGTTATAAATTTAGTGTTCCCAATGGCAGGGAATGGCATCATTCTGGGTACCATAGAGTCCCTATCTTTCACCTTCCAAAAACATAGGTACCACCTTGCCATTCACCCTGTCACAGCACCCTTAGGACTTCCAGGCTTTTCCACCAGCCCTGTAATTGAATTCTTTTATGTGTGTTATCTCCCCCAATCAGAGTGTAAGCTCTTTGAGAGCAAGAATTGACTCTTTTTCTATTTCTATCCCCATTGCTTAGCAAAGTGCTTGACACATAGTAAGCTCTTAATAGATGCTTTTTTATTTCTTCCTTAATTCAGCTTCTATCAGCAGTTCCTCTAACGCTGTAACTCTTGAATCTTGAGAGGCAAATTGGACAATTACAAATGGAGGAGAATGTTAGTGTCCTGGGAGGGTCCAAATACCCATTTACAGCCGTAAAATAAGGAGGTTGTATTAGACCAAGGTCTCTTAAATTTTGGGGGTCATCAACCCCTTTGACAATCTTCTGAAGCCTATGGACTCCTCAGAATAAGGTTTTTCAGTGCATCAAATGAGATTACAAAGGAAACTAATTGTATTAAAGTAGTGGGGTTTTTTAGTAAGTTCTCAAACCCCAGATTAAGAAGGTGCTTGCTAGATAATCTATTAAGTCCCTTCCAACTCTAAACCCAAATTCCAGTCACCTTGTGCTTCTGCCAAGCTGATCTTCCTCACTGTCCTCCACACCCACCATATTCTAATTCCTACCAAAAGCCTTCACTTTCACTGTGTGTCCCACCTACAACATCACACCCTCAGCTACTCTTCTACAAATCCTGCCCGTGCATGAAGGAGCCAATTCAAGCCTGTTCTTGTCTTTCTTCCCTGCCCAGCCCATTGTAGTTTATTCTTCCTCTGAAAACCCACTGAACTGCTTGCCTTTTCTGCTGGTTTGGCAGGCTATGTTGCTTTGCATTACTACTTACCTTTTTCATATGGATGTGTCCTGTCTCTCCATTTAGATTGCTACTTCTGAAAGAGACCCCATCTGACATGTCTTTGTCTATCTCACATTGCTTAGCACAATATATACTCAATCAATATCTCTTGAGTGAATAAGGGAAATGAAAATGAGAGAGAACAAGACAGTTGGAATAAATAATTCTTGTTTAATAGAAAATGTGAGAGTTAAAGTAGGGGGAGCCTTTGATCTGATTACTAAAAAATTGAAAAGATTTTTTTTCATGCACACTGCCACGTAAATTGCAAATCTTTTACTTCTTTATTAATATATTCCCCAGTGAATGAAATGAAAGCAACTGGGGTAAGGACAGAGTTTAAGAAAGGACAAATTATAGCTTTTGAAATGTAGGTTATTCACCATATAACTAAGGCTTTAATTAGTTTTTTGAAGAGAATGCTGTAAGTAAGAAAAAGGGGAGCTTGGCATAGAGGATAGAGGGCTGACTTTTTAGACACAAGAAAGTTCTGGGTTCAAGTCTTGTCTCTAGATGCATGTCCATAGTTCACTTAACCTCAGCCTCCCGGACTACTCAAGAAGCCTTTTAATTAGAGAGGAATTACTGCTCTGCATCCATGGAATTTTCCACATCAGGAATTCCCCTGCACTATGACAGCATTGGTCTGAAACAAACAACAACAAAAAGTGAAAACTCAGCAAGGAATTCCCATTTACTCAAGGTGAATAATTTAAATGGATATGTAATGCAAAAATCTCACTTTAGTCTTCAGTCCTTTTTTAACTCTACTACAAAACCTTTGGGTTTCATTTAGAACTTTGTTCTATAATTAATATGCTTATTATCTATTGTGTATTATAGGTACCTGGATGTGTCTTATTTACATACTAGATTGCAATGCCCAAGAGAGCAGGAATTATATTTCAACTAAATTTTATTCCTTTCCCCAAGAGAACACAGTATTGGTACATATATCAAGTGTTTAATCCATTCATTTGATAAGCATTTATCAAGACCTCAGGAGTGCTAGGTGTTATTCCCTGGGGACACAAAGGAAAAAAGGCAAACGTTCATTGCTCTTATAGCACTTACATTCTATTGAATGTCTGTTAAATTAACTAAATATAAGGCAATAGGTTTTTGGTTAATCTGATCAATATTTCTTGAATTGAAATTATTTTAACTAAAGCTATTTCATGAAGATAGTAGTATAGTGGTCAAGAGTTCAGGGCTTGGAATCACAACCTGGATTTGAACCTTTGCACCATAACTTGGTGGTACAGTGGATAGAACATCAGGCCTGGATTCAGGAAGACTCATTTTCCTAAATTCAACTCTGGCCTCAGACCCTTACTCCATGTATGACCCTGGCTAAGCCGCTTAACCCTATTTGCCTCAGTTTTTTCATCTGTAAAATGAGCTGGAGAAGGAAATAGCAAACCACTCCACCATCTTTGCCAAGAAAACGTCAAATGGGGTCACAAAAAGTCAAACAGAACTGAAAAACGCCTAAACAACAACAAACAGAACTCGTTTGCTGTGAGACCATGGATGGGCAAGCTATTTCAGCTTTTCAAATCTGTTTCCTCATCTGTAAAATGGGGCTTATATAGTTTCTACCATATATCTTTTAGAGTTGTTGTTAGCACACAACTATGTAAATCTTAAAGCCGTATGCAAATGTCTTATTATTTCCCAAGCTTTCTTCTTTCTATAAAATGGTGGCCAGTAGTGAAGTGACCAAAGATAGCAGAAGGGAAGAAGACAAAAAGGAGGTAGAAAAGGAGAAAGAGGAGGAAGAAACCCAAAATAAAATCCACAAAACAGTGGTGCTGCTTAAGGGAAAGAAAGCTGGACTGAAGTTGAAGACCTGGTTCTGACACTAACTACCTCTAGGATGCTGGAAAAGTTGTTGCATCTTTGCAGGTTTGAGTGTCCTCATCTGCCAGATAAGGGGGGTTGGACCAGATGAATCTCTAAAGTCCTTTCAAACTATAATAATCAATGGTTTATTACTTTGACCCTAGACTGTTTCGTGCTCAGGCTAATAGTGAAGATCCAGAGACTCCTTGAGAAAATCAGTCAGTCAGTTGGGTTGTAGCCATGGTGGAGTGATCCAGAGATAACCAGAATTTTGTGAGGTCCTTCTTAGCGTGGTTTTGAATCCCTGAGGATGTCATGAAACTAGGATATAGTCTGAACCTAGGGTGGCTTATCAAGTGTAGACCCTGGAAAGTCTTGGAGTCCTGTGGGCTCAAAAGCTTTCTTAAGCTTTAGGACATAGACTGGGCAGCAACAGGAGTTGCAACAAACAAATGAATACCAAACAGTTGGTCGATGTTTGAAGAATATGCTTTGTTCTCTGAAATCATGATACCACCATCAAGGCCAGACTGTTGAGCTCTCAGAGCAGGCAAGCAGTAGCAGCTGCCAATAGCCCTAAATATGTCTAACTATTATTATTATTATTATTATTATTATTATTATTATTTGTTATTTTATAATATATTTATTGTTAGTAGTATTCATTATTTGTTTTCAAAATGTTTTACATATATTTTTAAAGAAAAATTATTGATAGCTTTTTTTATATTATACCTAAAAAACAATGCATATACTTTATTTAAAATTAAAATTTATTGCTAAAAAATGCTAACCATCATCTGAGCCTTCAGCAAGTTGTAATCTTTTGCTGGTGAAGGGATTTGTCTCGATGTCGATGGCTGCTGACTGATGAGGGTGGTGGTTCCTGAAGGTTAGGGCATCTGTGGCAATTTCTTAAAATAAGACAACAATGAAGTTTGTCTTCAAACTTCTTTTCACTTGAACACTTAGAGGCCATTGTAGGTTTATTAATTGGCCTAATTTTAATATTCTTGTGAATCAGGGAATGGGAAGGCCCGAGGAAAGCAAGAAAGATGGGTGAACAGTCAATCAGTGGAGCAGTCAGAACGCACGACATTTATTAAGTTTGCTGTATTACATGAGCATAGTTCATAGTGCTCCAAAAAAATTATAATATTAACATCAGTGGTCATAGATCACCAAAACAGATATAATACTAATGAAAACAGTTTGAAATATTGCAAGAATTACCAAAATGTGACACAGAGGCATGATATGAGCACATGCTGTTGGGAAAATGGTGCTGATAGACTTGTTTGACAGAGTTTCCACAAACTTTCAATTTGTAAAAAAAAATTGCAATATCTGTGAAGTGCAATAAAATGACACATGCTTGTGTCTGGGAGAGGAGAAGAAATATATTAGAAAGCATATCAACAAATGGTAGTACCCAGGTTTGGACGGGGAAACTTTGGCTCATTATTCGTTTTCCTTTCCCACTCTGCAATAAATTGAAACTGGTTAAGGAGGGAGGGTGAGGTAGGAGGGAGAAAGTAAAGACATAGAACTTAGGTGGTGATAATTATTTTCTGAGCCCCCACCTTTCACCTTTTAACCTAATTTAGTGATGAATGAGTAAAATAAAGTTAAACGTATTGTATTTTTAGAGGCTAAATTGAGAAAATAAGACTAGGAGAAGAGAAAAACATCAGTTCTAAGAGAAATAAAATCTAGCATTTTAGTGGGTAAAGTTGATTTAAAAAAAAATCAATAGAAGACCAGGAGACAATGATAGGACACAAGCTGGGTTCTTAGAAGCAGAGGAACCTGGCAAAGATGGAGGTGGGAAGTTGGAGATAAAAGTTAGAGATGTTTAGAACAAAGGCTGAAAAAGTGTCTCCTTTTCCACATTACAGGAACATGTCAGTGAATGTCTATGAACCTCTCAAGTTCATACATTGAACTGAAAAATTTTTATGACTTCAGGCCATTTTTTTTTTACAGCGTATTGGCATTTTTTTGCTACAATTGCTGAACATTTGTTCCGAGCTAAGATCCGGAAGGTCAAAAGCCCACAGTCCTTTTTTTTTCTTTTGACTTGCCCAGGGTCACAAAGCTAGTAAGTGTCAAGTGTCTGAGGTCTGATTTGAACTCAGGTCCTCCTGACTCAAGGGCCTGTGCTCTATCCACCGTGCCACCTAGCTGCTCCCACAGTCCTTTTGCTAAGAAGGAAAACATAATCTCCATTCCCCACTCGCTCATACCCCAACCTAATACTTGTCTTGGGTCTCTATTCTTCCCTCCTCATTTCCTTTCTTTCCTCCCTCCTCTTCTTCCTCTGTTTTGCTCCCTTATATTCTTTCTCCTTATTTCCTTCTCCTTCCCTTCCCTCTTTCCTTTTTCTCTCCTTCACCTACACCCCCTTCCTCATTTCCATGGTATTTCAAGACTTTAGGATTGTACACACTCACCAGTTTCATCTATATTTAGCATCATATTTCAGATTCTGGATTTGACTTGTCTGTGTATAAGGTGACATGTTTTTAAAGTTGGGGTTTTTTTGGAGGGTCAGGGAGTCAGGGGGTCCAAACCTGTGATTTCATTGGTATGGGGAAACTCTGTCCAACAACACAGGGTAGTTCTATGCAATATCAGAAGAGGAGGCTTAAAAACAAAGGTTTCAATTAGAAGCAATATTGTGTGGTGGAAAAAATTACAGTCAGAATCAGGACACCTGGGTTCACCCCTGCCTCTGAGGGTAATTAGCTGTTTGATCCTAGGCAAGTCAACCAAATCTTTCTTCCCTTTAGTTTTGTCATCTGAAAAGGGGGAATAATATCTTATGTTTATATAGCACTTTATAATTTACAAAGTATATCACACATATCTCTTTTGATCCTCAAAAAATAACACGTAAATGGTTTAAGTATTATGCCCATTTGATAGGTGAAAAACTAAGGCTCGAAGAGGCAGCCAAGTGACGCTGTGCCTGGAGTCAGGAAGACCTGTGTTCAAATCAAGCCACAGACATTTAGTAGCTGTAAAACCCTGGGCAAGTCACTTAACCTCTGCCTCCCTCAGTTTCCTAAACTCTAAGATAGGGATAATAACAACACCTACCTTCCAGGGTTGTTGTGGGGATCAGATGAGAGAATATTTGTGAAGTATTTAGCACAGGGCATGGCACATAGCAGGTGCTTAATAAATGCTTGTTCTCTTCCCCCACCCAAACTTGCACAGCTAGTAAGTGGTAGAACCAGGAATCAGACCCAGGTCATTTGGCTCCAAATTTAGTAGTTTTGGTTTTTGTTTTTAACCCTATACTGTGTTGCCTTCCTAATCAGGGGGGACTAGATTAGAAGGGATCAAAGGTCTTGTCTAGCTCTGAAATTCCGTGATTCTGTGATTCACACTGAGCTTGCAGGAAACATTTGGCCATTTGTCTATCTATAGCCACTTGACTTTTACTGTACTGAAGCAAAAAATACACTAGAGGTAATAGATGTGAAAGGATATTAAAAAAAAAAGTAAAAACCTTGCAAATGCAAGTAAGTTTTTGTATTATGAACCCAAATTGCATAAAGAATTAAAGGTCAACTGCCTTCCAGAATGTAGGATATTAAAGCTTGTATGACTCACTATTCAAAAAACATGTTTTATATTTATAAAGAATGTTGTTGGTGAGGTGTTTTGTTTTTGTTTTTGTTTTTGAACTACTCAACCAAATTTAGAAAGATACAAGTTTCTTTCAAAGCCTTACTGAATAGAATAGATCATGGTGTGGCTCACGACCAATAGCATATTGGTAGCTTGACCAGCTGTGGTTAGCTGAGGATACACAAAATTGGATGATAGGTAAAGGAACTCATATTTCTCCTGTGTGCAAATCTTTCTTCTACTATGATTAAGCCACCCGTACAGGATCCCTTATATACAGTCCTATTGTGGAGCCAGTGAGCTTATTAAGGGATGGGTCACAGAAGCATTGAATGTGAGGACAGTATTCCTGGATTAATCATTTTGCCTCATCCTTATTTTGTCTTCTGACCTATTGTTGCCTTTGTCTGCTGGGTTGCCAGATTGGTTGTTTCCTATTTTACTGGGTAATAACAGTTATAGCATTAATATGATTATTTTATTTATTGGCACTTTAAGGTTTACAATGGGATTTCTGTCTGTAATCCTATTTGAGCCTCATGGCAACCCTATGATATAGTAATACAAATACTATTATCTTCATATTACAGATGAGAAAACTGAGACTCTAAGAGGTCTTAGCTATGATTTTGTAGCTGATAAATATCAGAGGCAGGATTTGAATCTAGGTATCTCTTGGGTCCAGGTCTAGTACTCTTTCCAACAACAGAGACATATTCATTGGTTTTACATAAAATTCTTAATAGCATCCATGATTTCCAAGTTAGGCTCTTTTTAACCATGATTTAATGAAGGATTTCTGAGACTGATCATGTAAGAAATGTACCATTATCAAAAACAACAGAGTAACAGAATGTGTGATTCCACTGAGTTTGGGACTGCTCTGCTGCTTTTTTGCCTGAGCATACTGAAGCCATCTCAGAGTAGACTCAAAGCAGGACTCTGATGCAAAGGGAGCCTGAACTAGACTGGAGAGGCAAGTACAATGTTTCCTTCTCCAGCACACTAGTTCTGAGAGACCACTTCCATTTTATACCAGCCAGTCTCCAACCATTGCCACCACCACTTCCCTTAGCTGTTTGGGGTTCCCTAACTCCCAAGATGGCAGCTTATGGCAGTACAGAGAAGTGAGTTGGGACTTGTGGTTAGCATACCTCCACTTTAAAAGAATGCTGTTCTACATAAATAAATCACATTAGGTAAACCATTATCTCACTAACAGCCACTGTTTCCTCTTACAGGGTGTTCACCCTGAAAGACCCTGTCCTGGGACTTCTCCATCACCTCAACCCATTCACTTTCTACTAAGTATTGACCCAGGCTTCTACCTGTCTGCTCTATTCTCAGTTGAAATAATGTGTCCCCTAGCTGTTTCTGTCCCCACATCGCCTCATGTGCCTAGAACATAAATTAAAGCCATTAAAAAAATCTCAGCTTGAATGTATATGATTTCATCATGAGCCTCATGCATAAGAGTAAATGTGTCTAAAATTTTGCTGCTGTTGCCGCTGACACTGGAGCTCTTTTTTCAAAAAGAAAAAAAAGAGTCTTCCTCTGGTCTGTATATCCAGATGCTGGCACTGTGGATCAGGAGGTTCCCCAGGGGATATTGACTAGGCACAATATGGTTCCTCTTTGTGGAGGTGATTGCCTTGTTTGCCTGGAAGTTCAGGCACCTGAGAGGAGTCAGGGGTCTGCCATTTCACAATACCCGGATAACATTGTATATGCTTTTAAACTTGGTTGAGGTGTCACTTAGTTTTGCTGAACTATTTTTCTTCTCTCTTTCCATTTTTCTTATTTATTATAAATGATGATGCTCTTGGGAGGGAAGAGAAGGGATATACTTGCAAATGAAAGTGACATAAAAAAACCCAGACGATAACAATACTTTCTAAAGACAAAAAAGTACCCATATCTCATAGTACATGACATCTAAAGCAGCCTTTTTCAATTGGTGTTTGTCCCAAGGTCCCTACATCTCTACATAGAAGGATGGTGGGATGCTGAGAGATTAAGGAATATAGTCTTTTAGTCACTTAGAATCACACACAATCTGACCTTGAGCATTTTTGAATTTTCTATCTGGGGTCTATTTCAAGCCAATCTCATTTGAGTCTTTTCTCTACGCCTAGTCTGTAGATAAAATATATTGCCTAGGAGGTAATTCAGCCCTGAAAAAGATACGGCCTTTTTAATTTTAAAAATTAATAAGTACTTAGAGGTATATTTTTAATAAAAAAAAAAAGAAATGTTCTAATTAAAATATATGATGAAAATTAGCCATACTTAATTGGTTCTAATTTGGCACAGAAGAAAAAATAGACTATTGCCATTTTCTTTCCACCGTGAACGTCTCTCCAGGAATTGGGATCACATGGTCCTAGAGGGAAAGCCAATCTTCTTTCTCTGCTGTTCTCCTATTTCTAGTCCACATCGATTACATCATATTTGAGAAATTTAAACAAGTTTGTGTTCATCCAAATTCAGGATTCCAGAGAAAACCTGAGCTATAAACTTGCCTTGACTCTTATAAATGTATGTACATAGTTTCAAACACATATTTCTTGATGTAAACCTTCCTCACAAACAGTACTCTAAAAGTAAATAATGGAATGTGCTTCCCTTAAGAGGTGGTGGGATCTTCATTTACTGGAGATCTTCAGGGAGAGGGCAGTGGCAAGGTCATGACTTCCTGGGATGAGATAAAGGGGATTTTATACTGAAATGGATTCAATTCCACAATTCCCCACATATTTATTAAGCACCTGCCATGTAAAAGGTACTGTGCTAGGAATACAAAGATGAAAAACAAGGAGAGGTATAAGTAAGCGTTCTCTTTTGTTCCTCTTTCTCCTTTTTATCCCACCCAACTCTTTTCCACTCTCCTTTCCTTAGAAAACCTTAAGTGATGGATGGGTGGCAGAGAGGAATACTTGCAGTCGCTTACAGGAGCGCTGGACTTACATGCATGTCCCTCTCTATCTCTCTAACAGCACTTCGGAGCCGATCAGGCCGTTCCATCATCAATGGAAACTGGGCAATTGACCGGCCTGGTAAATATGAAGGCGGAGGGACGATGTTCACCTACAAGCGCCCAAATGAAATCTCTAGCACTGCAGGAGAGTCATTTGTGGCTGAAGGTCCCACTAATGAGATCCTAGATGTCTATGTGAGTTTGGGTTACTCTTGCTCCTCCTTCTATCGCGTTCTTTGCTCCCAGCATGATAATGACAGATGCTGCCATCTGACTTCATCTTTTAACCATGGGCCCTTCAAGGTGCCCATTGAGTGCCCAGCTCCTTTTGGCCATTTACCTCTGAATTTGCCCAACTTACAAGACATCTAAACTGCACCAGATGCTTGTTAGCCTCCAAGTTAATGGACCCAGTAAAACCAACTTTACTTGTGGAACCAAATCAGAGGTAAAACGTAGCCTTTATTTCACAAGAGCTGGATTTCCTCCAAGTCCTTTCCTCATGCTAATTTGGCATGTTCTAGTTTTATGGCAGACCAAAGCAAATGTCCTAGGCAAGGCAAACCTTCTCATAGCTTTGAGCCTTCTTGATACCATATTAAAGTGAGGGCAGAAATCAAAGCCGCAGTGTGTGCCAGATGAACCAATAAAGTTCCTCGTTACAGGAGAGGTTTATTAGGAGTTCCCTAATCATCACAAGAGATGTAGCTTTGGTTTTCTTTACATGAAGGTACCACACTGACTTTCTTGGGAGAGGAAAAAAGCCCACATGCCTTATTTTTTTTTTAATTAAAGCAAGAAAACCACAAGCATCTGTTTCTTAAAGGATTGTAAAATAAAAGGTAACAAACAATCATGATGCTTTTTTTAAGTAGAGAAACAGAGAATACTTCACTGTCATACTCTTAATGGACTCTACCTAAAATGAATCGAAGTATGCCAACACCTAGAGAAACATTTTTGAGCCCAAAGTCATGCTTTCTACAATTTCCAATATATATCAGTTTAACAAGTGTAATTAGGGTCATCATCATCATCACTGTCATTACTAACACATATCCCTTCTACTCTGTTAATTGGTCCATGAACCAAAAAAATGCATTTGTCATAATGTCTTCTTACTTTTAACTTTTGGGATTTTCTTCTAGACTAACAAGCAAGTGTAGTTATTTCAATCTGAGTAAATTTCTTGATATATTAGAAATAAAAATAGCAAAACTTACATGGTTCAGGATTCATGATGGGTGGTCTAGTAGTGTAGAAGCCAATAATTCTATAAATACTAACAGGGTCACATTGGCAAAATATGTTCCATGCAAAAGAAAGAAGTGGATTTTCTGTGATGGAGGCAGGGGAACACAGAAATACAGAAAAAGCTCAGGCTTTGGTGTTAGAGGGCTTGAACTAGAATCCCACTTCTATTGCTTACTTCCTTTGTGAACATGAGGCAAGACCCTTCTCCCTGGACCTCAGCTTCCTCTTTTGTTAGATAAAGGGGATAGGCTAGGCAGCATGGTATAGATAGCAGCAGAGCCAGGTCTAAAATGGAGAATGTCTAATCAAAGCTATAACTAACAATTCTGGCATATGTCAAGTTGTAGAGTGGGGGCAGTGTGAAAAGAGACTTCTGGGAGAGACATGAGATCCCACCAGGAGCTGCTGCTAGGCAAGCTGTCCATAGGGGAAGGAGAAAGGTGGGCTAATGTTGGGAGTAGTTCAATCACGGGGGCACAGAGGTATGAGGAGAAGAAGGTCAGGACAGTGTGAGGTAGCAGAGACAGTCCTACTGACAATGTAGGGGCAATGACATGGGACCAGTAGAGGAATGAGGTAATAATAAAGGAACCCTACCAGAGAAAAGACTCATGGTGCCAGATGTGAGGTGCCCTGGGAAGAAGCACCAGTTACTCTACCCTGCTACAGATCCTTGCCTGATTCCTAGTCCAGTGGTTCATTCCATTATACTAGACTACCTCTCAGAAAAATTACAGTTACTTTATTGCTTGAAAGTCTGCAGGGAGCAAATTATCCAACCAAAACAAATGGAGTTTTAATTTAATTTCTTCCTATTTTCATCTCCCTGCATCCATTTTTCTCAGTCCATGGAAACAATATGTAGGTATAGTGGAAAGATCACTGGTTTGGGAGTAAACAGATATGGTTTTAGATTCTGCCTCTGACACATCCTATGGGACTCTGAGCAAGGAATTTAACCTTCCTGGGCCTCAGTTTCTTCATCTGTAAAATGAGGGGGTTTGGACTACATGGTGTCTCAGATCCTTTCCAGATCTCTATATATCAGCCTTAGGACATTCATTCCCTGCCCCTCACCCCCAGAACCTCTCTCATACTGGATTTTTTTAGGATTCTGATAGCAAATTAGATGGGTAAGGGGCTACCAAAGCAGAAGCCAGACAGTGCAGAAGTTAAACCTTGCCTCATTTACATATTCCCCTAGCCTAGAGATAGCCCTCCATACCAGATTGATATAATTTCAAATAAACTGACAGACTTCTGTTTGGAGCTTTAAATGCAGATCTAGATTCTAGTCCTAAATCTTCCTCTTTACTATTTACTTAACACTGACCAAGTCACTTTACTTCTCCTGGCCTCAGTTTCCTCATCTGTAAAATGAGGGGATCAGGTTACATAATTACTAAAGTCCCTTGTAACTCTTACAATTGATTTTATTTCTCTCACACATGAATCTCTCTCGCCATCTAGTGTCCAATTAAATGGATTTTTCTACTGAGTGACACCTATCACTTTGACCCCTTTGGATGGGGAAAGCATGGTGGTGATTGAAGAAAGCTAGGAAAAACCTACATACATCTTCACATTTCATTGTTTTCCTCTTTCAGCTATGTTAGTTGTGGTTTCTTAGTTTTGGTGGTGCTTTTTTCCTTTCTCTCAAAAAACCAAATTCCTGACCTCTATCTAAGCAATGCAGGTGATACTACTGACAGTGTGCTAACACTCACTATCTGACTTATATACAGATGCTTATAATTATGGATAGACTAGACCAGTGATTTTATTGGCATAGGGATCTTGCAGGTGAGGAAACTCCATCTTTCAATGTGCTTTGGTGCCTTCTCTGGTCTTAGAGGGTTGTCTATAGTGCTAAGAAGATACAACTAGCCCAGAGCCACACAGCCAGTTTGTATCAGAGGGGCAGTTCTCTATTTGCTACATCCATGATGCTAAAATATAAACAATGATCATGACATGTACAACTGTGTTAAGTAAGATGACACCAGTCTTTGTTTTCTTAGATGATACACCAGCAACCCAACCCAGGTGTCCACTATGAGTATGTTATCTCAGGAACTAATGCCATTAGCCCACAGCTACCACCTCACAGAAGACCAGGTAAATCCTATTGGTTTTTAGTGGTGGGTGGGAGTGGGATTTATCTGTATATTGGTTATAAATTCTCGTTCTTGTCTTATTCTTACTCCTTTAGTCTCAAATGACCAACAAAGAGAAAATCATCCTCCAATAATTTGCCAAATTGAATAGACTTGCTGTAGGATGATTTTCTTGTGTCTGAGCAATCATTGCAAGAAGTTCCATTTGTCCAGTGCAAGAAGGAAATGATATTTTGTGTTTCCACTTTACTAATTTGAAATGTCTTTTCTGTTTTGCCTCAGTTTCAGAAAAAAAATCCAATTTCAACCTATGAAAACAGAAACAGTTAAATCTGAAATAAACGCCAGATCTTACCAGTCTTCAGGGCTGTACCTATGAGTAGGCAAAGTAAGCCCAGATGGTGTCACAAAGGTCCTCTTGCCACACCAAGTGGTTACTAGCTGTCCGTGGGGCTAGTTCCTATGTCCTTCCTGTCCGTCATGCTGACCCATTATTCTTACCTTTCTTTCAGTCTCTTGGCTTATACAGCCAGGGTCGTGGTCCTCTAAGTAAAAAGAATTTACCTTAATTGGAATGATTCTAGGGGCCCCTCTAGGTTTTCCCATTAGCTTAGGGAGTTCTTCAGAGCTGCTAAGTGTCAAGAACAAATCCTGGGGTTGGCATGGGGACGGTAGGCCTGGCTAGTGGTTTCCTTGGACAGTCAAGAGAAAACATACAGGTGTGCCCACTGTATCTTTATGTGGGAGAAATGTGTCAGAAGTTAATTGGTAGGGAGTCCCAAAATAAGATTCAACTACTTCACAATTTTACCTGACAGATGTATACCCTTTTCTTCTCCTTGCCTCTGCTGATCCAATCAACTTCTTTTAACTCTGCAGTAACATGGACACCTTCAGTAAGTGAACTTATAGATATTAACTGTTTACTTATTTTTAAAATATTGTTTGTTTGTGAATAAGTAGAATAGAAAGAGGCCAAGAATGAGGATACGTGATTAAAGAGGCTAAAATAAACAAAACAAAAGAACTCTGCCTGAAAATAGTTTGTAACATCAACTGGAAGTTCCTGGCTGACTTTTAAATGTCTCTGTATTTATGGCATATTGGCAACGTTCTCCTTCATGGCACAGTCTCTAATACTGCAGGTTGTTTGTGGACACTGCCTGCTGGTTGTGCACCTCATTCTTAAATAGGCTGTCAGATTTTGGGAGCGTTCCCTTCATTCTCTTGGTTTGTTCTTCTATTTGCCTTTCCCTAGGAGAGCCTTTCAATGGGCAGCTAGCTGTGCCAGATGGAAGGAATCCAGAGGGAGAGGAAAAGCAACAAGAAGAGAAAAAGGAGAAATTTCCCAATGGGGACATGGAAATATTTACTGAAGACACCACCCACACCTTTGCAGTGAGACAGCCTGAAAGATTTTCCCCCCACCAGCCAGACAACCTGGTTCCAGTTGTACAACCACCACGGAGAACCAGAGACCACAACTGGAAGCAGGTTGGGACAACAGAGTGCTCAGCTACCTGTGGGAAAGGTGAGACATGAATGTGGCTTGTGACAATCAAAAAAAAATCTAACATTATGAGCAGCATGCACTTGGAAGGTAGTGAATTAGTTCACCCTCCCAATTCTTAGCTCAGAACTTTGCCCAACTATGTTGTGGGACGTTAGGGGTGCTAGTGTTTCAAATTCTTTATAGCTCATTAGGGAAGTGAAGGAGTATAAGCATTTATTAAACGCCTACTGTGTGCCAAACACTACACTAAGAACTTTACAAATATTTCATTTGATCTACACAATAACCCTGTGAAGTAGGTGGTATTATTATCTCCATTTTACAGTTGAAGAAACTGAGGCAGAGAGAGGTACAAGGACTTGCCCAGGGTCACACAGCTAGTAAATGTCTGAGGTTGGATTTGAACTCAGGTATTCCTGAGTCCAGGGGGCAGCTAGGTGATGCAGTGGATAGAGTGCCGGACCTGGCATCAGGAAGATTCATCTTTGTGAATTCAAATCTGGCCTAGCTATGTGACCCTGGGCAAGTCACTTAACCCTGTTTGCCTCAGTTTCCTCATCTGTAAAATGAGCTGGAGAAGGAAATGGCAAACCACTTCAGTATCTTTGTCAAGAAAACCCCAAATGGGGTCACGAGTCTGACACAACTGAATAGCAACAGCTTCCTGCCTCCAAGCTCAGCACTCTACCCACTACACCACCTAGCTGGATCATAGCTAAGGAGTCATCCATCCAATATACCTGTTTGACAGTTGAGGAAAAGGAAACCAGAGATGTTAAGTGACTTGCCAAAATCACATAGGGAAAAATAGCAGAGCCAGATTTTGAACCCAGCTCCTTTGTACTTTACAAGGTACTTTCCATTACACCATGTCTTGGGCACAAAATGGTCATTAATAGATCAGTGTCAAGTTGAAGGGAAATACATGTCTCCAGAGGAGTGTCCTAAATACCTTTCTTTGGCCCTGTGGTGTTCAACATTTTTATCAATGACATGGCTCTAGGTGTAGAAGATATGCTTATCAAATTTGGAAATGACAAGAAGCTGAGAGGGATAGTTAGCATGTTGGATGGTAGACTAAGGATTCAAAATGTTTTGGCAGCTATGGTGGTAAGCTGATTCTAACGAGATGGAATTTCATAGAAATAAATGGTAAACCTCACAGGTGTAATGTACACAACAGTTTGTGTGGGGAAAGAACTCAGGTTTTTAATAATGGTAGCTGATACTTATATAGCACTTTAAATTTTCTATGTTTTATGTGTTTTAGCTTATTTGAGCCTCATAACTGCTCTGTGAGCTAGGTTACAGAGCTATTGTCACTCACATGTTATCTCTGAGGAAACAGAGTTAAAGGGATTAAGTGACTTGCTTAGTCATGAAGCTACTAATTGTTAGAAGTGGGCTTCAAACCCTTGTCTCTCCTGAGTTCCACTTCTTTTCAATATCCCAGCTGGTTACATATGAATGAGCAGCCGGTACCACATTTGGTCTGCATAAAGACAGACCTAGTGTTCAGAACAGGTAAATTCTGCCTCTTTTGTAGCACTTTCTCCTTATCCTTAGGAATATCATGTTCAGTGTGACCTTTTCAATTTAGAAAGGATACTGTGAAGTTGGAGGATGTGGAGATGAAAGTAACTAAAATGGCAGTAGACCTCAATCAAGACCGTGATGTCTGAGGATTATCTGAAGGAACTAGGGATGTCTAGACTGGAAAAGAGAAGGATTAGGGGGCATATGGTAACTATGTAAATATTTAAAGGACCATCATATTGGGCCTCAGTTTCCTCTCCTATAAAATGAAAGGATTAGGTGGTTCTCTACTCTGAGAAGTACTCAGAGATGAGGGTTACTGTGAGGTGACATCTAGCTCTAAATATATAACTCTGTGTCACTACATGAAAGAAATCAGACTCATTCGGCTTGTCCTCAAAGGATAGAATTAGGAAAACATGATCCATAAAACTATAGAGAATATGATTTAAGGTCAATTTAAATTAATACTTCCTAAAAATTAGGACTGCCCTAAATCAAAATGGGCTGCCTTGAGAGAGAACATCGATTTTCCCTCACTGGAAATCTTCAGATGAAGATTAGATGACCCTTTGTTAGGGATGTTGTATAGAGAATTACTGTATAAGCATAGGTGAGTAGTACCAGATGGTCTGTGAAATCCCTTACCTTGAAGGATCTAATTCAGGGGTTGATAAAAATACACTGATACCTTCTATGTATTTATGTTAAATGACCTTGTAGGTAAGTTAAATCTTTCCTGATATTGACTATATTTAATTTAATACCTTACTAGAATCATAGAATCTCAGAATTGGAAAGTAACTTGAAGATCATCTCCTATAGTTTATTCATTTTATAGATAAGGAAATGGTTGGTCAGAGATATGAAGTGACTTAAGTAACATCACACAGGTCATTTGGAGTACCTAAATGTTGGGTTTGGAAACTGTCATTGATATGTTGTTAAATTAGGAACAATCTGGTTTGGGGTTTGTTTTATTGTTTTTGTTTTTTGCCGTACATCATAGTCACGACCCTTCTCTTGATCTTGTGTCATTTTTCTCCCAGGTTGTAATGTGCTCTCTCCACCATCCCTAATAACTGAATACACAGATTTTGCCGTCTTGTTGATCTGTGATGCAGTTAGGCCTCATAAAGAAGTTAGAGACTTCAGTATTCATTTTTCAGCCTTAGGAAAGCCTAACCAGGAGAAAATTAACCTGAGAGAGCAATGCCATTAGCCCTGTCCTATATATTAATTACTTCTAACAAGGTTGTAAATTTTCTTAGCACAGGGAACATATCTTATCCTACTTTTTCATCTCACAGTGATTAGCATGGTACCAACCATATAGCAAATGATCAAGGCTAACAGGATCATAAGATTGCAATTGGAAGAGTCCATCTTATCCAAGAGCAGCTAGGTGATGAAGTAGATAGTGCACTGGGTTTGGAGCAAGAAGACTTATCTTCCTAAGTTCAAATATGACCTCAGACACTTACATGCTCTGTGACCCCGGGCAAGTCACTTAACCCTGTCTGCCTCAGTTTCTTCCTCTGTAAAATAACCTGGAGAAGAAAATGGCAAAGACCCTGAATGGATTAATAAAGAGTGATGAGCTGAAAAACGACTGAAAAATAATACAACACCTTATCCAACTCTTCTCATTTACAGATAAGGAAACTGAGACTCAGAAAGGTCATTTCATTTTCTGGAGTCACATAACTAGTAAATGGCTGAGTTGAGACTTAATTACAGGTATTATGATTCCAAGGCCATCATTCTTTCCCCCTATACCTAAGACTAGTTGGGGTTGTTCTAACTGAGTGGATAAGTTAAAGAAAGACTATAAGATGTCATAAGAACTTTGACATCAGATAATGATTGATTGAAGGAATTAAGGATGTTTAGCCTGGAGAAGAAGAGATGCTCTTTTCAAGTCTGTGGAGGGATTTAGGCTTGTTTTCCTTGGCCTCAGGACAGAACTATGAGTGGTGGATGCAAGTTGCAAAGGGAAAAATATGGGCTTGATGTCAGGAAATACAGCCTAACTATTAGAGCCGTCCAAAAGTGGGATGGGTTGCCTGGAAAGGCTTACTTGAGTCCTTTAAATGAAGACTGAATACCCATTTGCAAACTGGTATAAAGGAGATGATTTATCAGGTCTGGGTTGGGTGTGATGGCCTCCAGAACTCCTTCTAATTCTGAAATTTTGCTGTTCTCTAGAGTCTGTTTTGTGGATAACCAAAGGTTAGATCAGCTTGGACTAAAAACCAGATAATTCTGCTTAGGTCACTAGAAAAGGATGTATCAGACTCAAGCAGAAGTATAATGGAACTGGAAAGAGAATACTAACATTTAAGGAACCAGACAAAGACCCTACTAGACCCAGGAATAAATTAGAATGAAGAATCCTTGACCAAGAGAATAAAGACTTAGCCCTTAAACTGAAGAAAACTAAGCCCTACAGGTATTCCCTGTCTTGGCTATCATTGCCTGTGCATACACAGTTTGTGTCCTCAAGACTACAGAAAAATTGTTCTGCTATATTTGAAAGGACTAGCTTGAGGAGATGTTATATATATATATATATATATACATATATATATATATATATATGTGTGTGTGTGTGTGTGTGTGTGTGTGTGTGTGTGTGTGTGTGTGTGTGTATAGAGTAGTTATTTTAGGAAAAAACACTTATTAAAAGTTTAGAGTAAAGGTGATAATAGTGCTATAAATAAGAGCCCTAATCCTCCAGGTAGTTATATCCAACACAAAAAAAAAAAAGAACAGCAATTCTTACTAGACATCTCCAAGCTATGCTACCTGAACTCTTGCTTTCTTCTCCTACTATAATCCAGACTCTCACCGTTGTGCTCCTGGACTCTCGTTTATTTTCACCCCCTCTTACCAGGTCCCAGGCCCACCATGCCACTGCCTAGCCATCTCAGAGCCATGGTGCTATGCTCATACTCTCTGCTCCCCTTCCCTTCTTTCCAACTCCATCTTCCCTAGATGTATCATCATTATTAGAAGGTAAGCTTCTCTGTAAAATGAGGACAAAATACTTGGGCTTAGTAACTCACAAGGTGATCGTAAAGAAACCACTTTTTCAACCACAGAGGAATACATAAATGTGAGCTCTCATTATCAGAAAATCTAATTCCAGAGGTAAATAGCAGAGAAAGAGAGGAAATACTGATGTGCTCTTTTAAGATGGAAAAGCTCTCTCTAACGAAAAAAGAAATATATAGCTGGATAAAATGTAACTTTGCCAAGATTTTTCCTTTTGATGTATTTTCTATTCAATCAACATCACTTTTTTGCCTAGCCTGTGGTAGGCTTTAATTGGAACATTATTTTATCTGACATAATAGTGTTGCCTTATATTGCAAAGCTTTATTGCAAGAGCAATTTACGCAAAATGGCCTTCTCAGCTTCAAATACAGCCTTACAACAAGTTGCCGAGTTTTATAAAAAAAAAAAAACCATTGTCCTCTGGCCTAGCATGTTGTCTGAGATATGTCAGTTTAAGAGAAACAGTCTGAAATGGTCATTGCTAAGGAAACATTCAGACATTTGCCTTGATAGTAACCTCTCAAGTTGTGGCTGCAATTATAAGGAGTTAGAGATGCAGAAGACAATAGTAGTGATAATAATGATGATGATGAACGTGTATATAGTGCCTAACATGTTCCAAGTACCATATTAAGCATTTCACAAGTATTATGTCAATGATTCTCATAATCCTAGAAGGCAGGCGCTATTATTACCCCCATTTTACAGATGAGAAAACTGAGGTAAAAAGAAGCTAAGTGATTTGCCTAGGGTCACACAGCTGGTAAGTGTCTGGGGGAGGGGGGTGGATTTGAACTCAGGCCTTTCTGACCCCAGGCCTGGAACTCTATCTACTGCACCGCCTAGCTGCATGCAGAGAAAAGTTACCTAACAAAGACCAGAAGTGCTTGATGATTGAAATTTCCAGTTCCCTCCCATAGGAGTGAGGCAACATCCTGCAGTTTGGTAGTGGGCAACTATCACCAATCTGTTCCTTCCTGTGACAGCTACATTGGCGCTTCAGCACCATAGGAGATGTCACCTTTCGTTTAGAAACCGGCTCTAATATCTGTGATATAAAAGTGGTACAAAAGAGAGGAAGGGAGAAACATTTGGAACTCAGAATCCTATAAAAATGAATGCTAAAAATTTTCTTGACATGTAACTGGGGAAAAAATAAAATACTATTTTAAAAAAAGATTTAATTTAAAAAAAAAGAAAGAAAAAGAAAAGAAAAGTAGTACCAGGAAGTAGAAGTAGAAATGTATCATTCTGAATGGTGATGCCAGCAGCTCCTGTGGGTTTAGCTATCATCTTGGTGCACAATCCTGTCATCTCTGCTAAGCTGCAGTCCCACATCACCAGCTGCCTACTGGACATTTTGAACTGGATGGCCCATAGGCATCTCAACCTCAACATGTCCAGAAGTCCTTCTGTCATCATGTTTCCTATAACCCAGGTTCATAATCTCAGTCTCCCTTTAGACTTTTCCCTCTCCAGCACTCCCTGAGTCCCACATCCGCAGTGTCTTTCATACACGTTTTCTCTTCTCTGCTCACACCACTATCACCTTGGTCCAGGCCTTCATCATCTGTTACCTGGACTACTTCAATGGTCTCCTAGATAGCTCCCTGTCTTAAGTCCCTTTTTGCCAATTTATCTTTCATGTAGTTGCTGTACAGATATTCCTAAAGTAGAGATCTGATCATGTCACTCTTCTGGCAGTGAGGTGGTAAAGTACATAGAGTGCTGAGCCTGGAGTCAGGAAGACCTGAGTTCAAATCCAAACTTGGAAACTTAGTAGCCATGTGACCCTCTCAGCTTCCTCATCTATAAAATGGGGATAATAATAGCACCCATCTCCCAGTGTTGTTGTGAGAATATTTGCAAAGTGCTACCTAAATGTAGCTAGGTGGTACTGTGGATAGAGCACCGGTCTTGGAGTCAGGAAGATCTGAATTCAAAACCGGTCTCAGACTCTAGGTATGTGCTCCTGGGCAAATCACTTAACCCCTATTTGCCTCAGTTCCTAATCTGTAAAAGGGGGACACACTGGAGAAGGAAATGGCAAATCATTCCAGTATCTTTGCCCAGAAAATCCCACTAACCAAAGTCCATGGGGTTATGTAAAGTCACATATGACTGATCAACTGAAGAACAACATAAATGCTAGCTATTATTATTATTAATTATTGTTGTTGTTATTCAAGCTCCAGAGGTTCTCATTCCCTCTAAACTCCTCTAAAAATAATAAAGCTGAAAAATGTACTCCCTTATTCATCCCTGCCTCATAAAATCCTAGCTTTCTTCAAGGCTTAGCTGAAATGCCAACTCCTATAGGAAGCCCTTCCTTATCCCCCCTAGGTGCTAATACCCCCCATGTTGAAATTACTTCATATTGACTTTGTATATATTTTATATCTATTTACATACATACATGGTATGTCCTTCACTCCCTACCCCCAATTAAAATTGTACATACTTTGAAAGCAAAGATTGAGAGACTGTTTTATCTTTTTCTCTTCAGTGCCTGCCACAGGGTCTGGTGTAGAGAAGGCTCTCACAGGAGGCTACCTTTTTATCAAAATATTCTTCTTTATTAAACTAATATGACTATAATATTTTTTAAAAACCTTAAATTTGATAGTCTTTTAAAGAAACAAAACTAAATATGATGCCTCAGATATATAGGCATTTTTTCTTGATAGCTTGTTCCTTATCTTATCCTATTCATTCAAAAATCTGTTCTGTGTTTTCAAGAGAAAGGCTCCCTTCTGTCTGAATTCTCCTGTACTTCACTTTTTCTCAAACCATGTCTCTCTATCTGGGAGCGATGATTCTCTTTTAGGGAGAGAAAACCTGGCTTCTTTGCCTCTTTACCACTTCTCTGTCTTTAGGTGGCCTATGAAATATGGTAAACTAAAATATCACCTGTTTAAAATGTCCAAACATAGCTGGGATTTCCTTGAATTTTAAAAATCTGCCCCCCCCCAAAAAAAGCCTTCTTTCTGTTTCATTGACAATTTAAAGTCTTTAGCTCCTCTTTCAATCTGGGCAGGATTTCAAAAGTGGAGAAATAAAAGAAATTTGTTCTAGAAAGAGGGTGAGGATGAAATGGGTAAACAAAGAGGCAATGGCAGGATGATAATGGGTAATGAAAGCTTAATAGGTAGAGGCTAGACTGAAGATTATATGAAGGAGAATCATGTGAAGCGACTCAAGATCCTGCCATGTGAGATTCAATGGAAAGAGCTAGGTATATGTTAACCTGGAGAAGATAAGACTTAGGTGGGACACTGTAAGCACTTAAAGTATTTTTGGGATTCTCACATAACCGAGAGACTGGGATTGTTTGGTTTGATCACAGGGAACCAAATGGGTAGAAGTTTCAGAGAAACAGATTTAAGTGGTATTGCAGGGAAATTTTCCTCTTAATTAGAACTATACCAAAGTGGAATAGACTGCCTTGGAAAGGAACTTTATCAGTTAAATGGAGATGATAATAATAAAAATAGCTAACGTTTATACAGTGCTTTAAGGTATGTAAAATGCCTTACATATATATTATCTCATTAAATTGTCAATGAAACAGAAGGCTTTTTGGGGGGGGAATTTTTAAAATTCAATGAAATCCCAGCTATGTTTGGAAATTTTAAACAGGTGATGTTTTAGTTTACTAAATCTCATAACAATCCTGTGTGATAAAATGCTATTATTAGCCCATTTTACAGATGAGAAAACTGAGGCTGAGAGAGGTTAAGTAACTTGACCAGGGTTACACAGCTAAATAAATGTCTAAGGCAGGATTCAAATTCATTGAATTTGTGCTCTTGCCTCAAGAGCCATCTCCTTGATGTTGGGGACTATGTTTTATCATTTTTTAAATCTCCATATAATCAGTACCTATCTCAGAATATGTGTTTAATAATGTTTGTTGAAGCTGTGCTTAAATCAGGGGTGGGGAACCTAGGGACTGGAAGCCACATGTGGCCTTCTAGGGCTTTGGGTGTGTCCTTTTGACTGAGTTTTACAGAACAAATCCTTTTATTAAGATTTCTTCTGTGAAGTTTGGAGACAATGAAACAGCCACACTTGAGAACCTAGAGGGCTACATGGGGCCTCAAGGCTGCAGGTTCTCCACCCCTGGTTTAAATTTATATTTCTTCTCCATCCCTCTTAGCCCCCAACATAGTAGACGACTCATGTAGTAGACATTCAATATATCTTTCTTAATGTATGTTTGCCACCCACCTATGGAAACCTCTAGAAGAATGCTTCACACCCATCATCTCCTTGCCTTCATTTTCACTCCAGGAAATATTTATCTTTTGTGGTTTTAGAATGCAGAGACTTTGGCTGAGGGGACTTTTTTTCCAAATGTACCACCATTGTTCAACTATGTGTGTGTGTGTGTGTGTGTGTGTGTGTGTGTGTGTGTGTGTGTTTCAAATGACCAAACCTTTTTGTTGTCATTTCAGGATCACAATATCCCATCTTTCACTGTGTGAGCAGAAGTTCTCACGAAGAGGTTCCCGACAGCTATTGTGACCCTACCACCAAACCTACTCCTGAAGAAGAACCCTGCAATATTTTTCCTTGCCCAGCCTTGTAAGCAATCCAAATTCTTCTCTTTAGCTTACCTTTTATATCAACTTTGCTTTATAAACATTTGTTCATTCCTAATCTGGGAGTTTGGATTGCTAATCCTGTATATTGATTTGTCAAGGACCTACGATTTCATCAGTGTCAGAACTCCCAACGTGGTAACTCCCTCCTGATATGCACTACGGCAGGTATATGACTCAGAGTCTCAGAAAATTGCCTGAGGCTCAAAATGGTTATATGATTTGCCTATGAACACACAGCTACTAAGTGCCAAAATCAGTATCTGAACCCAGATATTCCTGATGCTAAATTCACCACTACATCTACTATGTAATGTGATTTCTCCAGGATATTTAACACCTTTAAAAAAACACACTGTAGAGTAATGGATAAAGAACCGGCCTCAAAGCCAGGAAGACCTAGTCTCAAGTCCTTCTGACAGTGACCCTGAGCAAATCACTTAACTAATTCCTTTGTCCAAGGGACAACTCCCTGAGACCAAAAGGTACAGAGAAGGTGCTGACCTGTACTGGAAGAGGGAGGTTCCTCACCTGAGAGAGTCTGATGCCAACAAAATCACAGATCCTGTTCTTATGGAAGGAAGGAAGGAAGGGGAGAGAGGGAAGGAGGAACTAGAGAGAGGGAAAGGAATGGAGGAAGGAAGGAAGAGAGAGAGGGAAGAAGGAGGGAGGGAAAACAAGAAAGGAAAGAAGGAAGAAAGGAAGACTACCTGGGTACATCATTAATGTTGTAATTATCAATTATAAATTCAGGATGTAGGCTATGCATTAAACTCTGTCTATGGAGCAAGCATGCCTGTCATCCAGGATTAAGAAGAGAGTTCTATTAGCTAGAAAGCAGTTTAGTGTGCTCCCATGACCTCTTTCCCTTGCCTCTTCTTGGTAAGGGATGACTATTTCATATGTGTTTGCTGATGAAACATGTGGGCCACTGAAATCACAATAGAACTATAAGCCCTGGCTACCCATATTCCCAGAGTGGCATAGACAAACACAAGGTTTGACTTTCTACTTCAAGCACCAGGAGAGGTTTTTGTCTGTGTCATAGAAGGTTACAAGAGAACTTAGAGGTCAGCCACGACATCCCCTGCATTTTGCAGATGAAGAAACAGAAGTTTAGAAGAGAAATGACTTGCCCAAGGTCACACATATATTTAGTAGCAGAGCCAAGACTCAAATCCAGATCTTTTGGCTCAAAGTTTGAGGCTCTTTCCATTATACCAAGGTTAAGTGTAATTGTTGAGTTCATCACGACTTTCTCTGATGACACACATATCATTACTTTAGTAATATATAGTAATACCATATACTATCAATAATAAAGATATTGTTGTTAAACCAGTTGTTACTGGTTATTCATTCCTTTGTATGAATTAGAGCTACATCTGGTATATTGGAAAGAGTACTGGACTTGAGTCAGGAAGACCAACATTCTAATCCCGCCTCTAATACAATACAATAATAGCTAGGATTTATGTGATGCTTTGAGTTTTGCAAAGTGCTTTGCAGATATTCTCATTTGATCTCCACAACAACCCTGGAGGTTGGTGCTGTTACTATCAGCATTACAGATAAGGAAACTAAGGTAGACAGGGGTTAAATGACCTGCTCAGGGCCACCCAGCCAATAAGAATCTCAGGCAGGATGTAAACTCATCCTCTAGACTCCAGGTCCAGAACTCTATCTACTGTACCCTCTAGTTCCTCCAATTTAACAGCTGAGTGACTCAGGGCACATGATTTATCCTCTGTATCACAGTCAATGCCCTATAACTTACCTACTAAGTGGAGAGGAGCATGATGCAGCAGAGTCCTGGATTTGGAGTCGGAAATCTTGCGTTATTCCAGTTCTATCACTTAATACCTCTATGAATTTCAACAAGTAGTTTCACCCCTCTAAGCCTCAGTTTCTTTAGCTGTAAAATTTTCTCCAGCTCAAAAATCTATTATCTTTTTATCCTAAGTCATAGAGGGATGGGGATTTTCCTTCCCCGGCTAACCACTGATCCTTCTTATATTTGCATTTACATGATGAATTAAGGCAAATCCCTTCCTCTGTGTGAGAGGTAGTTGAAAGCTGGTTTTGCAGGAAGGGAATATAGAGACAGATTTTAGACAATGGACGAGTCCTACCTGAACGTAGCATGAAGGGGATAAGTACCAGAATAACGGAGAAGGTACAAAGAGGGTGAAGTAGGGCCATGCAAAGGAAAATTATGCTTCTGAAGAAGGTTAGGGACAACTCTGCATACAAGAACAGAGACCTGCTCAAAGAGTCATAGGCTCTGACACATTATAGAAAGCAAGGGTTTTTAACCTTCTTTGGTATTGTTTCTTTACCAACAGGTGAAGCCCACACACCTCCTCTCACAATGTTTTTAAATATACAAAATAAAATAGGATTACATAAGAAACCAATTATTTTGAAATAAAGGTGTTATTTTTTCCATTCCAAATTCACCACCTGCTACAGTCTATTGACAGAGACTCCTTGTGGTTCCATGAACCCCTGGTTAAAAACCCCTGCAGCAGGGCAAAGCACTGTTCATGTTGGTGAAGTCAGCTTCCAGTAGTCTTTTATAGCTACACTCCCCTAAGAACAATTTTTTCAGCTGAACAAAAAAAGTTCCAAAAGCCAACAAAACCATTCTGCAAAAATGTTCCCTCTCACCCACTGCCCTACTCACACCTAGGCATGTCATAGGGAGGCATATAGAAAATGACTTCTCTTCCTTTTGTTTGTTTGGCTTTTTTTTTTCCCCAAGCCCTTGTTTGGTGGGTTCCTAATCCTCTGGCCAAACTCTGTATGATAATTGTGCTCCTGTGAACATTCCCCACAGAGATCCAGGTTTATATCATTAGTCATTTGTAAGAAGTTGCTCCCCTTCCAAAGGTCTGTAAACATGAAAGTTAGCTTCTCCAACATTATAAATCCAATGATTTTTCTTTGAAGCAACGGCCTGCTATCATTATTCATTGATTCTCCTAATGTTTAATGGTAGGTAACCATTTGTCTCTCTCTGTCTTTTGTCTGTTTCGTTGTTTAGCTGGGACATAGGGGAATGGTCTGAATGCAGCAAGACATGTGGCCTTGGAATGCAACACCGCCAAGTTCTCTGTCGCCAGATGTATGCCAACAGGACCCTAACTGTGCAGCCATACCGCTGCCAGCACCTGGAGAAACCAGAGACCACCAGTACTTGCCAGCTGAAGATCTGTAGTGAGTGGCAAATCCGGACAGAATGGACCTCGGTAAATCAGAGTAGTTTGGAGTTTGCTTTATTAACTGGAATTGCAGGAGGATCCCCTAACTTACCTCTCCTGCTTTTAAGGGGGAAATAGCCTGAGTCACCTTGTTCTTTAATTATATGTGAATGGGATAGGTACGATAGAATAGAACACTAGGCCTGGAGTCAGGAAGACTCATCTTCCTGAGTTCAAATCTGGCCTCAGACACTTACTAGCTGTGTGACCCTGGAAAAGTCACTTAACTTCTTTTGCCTCAGCTTCCTCATCTATAAAATGATCTGGAGAAGGAAATGACAAATCACTCCAAGAAAACCCTAAATGGAATCAGGAAGAGTCAGATACCACTGAAAAGTTTAAACAACAGTAATTCTAGAAGCTGCCTTTATTTAGAGTCCAGGATGTGCTGAGCCTTTGGGCAGAAAGCAACCTCTTACATTTTAATTCAATTCATTCATTCTCAGATCAATCATTCAGGAAGACATCGCCTATATGAGTCAAAATTGAATCTTGGCCAGGAGCAGGAATAAACTAGATGAGGGATGCCTTTAACCTAGGGACCAGGGAGACTGATAGGGGCCAGGCTAGGGAACCAGAAAGTATAGGCAATTTGAAAAGAAGGTGCAGGATGAAGCAATAAGTAGATATCTTAGCAGGTAGGTGGAACATGAAAGCAAGGGCTGGGGGAGGAGGGGAAAGATATTCTACCAACAGACAGCTGACAGAAATCAGGATCTGAAAGGTGTGGAAACAGCTATCAGGTACTCTGCCACAATTAGTGAAGAGTCCCATCTTTAGAAAGACTAAGGGTTGGGATATAAGACAGCACCTTAATTCTCTAAGTACTTGGATACCAGGCAGGGAATCAAAACAGGGCCCAGTTACTGGTAGTAGGCTACAAGGCAGAAGCTTTGAGTAAATCACTGAAATAGCAGTGGATTTTGATTGGCTGCCTCAAGTCTAACAAAAGGCTTGAAGTCCAAACTGATTTTGTATTCATTTCAGTCAAAAGGAATAGTCAAAACTCAATTTCAATTTCTGGAACAGAGGTATGATGTCAGATTAGCTGGTAATAAGATGAATTTCATGCCATCCTCCTGGTCTAGCATTCCTAAAATTTTCCCTTCCTTAGGACAGAATTTGCCCCAGAGTTTAGAGAATGGGAGCATATCTGTGGAAATTGCATAGCCCTATCTGCAAAGGTTAGTGGACTCTAGGAGCAAGGGGTCCGGCTAATCAGTACAGTGCTTTCAACAAGCCCCACAGTCTTTTGGGGCCTTTAACTTTCTAACACTGCAATCCATTAATTGTAGTGAAGACGCCTCTGCCCCAACAGGCAACATAAGGCAGCTTTAATGGCACCCAATCAACAAGCATTTATTAAGTGCTAATTATTCTCAGGTGCTATGCAAAGTACTAGGTTCCAAAGAAAGACAAAACCAGTCACCTCACCCTGTCTTGCAGGGTCATTTGAGTCCAGTGGCATCTACGAGGAACTTACATTCTAAAGAGGGAGACAACATAAAAATAGATATAGACAAGATACACACAGAGTAAATGGATAGTAACCTTAGTGGGGAAGGCACAGCTTTCCTTTCCTCTTCTCATACTCATTCTTTTTGAGGTTTCTCTTTCCCTCTGCTTTTTTATTTTTTATCCTCTCTGCCTAAAAATTACCGGAATTATAAATTATAATTATAAAACCTGAGTGGTCCATCATGACCTAGTTCTACAGTGCTGCCTCATTCTGTCCCTTCCTTGCTTCCTTTTTCTCCCTTCCTCCTCTCCCTCTGTCCACATGGGAAATCATTCCCTCACATATGGGTGCTCTACCCAAAGGAATATAAATTCTGATTGCTTAAACCTCTCAAGATATCTTGGGGCTTTGGGAACTCAGTTGTTTTTTCTCTTTCCTAATTATTTATTCTATCATTTTTCCCTTAACAACTAGGATAATTAACTCTTTGTCCTGTAGTTTCATTCATGATTCCTTAAAATAGAGCTCTAGAAAACACTGGGATTCAAATGGAGCTACCTGACTGTGCCTTAAACCCAAATCACTGTGGCTCTCACTGGCCAAGAATAGGGCCCAGCTCAAGCCTTATTTGGTCACTGTTTGGGTTTTGATGGCTGAGTGTAAATAAGAATTGTTCTGCTGTGGCCAGAGACCCTGAGGGTCTTCCCCTCCTAGATTGATTTCTTTTTTTCAAGTAAGCAAACTAGGCCATTTTCTACCTCATTTCTTACCTAGCCTTAAGTCACTGAATGGGTGTTACATCAGGCAAACTGAGACCTGGGAAAGACCTTAGCTTAAAAAGACCAAAGTCTCCCACTGCATCCAGGATCATCTCCAGTCATTCTGACCTATGTCTTGCCACTGGACTCAGATGACCCTGGAAGAGAGGGTGAGGCTGGTGACTTTGAGCAGCTCTGCCTCACTTAAATCCAATTCACTTGCAAGTCAAGACATCACCCTCCTGATGTCATTGGTCCTCTTCAAGAAAGGAAGATGAACAGCAAAAGCAGTTCTTCAGCCTTGTACAATTAGCATTTCCTTTCTTGACCTCAGTTTCCTTATCTGCACAATGTGAGTGTAGGATGACATTCAACTCAGTTCAATTTCTCACAAAGCTTTAAAATCCTTTACAATTCAAATATTCAATCAATTAAGAACTTATTAATTAAGCCCTTACTATGTGCCAAGAACTGATTGTGCTAAGCACTAAAGGTATGAACAGTAATAAACAGTCTCTGACCTCAAAGAACTCATTTTCTATTGGGAAAGCCAACATGTAAATAAGAAGATATATGCTAAGTATAAACAAATTAGGTTACTAAGGCAACCTTGGAGAGGAATGCCTGAGAAGCTGTGCTCTAGAGCAAAGGGGTCAATCACATGGCCCTCTGGCCCCACGTGACACAAAACACTCCCAAGTGTAGCCCAAACCAAATTAAAATGTAATTGGGAAATATTTAACAAATTAAACAAAAACACAATACAATCTAGACAATGTTTATATGTGGTTTTCTAAGTCAATATGCAGCTTACATGCATCCTTATGTATGGCGTGTTGTTCTGCCATTTTCAATGTCTGACTTTTCATGATCCTTTTTGGGGGTTTTCTTGGCAGAGGTACTAAAGTGGTTTGCCATTTCCTTCTCCAGTTCATTTTACAGATGAGGAAACTGAGGCAAACAGGGTAAGTGACTTGCCCAGAATTACACAATTAGTGTCTGAGGCTGCATTTGAACTCAGGAAGATGAGGTACTGTTCCATACAGGCCTGGTACTCCATCCATTGAGCCACCTAGCTGGCCACATATAGTTTAATGGCCCACCATTTCTTTTTGAGTTTGACACCACTTACCCAGAGCTTCCAATCCACATTGTCTCCACCCCTATCCCCTACATCGTGGCTACTGCTTAATCTTCTTGGTTTTGCTCTTCATTTATAGAGACCACTGATCACTCTTGACCAAAAGACTGTCATGAATACCCTGAGGTTTTGAGTGACTCTTAAAGAAAGACTTTCCTTATCTTTCCTTGGGAGCAGCCTTAAAGAATATTTTCCTGGAGGCATCATGGGGTAATGGATAGAGCACTGAACTTGGAGACAAGCAGACAAGTGGTATCAGATACTTACTGGCTGTAACTGACCCTAGGAAATTCATTTAACCTCTCTCTCTGGGTCTCATTTTCCTCATCTGTAAAATGAAGTGAGTTAGGACTTGATCACCTCTAAGCTCTGAAAAATCCATGACACGGTGGTCCATCCTTTTTCATTCAAAGACATAAACGTGTCTATATTTTCCATGGCAAACCATGGGCAAGGGATTTAGAGGAACGTCCCTGAAATGAACTTTGGTAGTGGGATGTGCTCTATACATGCTGATGGGGAAAGGACAGACAGAATAAGCCTTTAAAGGACATCTGCTTGACTAAAACAATGAAGAGAGAACAATATGAGGGGAGGGGAATGAAAAAGTCTATGAGTCAAAGAGAAGAGTAAGGTAAAAAAGGAAAAATGGAAGCAGAAATAAAATGTAGGAAGAGATAGGCAGGCTTCCATACTCTGTAAATCTTTTTCATCTGTGGTGTTCACACCTAGTCTTGCACCAGAGATCACAATAGTGCTTTGAAATCTCCGTGCTTGCCTCCACTGCCCTTGTACCCAGGAGCTTTTCAAATAGTCACTTGATCTTTCCCACTCGAGTACTAATTTATGCCAAGCTAAATAGAAAATAATGCAAATCTTATTTATTTTCACTACTGTCTGGTAGGAAGTATAGTTAAAATGTTTGCAAGCTAGTATCTATTTTGCATTTATTTGCAAGTCTGCTTTAAAGTCTTCGAAGGATTCAAAAATTTCAAAGTAGATGGGAAAATGGCCAAGATGTTATCCTGCTGCTGTGTGAACTTTCAAAGACCAGCACAAACCTTAGCCCTTATGAAATCCAAAGAGTAGGAAAATATTCCTATCGGATGAAAGAACTCTTCCTGCCCCCGCCGCCCAATTGATTATGGGATAAGGGAGCACACTTAGGTCAAATAGCAGATTTAGGGAAATTGGGAAGACGCGAGCTGTGCCTGGGATCTAAGAATTCTGCAGACAAATCACCTTCTAATGCACTCTGTCATGTCTAAGACCAACCTGGAAGTTTAGGTTGAGTTTGCGTGCTGCTGAAGGAGTATGTTGCCTCTTGAGGCCTCTATTTCTTCATGTAAAGTGAGAGGATTGAACTAAGTGATCTTTGAGGTCTCGGCTAACATTCTGTTGACTTTTTCTCCCTGGGAAGTCCCAAGTCATATAATATTTAAAACATGGGACTAACAACATTTTCACCTCCAAATGGCAAAGCTCAAAAATAATTGAAATACCTTCCCCACCCCTGATCCTCCCAATCTTTATACAAATGGCATCTTCCCAGCTGTTAAGTATTTGGTCTGTAATAATAGAAAAGAATATGGCTAATGGACATAGAGACAGTGGGTTGGTAAGAAGGGCATTGAAAAGAGGGCACTGGATGGAGTTTTTCATGGGCAAAACTACCAGGGGCATGGGGATCATTGATTTAGAGCTGGAAGAGACTGTTGTTGTTGTTCAGTCATCTTTCAGTTGCATCTGCCTCCGTGACCCCATTTGGGTTTTCTTGGCAGAGGCAAACAGGGTTAAATAACTTACCCAGGGTCACACAGCTAGTTAGTGTCTGAGGCCAGATTTGAACTCAGAAAGATGAGGTCTTCCTGACTCCAGGCCTGGCTGTTCTATCTATTGTGCCACCAAACTGCCCAGAAGAAACTTTAGAAGTCATCTACACCAACCCCTTCATTTTAAAAATGAGGACCTGGGGTCATAGAGGATAAATGACTTGAACCCAGAACCTCTGACTCCAAATCCGGCATTCTTTCTGCTAAGCTCCACTACCTCTCTACCTCACCAGACTCTCCAAGGGCAGTCTACCATGAATAGGGGAGTTGTCTCTCCTGAGCATATTCTTATACAGCAGTTAACGAAGGACAAAGTAGCCCTTTTTTTGAAATTCTGTCTGGAAATGATGCCTTGGAACTGATACCACAATTCATGTGTCTCTCAAAGTCAGCATGGAGGGCAGAGTGAATAGAGTGATAGAGTGCCCATCAGCAAGACGAGAGTTCACATCCCACTTCTAACACTTAGAAGCTGTGTGACTGTGGACAAATCACTTCATCTTTCAGTTTCATGTTTCTCAACCACAAAAATAAAAGAGATTAATAACACCTGCAGTACCCACTTCTCAGGGCCACAAGGCTCAAATGAAATAATGTATATAAAGTGCTTTAAAAACTTTAGGTATTGTGTGTCAGTTATCATTAACATTTTTCTCTGTGTAATAAATAAAGCCTAATATTCCACTGACCTCAAGGATATTTCCTTTTAGTGTTCAGTACCTTGTGGTGTGGGGCAAAGGACTCGAGATGTGAAGTGTGTCAGCAACATCGGGGATGTTGTCGATGATGAAGAATGTAACATGAAGCTCCGGCCAAATGACATTGAAAACTGTGATATGGGGCCCTGTGCAAAGAGCTGGTTCCTGACAGAGTGGAGTGAAAGGGTAAGAAAGACTCAGTAGAATAGCACTTGTTTTGTGAGTATAAGTCACGTTGCTTTTAGGTTCCACCATCATCACCACCCCCAATCCCTGTACAAATATATACAAACATATAGCACTGAAGGGAACGATGATAAAGCTGTAATGTCAGACCCAGCCTTTAGCTACCTATATGAATTGTGTAAGCTGAGATTGCTACCATCTCTTATCCCTAAAGAGAAGGAGGCTTTTTAAGGCAATGGGCATCCTAATGGGAGAATGGGCAGGATTCCAATGAACAAGAGAGTAATCCACATGAAAGAAATTACATGAGTAAAGACACAGAGATAGAAAAGTACATGGCATGTTTAGGGAATGATTTGGTTACAGCATGAAGTATAGGGAAGTAGTGGGAGATAATTCTATTAGTTTTCATTTTCTGAATGTAACTCATTTTATTCTTTATAAAACAATCTCATTGGGACCATTTGTCTCTGAACTTATTGGTTTTGGCCTCCTTCTTCATTATCTGCAGATGTCCAGCTCATGTGGTTTGCTCCTAGCTTCCAAATCATTAGTCATGTAAATGTGGATCCATGAGATGGCCCCTGGGGCGTCAGTGTGACTTATAAGGAGCCAAGTCTCAAGCTAGAGAGAGCAAATGGAATATACCCAGGCCATGGGGATAACTGGCCTCCTGAAAACCTAGGAATAGGTCTTGATTCTAACCTAAGCACTATTGGTCCATACCCCTAATTCTAACTACATGTTAAAAATTCAGGAAGTCATGAAGTTGTCTTTGCTTTTCTAAGAGGCAGAATATCCAAGAGACATCGTTCATATGCCAGAATCTGAAAACAAAATCATTGACTAGCCACAATGGGCAATATGGACAAATTTGGGGCCACCTGTAATTGAAGAAGGTTATATTCACTGGCTCACAGACTTGGAGCTAGAGGACACTTTAGAGGTCATGTAGTCCATTCCCTTCATTTACACGTAGAGAACCAAGGCCCAGCAAGGTTCAGAGCTTTCCCTGAGTCACACAGACTGTAAGTGATGGAACCAGGATTCAAACTAACTCTCTGACTCCAAGTCTGGTAGTTTGTCATGTCCTTTATGTGAGGCACAAGTCAGTCACTCAGTGATTGAGGGGTTACATTAGCCTCAGAATGCCTTTGGGACTCAGAAGGTCCACTATGTAAATAACTTAGTGTACCGTGGCCCAAGCCATTTCATACTCTTATTTACAATGGTGTAATTTTACCTGAAAAGTTATTCAAGGTTCATTTTATGTGTGCTGAAGCTATTTTTCCTTTAATGATAATATATAAATCCCCCCCAACCACTTTGAAGTAAATTTGCTTTCATTTTGATATGTTCCCTTGCTAGATCAAACACAATTTGAAATCCTTATTTAGAGCCAGGCATGGCTGCATTTATATCCTCCTTCATTGAAGGAGATGTTTTTGTAATTAGTAATTTTTTTTTCTTCCTCAAAAAGGTTTTTCAGCCATGAATGTTGAAAACTGAAAAAACAAATTGAAGTTATGTTTCTTTTTTTCTCTGAATCATAAATGAATTCGTTATTTGCAAACATTCACTCTTACTTCTGTCAGACTTATTTTTTTCTTTTGCTCTGAAAAGTTTATTGTTTTCTTCTTAAAATATTAAGGATTAGAAACTTGAGTCACCACAATATAATATATGCTCTAAATATTTCCCTCACTTGATAGTGACTAGCAAAATAATAACTTACTTAGCCAAAGTGGTCAGGGACTTTGATATTTTGTAGTTGAATCAGTTTTGCAATTAACCAAAGGCTGACTTATTTGTACAGTGAAATTTCTGTTAATAAAGGAAACCCTTCTGTAGGATCTAAGGACTTTAATCAGGACCTCTCCTTTATGGGGATGCATTTAAAGTATTTGATACTGTTTATCCCTGTTTCAGAGACCCACATGACATGAAGGACCAAGTACTGTATAAAAGAATTTTGTCATCATCTTGGCGCATAACCCCTAACTAGGAAACACATATATGGTAACCCCTCAGTATACGAAGACCAGCTTCCCACTAGTAAGCACTGGCAAGCAGGTAGTTGACATTTGCAGAAGAAAGTTGTATTAAAAGAAGGAGAAAAATAAAACAGAGCTACTTAACTGGACAGCTATAAGCCCCAAAGATGTATTAACAAAGTCAATCAAGCAATAAACATCTACTATGTTCCAGACACTGAGCTAATTGCTAATGATACAAAGAAAGGCAAAAGACATTGCCTGCTTTTGAGGAGCTCAAAATCTAATGGGAGAGACAATGTGTAAACAGCTATGCTCAAACAATATACCTCCAAGACAAATGAGAGCTCATCTAGTATACATGGTTTTTGTTTCTTTTGTTTTGTTCAGTCTCAACCAATTACCAGCCCCACTCATCACCATGCCTGCTTTCAGAGGAAAACATTTATTTTTCCCAGGCCCACAAAGGAGAGAGTGAGCAAAAGATGTCAACATACCTCATATATCTCAGAAGAAACTTTTAAAAATTAAAAAAAAATTTTATTTACCACAACTCTTCAGTCTGGTTTCAAAGCTATCAACCACAGAGCCAAACTATATCCGATGACTGCGTGGAGTAAACCTAAAGAGGGAAATACAATTTACCCCTAAATGACAGGTAGAAACAAAACATCAGAAATCCAAGAGAAATAATGATTATTTCAAAAAAAGTGAGGTTTTATTAGAGGTGTAGGTAAGAAACTTAGATGTATTCCTAAAAAATATCAATGGGGCAATTGGAAGGAACTGAAGTTTAGAGAGGAAGTAATCAATCTATCAACCTGAAATTGCAGAATAAACTTAGATTACAATGATGTGATATTAGATTAATTAGATGTGATATTTGTTGTCACTGAAAATACAGTTAGAATTAAGGAACCCTCATAGAACCCTATTCATCCCTCTCACATGTACTTACTACGGTATTTTGTATTGTATTTATATTTGAACATTTTTTACCTTTTCCTACTGATGCTTCCAAGGACCAAGCCTTATTTATCCTAGTATTCCCCTAGAACCTAAGATAGTAATAAAAGTGTTTGAATGAATGAATATTCCCTAGAGGCTAGTTAGGGCCTTTGAGTACTGTGTAGATCCTCTTGAGGTCAGCGTTTTAGCTAGCTTCCATCAAATAACTGTGGTGCCTTGGACCGGCATAAGCTTTACAAATTACTTTTCCCCAGTTGTATCTCAAAGCATACACCTCTATGCTTAGGTATGCACTTTTTTCTCTCTGTTAGAATATCCGCAAAATGATGCAAGGTTGAAAGAGTACAAACAAAGAGAGATAGCATGAAAAAACAAGATGTAAAGAAATTTCAAACAGGTCAACCCCACATGGTATTCTCCTGACGTGTTTAGAATTACAAACTCACTCCAAACTTTGCTCACCCAAGAGTTCTCCTATATAATTGATTGAATCTCTATCCCTATCTCTATAAATACATGGGTGCTCTGCTTAATTGCATTAATCAGTTATCTGAAAATGCAATATTAAAGGGAACAACTTTAAAGACATGAGCTAGTGACATAGGAGCAAAATTATAAATGGACAATGTGCCAAATGACATTAGAGCAAGATTTAGAGCACAATTTTGCAATTTTATGATGGTAGTTCATTACAATTTATAAACATAATTTAAAATGATGACTGAGGCAACCTTATAGGAGGCATGCCTGTTTTTCACCATAAAAAATGTATTCTGTTGTATCAAGAGAAGAAAGAGGTGATAAAAAACTTATTTAAATTTCAAAAGATGGGATACAAAATTAAATTTAAAGGAGAGCTATTGTATGTTTACAGTCCTCCTGGGATCAATTCAACCATGTTAGCATGTAAATAAAGCTGGAATAAAAAAGACAAGCCATTTCCAGAGGGTTATTTGTGAATTAACTATTATTCCCCCAAAGACTCCTATGTCTGTGCTGCTTAATCCCAGAGATTTAACTCATAATCAAATCACATCTCTGCAGCTGATATGGCTTAAATATGTTTGGTCGCTACTTCCAGATATTTGTCAAGGGTATTCACCAGAATGAGCACTCCCATCAGTGAGCTGGGGTTGCTTTCTGTGTCCTTCTAATATAGATCTCATGTGTACTATTGAATTATATTTTGTATGTGGAAAGATATTACTATCATCATGTCATGGACTCTGTAATTTCATCAGTATGTGGGTACTCCCTTCTCTCCACTGGCAAATTGCTAAACTCCTTTGGTTCTTAGCTAATTGAGAAAAAATTAACTGATTCTACTTGTTCGATTTGTAATGGAATTGTGGCTCCCTATCGATTGGTAGGATCTTCCCTCTCTGCAAACAAAACAAAACAAAACAAAAACAATATGCTAAACATTCTGTTTCCTTGTTCCATTTCACCCTCAATCTTTTGGTCATTACTGCTTGTCTTCCACATGGTGCCTGTGTATCCTGAGTAAAAATACCCTCCTTTCTTTAACCTTAAAACAACCGACTCATCATAATCATTCTACATCTTCTGATTCAATATGGACGTATGGGTAGCAACCATGCTTCATTTTCCACTTCAGATACAACCATTAGGATCCCACATCCTTTTCAAAAAATCATTTCCATTAAACTAATTTTTAACCTCTAGTCAAGTTCTCCCTTATTATGGCATGGAGGTATATCTGGCTTCTGAAAGGCAACCAATCCAGAAAATCTTGGAACATAGGACCAGGGACTAGGTGTCAGTTATGAAGGGAAGAAAGACAGCGTAGCTAACTACAACCAGAATCCATTGCCAAATTTTTCTTAATTAGCCCAAGAATGTAGGAGTTCAGCAGTATGCCAATGGAGATAAAGGAATACCCACACACTGATGAAATCACAGAGTCTATGGTGTGTTGATTGTAATATCATACATACAAAATATCATTCAATCTTTTTTTAAAATGTGACCTGTGATTTATATGCCTTAACTGTATAACTCATGCCCTAGCTGATCAGCATGACTTCAGTGCTCATTACGGACTTAAACTTATTTAAAAATGTTAGCCTTTCTCATCATTTGGCCAATCTTTCTGGTCAGGTACCCTACTCTGGCAACTTCTATCACCTAGCTCAATCCAAGCAGGAACCAGTTTAGCTTCTGCTTATTTTGTTCTGTTGTACTATAATGAATAAAATCAATTTAAATTTTCCAAGTTGATAACCGGAGTAAGTTTCTAAGGGTTTACTAAGAAAAATTAGCCAATTGAAACTGACAATTAAATTCTCTCACTTTGGACAGAGAACTCAGCACCATCTTAGCATTAAAAAAAAAATACGAGGAAGATCCTGCTCTATTACTCCGTAGAAAGTAAAGTGGAAAACACATCTTTCCAATTAGTTTGTGTGTTTTTATATCTCTGTAATCAGATACCAGCTGCTGGTTGTGTGTCTGATAAGCGCATGAGTCAAGGTTAGAAGAAAACTGCCAAAGGACAGAGTTCATGGATAGGGAATGAAAAAGAGAGTTTGAGAGAAAGCAAAGAAATGCTGAAATGAGACAGAATCTAGATTGACTCAGGAAGCAGCCAAGAAGAATATTTCCAAAGGGAAATAAGTAATCTAACAATTGGGATATAAACTATTAGGGTCTTTGAAGCCTCAAACTGGGGAAGCATGTACAAACTGCCTAGTTGTGGCAAGCAGGGGAGTGAAGAGACAGAGATTGAGACAAAATTAGGCAACTTAATGAAAAGATTTCTTTGAGGATACCTCCAACTCTTTCTTCATAGAGGTGGGGAACCATGGGAGTACATTAATATTTCATTACTTTCATATATGACAATGTGGTTAGCCTTTCCGAAGTGGGAGGATGGCCCCTTAGTTTCAAATTTTTGGCTACCACAAAAAGAGTTCTTATAAATATTTTTTGTATATGTAGATCTTTTTCTTCTATATTTGATTTCTTGGAGGTATAAGCCTAGTAGTTGGATAGCTGGGTCAAAGGGTATGCACAGTTTGAGTACTCTCTGTTCATTGTTCCATATCTATTTCAAGAATCCTTGCCCTGTTTCTTCTCCATGAGCTACCTAGACTCCAACATGTACTCTGGAATATAGCACACTCAGTCCAATCAAATGGATCTTAAAAAATAACAACAACCGTAAATTCTGAGACTATCACAGACTAACAATAACTACACACAGTAGTGATGTTGCTGGTTCAAAGGGTATGCATAGTTTCATAGCCCTTTGGGCATAGTTTCAAACTGTTTTTAGAATGGTTGGACTGATTCACAATTCCACCAATAATTCATTAGTGTGCCTATTTCCCCTCATCCCTTCTAGCATTTGTCATTTCTGATAGGTGTAAAGTGTCAGTGCTTCAGAATTGTTTTAATTTGTACTTCTCTTATCAATAGCAATTTAGAGTGTTTTTTTTTTCATATAACTATAGATAGCTTTAATTTCTTCTTCTGGAAACTGCCTGATAATATCCGTCAACCATATATCAATTGGGGAATGGTTCTTACTTTATAAATTTAACTGAATTCCCCATATGTTTGAGAAATAAACAGAGAATTTCACAGAGAAACTTGTTATAAAAATTTTTGATATTACTTCTCCATCTATCTTTCTAGCATATCTTTATTTGTGAATGTCTAAGCCTGTGATTTATCAATGTAGGAAGTTACCAGAGAACATCTACAAAATAGATATATGGATATGTATTCAGATTTGTCTGCTGCCCAAAACCAATATTAGAGCATAAACAGACACATTTAAACACCTGATTCATGCTCTTCAATGCACATGCATGTAATAGTTGCTCCAGATATATGCTTTCATTGGAGTGTGAAAACTCCTTCTACTGTTGCAGATTAGCACTTCCCATGTAATGTATGGTCTTAAGAAGAATTTCTTGAAGTATTGATGGTTTATGTGACTTGTCCATGGTCACTGCTTGCTAGTTCATGTGTTAGAAGCACAACTCAAGCCTAGATCCTCCTGAGTCCAAGGCTGGTCCTCTATCCACTATGCCATGCAGTCTCTCCAGTTTGGGTTTTAAAAAATCACATTTGATATATCATCGAAAACTACTTATTGGTGAACTCTATGGAATGAAAGTTAAGAACTTGAGAGCCACTATAAAATTCTAGCTATAAAATAATAGCTACCCCTACAGAAAGACTGGCCTACATTATATGTAATTTATTTTTCACATATCCCTGTTTCATTGTCCAGGGATCTGATTGGTCTAAGAATGTAAGAAGGACTCTCAGGGGATGGGGTGGGGGAGAGGGATCAGCAGTAAGACAAAAGATTTCCAGGCTCAAGTTTGTTGTGAAAAGTCCTCTGTGGTTAATGTACTGAAAACGTGATCTGACTGCACTCAGCAGAGAATGTTTGTGTACTTTCTCCTTTGGCACTAACCTGGTTATTTGATGCTGTACTTCAGGCCCGACATTGTAATTTCAGATAGGCCCATGGAGGACATGTAGAAGCTTTCATGGAAATCTCCAGCTTGCCTTGGGAAGGAAAAAAAGGAATTAAATTAGATATTCAAATGGAATTACCTGGAAAGAACTATTTGAAGGATAAAATCTTTCACTGAAAGTGTCTTCATGATTACATGGTATCTTGGGCTGTAATGTGATGCAGCCATAGGACAAACTCTTAACTTTCCAGACTGAGGTATGATTATTTGGATTTTTAAATATGAGATAGGTCACTATTTGTAGAAGGAAGGAAATTACTTTAATTCCTACAGTCTGGCAAGGTTGAGTTAATTGTGATTTGATCTACCTCACCATCCTTTAGGATAATTTAGGTATCTTACTGTTCAGAACTGGAAGAGGCAGCAGACAGTCCAGGCCAAAAAAACTTTTAGCCTGGAATATTCATATAATTGGAGCAAAGTGATTTCTTTTTGTTTAAATTATCTGATTCATTGGCCGCATTCTGCAATTCATTCAGCTTAGAATAGTGGCTCACATTTGTCAAGGACCTTCAAGTTTGAAAAGCACTCTTATACCTGTGATGCAGACAGATTTTATAGATGAGGAAGATGAGGTACATAAAATTGAAGTTATTTGTCTAGGGTCATACCAAACTACTACAGGAACTCAAGTCTTCTGACAGATCAGTGTTCTTTTTTACTACATTTGGTGTAGGATCAGAGATTTAAAGCTAGAAGGGACCTTAGAGGCCATCGAACCCAAACTTCTTGGTTTTACAAACGAGGAAAATAAGACACAGAGAGATTAAGTCACTTATCCAGGTCACACAGCTCTTCTTTGTATGGCTATACATTTAGGACCATATAAAGTGGTTGGAGGCAAGAGAGTGGTAAATGAAACCCAGGTATTCTAGGTGAGTGAAGGTATTATTTACTCTTAGGAAGTTTTTTGTTTTGTTTTTGTTTTTATATAGATAGCCACCTGTCAAATAATTTCATATGAGATTACCCAAAAGCCAAAGCAGTGATGATTTAGTTTCCCATGAATTTATGTTGATTTTAAACATGTGGCCTGTTGTCAACCAGGACACTAACTTGCTATGTGATCATTGGCAACTTCTCTGGGACTCATTTCTTCATATGTAAAATCAAAGGGTGGGGTTAAATGGCCTCTGATTTCCCTTCCAGCTTTCCATCTGTCATCCCATGGCCTTATGTATTTGTGTGTATTTAAATAAGCAATTTATAGCCAACTCAATAACAAAAACAACAACAGAAAGAAGATGAAGATGATGAAGAGGAAGAGGAGGAAGGAGGAGGAGGAGGAGAAGAAGAAGATGACGACGACTATGACGACGACAACAGCATAATGGATAGAAAGTCAAAAATATGTTACAGAACAGTTGTAGCTTTGCTTTGGTAGGAGTTTCCTTACTGGAAGATTTCTTTCTCCCTGACCCCCACCTCTGCTAAAAAAAAAAAGCCAACTAAAATGGAGTTACTTGGATGAAGTTATTTTTGTGTCATACTGTCAGATTCTTGTTGTTCAGTCGTTTCAGTAGTGTCTGACTCTGTAACCCTGTTTGGGGTTTTCTTGACAAAGGTACTAGAGTAGTTTGTCATTTCCTTCTCCAGCTCATTTTACAGATGAGGAAACTGAGGTAAATAGACCCTGTGACTTGCATAGGGTCACTCAGCTAGTAAGAGTCTGTGGCTGAATTTGAATTCAAGTCCTCTTGATTCCAGGCCCATCAATCTATCCACTGTACCACTTAGCTGCCCTTGGGAGACTGTTGGAGGAACATTTTTAAAAATTTAATAATCTATAATACCAAAGGAACATTTATGAAATGTGGCATATATAATGCAAATGTGCATTACAATTGAAAGGTATACATTGTTCAAACAATTTTTCTTGAAGGGTGACAATGTACAGAAATCTATACTCCAGTAGAGGGAAACATGGTGGAGAGTATTTGGATAAAATTAAAAGGAGACAGAAATAGTAGTGATGATAGTTAGGGAATATACTACAGATGACTATGAAATATATAGGGGTAATGCTATCTTAACTCTGAGTATAAAACCTTACCCTAAATCAAACAAGTTATGGTAGTCACAATAGTAGTGCTGGGAAGAGTGAGGGGTAGTTAAACTATCCTGATATCTGTTGGGAGTCTCATTTGAAAGAGGGGTATCTGATAGCTTTTGAACTTGTCTTACTCAGGAATTCTCCTCTCAGAAAGCAGAAAAAACAATGAGTAGTACAGCTACTTTATATTTAATTCTGACCAGTGGGTGAGAATTAGTGATATGGAAGTAACAGGAATCTTGGGAGAAAGTGTTCAAGTGTTTTGCAATTCAAATGATCAAGAAAAAGGAACCCTACACACAGTCAAGCAACCATCCAAGACTTTAGAGTTCAGACATCATAGAGCTACGTTTCTATGGCCCAAGATTGTAAACATAAAGTTAATTTATGAAAGATGGGAAATTACCAAAGATGGAGTTATGAATATATTATTATGAAAAAGACTAATCAGAAAGAAAAAGAGAGGGCATCCAAAAGAAATGAATGTGATTGCACAGGGAGTGCTCTGGTGAGTTTGGCTTTTAAAAGGATATATACAAAAGATGGAAGAAACAGCATATAATGAAGACCAGACAGAATATCACAACATGTAAGAATAGTATTCATAAGGCTGTGCTATACTGTCATTTTATAGATAAATAACTTTAACTCACTCTCTATGTCTCTGTAAGCCCAAAGATCATGAATTCAAATTCCCATTAAGTGATATTTATATCAGAAAAATATTTTCCTTTAGAAAAAGTTTTATTAGAAAACTTTGAGTGATAGAGCAAATCAAGGCCTGTTCTTAACCAAATCAAGTCCTCTGTATGAGGACTTCTATATGAATGAATCTAATTTAACTACTACATTAATAATATATGAATAATATTAATAATAACAAATGCTGTATTAGTAATGAATATAATCTAAGTGAATATATATTCATTCATTACAAAAAATTTTAAGTGACTCATTTGTTCCATGTATTACTATTTTTTAACTAGTACTTAATGTAGAATGACACATATGACAAAATCATTTATGAGTTAAACTACTGATTATAGTATATTCTCTGACCAGTACATGTGATGTTCACTCCAAATTGTATTATGACTTACAATGGCCACTTTCTGTAGACTAGGCTTTCATAGAGCCAGCAATCAGCCTGCTAAAGCAATCTACTCCATTATGTTGCTATTTGCTAAACCTGGCAACTGGCCTTGCAAATACGCTTTAAAAGAAAGTTTTATTGAAGCTCTTTTAAAAAAAACTCCTCACTGCCCTTTGACTCTTCTGCCTTGCCTCCACCAACTCCTGCTTCAGCAGACCCTACCCTTGTAACAAGTAAGTATAGTCAAGAAAAACTCATTAAAACATTGACCATGTCTAAAAAGAGGGGAAGAGATTTACTCAAGATCCATCATGTTTGTGGCAAAACCAATATTAGAGTAACCACATCCTTTGACTCATCCTGTGGAGCTTTCCAAATCAATTATTCAGTTTTGTTAAAGACAGCTTAAGCAATAGCATCCTCAGGATACTTCTACAAACAGCTCAGTGGGTAGATAACTGGACCTGGAACCAAGAGGACCTGAGTCAAAAATCACCCTCCAGTCACGTAGGAGGTGTATGACCCTGGGCAAGTCACTTAACTATTATCTGCCTTAGTTTCTTCGTGTGTAAAATTGAGCTAACCATGACACATATCTCAGGGTTGTTGGAGGGATAAAATGAGATAATATTTTAAAGTGTTTTGCAAACCTTCCAGCTATAAATACTAGCTATTATTATTAGCTAAATGTTGACCCGTAAAAACATTTCACAAATTGATCAAGACTGAATTTAGAGTAGCTGTAGGATTGGCATCTACCTCATAGAGAAATCTAAATTTAACAAACCTTTATTAAACAATTACTAAAGGGTAGGCATTGTAGGTGATACAATTCCTACTCTTAAGGAGCATACTCTCTAATTAATAGAGTAATTGCTATCATAAGTCTCCAATTTCCTTCTCTTTCTGATTTCCGTAGAAGTTACTTTGAGTAGAATTTCTTTTTCTTAGGCTGCCAACTCTTCTTGTCATTTTCAACCCCTAGTCATGGCCTTTTCTGATTTTTCCTGTCATTATCAGTGATTTTTTTTTTCAAAAATCACCCAAGTCCGCAGAGTTTACCTAACAATCTTAAAATAAAATCTAATTTGATCATAGTTTTGTCAGTTCACTGCCAACAGAAACATTTTAGGTCATATATATGATCCAAGAAAAAGTTTGGTGGCTCCAGAATAGTAAAAAGAATCAGTTATAACTGGAAAAAAGTGTATTATATTCACTGTCTTTCCCCAGCTCAGTAGACACAGATGCATTTTCTAGCCTCTTCTCTCATCATTTACTCTTAAACATCTGGGGAACCTCAAGCCCCAAATCTTGATTTTATTCCAGTCCACAAGAACATAGTATACTACCTAACTCGGTTGTACTTCAGAGAATAATTTGCTCCTTACTGGACTACTGTAACTATTCCATTCAGAGAAAGTCCCTAAGAATGTTGTGGATAAGAGCACCTGAAAGATACTAAACACTAGTTATTCAGATAATAAAAAGTCAACATATAAAGGTAGAAGGAGATAACTTGCTTTAAGGTCAAGTGACAATTAGATCTAACAAACAATACATGTGTACACTACTCATCTGGATACCTGCAGATAGGTGCTATTTATTTTTAAAATTTATTTATACTTCTTTTTGCTTTCATATCTTTCTTGTGCCCTCACTCACTTTATCTCAACTTCACTCTATTATCATCTCTGTGTGTGTGTGTGTGTGTGTGTGTGTGTGTGTGTGTATGTGTGAAGACAGAGAGAGACAGAGATAGAGAGAGTACCCACTGGATTTGGAGACAGCACTTAGGTTTGAATCCTGCCTGTAAAATTCAGCATGGAAGATAAGACAGAGTGAGTACTGATTTTAGAATGAGAAAGACCCAAATTGTTCATATCCCACCTCTCAAAGGCTGTGTCTGTGTGTTTATGTATATATGAATTTAATGTATAAATATAGATATAGTCCTTCTTTTCCCAACTTATCTTTCTCTTCCTGTTATGATAATATGGAATTTCATGGTAGTTGTGAAGTAAAGTCTGATGAATAAAGTCTTAATCTCTAAAGCAAATGCATTGGATGTGGTAGGTCACGACATACCTCTACTGATATAAATTACAATGCACGCCCAATTTCTCTTCCTATCCTTGTCCATATCCTTCCGTAAGATCGTAGATTTAGAAATAGAAGACACGATGAAAGTCATTTAGTCTAATCCTCTTGTTTTACAGATTTGTAAAGAGTCCAATAGAGTTCAAGTGACTTTCCCAGAGTCACACAGTAATAAAATAACCATCATTCATAGAGTGCTTTAAGGTTTGCAAAATATTTTAGATACCTTATTTCAAGTGAGCCTTACAGCAACCCTATGAAAGTATTGATGGTATTATCATCTCTCTTTTAGAGATAAAGAAACAGCTTAGAGCTATTATGTAACTAACCAGTGTCAGAGGTGTGATCAGAACCCATCTTTTTTCCTCCAAATCCTAAAGGCATACTGCCTTTCCTAGAGAAATTATTGGATGGATACCAGTGCAGTACACATCCTGTCCATGTGTTATTCCTTTCTCTCATTGTATGACTAGCTCCTCTTTCTTTTTTATAGAAAACTCTATAGACTTTGAGGTAAATGGCTATGTCACCCCAGTCGGTTGATAATAGTACAAGATGACACTTAAAAAAAAAAGTTCTAAGCAACAGGCAATGGAGAGCTCTAGACTGGGGATCTGGGGTGAAGGGTAGGGGTAGGTTGATTCTTTTTTTTTTTTTTAGGCAATTGGGATTAAGTGACTTGCCCAAGGCCACACAGCTAGTAAGTGTCAAGTGTTTGGTCTGAGCCCGAATTTGAACTCAGGTCCTCCTGACTTCAGGGCCGGTGCTCTATCTACTGTACCACCTAGCTGCCCCCTGGTTGATTCCATTATAAACTAGCTATGTGACCCAGGGCAAACCACTTCTCTCAAGACTTCAGTTTCCTTACTCATAATTTTATGAAGTTGGACGAGATCATTGCTAAGGTCCCTTTTACATTCAGCATTCTATGATTTTGAGATAAATCACTTGGAGATTGAGACCATTCCATGTGACAGCAGCATTGGTTTATGTTAGAGGAGGCCAACCTCAACACTCATACTTTCCCAGAAAAGCAGAAAATATAGTAGTCTTTCATTCTCAGGATGCTTGGTATCCAGATGACATGGATTTTGAATGTATAGCATGTAATGGCAGGACTTTTAAAAATGAGCACTGAAAATTATATAGAAAATGGGGAGAAAAATGGTATAGACCACTCTCTCCTGCAAAGAAATTGGATACTTTGAGATTTCTTTTCCTTTTTTGCTAAGGCCAGATGTTATTAGATTTATGTTATCTATAGTAATACGGACCAGGGATTTCATCATTCTTACTAATGTCTTTCTTATGGATTTATTCAAGTCCCTGCTCTCATACCTTGACCTTCTTTCTTTATATAAACATATGCCTGATTTCCCTTTGCTTATCTGCTTATCCAAAATGCTGATAGACTCTATGGTATATGGGATTTGGAAAATAATAATGATAATAATGGTAATAGTAACTATTATTCAATGTATATTTACGTATAAACAATAGTCTATTATAAAAATAACACTTATATAGTAGTAAATAAGTATGTTATTTACATACATTATACAAGTACAATAGTAGAGGCTGTTACTCTTGATTAGTACTTTGATACTCGATGGATCCATGATCTCAGTGACATGGGAATTCTTCCTACAGGTGCCAGTTACAACCCATTTACATGCTCCTCGTCCTATATGATTCTTGTTTATGTTTTTCCTTACACAGATTGTTTCATTTAAACCCTAAAACAATTCAGTGAGGTAGGTGCTGTTATTATCTGTATTTTAAAGATGAGGAAGCTGAGGCTGTGAATAGTTAAGTGACTTGCCCAGATTTCCCACAGCTAGTAAATAACTGAGACAGAATTCCACCTCTGGTCCACCTAACTCTTAGCTCAGCACTCATTTCAACTATGCCACTTAGCTGCTGATACTTAAAGGATTCCCATGAAGTTGCCAGAGTTCCCCAGGGAAAGATTGTGAATCCAAGATGTTCCCTTTCTGTGGCATTCCTTAAGAGCAGATCTGGGATTTTCTTCATTTTATTTGTGTCCTGTCTTGCAGTGCTCTGCAGAATGCGGTGTTGGAGTGAGAACACGTTCAGTGGTGTGCATGACCAACCATGTTAGCAGTCTGCCCTTAGAGGGCTGTGGCAACAACAGACCAGCAGAAGTTACCCCCTGTGACAACGGGCCCTGTGCTGGCAAAGTGGAGTGGTTTGCTGGGAGCTGGAGTCAGGTGAGTGCATCCTTCTGGTATCTTATTTGGCATATTTCAAAAGTCACTCCTGTCCACATAGACCAATCCATATTGGAAATAAAGAAGGAAAAACCTGAGGTCATTTTGATGAAAAGAACAAATAACATTGAGAAAATAATGGCATCGTCATTTATTAAGTCCTTAGTATGCCCTGGAAAATGAATCTATTCTTGTGTTATTAGGATTCTTATTATTAGCAATCTAAGTTCTTGGAAGCACAGATGATGGATGCCAAGAGGGGACAACAAAACCTATTTTAAAGTGGTAGAGTTGGAGGGAGGTAATATGTTTAATTGTGAAATAGGAGCCAAGAGAAAGGTCACACTTGTCTTTCTGGAGGCGAATAGCTTATTTAAAATGTTGTTCTTTGGGGGGTCAATGAAGAGTTAAAAGAAATTGTGGTGTCCCTGTTGACCTAAGATGCTGGGGGTTCTGCAAGGGGAGCAGGTAAAGGGTAGGATAGTTGGAAAAGGAGTTATCAGAGGACATCTCACTCACATTATAGAAGAACAAGGCTATATTTCAGCCCCATCACCAAATAGAATCAGCTTTGCTGTCGGCAAAGAAGTAGGGGAGGTCTCAGTAGTACCATTTAATAGGACAGGGAGTTGCTGGCTAGCATCTCTGTGGCTCTTACATCTAAGAGAAATGACTAGGAAATTCCAAGTGTGTTGGCAGCAACTAGGAAGGGAAGATGGAGTCTTCTTCTTGACTAAGACATGCAAGGGAGTTTTGAAAAAAGTGAAGGGAGAGAGAAAATAAGAGAAAGGAAGAAAGGAGGCAGAGGGAGAAGAAAAAGGGGGTAAATGGAAGGAGAGGAAAAATCCAAAATCTTAGAGCTTCTGGAGTTATCAGAAGAGGAAGGATGGAGTTCCCTCATCCCAGGCAGCCAACCATGCATCTCCTCTCTCTTCCCTGAGCATGATTCTTGACTAGATGACCATTTCTATGTCTCATAGTAGTTGGAAGTTAATGTGCAGAACACAATGTTCCTAAAACATTCTAAGAATTAAGAAAGATAGAGATGTCCCCAAAGTTTTCACCAATCAGGAGATGCCTTAGCACTATTCAGAACTGGTGGTTTAACCAAGTAGTAAATGCTTTTTTAGGAAAAAAAATAATGATTAGCCAATAGCTATGATACCTCCAACAGCCTGTAGCACCAAGAAATGATCCAATAGGATTCAAGCCTTATAGCAAAGCAAAACATTAAAGACTGACCAATCACAACAGGGAAGTTAAATCCTAAAATACCTGGGTTTCATAAACACAAAGAGAAACAAGCCCAGGGATGCAAAGTGGAGCCAGAGATGAAACAATTCAAAACCAGCCTGTCAACAGATTTCATGGACCTCCCTTCTTGGCCAATGCTGGGTAGATACCCTACACAGCTCTGCTCTCATCAGCTATTCCTCTCTGTCACTTCCCTCCTCCCCTGCTGTATCCCCAACTACTATATTTGGGAGGAAAAATGCATCAAATCAGCAACATTTCATAGAATGAATTGACTTTCTATCCTCTAGCCTTTGCTATTCTCTGCAAACATCTCTGGCTTTTGTGGAGATTCAATAAAAAACAGGAGTTAGTATTAGACAAGGAAGTTTGGAACAGAGGCAAAGAGGTTTAGCATAGCACCAATGAAAAATCAATCAGTAATTTGGAGGGTTTCCTGTATTTAAATGAATGAATAATTTGTTACTGTTTAATTTACTTATTGCTTGTATTGCTCATTTGAACACTTAATCATATATTGCTTTTCAAGCCTTACTATATATTACTCTTTTTAATTCATTCCACAATGCAGTTGAACTGACCTTGTTGCTGTTCCTCTACACAATAAATAATACATTTCCCATCTCAGCTCCATTGCACCGGCTACCTGCATGAATGGAATGCAACCTCCTTATCATCTCCATCTATTAGAATTCCTAATTAACTTCAAAACTCAGCTCAAACATCACCTTCTACTTGAAACTTTCCTGACCCCCCCATCCCAGTTTCCCTTCAAAAATTGTATAATTCTTATTTTGAATATACCTTTATATGTATACACATGTTGTCTACCCCAATAGAATTTAAGCCCCTTGAGAGCAGGGACTTTCATTTTTACCTTTGTATACCCAATGCCTAGCACAGTACCTGGCTATAATTGCTGTTTCATAAATGCTTGTCAACTGATAATTACTTTGCTATCCTGTGTGTGCTTCTCCCAGCTCCTTGAGGATGGGGACTATAGTCTATATTTCTTTTGAATCTCTCATAGTCCCTAGCATAGGTCTGGATTCAAAGTAAACTTCATTGTTGCAGATATTTCCTCCTCTAAACTTTCTGTGCCATGGTTCACAATGTTCCTGAGGCCAATAAAGCTGATGGCAAAGCCCTTGATAATGGATGTCTGAGAGCTCGGCCTGTTTAGCCCTAGGACTCGCAGATGCAGAGTTCATTGTTGAGCCTTCCCTCAAAGCTTTTCCAGGTTGGCAGACTCGGCCTTCAACAGCCGGCCCTCTTTTGGGGCAGCCTTTGAGGATGCAGGGTCACTTCCATACCACAAGAAGGCACCGGAGTGTAAGGGTAGAGATGCTATAGATCCTCACCAAATGGTTGTGGCATGGAAAGAATAAATGGAACCTCTGAGTACACGAGGGTTTTCCAGGACAGTGACAAGTAGATACTATTAAAAGAAGCCATTGTCTCTGCCCAATTAGGCTTCCTTCAGAAATACCAGCAGTAAAAGTGATCTGACCCTGAACTCCACAGTTCTCCTCATGTGTTTCAAGCAAACCTAAAGTTAAGTAAAAGTAATTATCTTCAACAAAGGAACATCCCATCAGGACCAGCATCCATTTGCAGAAACCTTTTACAAGAAAGTAATGCATGATGAAATGTGGCATTTATCTTCCTCCACCTGAGCCATTCAGAAATGCTCCCGTAAGTGAAAGGGACAAGCCTCAAACAGATTTTATTCTATTGAAAATCAACACCAAGGAGCAGCAGCCACAGACATTCAGCTCAAATGTACATTTTCAGAAGCATAAATGAAACAACGCATTATCTAGGAGCCATAAATGGTTCTGTTTATTGCCAGGGCATCCCAGGGCATAATAGTAAGGTCACTGAAGTTTGTCTCAGACATGCCTCATCTGTCCATTCTTCACCCTTTTTCTGTTCCCCTCTTCAAGGGGCCATTGCCCTCAGTCCAAACTGCCTCTTCTGGTTGGGAGGAATCCAATAAACACAGTGATTTAATGTGCCGCCTTTCCCAGGGACTTGCATTTTGAATTAGGATACCTGAAGACTGCAGTGTTTGGACCTAAAGAATGACTTTCCAATGGTGGAATTTCAAGGACAGTGACAATCAGGAAGTGTAGGGAGTGGGAGTGACGTCAAATGTGGAATGCAAATCACAGAACACAAACAAACACATATACTGCTAAAGCAAATGCCATTATGGATTGATAAAAAGCCTACATAAGCCTTCACTGGTGAAAGTCACACTTAGGAACTACGTTTTTAAGTGGGTGAGAGACAAGGACAGGGACAAAAGATTTTCCTTTTCCATATTCTCCAAGTCATCATTACTTCAAAAATGAAACAGTATAAATTATATCTACCTATGATTGTGTCTATATCTATCTATATGTCCATATCCATGGCAGCTAGGTGATTCAGGGGATACAGAACTGGACTTGGAATCAAGAAGACATGAGTTCAAATCTAGCCTTTCAGCCTCAGACCCTGAATCACCTGAATCAGTGATCCTGGACAAGTCATTTAGTCAATCTACCTCTGTTTCCTCACCTTTAATATGGGGATAATGATAACACCTTAAGAAGTTGTTTGCTCGGGGTCATATAGCTAGTTAATGTTTGATGCAGAACTCAAAATCAAGTCCAGCACTCAATCCACTGTACTACTTAGTTGTTTCAACAGAGATGAAAGAAAACATACTTCTTTACTAAAAGGCTAGGGTTTAAATTTATCTGAATTCAGAGTTAGTGTCAGCTGCCTTAGCACATTGTCATAACTGACGCAAATCACAATTGAATTCCTCCTAATCTAATGTTGTGTGGCAAAACCCAGTTTCTGTGGTAAGATAGGGCCAGAATGATTTTGACAAGTTATCTCCAAGGGGATTCCATTATGGAATCAATACCTATGATGGCTGGAGGACTGGATGTGCTTGCTGCATGAAGCACATTTCTCTTTTCCTACCTTGTGAACATCATCTAACACATGGAAGCATTTCCACACTGCAGACTATTTAGGGGAGGGGAGAGAAGGGACCATATTTGTCAAAATATGCTTGTCTCCAAATGAATCTAAGGTAACTAAAATATGTTGGTGTGTCAGAAATTTCTTGAAGACTTAAAAAAAAAACTTTATGGTATGGAGAGTGCAAACAGCTCTGTGAAGTCCAGAAGGGTTCCTTCATCTGTTGCTGTTGCCCTAACATCATCATCATAAAAGACTTCCCAAGAAATAACTTTAAATGACCATATGTTGCTAGAAACTTCATGTAAAAAGGAAGAAAAATTCCCACGAGCATCATTTGTAGACTAGGTGATACCTAAAGCCGAGAAAAAATCTACCAAGTTTTTGTGAGAACAATCTCTGGCATAACACTATTCATGATAGAAAACAAATTTCAATGGAAAAGATTTTGAAATACCAAAAAAAAAGTATGCCATCTGTTCACCAGACATTCCTTTACCAAAACTCCTCTAGAGGTAAAAGGTGAGTGAGAAATGGCATCTACTCAAAGTAGAATTGATATGATACTATGGCTTGCACTACTTTGAGATGGATATACAGACGTCCACGGAGGAAGTACTCACTGAGTTTATGATTATACTACATCAACCAGGTTTTTGGGGGGGCTTGTTTTTTCACAGGCATCAAAGCAAGATTGAACAAGTACCTGAAGAGTATAAGGACAGGTGTTGGCCCTGTGATTTCATTAGTGCAAGGAACATCCAGGTCAGGAAATTCCCTCTACCAATGAAAGTCATCATCTCTGCAACTTAGCATCCTAGACTTTTCTACAGTAGGAGTTGGCAAACTCATGCCCACTGCCCGTTGTTGTACAGCCCACAAGCTAAGTATGTTTTTTTTTAATTTAATGTAAAATCTCTTCCTAGCTCACAGACCATACAAAAAGAGGTAGTGGGCATGAGTCTGCCTACAGCACTAGGCACTTAAGTGATTTCACCAAAGTTCCATAGTCAACATCGGGTCTTGAACCCATGTCTCCCTGTTGTAAGGTTCGCTATCCCTTTTAAGGCCCTTTTCATGTGGGACGGTTTAATGATGAAACAACAGAAAAGGTGGTTTTTGCATAAAGGAAAGATTATATATAAATTTTCAAATGATGTAAGATATTGCCATTGCTATATATGAACACTGATATCTAAAAGGAGTTTTTTATAATAAGCTTTAAAAATATATGCAGCTAATATATCTGTATAAAATATAACTTTTAAGCAAGATTTGGAAAGTTTTGAAGAGAAAAGGTATGTTGTATAAAATATTTACAGACAAATCTTTGTGAATATTGTAGAATGATGTCTTGCTTGTGTCAGAACAGTTTAATGCATAAAGAGACAGAGAAGGTGCTCTTATTTATTAAAAACTAGAGAAATATGAGTGCAAAGAAAGACAGATTCAAGGGTACCAGAGACAGGCAACCACATTGATGACTTCAAAGCTTCAAACCAATATATTACACCAACTAATTTTCATATTCATGTTTTATGACTAAAAAATGAGAAGTCATATAAACATCTAGAGACTAAGGCATGATTTACAAAGGGCTATCAATGTGATAGGGAGAATGTGTGGAGCTGTAACTTTTTAAATGAAAATCACTGAGAATCAGAAGGCTTTTATTTAAGACATTGAAGAATTAGAACTGGTAAAGGCATTGGGTATAGGAATCTGAGAGACCAAACAGACATGAGCTGGGGAGTGGGGCAGGGTGGAAAAAGAGCTGCTCTGTTGAGTTAATTAGAAACAGTGAGCTCACACAAGATTACAGCTGAGTGATTCCTCATTGGTCAGAGAAAGAATTTACATCGTTGGCCAAGAGCTGTAGTGATAGTTATTGACCTACTGCACCAACTAGAGTTAGAGAGAAGCTTTTGCTTAGAGTATATCTCTGCCACCTCTGGCTTAACAAAGAAGAGTGGGGATGGGGAGGTGGGCATGGAGGGGAGAGTGCACTTTCAGCTGCTTTGGTATCTTGGTGAGCTGGCTTAAACAATCATCCTGAATTGCGTTGCTATGAACTCCATTCTGAATCCATCATTTGGGTGAGTGAATAACTGGTGAGTATGGTCTGTATAGTCCAGAGAAGCAGTTCTTTACCTCAAATGGAACTGTGATTCACATTGAGAGCTAACACTTTCTTTAAAAGCCCTTTTAAGGATGGTATGGATGGCAAGTATGGTAAATTGAAAGAATTTGTAAATACTAATGAGAAAAAGAGGAAGATTTCTATGACTGAAGAATGGTGATAAGCAACAGTCTAGTAGTGAGCAAAGGAGCCATTTTGCAGGGCGCAGACGTTCCTTGATGGACCAATAACAAGTAACCCATAGGACCAAGGACATGGAAGTCCAGGGTTGTGAGCTACTTTAAAAAATGAGTTATCCTCTCTCATGTGCCTCCCTGCCAGGTTCCCGTCAATGTGGTTCCATAGTTCCCAACAGATACTGAGTGCATTGGTGGGAGAATGCGATCCAATTTTATGTATATTTATGTTATATGTTATATGTATACTGTAGTTTATTATTTGTGCATTTGCTTTGATATAGTAGTACCTACAATATTATTTATTTTGCTTTTTGTTAAGCACATGTTGATGTTTAGATTCTAAAAGTGTCTTTATTGTAAGTGGTTCATTAGATTAATATTATTCACTGTGTACGTGAATTATTTTGTGAGTGCACTGCCAGTTGGGTAGATTGTATTTTATTATTTGTGCATTTACTTTAATATATTAGTATCTATAATATTATTTAGTCTTTATTAGCATCTGTAATATTATTTCTTTTGCTTTTCGTTAAGCAAATATTAATGTTTAAGGTCCACAATGTCATTATGGTAAGTGGCTGGTTAGGTAAATATGACTCATTGTGTACATGCATTATTTTGTGAGTGGCCAGCTGAATAATTACAACAGATATTGGAAGGATATTCTAGATAAGAATGGAGAGGAGGTGAAGTATGTTTTTCCCTAACAGGATTACTCCTAAGGCCTTTAAAAAGTTTAAATATAACTGCATGGTGATGGCATAGCTCTGGGAACTTAGACCTGCTAGTGTGAAAGCAGGTAGAAATGAGGGAGCCAACCCAGAGGAAAAGTACCTCCTGAGAGGAGTGACTTAGATATGTTGTAATTTGTGGGTTAGTGGCATCACATATTGGCACAGATCTCACCACCACACCACAGTCCCCATTCATATTTGAAGCTGTGTGTGAATATTACATAGACCTTCCCTGTAGTACCATTTACCATGCTATGTTGACTTGAGGCCATCTATTGATCCATTATGCCTTACTGCCTCTCACCTACACGGTACAAAAATTATCAGATACATTATATAGCTAAAGGTCAAGCACAGACCACTAGAAAGATAGCTGATACACATATTATTGGAAAAAATTTAAGTGATTTGCTTCCAATCATATAGCTAGTACATGATAGATCTGGGAATCAAATGCAGATCTAATGATGAATTTTTGAGACAAATATAGTCCTAACAACTAAACCAGGGAAGGATGAAGAAAAGCAAGAGAAACATAGGGTGTATCACTAATGAATATCAATTCAAAACTTTTAAATAAAATCTTAGCAAAAAGTTAATATCAACACAGTGAAACAATTATTCATTATAATCAAGTTGGATTTATACCAGGGTTGAAAGAATAGTTCAACATTACAGAAACAATTAATATAGTTAAAAACACTAAAAACAGAAACAACCCCAAACCATATGATCATATCAACAGATGCAGGGGGAGGGGAAGCCTTTGACAAAATACAGTACTATGATGCTAGAAACCCCACAAAGCACAGGCGTATTCGCACAATGTTAGCATAATAGAAGCCTTTGTCTAAAACCAAAAGGTGACATTTTGAGCGTTCCTTCTCTGTGTTTCGCTATCCATATAAAATGTGTGAAGATGATTACAAAAAGAATTATCAGAGCAAGCAAAAAAAGTGCTAATAGGGAAAAGTCAGAAAATGAGTCTAAGCAGAACAAGATCCCTGGAGGTAATTGTTTTCTAAAAGGTTCTCTTCCTTAGCTTCATTTTTGAAAATGAGTTCTGTCCACATCTACCTTGGCATTGCTAATAAGTTGGGAAGAGGGGAATCACATTCTTTGTTTTTCTCTGACATTGATGACTTCTCCTATTCTCGGATTTTCCTGTGTCTCATAAACTGGCAGAAGCCTTGAGATAATTGGTAGATTTTTTTTAACATTCAGCCATTGTTATTGCTTTTTTAACATTTATTTTTTAAAAATTAGAAATTTTTAAAAGACAGTTAATTTTTTTATTACTGCTTAAGTACATTTTTAAAATCATTGTGTTTGGCATATTAAATATATATGCCAATAGAGTTAAACACAATACATTTTTCAATGTTGTTTAGTTAAGCAACTTTAGATCTATAAAAAGCACAAAAACAATAAGTCTTTTAGGGACGACCTGCTTACAGAAAAAGCAGGATGGTGTAATGTACAGCGCAGTGGATGGGGGTAAAGAAGGTTTCACTTCTGGTACTGTTTATACCACTAACAAGTTGTTTGACCTTAAGTAGGTCACTCTTCTGAGCTTTAGTTTTCTCATCAATACTGATGTGACCTGACATTGGCTTAGAGCTGGAAGGGACCTCAGAGGCCATCTAGTTCAGTCTTTCATTTTATAGATGAGTAAGTGAGTAAAGCAGGTTATAAAATGTAGAATTAAAGGCCTACACACAAAGACACGTGCTATTATATCCAGATTTATTCTCAGTGCTTCTTTTGGTATCCATACCTTTGGTCATATTCCCTGAGCTCAGGATGTTGTTTTTCTACCTATTTGTTAAATACCTACTAATTCTTTAAAGCCCATCTCAATACTTCCTTTCTCTATGAAACTTTTTTCTGATCATTCCTATCATTAGTAATCTAATCCCCTCACCCCCTAAACTTCATATACTTTCCTGGCACCTCGCAAATGCTCTTATACATCATTGTGTATTTCAGCTTATCTGTGCACATTTCACAAGAGCCAAAATGATACCACCGTACTACCACTACCATGACACTGTGGGAATCAGGAAGAAATGATTTTGAGTCCTGCCTTTAACATATACTAGCTGTGTGACTCTGGGCAAGCCACTTAACTTTTCAGGGCCCCCAGGTAACTCTTTAAGATTGTAACTAAAAGAAAAACTGTTGATCTGCATGGACAGATGTTTCTATACTTTGACTTTCCTATGTGGATGCAATCACAGAGATAGACTTCACCCTCTCCACACGCACACACCCTGCCCCCCAAAAGTACGTTTCAGATCATATTAGACCGTAAGTTCCATTTGGTCAGGGACCTAATTTTTCTAGACCATTTGTCACTCCCCCACCATCTGTTAGAGTGCTCCCCATTCCACAGCTGTTTCATGAGTGTATATCATAGATTTGGAGTTGAAAAAGAACTCGGAGATTTCCTAGTCCAGCCTTCCTCACTTTATAGATGAAGAATGTGTTGAAAGGGAGAGAAGAGAAAAAAGTTTGTGTGTGAGTCTCTCTTGCATTGCATTCACACCTAACTCAGGTTGACATTCCCTTTTGGATATCAAATAACACAATATGCTTGTGGTGTTGCTCTCCTAAGTGTTTTGGCATTGACTGCACATCACCACTAACTTCTGTAGCCTTTCAAAAACAGGTCCCTTCCAGCTATAAATCCTATGTTCTGACAGCTTTTCTCCACAGTGCTTTTGGGAGTTAGTAGCCTTGGTCACTTTCTAAGCCCCATTTGACTGAGGTGAGACCAGAGGGAGGCTAGGGAAATGAAAATGTGCCTGCCAGTACTTTTCACCACCTGGCCTATATTAACCCAAAGCTTCCTGGTGCCCAGGAGCCAAACCTCTTTACCCCTCCTCTTCTCTTGCTGTTGGCTGCCTCACTGTGCTATAGTTAAACATAGTGAGTACAGCGCATCCTTGCTCATGGTGCATGTAATATATTGCCTTTGTCCAAACTCTGCATTATAAGCCCACAGCTGGAATTTTTGCTGTAACACACAGAATTGAATTCTGTAATTATTTAAGCCAGAAAAGCCACCTGGGTTGTGTGTCTACATTGCCAAGAACAGGTAGAAAATTCCCACCCCCCATGTTCCTGCTGACTATCCACTTCTCAGAGGGTCTCACAGGCCTAGGACATGTTTTCCACTATGTTCTTTGTCTAGCATCTCTGCCAGCAACACTGAATTCTATCACCTCTTTCACAGCTGCAGCTTTAACCAGTTCTTGCCCATCTGACCCCACTGTGGCTCTCCACTCTAGCCAAGAATAACCATGGCTAGAAGAGGTTTCAAGGGCCAGGCAGAGGCAGCCTGCCCATTCGCTTCTGAGATGGTGCTTGCTCTAGTTGGGCCCAACTTTTGTTCCTTCCTCTGGGGTCGTGAACAGGGAAAAAGTACTGCTGGGCTATGTATATCTATAAGCTGAGCATGTACTTAAGGCTTTCCATCTTGCTACTATTTCTCAGAGCATCTATTCCTCCGGTATAACTTTTAAGGACATAGGGTCACCTCTAAACCACGATGAGGCAAAGTAAGAAGGAAGAACAGAACAAGTGCTTATTAAGTGCCTACTGTATGCCATGCACTGTGCTAAAATTACAAATATTATCTTCCACCTCAGTTTTCCTCTCTGGAAATTGGGAGATTAGGATCAGATGATTTCTAAATTCTCTTCCAACTTGAAGATTCAAATACTCTGTGAGATTAGTCACAAATCTACTCTAAACTGGATATCTTGTATGAATGAAAAAAATAAATTGGGTGTGTGCATAGTTTGACTGTCCCCAGAATTTTATGATAGACATTGACGAAAACGGATATTACCCTATCATGTTATTTATGGCATTTTACTTCTTCCCTCTCCCCCCAAAATGAATACATGGAATAAGCTATTGAAGACCTATTGAACTATTCCGTATTATATATGTATTGATATTCCTGTATATTGTCTATAGTATTCTGTGAGGTCTTGAGTTGTTAGCCATCCTAATAACTAGGCTTCCCTCACACCATTATGTCTAAATTATGCCAGGTGACAATGAGCAGGGACTCTGGGTTTTCAATCACTCATTGAGCACTGGAATGCAGAAGAATGACTATATTAGCCATTTATGGTTTTGAGTCTGCCTTCATGCCCACCAAAACTCTCTGCACCCCGAGGGATCCCTCTATTTTGACTGTTGGCTACATAGCCGCTGGCATAGGTGAGGTTGGCATGATGGTATGAAGCTGTATGTTTTATCACTTCCGGTTTGCAAGGGCAAAATACATGAAGCTATTTATCTTCTTCTACATACTGAATCTGTCCCGATAGGGCATCTTTCCACCTTATGGATGGAAGAAGATAACTGTCGTTTATAGCCTCAGGGTCCAAACAGCTAGGCTTCCCTACAGGTATGGTTTCTACTCAATTATGTGTGTATTTTTTAAAATAAAATGTAACTTTTAGTTATCCATAAATCACTAATAAAGCTAATTGAAGAGTAGATATAAACACTTAGCTACAATGAGGTTATCTCACTCACTAATAGATGACTATATTATCTAATCTTGGTTTTCCTCAGTCCTGAGTAGCTATAATAATACACTCTAAATCTCCTAATCTAAAGCTAGAATGTCATGGGACTCATGTAAGGCTCCACGACCCCTGATCAAACTTGTGTCCAAAGCCTTTGCTGGCAGGTTACTTCCAGCATTTGAGCCTTGTCCCTTCCCAGACACCTTTCCCTGGCTGTTAGTTAATGACAATGTTGGCCTTATTTCATCTTCTTAACTCTCCCAATCAAGCATTCAGCTTCTTCCATGACCATGTTTTTGCTTTCATCCTCTCCTCTCTTAACAAAGCAAAATAAGAACTACAGGTGCTATGAAACTGTGAGAAAATGCCATGGCTATTTATCAGTTGGATTCTACAGACATTCATTAGTTTATTAGGTGCCTACTATGTGCAAGGCATTGTGATACTCAGTAGGGGTACAAAGGCAAAAAAATTAGTCCCTGTGTTTAACAAGTTTCAGTGGTCTACTTGTTGAGGTTGAGCTGAGCTGGAGGATACATGTATGCACATAACTATAATACAAGGCATTTGAGGGAGGGTGAGAGCACTAACATACAACTCAGGGGCTGGAGGGAGAGGTGATCCAGGAAAGGGCTTCATCTAGGAGATGATACTTGAGTTAAGCCTTGAAAGAAGAAAGATTCAATAAGGTAGAATTGAGGAAGGAGTAAATCCCAGGCAAAAACTTCCACTGCCCTCAAGGAGCATACATTCTAACAGGGGGAGAAAACATGTAAACAACATGATATATACCAAATAGACAGAAGGCATTCAGAGAAGAAAGGCCATTAGCAGTTTGGGTGAGGTTGGAGGATGGGGACAGCACTGGGAAAGGCCTCCTTGAGTAGATGGAATTTGAGTCTTGAATGAAGTCAGGAAAACTAAGAGAAAGCGTTAGGAGGTAGAACATTCCAGGCATAAAGGACAGCTGATAAAAAGGCCTGGAGAACAGAGATCGAGTGTCACAGAGAAAGCAGATGGTGCTGGGTAAAGTAGTAGAAAGAATGCTGGACTACAAATACTGCCTCAGATACTTTTCAGCTGTGTGACCCTGGACAAGTCTTTCCAGTCTCAGTTTCCTTATCTGTAAAATGGGAACAGTAACCATAGCACCTACCTCACAGGGTTGCTGTGAGTATCTAATAATATCTAATAAGATATTATTTATAAAGTGCTTTACAAACCTTAAAACACTATATAAATGTAAATCATTATTATTATTATTATTATTATTATTACTATTACTATTGACAGGACATGGATGGCTGTAGACCAAGGGGGCAAGTGAGTAAAGGATAGAAGACCATGTATAGTTGAACTGGTCAGCAGTGGCTAGGCTCATGATTCTGGAGGAAGAAAAGTGATTTCAGAGCAGCAGCGATAGACTGAGAAAACAGGGATATCTCAATCTATGGCTTCTCCAATAAACTAGTGCAGTCCAACTTTCTTCTGTCTTGTGCAGCCGCTAAAGGTTTAGTGATTAATTTGTTTCTACATCCTGAAAAACTGGTACTTTTACTAACAACTATTGGTACCCTGTAGTGTTTATAGTCTTGTCTCTGACACATACAGCAGTCTTTTAAAGATATTGTGCCCTTTTCCCCAGGACATAACTTTTTAAATGCATTTAAATAGACCATAACAGGAGCTATAAATGGAGATATAAAGCCATTTCTCCACTTGGTCATTTCTCAATATTTTATTAAACACAGTTGCCAGAATTTACTTAAGTAGCTCTTAAGAGCCTTATAAAATTCAGCTGTGAAAGCAATCTCCTGTGTACTTTCTGCTTGGGTTTGTTCATATTGTCTAAATCTTAGGGTGGGATTTTTATTCTCAAATCATTTGTTTCTTTTGGATCCTAGTCTCTGGTAGTAGAAGGGACCTTATAGGTCATCTAGCCTAAAGGTGTTACACTTGCACCTGTTGCCTGCAACTCTTGGAGCTAGATTAAAATTTAATTGGGAAATGTTTAACAAAATGAACAAATAATGCAATACAACATAGATAATGTTAATTTGTAGTTTTCTAAGCCAATATCCATGGTAGCTAGATGACTCATTGCAAAGAGTACCAGGCTTGGAATCAGAAAAATCTGAGTTCAAATTTGGCCTCAGACATTTACTAACTGTAGGATCCTAGACAAGTCACTTCACCCCTATTTGCCTCAGTTCCTAATCTGTAACATGGGAACATACTGGAGAAGGAAATGGCTAACCACTGCAATTATCCTTGAGAAAACCATGGAGTCACAAACAGTTGGACACAACTGAATGACTTAACAACAAGCCAATATGCAGCCTGCTGGAATCTATTTCTATTTGAGTGTGACACAACTGATTTTAGTCCAACTCTATCATTTTACAAATGATCTGAGGATCAGAGATGTTAATTGACTTGTCTGAGATTATGTGGCTAGAAGTAGACAAGAGAGTATATGTACTCCAAACCCTTTGCCTTTCTCAATGTCGTACACAAGTAAGACTTTCAATACTATGTCTCCAATTTCTACATGCTTCTTAGCTCTTGAAATGCTCCTCCCCTACATCTATATTTTCTTTCATAAAATCTATATAATCTTCCTCATAATGCAGGCTTACTTTTTTTTCTGAGAAAGAATAGATGGGGTAGCCAGTCTTTGACAACTTCTCAGGGATAGGAATTTCAATCTACATAAGCATAGTATCATCCAGTTGACATTTTTCAATCATATCCATAAGGAAATCAAAGAGAGGCATCCTGGTGCAATGGAAAGAGTCAGTGTTGTACTTTAGGTCAAAAAAAGTCTATATTCAAACATGACCTCTGACTTTTATCAACTTTGTGATCATCAGCAAGTCACAACCTCCCTGATCCTCAATTTCCTCATTTCTAATATGAGGATAAACTAAAGATGAGGACGCTCATAGGGTTCTTACAAGGATCAAATGAGAGAAATTTTCCAATACTATACTAAAATTGAGTCATACTATTTCTGAAATACTCCAGCGACTAAACAGTCTATTAACCATATTTTTCAAAGGGTGGGAGGGGAGAATGAGTTTAGTTTGGTCTGAAAATTCTGGAATTTTCCTGGGAAACAATAGCTCTTACTCTCCCACTTAAAAATAATTGTAATACTTATTCAGTTGTTGTTCATAGACACTATACTTTCTCCATTTTTTTTGTCACTTAACACTTGAATTTTTTCTTAAAATACATGAACACCAATTCTGGAATCAAATCTCCACTTTCTTCAGCACCAAGGGATATAATTCATCTGGGACTAGAGTCTTGAATTCATTTAAAGCACCTCCTGTAGCTTTTCTTACTATCTCTTTCATCTTGAGCTTCAGTTCTCTTTCAATCAGATTTATTTCATTTTTCACTAAAAATTTCTTCTTAATAGAAAAGGCAGCATCAAAACTATTGTTTTGCCTTCTTTCATGTCATTCATCTACCCTAAGTAATGGGCCCATCCATTCCTTCTTCATTTTATGTCAAGTATATATTTTCAAAGCTGTTTTTGTTTTTAGCACTTTTTTTTTGGCAAGTGTCATCTCTTTTCTGTCATACTTTTTTTTAACAGATTCATGTCAGTCTTACAATCTTCTTTAGTTATGTACTTTAACTTTTATCTAATATCAGTTCATCAGAGAACTCCCTTTGCATCCACATTGACATCTTTTTTTCTTCTTTTCTTTTTCACTTATGTTAGTATATTCAGAATTTCATCTTTTTTTAGATTATCCCAGCCTTCCTCAATCATATTTCTACTTTAGAATTCCTGCCTATTAAAAGATCTTTCATATTTTTTCCCATTAACTCTTTGAAATCTTTTCTAGAATTTTTTACAATATGCAAAAATTGAAAATATTCCAAATTCTCATCAAGAAGGAAATGGCCAAGTGAACTACATTATCTTAGGATAGGGATAGGGGACCAGTACTGTGATTATACTGATAAAGGAGATTCCCCTGTTGAGGAAATTCCCATTATCAATGCAAATTAGCCCCTCCTCTACCACTTACAGATTTAGAAGAGATATGCTTAAACTAGGAGTTCATGAATTTAAAAAAAATATATTATTCCATTTCAGTATAATTGACTTCTTTTGAAATCCTATGCATTTTATTTCAAGCATTTTAAAAATTATTCTGAGGAGTCCATAGAATTCAATAGACTGCCAGAGGGACCCATGACATAAAAAAGTAGATTAAGAACTCCTGTATTAGACAATTTCCTATTGCAGTGGTGTCAAGCTCAAATAGAAACAGATTCCTGCCGCACATTGACTTAGAAAACCACAAATTAACATCATCTAAGTTTTAATGTATCTTTATCTTAAGTATTTAAACTTTATTTAACATTAAACATTTCCAACTACATTTTAGTGTGTTTTTTGGTTTTTGGGGGGTTTTTTTGGGTATTTTTTAGGCAATTGGGGTTAAGTGACTTGCCCAGGGTCACACAGCTAGTAAGTGTCAAGTGTTTGGTCTGAGGCCGGATTTGAACTCAGGTCCTCCTGACTTCAGGGCCGGTACTTTATCCACTGCGCCACCTAGCCGCCCCCCAACTACATTTTAACCTGGTTCAAGCTGCACTCCAGAATTTTAGACTCCAGCTTGATTACTCTGGCCTAGAGCCCTGAGGGCTTAAGTGATGTGCCTAGCATGATATCACTGTACATAGCAGAGGCAGGTCTTAAGCCTACAGCTTCCTGGTTCTCTAGCCACTATGTCATGCTGCTATGGATATTAACAAGATGGAATACTGAAGTCAGTAAGTGGAAATGAAGTTAAGTTTAAAAGTAGATGCAAATGTGTTTGTAACCACAAATACATGTACATATGTATATTAACAAAGATCAGGAGGAATTTAGAGTGATATAGACTGCAGTATTTATTAAGCTCTTTGTTCTTTTTAGCGGTACATAAATTTCTAATGAAAAATATATAGATATAGATATCAAAAAAGAAAGATCTTCTTTCCTGAAAACTAAAGACACATATTTGACTTTGCCAGAATTCTTCTCCTTTGCTGTCATGAATCCTAAAACGATATATGGTCACTTTTTCCCAAGGTCCCTGTCACTTCACATTGTCACACATAAGAAATGTCTCTTGATATTTCTGCCATGTTGGGCAGAATTAAAACCAGAGCAGCAATTCCTCTGTTTCTCTACCTTCTAGAAGAGGAAACTGTCAGCAAGGCAAGTCAAGAATTCACCACCTTATCTACTTTTACCGTGTGTTAAGTATGAAACAGTAATTGTCTGGACAGGTATAGTCCCCTATGACTCTTACATCTGGCCTTTGTGACAATTTTATAATTAGTAATAAAAAAGGTTTCATCCATATTCTCTTCTCATAGCTGAGTAATTCATATTCTCATGCCCATAGCTGGGCAATTTTAAGCATATTCCACAATGATGTGCGCACTGTTTCAATCTTTTTTACCCCCATGCGCTTCATTGTAAATTTTTCCTCAGGTTTATGGATTTAGTTATTGGACTATATGCTAATGTATCTGTGATGTCATAAATTGGCTGTTCGATGTGTATCACAATCCATTCTTGTCCATATCCTCCCATAAGTTTGCCAACAAAGAGTACACCCAACTGGCCTTTCTTCATTTCTCCTAACATACGCAAAGAGAGCAGTGGAACACTCTTGCTATTTATCTGTAGTCCCTTACCCCATGACCAGCCCCTCATCTCTTCCTAACCCGCATTTTCATGATAACGTCTTATCTTTTAATCCAGGAAGATGCCTTTTTTTAAATATTCTATACAAGTCTCCAACACTTTCGATTAGAATTATAGCCTTCCATTATCTTGTCAAGTTTTAAATATCTATGTGTTCAAATTTCGTATTCACTTTTGTTATCCATACCCTATTCATTGGTATATAGCAATCTAAGGCTATATCTACTGTTCCCCAAATACTTCCTTGTTACTTTTTCCTGAGAAGTACTTACCTTCTTTTCCTTTATTGTTATTTTTCCCTGTTGCATGAATTGTCCTCCATTTGGGCAGTTTTACAGTTTTATCTAGGAATTTTCCTCCCTTCTCACACTTCAGTTTAAAGTCACCTCAATCAGATTGCTAAATAACCTGACAAAAGTTCTCTCAAGGCTTCATAAAAAGCATTTCATCCTATTCCAGAAATGCATCAGTCAGGTGTCATAAAGCCATCATCCAAAAAACCAAATCTTATTCTTTTTATGCACTCTACATACAAAACTACTTACATCTCATTGTATCCTTTCTTTTTCCAGTGGCACAGCATACAACTATAATTAAGAATATAAACAACTATCTGTGTCCCTGAGTCCTATCTCCTACTTAGAATTTCCAAATCATTGAAGACTCTTTCCAAGTTTTATTTTCACACAGTGGTATCATTTATTCTCCAAAATACTTACTATCCTGTCTTTTTTACCTAGGTTATTTTTTTAATTTGTCCATTTGTTATAATTGGCAGTCTTTTTATTTTTGCCTATGTGTCTCTTCTACCCTTCATCTTGAGTTATTAGTCTCATTTGCTCTTTTGTTTGTTTGTTTTGCTATTTTTGCCTTATCTTCTTCTTTGTTTCTATTAATGTTTCCATTTTCTGTTAGGTTACATAATGCTTTTTGTGTTCTACAGCTGTAATATTTACTCTACTGTTGATAGTATTTTCATTGCTTCTTCCCCTTTTGCATTATTTCCCAGCAGTATGGCATCCTGGAAAGAGAACAGGTCTTCTATACCCTTGACTTTTTCTCTTATCACATTTGTACAATCAAAACTTTTTGATCTAGAAAAAAAAACCTGATAATCATCTAATCTAACCCTCCCCGCATTTTTTATGAAGAAACTAAATTCCTATTAAGTGATTTGCCCAAAGTCATACAACTAGATGGCATAGTTGAGACTAGAACCAAGATTTTCTGGTTCTCATTTAAAATGACTTCTTACCCAAATATATTCCTCTACCAAGTCTTCCTGTTAAATGAAATTAATTTCAGCCCTTTCCATTATATGAAAGAAGAATAACGCATAGTATATATCACAACCTCTAGTTTCTCAGAACCCATCCAAAATAGTTGGCGGGCTTAGGAAGACCTGCTACTATAAAAGATGGCATTCTCCTTTCTGCTTAATCCTGTCTATCCCCTATCCACAAAGGCAATTATACTCTCTTTTTTTTTTTAACTTTCTTCCTCCCCACAACAGAAAACACTTTTTTTTTTCTTTTTAGGTCTTGAATATTCACAAACTTTCATGGGCTCTTTCCTTTTTCATTCTCTGGCCTTCGATTTTGTCCCACTCTTTCCTTCTCCTGTCCCTAACCATAATTTTACTTCTGGTTTTGGTGTTTCATCTAGAATGGGACTAATATCTTCTTTCTCCAAAATGCTCCCTTTCTTTCCTTTAGAGAGCTGTTGCCATCCATGGCTGGCTTTGCTTGGCCCTTCTCCTTAGTTATAATTCACTTACTTATCCTATTAATATTTCCCTTCTCCCTTCCAGTCTCAACTAAATCCTACCTTATGCAAGAAATCTTTCCTGCTCCTCTTTAATGCAAGTGTTTTCCTGTCTGGGATTATCTCCAATTTATCCTGTGTATATCTTGAATGTACATAGTTATTTAGATGTTGTCTAAATATTATATTGAGAGCTCCTTGAGAACAAGACTGTTTTAGTCTTTCTTTGTACTCTTTAGCAAAATGCCTAATTGCTTAATAAACTTGATGACTTACTACCAGCTAGAATTGGTCTTCTCCATTTTATCCCCTCTCTTCTTTTTACAGCCTCTTTTTAGCTATGTCCGCCAATACCACTTGTTATCTAGTTTCCCAGAATTAAGTTTAACTATTTGAAATTCCCTCTCACTCTTGACTTTTGGTCCCAGCCAAGTTTTGTCTGACCCCTTTGTTTGCTCTTCTGGGCCACTATATACATATATCCTTACTCCCCACAGAAGCAGCACACAATCCTTTTCTTGCAGAAGGCACTGGTTTGCCATTACTATCTATAGCAGAAATATTCCCCTTCATCATATAGTATGATTGAATACTTTTGTGACCCCTATCTGTTAAATCTGCCTTTTTATATTGCTTGTACTAGCTGATATCTTTCTCTCCTAGATAGAATATGCCTAGAAAGTACTGGATAGTGTCTTCTTTTTCCAGTTGAATTCCACCTTTTTATTCCTCAACCTCAACTACTGCCTTCACCAGCACTGGTAGCACCATTTTCAACAATGCCATAACGTCTCCAGTGGCTACATTTTCTTCCCTAAATATAACGAAAAGTTTTTAAAATTAAATTCATTAAGTTCTGGCTGTAAATTAAGGCACTATACGAGGCTGTGGGGAAACAAAGATCAAAAGGAAACCCTTCCTGCCGTCAAGGAGCTTACATACTCTTGAGAGTAAAGGGGACATATACCTAGAAAATAAAACAGAAAATTTATGCAAAGTAATATCTAGAAAGAAGTCACGTCTAATGTGAAAAGTCATTCATTAACAATAGAAAGGAAGCAATCAAGGCATAATGGAAAGGCAAGGTGGCATGAGATTGTTAAACAGAAGGTTGACGTAGGGCTGACATGAATGGAAATGAGAAAACAGAGGGAAAGATGGACAAAGAAAGGACTTTCAGTTCCAAACTTACTCTTCTCTCCTCCATCTTCCCTCACCACCTTATCCTCTACATTGTTTTTTTGGAGGCAATCAGGATTAAATGACTTGCCCAGGGTCACTCAGCCACTAAGTGTCTAAGACCAGATTTAAACTAAGGTTCTCTTGACTGCAGGGCCAGCGCTCTATCCACTGTGCCACCTAACTGTCTCTCCTCTACCTCATTCTTAGAGTTGAGAACTTCCCACTCATACCTTACTAAGAAATAGAGACCATTTGCTATGAGCTCCCTCTCCTTTCCTTCTTTACATCTCAAAACTCCCTGACGTTATTCCCCATTGTCTCCTCCTGTCCTCTAGGCTGACATTAAGGAAATGTTCTCCTTACCTTGTTTCTATCACCTCCTGTTTTCTCCAGCAGATTGTTCCTCAATCATCCCCTTTCTCCCCCTAATCTCACTTTAACTAATGGCTCCTTTTCTTCTGCCTATAAATATGCCCAAGTCTCCCTTGTTATCAAAAGACTTTTATTCTACCTTCCCATCCCATCAAGCTATTTTACCTTTCACTCTCTCCTACCTTTCACAGCTAAATTCATCACCTCCTCCTTCCTTTCTTTCCACTTTTCATTCTTTCGCAACCTAGGTTCCAACCTCGTCACTCAACTGAAAATGATTTCTCCAAAGTTACAAGTGCTCTTTGAACTGATGGATATAATGGTCTTTTCTCATTCTTCAACCTTCTTTTCCTCTTTGAAGCATTGTGGCTAGTGACCACTTTTTCTCTGGATACTCTCCTCTTTTGGTTTCTATTATAATGCTCTCTCATTGTTCTCTTACCTGTCTGAATGCTCCTTCTCAGCTTCTTTACATCACCCACATCAGTTCCCTAATTGTGGATATACCCTCAATGCTCTGTCCTGGGGCCTCTTCACTTCTCTTTCCATACCTTCTTTGAGTGACTTCACTAGACTTTGAGTGAGTTCAATTTTCATCTCTGCATGATTCCCAAATCTCTATATCCAGCCTTAGTATCTCTCCTGCACTCCAGTCCTGCTTTAAACTACTTATTAGGCATTGTAAACTGTTGTCTCATAGACATTTTAAACTCAGTATGTCCAAAACAAATCTCATTATCTTCCTCCCTCTTCTCCTCCCAAATCCACCCTCTTCCAAACTTCTCTTTTCTGTCAACAGCATCACCATCCTTTCAGTTACCTTGGTTCATAGCTTTGGCTTCACTCTGTGCTCTTCACTCTCACTCATCCCACATATCCAGTAAGTTGCCAAGTCTTGTCATTTCTTCCTCCATAAAATTTCTCTCATCACTTTCCTTATCCAGATTCTCATATCTTCTAGTCTGGACTATTCTAATAGCCTCCCAATTGCTCTTCCTGCCTCAAATCTCTCCCTACTCTAATCCATCCTCTACAAGAAACCTTTTCCAACATCCCCTCCCCTCCAATTTTAGAAGCCCTATAAAATTCCTTTAGGATACCCAGCCCCTTTTCTTCCTGTCCTTTTAAAATTGATCTAAACATATCAAATGCCTCACTGCCTATAAACTAGTGAGTTATACATATACTTCGGGCTTCATCCCATTGAATTGATAATAAGTGTCACCACCATACCATCCCTTTACACTGATCCCTTGTGACACATATCCATAAGGAATTTTCATACAAAGCCTAGAAGAGGAATTTTAGACTACATAACAGATTGGGCCCTTGACTTCATTTAATTCAGACCCCAGACACATCACCAGACACATGAATAAATGAAGTCGAGGGCCCAGACTTCAAGTGATCACAAGTGAGGGATCAGGAGTGTGAGGACCTGAGTTCAAATCCTAGCTCTGCCGTTTAGTTTATATGTGACCTTGGGCAAGTCACCTAACTTCTTGGGCCTCAGTTTCCTCACCTTTAAATGAGGGAGTTGGACTGGATAACCTTTAAGGTCATCTTTACAGTTAAAAATCTATAATCCTCTGATCCCAGGTACCAAGAACTGATATCCCATGTGGATCTATACTTTGGACAAAGAAATACCTATCTGTTGTTAGCAGTTTCTTAAAAGGCATAAGATAAAGGTGTTAGTTCATATTAATCTTCCTATGTACATCCGTAGGTATGGATGTTTCTTTTCCACATGTACAGGTCTCTGTGCATCTAACTATGTATTTTTTTTTTGTCTCTTTCCTTCTTGAGTACGTTTCCCTCCTCTTTCACTCGTAATTCCCAAGTCAAAATATAAAAGTTATTTGTTGTATTGATCGTTGTATTGATTAAATGTGTTTTATTTTCCCTGTTTTTAATTTAAAGTGTGGATCAATAGAACAGTTTATGTTTAGAACCATGTTATTGTCTCTAAACTAAAAAATTTTAAATACACAAAAAACTAAATAAGCTTTCAGGGCTGTTCAGTTCTGATCTCTATCACCAGGCTGGCTTGTGCTAAAGATAGACCCTTCTTCCCCACCAGGTTCCTCACTCTCCTCTGCCCTCTCCTTGCTTTCTTTGGTTCACTTCCCACTTCCAGGGCTGTCTGCCTGAATTGATGAAAAAAATTTCCATGGCCTCTCACTCCCCTCCTCCTCCCTAGTAGCAGCTGTTCTGACTGCATCCCAGTATGCATTCCTTATGCACACAGGTGAAGGAACTTCCAACATTCCCTTGGAATTCACCAACTCTGATCTTCAATAGTTATCTTGGTAGGACTTATTCCTTGTTCTAAATCAACTCCTAATTTAGCTAGGTGGTGCAGTGGATATCTCATTAGACAGGGAAATCTGAGTTCAAATATAGTCTCAAATACTTACTAGTTGTATGACCTCAGAGAAATCACCTAACTTCTGCCTGCCTCAGTTTCTTCCTCTGAAAAAGGGAGATAACGATAGCACCTACCTCCCAAGGTTACGAGGCTAAAGTGTGAAGTGACCTGTAAATTTTAAGGTGCTATGGAAATGCTAGAGGTGATGTTGATGATAATGAAGAAAAAGATGATGAGCAGTTTAAGTCTTTTCCTCTTCTGCAGCCTTTGGTGGATAAGCTTGCCCGCCCTGTGCAAGTGATATGTGCCTAATGATCTTACCTAGTGCTTCTCATCCTATGGTACTCATTCCTTTTGTAGTGCTCAATTGAATGTGGGAGAGGAACACAACAGAGGGAAGTGATTTGTATAAGGAAGAATCCGGCCACCTTTGATGTGTTAGATCCACACGAATGTTCATTCTTAGAAAGACCTCCCAGTCAGCAATCCTGCTACCTCAAACCCTGTGGTGCTAAATGGTTTAGTACAGAATGGAGCGTGGTAAGTCATTGTCTCTTTAATGCTACTTATACTTTTAATGATTAAGTCGTTTCCTGTCTCCCCAAGTTACACAGCTCCGGCTAGAAGAATCTGTGCTCTATCAGTGCTCTGGATCAGTCACTTGTAGGGGCCAGCGGTATGGTTTGATTCCAATTTCTGAGAGCTTGAAAGCACAGCATACACTGCTATTTAAATGAGATCCAAGGGAAAATGCTAATTTAAGAAAACACTGAGTCACTTCATTTGCGCAGATGGAGCATACATTTTCAAACACTTTATCCAAACATCCACCCACCTTAAGGAAATACACTGTGGAGACACGTATGAGGTCTTGGAGAAGTCAACTTGCCTAGCTCAGAAAGGTAGAAAATGGATATACAGACATTTGGTCCGTAAAGTTAATGAAATATAAGTCTGCCAGTCACTGGGTTTATAATCAATGAGGTCAATTTCAGGGCTTCTAGGGGAACTTTTATAACACACTAGAAAAGCTTCTGAGAAGCCAGTTGCCAAATACTGCATTTGTGCTACTTGATAACAATCCTTCAACTATTTAATACATCAGCCCAGAAGCAGACTGAAAGCCATGTGTTTGATGTGAGGGACATTTTCTCTCCTTCTGAGAAATGGAATGTGATGATGTTAATATTTGTAAGGTGCTTTAAGGAAACAGAAACAATGTTGTTGCTCAGCCATCTGGTTAACAGAGAACAGAATGAGAAAAACTTGTGAAGTCTGAGTCCGTGGAGGAAAAAAATGAAGGAAGAGCTGATCCAGGCTATGTGTGTGTGGCAGCCAAATGACAGGGCCTCGCTACAGGGACATGTAAGAACTTGGTGAAGATAATCCAAACTATACTTACAGAATGATGGGCTCAGAGAGACCAGTTATAATCTAGGAAAAAGAAGCCCTGATAGATATTTTAAAAGTGCTGCTGTGGCCAATAAGACTTTGAGGATCATCCGAAAGGTTGTTTCAAACAAAGCAGAAAATATTTGTAACATTGAGCATATTAGGGCTGTAACTAAGATGGGGCTACTCAGGCATTAAAATTTATAAGATGAGGACAGCATTTATATTTCTCCAGCTGGTAGATGTGACTAAGCTTAGCCTTAGTTAGCAAAAATAATTGCTCAAATAACTGCACATGTATAACCTATATTGAGTTGTTTGCCTTTTCAATGAGGGTGGGTGGGGAGGGAGGAAGAGAGAAAATTTGAAACCTAAAGTTTTAAAAACATATGTTTAAAAAAAATGTTTTTACATGCTACTGGGAAATAAGAAATACAGGAGATGGGGTATAGAAGTCTTTCCTGCCCTACAGAAAAATAGAAGGGGAAGGGGATAAGAGAAAGGGGGACAGATAGAAGAGAGGACAGACTAGGGGAAGGGATATTCAGAATGCATGCCATCTTGGGGTGGGAGGAGGGGTGAGATGGGGTGAAAATTTGGAACTCAAAAACTTGTGGAAGTAATGTTGAAAACTAAAAATAAATAGTTTTATATTTAAAAAAAAATAATTGCTCAAAAACCAAAAAGTCAACACCTGGCATATTTTCTCCCAGAAACCATATCTCAGGTGAGTTCCTACCCATTCTGACCCTACTTTGCCCTTCACCCAGAAGTGGGCTTAAACAATCCCACAGTGTCTTCCACCATAATACTTTATGCATTTAGAACTGTCAGCAAAGAGATTTGTAATAAATTAGGTCAATCTCTGCTATTCTTATGAAACTCATATGTTGGAGTCTGAGGTCTCTCCCCATAGTCTTCTCCACCCCACCCCCATCACAGTTTTGCAGACACCTTATATGCTGCTTAGCCTGGTACCAGAATGGCTAATTTAGTATTTAGTGCACACACAGATATTTACAGGCACACAATTCTCATGAGGCATTTATATGCAGAATACCATATGCAGTTTTGGTCATTAGACTTCAAGAAAGAAACTACTAGAACTAGAGAGAATCTGGAGAAAAGGGAACTCAAAGGGAATGAGGGCAGTGCCTAATGAATGTGGGCTTAAATAATTATAATTCTTCAGTCTGGAAAGATAAAGACAAAGAAGTTATGTGATCATTGCCTTCTTTTAAAAAAAATGGATCAGGTAAACAGAGATTATTTTTCCTTTCCATGAAACCTTTGAAGCTTAAAGAAAGATATGTTTAGGGCAAAATAAAAGGAAGGATTATTTTAACATAAGAGTAATAAACTTAATGGAGCTCCATATGTTTGTAAGTTAATAGAGGCCAAAAATGTAAACAGGTTCCCAAATGATTCAGATGCATTCGTGATTGACAGGTCTTCAATGCAGTGTTAAGGAAAGCAGGGATGTGTTGAGGTACCAAAACTCTGAAGCTGGCAATAATCCCCATCCACACACAATGAGCATTAGCCTGAGGGGCCTTAGATACGATGTGTGCAGCCATCCTCAATTCCTATGTCGACAGATTGTGCAGAGAATTAGAGCTGAGATCTTAGAAGACATGTGGTCTAACTCCCTACAGAAGTCCGGAGAAGTTAAATAACTTGGGCAACCAGGTAGTCTAGTAGATGGAGTTCTGAGATTGAAGTCAGTAACACCTTAGCTCAAAAAACTCTCTCATACCTTTGTAAAATTTTGGGAACTTAGTCTTTTTTTTTCCTCTGCAAAAATCGAGGGTAATAATCTCATAGCATTGCTGTTAAGGATCAAATGAGATAATAAACGTAAAATGTTTTGCATTCCTTAAGTAGCAGAGATGAGAGTCAAAATCATGTCTCCAGTCCAGCATATTTTCCAACATCAATTCCATTGTTCTTATAGGACAGATAAATCTAAGTCATTCAAACACCCCTAGCTGGTGGGATATATCACTTTACAATTGTTGTTTTAAGCAATTTGATTCTTTTTGCTAAAATAGTCACATGAGCTCAACAGCGCTAGAGAGGTACATTGATGAATTTTCTTATTGGTTGAATTGGACAAGCCGTGGTTCAGTAACCTAGAAATCCACCCTAAAGAATCTTTTACCATTAAGGAGTCAAATTGGCTTGTGTTTAAAAAACGTGTAGTTGTCCCTATACTTTCTTATGATCTTATTGAACTAGTAAGTCCTACTGAAACCAAGCTCATTTCTTTTGAACCTTTCCTTTTAATATGGATTTCTGATGCTAGTCAGAATGGTACCATGGAAAGAAGACTGGATTTGGGGCCATAAGATCTCAGTTCAAATTTCAGCTGTTCCATTTACCTGTATGACTTTGGCCAATTCATTTCCCTTTTCTGAGGCTCAGTCACCTCATCTATAAGCAAGATAGTTGACCTATAGCTTGAACGTCCCTTGCAATTCTAAATTCTGTTACCTGTCTGTCCTCTGGAAAAAGCCATGGAATATCTACTGTGTTCAAAAGCTAGAGAAACTGAGAATGAATGCTGATAGGGTTTCATTGTTCCTATGATCGCTGAACTATTTCATCTAGTAGTGGCCCTGTCTGTTGCAGATATACACAGATTATTTCAAACTATGTAGAGTAGGGGTTCATTACCTAAGATCCACAGTTGGGATCTTTAGATAGAGATTTCAGGGGTCCATAGGCTTCATCAAACTGACAAAGGGGTCCCTGGCCCACAACAAAAGTTTAAGAACCCCTGTTTCTGAGGCTCTTCCAGGCCAACTACAACATCTGCAATTTGAGCAAGTTGCCACTGGGTGAGGGACGGTGCTTTAGCCATGAGCATTTGATCTGAATTAAAAAAAAAAAAGCTTCCCATAAGCACAAATCAATGAGGATATAAATAAGATGATTTTCCCACATACTTTTCCCTCTAAGAACAGAAATATAAGGTATACAGAGGGACATGGATTTTCTTCTTGTAACAGCTACCTAAGGTCCCATGAAACCACAGAGAATTAGCAAACAATGCTTACCTGTGTAAGCATGACCCCATGGAAACATTTTCATTATGCATGTACTTTTCTTTCCACATTGATTAGAACTGCATGTGCATGCAAACACACACACATTCAAGTCAACAATTTAATTTGACAAACATTTATATTAAACATCTTTTGTGTCCAAAGTACAATAAGATCATAAAACAAAAAGCAGTTCTTACACACCTACTCACCCAAACGCACACACACCCAGTATGAAGAAAAGGTACAAACTAGCTAGACTTCCCCTCCCCCCAAGTATTCTAGAGGCAATAAACTGCTTAAAACTATGGCATCCTAACTTCTTCTCTCTTCCCTCATTTACTTCAGTGCTCCAAAAGCTGCCAAGGTGGATTCCGGGTACGAGAGGTACGATGTCTATCAGATGACATGACACCAAGTAACCAATGTGACCCTCAGTCTAAACCAGAAGAGAAAGAATCTTGCAATCCTCAGGACTGTATCCCTGAAATTGGTGAGTTGGAAATCCTGGTGTTTGAACCCCAGTCTTCCATCTATAGGAGAAAGTATTCAGGTACCTTAAGTGTCATCATGCCTTCTATTAAGAAGAGAGAGAAAAGCTGGATAGTAACAAAGTATGTCTAGGTGTCACAGCCCTCAACCTGGTAAATAAATCTAGAAAAAAAAGGTATAAATGGGCTCTCCTAAGGCATATGTGTACATTCTAATGGAATCTTTCTGGAGACAATGTGCTTTTTTTGGTCCACTCCAATAATAATTCTGATGATGGAAACCCCAAGTTATAGTAAAAGCTGGTAGGGAGATAATGTTTAGGTAATTATCATGTAAGTCTGCTCCTGCATTTCTGAAGCAAAAAAAGCAAAATACAGATTAAGATTTCTCTGTACAACAATTTATCATTTTTCTTCATATTAAGTGAACCATATTAAATGACCTGTAACCAGCACAGTTTTGTTCTTTTATTCTTTTTTTCTTTTCTTTTGTCTCTTTAACATTCCCTTCACTTACTTTACAAATACATCACTAGTAATTTGAATCTTTTCCCAAAATTCTATATTTTAGTGTCTCCATATATCTATTTGCATAGATGACAGATACACACACACACACACACACACACACACACACTGACTTCATTAAAATCATTCCTACTCTTCTGATAACTTATCATGGAGTGAAGGGAACCTTGGGCTCTCAAATGCCTACTTAATAGGCATTTAATAAATCTGTTTTCATTCATTCATTCAAATGTCAGTAGACCTTGAAAGACCTTACTAATCTGGAAAGTCTTGAGTACAGTCCAATGTGTCTATCAAAGAAAAACGACCTTTCTGAGTTCAGAGGCATGTTACTAGAAGTTTAATTTCTTTAATTGGAGCAACTCATGAAGAGTATGTATGATGGTCTAGGAGGTTTGTAATCTCTATCAACAGAGATATTACCAATACCAACAGAATCATGAATACTTTGAAGTCTATAGTAGGCAGTTTGATAAAGAAGGCTGGCCCTGGGGACAGAAAGGCCTTGGTTTATTTTGCCTCTAACAAACACTTGGTAACCATAGGCAAATCTCTTCATCTTTCAATAACATTGGACATGTTCTAACGAAGAGATGAATTTCTGATCTGTTTGTCTATATATATATATATATATATATATATATATATATATATATATAAAACTATCTAGAGACATACAAATATATACAAAAACATGTAAAATATGCATATATATGAATATATATATACACATAGATACATGTATGTGTGTGTATGTGCACACACATAGATATCACAACTAGTGTATAATAGAGACAGGACTTGAACCTAAGTCCTACTGATTTCTAGAGAGCCAGCCCTCCATCTATTATGCTGCACTAGCTTTCTTAAAATGTCATTCTCATAGGGCAAATTGTGTACATTATAAAAATTCAAAGAATTGGACCTCAATATGCATGATTTTTCAGACACTACACTTGACTAGCTTAAATCAATCTTTGGACAACAGATTGCACCAGTTTTTCCTTACTGAGTTTCTAGTCTGTTGCAGTTTTATGCCTAGAGGCTCACTGAAGAGGCTGTTGATACACCCACCCCTTTGAGCACGAAGAATAAATACATTTTCAGAACTCTGACCCTACCTACCTGAAGTACCAACAAACCAGCTGTTCACACCCTCTCCTATATTGTCTCACCAATTTGGAAGGCAAAGTTGGCAGTCCTCCAGAAAACATTAGAGGCCTGAAAAGGGGATCTAACAAAGTGGTCTCAACTCTCTCCATTTAACTACCACATCACTATTCTGAAGGTCCAGGTATACATAAGAGGTGCTAGCATTTCAACTAGAGTACAACTACCAGAAAGGCACAGGAATTTGGGAGGAGGATGTTTATTGAAACTTTTCTCTCTTTCACCCCAGATGAAAACTGCAAAGACAAATACTACAACTGCAACGTGGTGGTCCAGGCCCGGCTCTGTGTGTACACCTATTATAAGACTGCATGCTGTGCATCCTGTACAAGAGTGGCTAACAGACAGTCGAGTTTTGCAGGGCGTAGATAATGCCCATTCCAATCACTGGGGGATTGGACAGATTTGTAAGCAGTGTTGTTGGGGTGCCTCTCAGCAGGCTCTACCTAGCTCGGGGGACACACAAATACAATTTAATCACATCTCTTCAGTTAAATATAATGGGGAAGGGGTATCTGGGAGCACATTAGGGTTGTAAAAATGATGCTCTCAAATGATGCCTCATCCTCTGAACATTCCCATTGATTAATCCTGCCCCACGTGCCCAGCATCGGCTAACGGCCCTCATGAGAACCGTGCAGCCAAGCTGTTATCCCAACACATTCCAAACCAGCAATGCTGTTGACCAAGTGTTTTGTGGCTGTTGGTGTTTGTGGACTCTCTAAAAATTAGTGGACTAAAGATAGGACCTGGGAAAAGTAATTTTGTATCTGTCAACCTCATTAAGCTTTTCTGAGTGACACCTATCTTTTCCTTTCTCTAATCTCAGCTTACCCATACCTGTTTTCCGTCCGGCCTTACCAAGGATCACATACTCTACTTAGGTCACCAGATAAGTAAAATTCTGAATAACCAGATACCTTTTCACCAATATAAAAATATCGTATCAAATACCAAATGTCCATGAAATTTACAACCTAGAGTATGAAAATATGAGTAGAGGCTGAGAATTCTCTCCCCAAATCTTTATTCCCCAATACTTTGTCCTTAAAAACTGACCAGTAAGTGTTCTCTCCCCCACCCCTAGGAGTACACACAAATCATTGATGCATGGATGTCTTAGGGCTTTGTCAATAAAGTAATATTTGTTAGGACTGAGCAGCTAGTGATTTGATTGGCTGAAATTTTCACTCTCCTTTTATCCATCTGCATATTCCCCACCCCAACAGGAATTTTTCTTCTATGACCCATTAACTAACGGTACAATTTTATTTTGTGCTCAAAAATAGGTTCTAGAACTTGGGGGAATCTTAGAACCCATTTGTTCTGTCCTTTTCATCTTACAGATAAGGAAACCTAAGCCCAGGAAGGTGAAGCAATTCCCCTGAGGTCATGCAATTAGTAAAGTCATCAAGGCAGAATTTGAACCTACATCCACTAACTACACATTTAGTCATCTTTCCATCACTCTACTTTACAGAGCACCTTACAGTTTACAGAGTACATTCTCCACAACATTCCTGTAACACAACACAAAATTATTGACTCCATTTTATAGATGAAGAAACAGAGGCTCAGAGAGATAAGGCTGAAATCCTGCCTCTGTCACTTTACTATGTGTGTGACCTTGACTTCTCTGGGCCTCAGTTTACCCAGCTGTAAATCTATGATCCTGTGAATGAAATCAGTCAGCAATAATTTATTAAGCACTTACCATGTGCCAGGTTGAGTAAGTGTTGCATATATAAGCAAAGACAATCTCTGCCTTCAGGGAGATCTCATTCTAATGGGAAGACAAGTTATCATAACTAGACACATGCAAGGTATATACAGTGTACACGAGAAAAGAATAGCAGCTGTGGGGAATGGGAAAAGCCCTCCGTAAAACATGAGATTTGAACTCAATCTTGAAGGCAGCCAGGTATGAGAAAAGGTACATGCAGTTCAGGCAATAGAATATCCCTGAAGCATGGAAGACTGGGGATGAATGGTCAACAGTGGAGATAGAATTCAAGCCCAAGTCTTTGAGACCAAGTCCAGTATGCTGTTCAGTAGCAAAGTTAAAGGCAAATTAGTAAATAGCAGAACATTGTTGTCGTTGTTTAATTGATTAGCCATTCTTACTCTTTATGACCCCATTTGGGGTTACATCCCATCTTAGGCATCTGGATTTACCTCTTTGACCAATGGCACAGCCTTGTGACAGCTTCCCTAAGGAACCATCTGTTTTCAAATGTGAAAGGCTTCTTCTTCATAATGACTTCTCTGGTCTTTCTGAAGTAGTTTCTCTCTCCATGCCTCCCCTACATCCTTCCTCACACACGTCTGCATGCATGCAAATAATCTAAAAGGGACTATAGACTCAAGCCCTTCTAGCCTCAGTTTCTCCCTTTTTTCAGAAACTCATTTGGCTTCTCTTTCCTATCTAAGACTTGCCAGAGTAAGTTACCCAAGGCAGACTTAAGGTGAATTCTCTGAAAATTTTGTAATCCAGTATTTCAAAGAGATTTTTCCCCTGTTGAAAAGAATTTCAAGCTAAATCAATTTAATCATAGAGGAAGTTTATCCTATTGAGAGCCAAGGGGCCTGAGTATATTTCCATTTTCTGGGTAGAAAAGAGATTCTTACAGCCAAACCTATCCCACAGGTTCCCAATAACTTGAAAATCCTTTTAATGGAATTTAGTTGCAGCTTAAAGGAAATGACAGCATGCTTTATGATTGACAGCATCCTGTGCTCTTAGGCAGCTTTGAAAAGAGGCTACCCAGCTACCTTTCAATCTGCCAACATTCTCCTCAACTGATAAGATGCATGCATTGGTCCTCAGTGGCCCTAGTCAGACTCCCCAACCCATCCCCATGCCTACTGGCCCATAGTAAGCCCTAGTGGATAAAAAGTGGTGGTCCCATGTATAAAGACAGTCACCTAATGGAGTCCTCTAGCCTACATGCCTAGATGGATGTACCATTCCTCACAGTCTTAGAAACTGTAGTTCCCATATGTTTAGTAAGATTAGTTTTCTGTTATTACCCGTAATAGAATAAAGAGCTTACTGCAAAGGCTCAATATGAGTCAGCATATGATGTAGGAGCCGCAAAAGCTCCATTTCCAGGCTGCAGTAGGACAATTATAGAGCCCAGAGCAAGGAAGAGCATAGGATCATGGGAATAGAACTGGAAGGGACACTCAGAAGTTATTTAATCAAACCCTCTTATTTTACTGATCAGGAAACTGAGGCCCAAAATGGTTAAACACCTTGCCCAACGTCACACATGTAATAAGTATTAGAGGCAGGATTTGAACCCAAATCCTCTGATTCCGAGTCCAGCGAGCTTTCCATTGTCCTATGTTACCCCCATTGATAATCCTAATGTACTCTCTCTTAGATTATATCTGGAGTACTTTGATTCTTGACGCCACATTTTTATTTGATTATTAAATTTGCATTGATATCTTTTGTTTTCATATCACCTTCATTCCCATGTACATCCCTATTCCCTTTTACTCAGTCATCCCTTATAATAAGGAATAAATAAGAAATAGGGGAAGGAGGCAAAGCAGTTCAACAAAACTAACCAAAGTTAACCAGCTCTGATGGTATACGAGTGTTTCACACTGATAAAACCCTACCTCTGCAAAAAAAAAGGGAGAGAGGTTGATTACCACATTTTAGAAGGGACATTGACAAGTTGGAATGGGTACAACAATGAAATTGGCGAGGCCAATCAAATTCATGGATAGACAGTTAAAGGAGTTGGAGGTGTTCACCCTTGAGAACAGAGTACTGTGGTGGGGGGAAAGGGGGAGAAAGCTAGCTGCTTCTGCAGCTAACTGAAGTGCTTTCATAAAGAGGTGTGTTGTCTTTATTTCTGAGAAGGCAAAAGGAACCAATAATATGAGTTACAGATCAACATAAGGAAAAACTTCCTAACAATTAGATCTGTCCAAAAGCAGAATGAGCTGGCTTAGGGGTTAGTGAGCTCCCCATGTCTAGCTGTATGTTGCAAATTGGATTCATGATTTTGGTAGGGATCGGATTAGATGATACCTGACTTCCCTTCCAATTCTAAGCCTATGATTCTATGACTCATATCAGGCAGCAGTAGCCCTGCCACCAGCAGGCTGGAGTCCAGAAGTCCACACATCATGAAACTTTACATGCCGTAAAAGAGATTAAGCTACAGTCACCATTAGCTTAGCCTGGTTAGAGGAACAGCTGGGTTGTTCAAGGGGATCATAAGCTATTCCTACCAGAGGCAAGGCAGTAGAAATTATGATCCCTTTTGGGAATACCAGCTGGGCAGCCTCCATGAACAAAGAAGGAGAGAGCTGATATGAGCCATCTGAAAAGTTTATTTGAAGGAAGATGGTGAGCAGTTAATTTCTGCTTCCCTGGTGGTTAGAGTAAGAGGAGTTTAAATGATAGCAAGGAATATTTAGGCTAAGCAGTAAGCATAAAGAAGTATTTTCTAATTATTGAGCCCTGGAGGAGGCTCCTAATTTAATTTATGATAATGTGAAGAATAAGTGAAGAATAAGTCTCATATTTGTTTTAGATACACTTTTGCATAGAAGTAAAGATGTATCTGAATGAGGCCACATCCAGCCTTTCTTATTGATAAGCTTGGTAGTAGAGAAATTCTAGGATCAGAGATTTAGAGCTGTAAGAAACCATAGAGGACAGCTAGCCTAATCCCCCCCCCATCTTACAGAAGGGAAAACTGAAACCCAAAGAGCCCAAATGATGTTCCCAAGGTCACCCACATAGTGCATGGCAGAGTGAGCAGCAAACCTCAAGTATTCTGATTCAGAATCCATTATGCTCACTGCACTGCACCACACTGCCTCTAAGGGCTCTTTCTTTCTGAGAACAGTTAATCAAAGAGTAAAGAAGTTGGATCATAGGACTGAAAGTTGGAAGAGACCTTAGAGGTCTTCTAGGTTAACCTCCTCATTTTACAGATCAGGAACCTGAGGTATTGAGAAATGAAGGGAATTCACCAAGGTCTAAATCTATGAACCAACCAACTCCAAAATGAACTAATTAGCTTTGCACTTGTGCCTTCAATTTTCTTTTCTTTTTTTTTTCAAAGAGTTGCTTACATCAAGATTAGATCAGCTGCCACTCACTAGATTTCTCTCCTACCCTCCCGGGTCAGTGACACCTGGCTGCCACATAACCCTGGGGAAAGAACTATCAAAATTCCTTGTCAGGCAAAACAATCAGCATTTCTGGCTTCCTTAAGACAACTTGAGTCATGGGAGACAGGGAAAAGTCATTTAGTGGGGAGAATTCCAGTTATTACAAATATCCTATTAAGCCAAATTCTTTTTGTTGCAACTATTATTTTAGCATCTAAATGTCATAAGATATAGCTTACCTAGAAGGCAATAAAACTATTAAGCAACAGTGATGAAAACAAGCATACCTTCTTCAGGGACTGCTGGGAGGTAGTTCATAAGCCCTGCCTTGTGCCCTGACTCCCCAAGGGTGTTCCAGTGCATAATCATTCCACTCTTTCAAACTTTAGGCTAAGAGGAAAAAGCCCTTGGAAATAATAAAATGTGCCCCTCTCCTTCCCTTTCCTTAAGGAAACAGAGAACCACAAGGGAAAGTAACTTGGCAAAGGGTACCCAGCTAGTTGATGGCAAAACTTGAACTGAGCTTAGGTTTCATGACCTAGGTTCCATTGTTCTTTTCTCCCACAGCTCACTTCTATTGTCTCTGTCCTACTAGTTCTTTATTGCAGGAAAATGACTCCATACTGATCTAGTAAATGTTCCTGTTTCCACAGTAGGCCACAATAGGAGTTCTCATTTTCTCCTCTTCCCCTCTTTCCCCCTCCTCTCTCTTTCTTTCCTCCCCTTTCTCCTCTCCTCTTTCCTCTTTCTCTCTTCTATCCATCCCTTCTACCCCATTTCTTTCTCATTTTAGAAAAATAATTATTGGAGGTGAGATAAGTAATCATGAAATTTATATTTCAGTTGCTTGTTTAAATAATCACAATCATAGCTTATATTTGATTAGTGCTTTGCAACTTGAAAAGAACGTCCCCCTGAACAACCTAGTGAGATGGGTAATACAAGTATTGTAACCCTCATTTTACCAGCGAAGCAACTGAAACTCAGTAAAGTGACTTACCCAAGGTTACACAGCTAGTAAGTAAGTAGAAATTCAAAGCCAGGGCATCAAATTTCAAATCCAATGATTTCTCCCATGATCCCATACTTCCTCTCTTGGAAAATTCAATATATCCAGTAATGGTGACTCACTCTAGCCAATTTTCTCAGGTCAATACAAATTCATCTTTCAAAGTATTAGCTCTCCACATGAATGACATAATTAAAATGCCTTTCACAAACAGATTTCCATTTGACCTCATCTCCAGATCCACCATCATCCAGTTCAGCAGAAGGAAATACTTCGTGATAAGTTATTATTTTGTTATTTGTAAATAGAAGATGTCTATAGGAAATATGTATTCGGAGCTATGTCTACAGAACAGGCCTCTGCACCAAAATAGTTTATTATTTAGAATATGCTAATTTTTAAAAAGGGACCTAACAGGTATTTATTTACATATACAATCTACATTTGCATAAAATTCTTTGATCATATACTAATCCAGCTTCCTTGAATGTTACAGCTTATATATGTCATACTGTAAATCCATAACTACCATTGTTTAACTTTGTCTTTAGCTAATATCTTTGAATGGATTTAAAGCAGACTATATGTTATCATGCTTTGTGACTGAGCTCAGGGATTTTTATCCCTAGCTTTGTAACTGAACATCTGAATTGCCACCCTTTTCATCTTCCATATCATGTTTACTCACTGATGTGATCTCCCCTTCCCCTCAACTCCATGCCTTGTCTCCCGTCCTCTATCACGCGGTGTGCACACACACACACACACACACACACACACACACACACACAATTTGAAATAGGGAATATATGATGTTTTTCCCTCTCTGCATTATTTCTTCCTGGTGTCGGGAAAAGGTTGGGGGAATGGAGTAGAATCACTGCTTTGTAGCAACATCAACAGAAATTACTTTAAAGTCTTGGTCAGAGTAGGAAGAGTGCCTAAAGAGACGCCACCATGTTAACTGCTATGACCAATCCTTCAGAACCTCCAACTGGGAAGAATTATACTCTTGGCAGCAACAACTGAAGTCCCAGAATTCATCCATCATAGCTGGGAGAAATTTTCTCAAATAAATCTACTACTACCCTTCAAACCACTTGTATTTTAGTAAAATAAAAATAATATGTTATATATCTCTTAAAAAGAAAGGTGTTTCTTTGAGAGGGGGAAGAATTATGTGAGTAAATACAGTAAGTTTCTATGTGGTAAAAATTAACTATTTTTGTTTATGACTAATTTATTTTTATTATTATGAAAAATAAATAATTAAAATATCAGCTTTGATCAATGTGTTTGTTCTTTTCCCTCTGGTACAGTACAAGTTCAGTTTGTTACTTTGAGTAATACACTTAAAAGAGGGATTGATCCCTAAAGGGGCCAATCTTGTTGAAGGATTAATTTTCAGCTTCCCAAAATGAATGGTCACAGACCTTCACAAACTACAGAAAACTAAAAGATAAATAGTTTTGAAGTAAAGAACTGGAGCTCAGTATTACCAAATTTGAGTATACCTTTCATGTTAACTTGAGATTCCACCCTAATGTAGATGTCAACAAATTATTTGACAGAGATCATTGTGCCTGGAAGCTTGAACTATGACCGGACTGGTAGTAAAGTGGTTTCACAGTTGGTTAAACAATGCTACTCAAAAAAGAGTGTTTAATGACTGTGTCAGCCTGGAAGATAGAGCCCTAACCAGAAATTTTGGCACCAGGAGCACATCAATTTTTAAAAACAAAACCTGTTCAGGAGCTGGTAGAGAAACTTTAGAACTATAATTGCACTTCTGAGAAGCAGAGAGGTGCCAGGGTAGAAAGAACTTGTCTGGGATATAGCCATCAGGGAGATGAAGTATGCCTGCTGGTTACTTCCAATTTTAAATGTTTATTCTGAGGTAATTAAGTATTTAGCTCAGTTGTTTCTGTGCAGCTAAAGTAGTTTAAATGTCAATGCCCTCAAAATGTCAGTGCCCTAAGGCAAAGCTTTGTTCACACCCTACCTAGTTATTGCTCTGCTGCAAGAGAATAGGCTAGACTCCTTTACCCTGTGTTCGACATTTTGTCAGTGACTTGGATGGAGACATGGTAATCAGACTTATGGATAACAAACCTGAGAAGAATGCCTAAGAAAGAATTAAGATTCAAAGCTATCTTGGTAGGTTATAATGCTAGGCTAAAACCAGCAAGATGAAAGTTAATATGAAATCCTATAGTTAGGTTTTAAAACTCAAATTACTTCAAGAAGCTAGTGCTCCCCCTCCCACTCATTTTTTTCTTTTTTAAAATTTTTAACAAGCTTTTGCTTTCTCTCCAGCCTTCTCCCTTACCACAACACACTCACTGAACAAGAAAAGACAAAGAAAACCCTTGTAAAAATATATACAGTACCAAATTAGAAATACTGAACACCAAAGGAGAGATTAATAAAATTGAAATTAATACTAACAAATAAAACTAAGAGCTAGTTTTATAAAAAAAAACAGCAATAAAATAGATAAACCTTTGGCTAATTTGATTAAAAAAGAAAGAAGAAAACCAAATTACCAGTATCAAAAATGAAAAGGGTGAATTCACCACCAATGAAGAAGAAATTAAAATAATAATTAGTAACTATTTTGCTCAACTGTATGCCCATAAATTTGACAATCTTATGAATGAATATTTATAAAAATATAAATTGCCCAGAGTAATAGAAGAGGAAATAAAATACTTAAATAATCCCATTTCAGAAAAAGAAATTGAAGAAGCCATAGATGAACTCCCTAGGAAAAAACTTCCAGGGCCAGATGGATTTACAAGCAAATTCTATCAAATATTTAAAGCACAATTAATTCCAATACTATATAGACTATTTGGGAAATAAGGCAAAGAAGAGTCCTGCCAAATTCTTCTTATGATACAAATATTGTACTGATACTAAAAACAGGAAGAGTCAAAATAGAGAAATACAATTATAGATCAATTTCCCTAATGAATATACATGCAAAAAATTTAAATAACATATTAGCAAAAAAATTGCAGCAACTTATGACAATAATAATAAACTATGACCAGATAGGATTTATACCAGGAGTGCAGCATAATTTACCATATCAACAACAAAACTTACAGAAACCATATGATTATCTCAATAGATGCAGAAAAAGCTTCTGACAAAATACAATACCCATTCCTATAAAAAAAAAAAACACTGGTGAGCATAGGAATAAAGGAGTCTTCCTCAAAATGATAAATCAGCAAGCATTATATGTTATAGGGATAAGCTAAAAGCATTTCCAATAAGATTGGGGGTGAAACAAGGATGTCCATTATCACCACTGTTGTTCAATATGGTACTAAAAACTTCAGCTTTAGCAATAAGAGAAGAAAAAAAAATTGAAGGAATTAGAATAGGCAAGAAGAAACAAAGCTATTACTCTTTGCAGATGATATCATGATATAGTTAGAGAATCCTAGAGAATCAAATATAAAACTACTTGGAATAATAAACGACTTTAGTGAAGGTGCAGGATATAAAATAAACCGACACAAATCATCGGCATTTCTATATATTGCCAACAAAGCCCAACAGCAAGAGATAGAAAGAGACATTCCATTTAAAGTTACTGTAAATATTATAAAAATATTTGGTAGTCTACCTGCCAAAACAAACCCATGAACTTCATGAACACAATTATAAAACACTTTTCACACAAATAAAGTCAGATCTAAACAACTGGAAAACCATCAGTTGCTCATGGGTAGGTCAAGCAAATATAATAAAAATGACAATTCTACCTAAATTTATTAATTCACTCAGTGCCATACCAATCAAATTACCAAAAATTATTTTATAGAGCTAGAAAAAATAACAAAATTCATCTGGAAGAACAAAGGTCCAGAAAATCAAGGGAATTAATTAAAAGAAATGCAAAGGAAGATGGCCTAGTCATGTCAGATCTTAAATTGTATTATAAAGCAGCAATCATGCTGGATAAGAAATAGAGTGGTAAATCAGTGGAATAGGTTAGGTACACAAGATGCAGTAGTCAATGACTATAGTAATCTACTGTTTGATAAATCCCAAAACTCCAGCTTCCGGGATAAGGACTCACTATTTGACAAAAACTGCTGGGAAAACTGGAAAATAATATGGCAGGAACTAGGCATAGACCTACATCTTACACTGTATACCAAAATAAAATCAAAATGAGTACACAATTAAAATACAAAGGCTGATACTGTAAGCAAACTGGGAGAGCAAGGAATCATTTCCATGTCAGATTCATGGAGAATGGAAGAATTTATGACCAAACAAGAGATTTTGCACAAAGTCAATGCAACCAAGATTAGAGGGAAGCAGAAAACTGGGAAACAATTTTTACAGCCGGTATCTCTGACGAAGGCCTCATTTCTAAAATATTTAGAGAATTGAGTCAAATTTTATACAAATTCAAGTCATTCCCCAATTGATAAATGGTCTAAGGATATGAATAGGCAGTTTTCAGATGAAGAAATTAAATCTATCTATAGTCATATAAAAAATTCTCTAAATCACTATTGATTAGAGAAATGCAAATCAAAACAATTCTGAAGTACCACCTCACACCAATCAGATTGGCTAACATGACAAAACAGGAAAATGATAAATGTTGGAGAAGATGTGGTAAAATTGGAACACTAAATGCATTGTTAGTGGACTTGTGAAATGATCCAACCATTTTGGAGAACAATTTGGAACTATGCCCAAAGGGCTATAAAAATGTGCATACCATTTGACCCAGCAATACTACTTCTAGGGCTGTATCCCAAAGAGATCATACAACTGGGAAAAGTACCCACATGTACAAAAATATACATAGCAGTTCTTTTTTGCGGTGTCAAAGAACTGGATATTGAGGAAATGTCCATCAGTTGGGGAATGGCTGAACAAGTTGTGGTATAGGAATGTAATGGAATACTATTGTACTGTAAGAAATGAGGAGCAGGCAGCCTTCAGAAAAACCTGGAAAGACTTAAATGAACTGATGCTGAGTGAAGTGAGCAGAACCAGGAGAACATTGTACACAGTAACAGCCACAATTTGCAATGACTAACTTTGACAAACTCATTTCCTCTCAGCAATGCAAGGCTGTCCACATCCAGAAAAAGAACTATGGAATCTGAATGCAGATTGAAGCACATTATTTGATCTCTTGTTTTTTCAGTTTGTTTCTTCTTTCTTGTGATTTCTCCTATTGGTTCTAATTCTTCTTTACAATATGACTAATGTGAAAATAGGTTCAATATGAATGTCTATGTAGATCCTATATCAGATAGCATGCCATCTTGGAGTGGGGGGAGAGGAGAGATGGGGAGAAAATTTGGAATTCAAAATTTCACGAAAGTGAATGTTGAAAACTAAAAATAAATTAATTTTTAAAAAATATTTTTAAAAGAAAAATAAAGAAAAAAATATATACACAGTGAAGCATAACAAATTCATAAACTGGCCACATCCAAAAATCTATGTCTTTTCTATATCTTGAGTCCATGACCTCTCTAAAGGGAGGAGGGGAGCATGTGTCATCTTTGGTCCTCTGAAGTCATGTTTTGCCACTAAATTAATCAGAGTTTTCTAGTATTTCAAAGATGTTTTTCTTTATAATGTTCTTGTTAGTGTTCTACATTGTTCCCCTAGTTTACCTTACTTCACTCTGCATCAGTTAATATAGATCTTCCCAGTTTTCCCTGAAATCATCCATTCCATCATTTCTTATGGTGCAATAGTATTCCAATGCATTTTATACAATAATGTATTTGGCCATTCCTCAGTTGATGAGCAACCCCATCACTTGTGCCACCACCAAAAAAAAAAAGGTGCTATGAATATAATTTGTGCTTTCTTTGATCTTTCTAGATTTTGAGCCTAGTAGTGGCATAACCGGATCAAAGGGTATTCAGAGTTTAGCAATTTGGAGGACATAGTTCCAAATTGCTTTCCAGAATGATTGGACCAATTCATAGCTCCACCAAAGTGTATTAGTAATCCTGTTTTACTGCAGCCCCTCCATCTACTGTCAGTTTCCATTTTTGAAAATTCATCTTTGCCAATTTGACAGGTATGAAGTGGAAATTCAAAGTTGCTTACTTTATATTTATCTAATTATTAGTGATTTGGGGCATTTCTTCATATGGCTATTGTTAGCTTGGGTATCCTCTTTTAAGAATTACATGTTCATACTCTAACTATTTTTTTATCTATTGGGTTTTGTTCTTATAAATTTTAATACACAAAAAGTTACTAAACAGTATGTGCCCTTTACCTAGCTATGCCACTGCCAGATCTATACATATCCCAGAGATTTTAAAAATAGAAAAAAAAATCCTTACATACAAAAATATTTATAATAGTTCTTTTTGTAGAGGTAAAAACTAGGAAAATTAAATAATGTCCATCAGTTGGGGAATGGCTGAACCAACTGTGGTAATATGAATGTGATAGAATACTCATGTAATGTAAAGAAACGAATAAACAGACAATTTCAAAGAAACAAGGAAAGACATGTATAAACTGAGTTAGGGGGCGGAGCCAAGATGGTGGAGTGAAAGCAGTGACTTGCTTGAGCTCTCCCCCAAACCCCTCCAAATGCTCATAAAAAATGGCTGTAAACAAATTCTGAAGCAGCAGAACCCACAAAAAGACAGAGTGAAACAAATTTCCAGCCCAAGACAACCTGGATGATTGATCAGAAAGGTGTGTCGCGCTGGGCTGGGAGCGCAGCACAGCACAGGTGCACAGGCCGCAGCTGGGCGTGCAGGCTGCAGCAAACCTGGAGCAGGCCTCAGAGGACTGAATTTCGGGCAGCTGTGGAGGTTTCCAGACTCCTCAATCCACCAATGCCAAAGACAAATTAGAAGGTCAGTGGGAAAAGTCTGTTTCTGTCTGTGCCTGAGAAAGGAAGGCGGGGTTTCAGCTCCATTCCCCAAGAGCGTGGCCCTGTGGGGGGCAGCTGCTTCCCGAGCTTCCGGCCCACAGACTGAGGGGGAATCCAGTGGCTGATCAGAGAGGGACTGCAGGGATCTCTTTGCCAGTGCTGAGGCAGGAATCTCTTCCTTTGCCTGTGTTTGGATCTGGGCCACAGTTCTGGGCAGCGTGCTGGGGTGAGGAGGAGCGGCTTGGTGGAGCTTGTAGTGGCTGTGGAGAGAACCCCTCCTCACAGTTACAGGACAGAAAGGAGTACTTGTAGTCACAGGCCAGGAAAGGAGTAAACACCTTGCCCCTTATCATACCACCTTGGAAGAACTGAAAATTTACAGGTCCCTACAAGTATCTCTGAAAACAGCTGTACAAACCCCCGAAGCTTGGGACAGTACATTCTCCACATTGGAAGCAGATTCACCTTAACAAAGAGTTTAAAACTCAAGTAATTGGCCGGATCATGAGCAAGCAGGCAAAAAGAGTCAGACTATATTATCTTACTTTGGTGAAAAAGAAGACCAAAATATACAACCAGAAGAAGACAACAAAGTCAAAGCCCCTACATCCAAAGCCTCCAAGAAAAATATGAATTGGTCCCAGGCCATGGAAGAGCTCAAAAACATTTTGAGAAGCAAGTTAGAGAAGTAGAGGAAAAACTGAGAGTGATGCTAAAGGAGACCCAAAAAAATACTGAAGAAAATAACACCTTAAAAAATAGCCTAACCCAAATGGCAAAAGAGGTCCAAAAAGCCAATGAGGAGAAAAATGCCCTAAAAAGCAAAATTGGCCAGATGGAAAAGGAAGTCCAAAAGCTTACTGAAGAAAATACTTCCTTAAAAATTAGAATAGAGCAATTGGAAGATAGTGACTTTATGAGAAATCACAACAGTAGAACAAATCCAAAAGAATGAAAAATTAGAAAAAAGTGAAATATCTCATTGGAAAAACAACTGACCTGGAAAATAGATCCAGGAGAGAGAATTTAAAAATTATTGGACTATCTGAAAGCCATGATCAAAAAAGAGCCTAGACATCATCTTTCAAGAAATTATCAAGGAAAACTGCCCTGATATATTAGAACCAGAGGGCAAAATAGAAATTGAAAGAATCCACAGATCTCCTCCTGAAAGAGATCCCCAAAGGAAAACTCCTAGGAATATTGTAGCCAAATTCCAGAGTTCCCAGGTCAAGGAGAAAATATTACAAGCTGCCAGAAGGAAACAGTTCAAGTACTGTGGAAACACAATCAGGATAACACAAGATTTAGCAGCTTCTACATTAAAGGACCGAGGGCATGGAATATAATATTCCGGAGGGCAAAGGAGATAGGATTACAACCAAGAATCACCTACCCAGCAAAACTGAGTATAATCCTTCAGGGGAAAAAATGGTCATTCAGTGAAATAGAGGACTTTCAAGCATTCTGATGAAAAGACCAGAGCTGAATAGAAAATTTGACTTTCAAATACAGGACTCAAGTGGAACATGAAGAGGTAAACAGGAAAGAGAAATCATAAGAGACTTATTAAGATTGAACTGTTTACATTCCTGCATGGAAAGATGATATTTATAACTCATGAGACCTTTGTCAGTATCAGGGTAGTTGGAGGAAAAAAATTATATGTATGTATATGTAGATAGATAGATAGAGGGCACAGGGTGAGTTGAAGATTAAGGGGTCATATCTGGAGAATAAAATTAAGGGATGAGAGAGGATTATATTGGAGAAGAAGAAAGGGAGAGGTAGAATGGGGTAAATTATCTCACAAAAAAAAACAACAGAAAAGTCTCTTACAGTGGAAGGGGAAACAGGGGAAGGTGAGAGGGAATGAGTGAATCTTATTCTCATAGGATTTGGCTTAAGGAGGGAATAACATACACATTCAATTGGGTATGGAAATCTGTCTTACCCTACAGGAAAATAGGGGGGAAAGGGGACAAGAGAGCAGGGGGATGATAGAGAGGAGGGCAGATTGGGAAAGGGGTTAATCAGAAGTAAATACTTCTGAGGAGAGACAGGATCAAAAGAAAGAATAGAATAAATGGGAGGGCAGGATAGGATTAAGGGAAATAGAGTTAGTTTTTCACAACATGTCTACTATGGACGTGTTTTGCATAACTGCACATGTACAACTTATATTGAGTTGCTTGCCTTTTCAATGAGGGTGGGTGGGGAGGGAGGAAGAGAGAAAATTTGAAACCTAAAGTTTTAAAAACCTATGTTTAAAAAAATGTTTTCACATGCTACTGGGAAATAAATATAGGAAGTGGGGTACAGAAGTCTATCCTGCCCTACAGGAAAATAGAAGGGGAAGGGGATAAGAGAAGGGGAGAGAGATAGAAGAGAGGACAGAGTAGGGGAAGGGATATTCAGAATGCATGACATCTTGGTGTGGGGGAGGGGGAGATGGGGTGAAAATTTGGAACTCAAAAACTTGTGGAAGGGAATGTTGAAAACTAAAAATAAATTTATATTTAAAAAAAATAAATAAACTGAGTTAAAGTTATAAGAATGAGTCATTACCCAATTGTTAAATGGTCAAATGCAAACAGGCAGTTTTCAGATGAAAAAATTCAAAGCTACCTATGTTCATATGAAAAAATGCTCAAAATCACTATTGATTAGAGAAATGTAAATTAATATAACTCTTAAGGTACCACTTCACATGTATCAGATTGGTTAATATGACAGAAAAAAGAAAATGACAAATGTTGGATGGAATGTGGGAAAATTGGGACACTAATACATTGTTAGTGGAGTTGTGAATTGATCCAATCATTCTGGAGAGCAATTTGGAACTATGCCCAAAGACCTATAAAAACTGTGCAGACCCAGCAATACCAGTACTAACTCTGCATCCCAAAGAGATTTTTTTAAAAAGACCTATATATACAAAAATATTTATAGCCACTTTTTTATGGTAGCAAAGAATTGGAAATTGAGGAACGACCATCAATTGGGGAATGGCTGAAGAAGTTGTGGTATAGGAATGTGATGGAATACTATAGTGCAATAAAAACTGATGAACATGCAGATTTGAAATATTACGCTATAAAAATGATGAAGCAAGATATTTTCAGAAAAACCTGGAAAAGATTACATGAACTGATACAAAGTGAAGTGAGCAGAATCAGGAGAATGTTGTACACAGTAATAGCGATATTGTACAATGATCAGCCGTGAGTGACTTAGCTATTCTCAGCAATACAAGGATCCAAGACAATCCTAAAGGACTTATCACAAAAAATGGTATCTATCCAGAGAAAGAAACTGTTTTTCAAATATTGTTCTAAAGGCATAATCCAATACACACACACAAATTCAGAATCACACTCCTAAGCGAGACTCTTTCTGCCAATGCATAAATCATATTCTAAATAGTAAGAAGAACTGACCAAAACACATTAAACCCCATCCTCACTCTCCTCTTAAAGAGTTATTAGAGATTTGAGACTGGAAATAGGGCAATAATTTCAGAACTCCTTGAAGAGAGGTATTGGCTGACAAAGTTAGGGCAGAAATCAATTATGAAGTTAACTATATTGTGCCTATTTTACAGGTGAGGAAACTAAGACTCAGAAAGGATGTCTTGCCTCAAATTATAAAACTAATAACTGGTAGGGTCAGTATTTGAACCCAGATCTTTTGACCACAAGTCCAGCACTTTATTGTCATTCCAACAACACTGACAACAATGGCCGAAACTGAATACCTCCTGTAGACTCTGACAAATACAAATGAGCCACCACTAAGTACTTTTTTTAAAGGATAAAAAAAGAAACAATGATCGCAAAGAAGAAAGAAGCCAGGACACTACAAGACAGAATTAAACTTGGAAACACTATAGAGAAGCTGAAAACATCAAGGAAGGCCATAATTGATGCAGCAGGACACAGAGCAGGAATGCCGAAGATATGCAAAGCTGAATCAGTGCTAAATCACACGAACAGATGTTAATAATGCAAAAGAAACTGACAGACCTAGAAAAGAGATCAAAGAGATCTAGTTTGTGAATAATAGGGCTGCCAGGGAAAATAGAAAAGGCCAACAATGTGAAGACCATAATCAGGGAAATGGCTCATAGTTAGACAGTCTTTTAAGATTTACAAAACATTTTCCTAATAATAATCCTGTGTGGTATTTAGTGCAAGTATGTTATCATTCCTGTTTTACAGATTAGGAAACTGAGACTCAGAGAAGTTTTATCTTTCCTGGGGTCATACAGCTAGCTAAATGGAGAGCCAGAATTCAAACCTACATCTCCTGAGTCCAAATCTGAGGCTCCATCTTTCCAGTATACAATGCCTTTGTTCTATAATTCAAGAAAAAATTTATCTGGATAATCTTGACATGAATATGAAGCAGGATCATAGAGTCCCACCACTGAGGAAATCCTCAAAGAACCTGAGACACCTATTGGTCAAATTTTTAAACTTTAAAGATGAATGGAAGATTTGATATGCTGCCAAAAAGAAGGAAGAGAGGATATTAAAAGATGGGAGGATAAGCATATCTTCAAACTTTGGAGAAGCGAAGGTCTAGGAGAACACAATCCATTTTTTAAATTAAATTGAATTTAATTAACAGAAATTGATTTCCTCTCCCTTCCACCACCAGCCCAACTGGGAAAAGAAAAAGAAAAGCAAATAAGCATAGTCAACCAAAACAGATTCCCTCACCAGCTGTGTTCAAAAAAATGTGTGTCCTGGAGTTCATCATCTCTCTGTCTATACTGGGCTACCCCTTAAACAGATTCTTTCTGGATTACCCGGAAATTAAGGGAATTCAATTTAAACGTCTGTTAGAGTGCAACCCAGTACAGTATAGTGGACAGAGGGCTGCATAAGAATAAGAAAGACCTGGGTTCAAGTCTAAGTCTGTTATATAATAGCTCTATGTGACCATGGGCAAGTCATTGAATTTATCATTGCCCCAGGTTGTCTAAAGCCTTGAAATAATCTCAATCTGATCTCAAAAAGAGTACTCATCTTGGCCAAGTACTGTACTTATATCCTTTCTCTTCACTCTGTCATGCCTTGCTCATAATGGGTACAATCAGAGCTGGGAGATAAGGGGGGGAGGGAGACTGGGGACAACCTCGATCTATGTTTTCATCAATACAGAGAACTCTAGCTTTACAAACTCCATCAACTAAAGTCAATTAGTAATTCTTCTGAAACTTACGATTTCTAGAGAGGAATAAGTGTTTCTGAGAGAATAAAAGACTAAATAATAGTGTTAGGTGTCTTTGTAGTCAAAACCACAATAAAATAGAAACTTCTAAAAAGAAACACCCTGAGACATAACAAATATCTAATTTTAGTAGCATGACCTAAACTTGAACAAATACGGTATGATTATCCAATTGACTAGGCCTCTAAGTAGCACAGTGGATGGTGTTCAACTTAGAGTCAGGAAGACCTAAATTCAAATGCTTCCTCAGTTTCTTATTTGCTATGTGACCTGGTGCAAGTCACTTAAACACTCTTAACCTCAGTCTCCTCATCTATGAAATGGATAGCACCTACATTACAGGATTGTTATAAAGATTCAATTAGAGAACATCTAAAGCCCTTTGAAAACCTTAATGTACTATACTAAGTTTGTTGTTGTTGTCCTGGTTCTTTCCCATTGGTGTTGCATTTTTCAAATGTACCTGGGGTGTTAGTTTTGGTTTGGCTTTTTAAAAATGTGTTCAGAAAGTCTGCCATGTGGAAAAGGGAATTTGGTCAAAGTCCCAAAGAGGTAGATTTTGGCTAGGCATATGGAAAAACTTCCTAACAATTAAAAGTCATTAAAAAGTTCAATGGACTGCCTCAGATGGGGACAAGAGGGTCTTTTTTCCTTGTAAATCGTTAAACACGAGGTAGATGACCATTTTTTGAGGATGCAAAGGGGTTTATTTTTTCAGATAGGGATTTAATTATATATATAATTATATATATTTTAATTTTATAAGTATGTGGCAAAGCAAGCATATCTCAATGGGAAATAGAGCCACCATTAATAAATATTGGGATAATGGTAATATCATGGAGACAAGTTAACTTGGACCTCTACTTTACATTATACCCTGCCACAAGTTCCAAATGAGACAAAACTTTGCCCTTAGGCAAAGGCTTAAAGCCTATGGTTACAAACTCAAAACCAGAATGGCATTTCATCCTAGCTGTGAAGAATAGGAATGTTTTTGACAATTGAGACAAGATGGATATATTGCAATAAATAAGAACAATCCTTCACACAATATAAATTGATAAAATAAATAACAAAATAAAACCAACACAATAGAGGAAAATGTACAAAATGTACAAAACATAGGAAACTAATAAAAATTTACCACCCAGGATAAAGAATTGATACAAATATCAATATCATATTTCATTAAGTGATTAAGGGAAATAAATGGATAATTTATACTGTGGAAATACTGCCAGCAATTTTTGAAATCTACATTTAAGGCATAATGATGCATTTAGTAATCTAGGAAAAATAAATATATATGATAAAAGACACTGTTAGTGGAACTGTGGAAAAACACACTGGATATCAACTTAATTTTCCAGGATTACAGTCTATCAATTTGTAATGAGAGTCACAATCATGTTCATATCCCTTGATCCAATAATTCCACTTAATGAAATGCATACCAAATATTTAACCCAAAAGAAAAATAATTTATTCATTTAGAGATTTTCATAGTAGAACTACTTATAATACTGAAAAATTCTGAACAACCAACCTATACCACAATAGGGAATAACTGAGCAAACCATAGTAGAGTAGTGCAGCTGAAGTATGGCACTGGCCACCATTTCTCTCCAGGATCACTCTCTTTCTCTCTTCCTTATCTGGGTCTGGTTTCCTTACTCCAACTGCACTCACTTCAGTAGATCAGGATAGTATCCTCAGAAGGCATCTATATGTCTCAAACTCTCTCAGGCTCCTAAAGGTAAACCTGGTATGTTGGGAGGGTATGCTGCTAGTGTTGTATAGGGGAGGTAAGGGAAGAGGTGGTAGGTGTATTCCAACTACTTAGTACTTTATCTCCTGAGACCTTACCTGTGTATTTCCCATTAAAAAAAAAAGTAGTAACAATAGCACTATCCGTTTTTAAACATGAAATGCTTGCTAAGAAGACAAAAGCAAGAATAATCAAAGTATTATAACAGTCTGCCCACAAATCTAGTACTCATCTCCCACTAATGAATAGTGTCTGTTAATGAGAATGGGTACACACAAAACCTAGCAAGGAGGCATATGAATAGGGGAACCTATGTGGCAGGGCAACTCCTAACTTTGGATATCAGGTCTTGATGTCCTTGGTCTTTTTATAGAATAGTCTATGCCTACAGGTCATCTGCTGAGCAAAACTTCTTTTCTGCTATTTGTTCCCTTTCTGGTTGTCACAGCTTTCCTACTGGGTGAAGCCTCTTCTCTAATATTCTCAGACTGCTGAAACAATGTCAAACTCTTTTAGCACACAGCTACCCTTAACAGGGTGCTGAAGTAGTGTTAAGCTATGTAAGGAATAAACAGTTCCCTCAAACTACAAAACTGTGAAGTTCCTCAGATCTGCTGAAACAGTCATTGAGCTATGCTGCCATCCCAGGTATGTAAGCTTTCTATGCCTTCAAATAGCTGGGCATTTTGTTTCTTTAATCAACTTTCAACAAAGCTACACCTCTTTTCTAATCAGCACAACTCATTATAAAGTAAGCATGTCCCTCCTGCCCCTCCTCTTCTGTTTCTCCCTGGCAAAGACAATACAAGTATGCCCTAGAGAGGTTTCTCCTCTCAGGTTACAGATAATGTTAGAGGACAATACCATCTTTCTCCAACCAATCATCTCTCAACTGAGGCATTGTCTCTCTTCCAATCAGTATGCCTAGCAAACTGCTGCCTGAGATTAGCACCTCTTATTTTCTATATTGTGTCACCTGTAAGTACCTTCTTGCTCTTCCTTCTATGTTTTCTGTCCTCAACTCTTCCTGCACTAGACTTGCTCTCCTGATTCTATCATCATCTAGCCATCTCCTACCCTCTCTTCTAATGCTTCAGATCAGGGTTTCTTCACAAGCATTGACCTATCTGTAACATATGATGTCAAACTCTGAAAGTTCACCTTTCCCTCAGACATAATTCCAAGAGACATGATCTAATCACTCAATATTCCCCCAACAGTTATTTGTTTTATAGTTTATTAGCTGAAGCCTTAAAATCTCTGAAAATAGTCATATGAAAGTGAGCTGATGGACCACAATCTACTGTGGCTACCTACCCCTCAGATAAGACTCTGATTTCAAATATATTCTCTAAGTACATTTATCTGAAAGGCAGTTTTTCCTCTCCATTCCTCAGAATAGCCTATGTCTCTCCTAAAACCCTCTTATCTGAAAGGCTGTTTCATCTTAAGCTGATTTTATCCATGTTCCCAATGAAAAAGTTTTTTCAATCCTCTCAACACTCAAAATGACCCATAGCAAGAGGATGGACAGTACCTTACACCAGCATCATGAACTACCATACAGCTATTGAAATCATAATTTAGGGAACTATATCATGAGCAAAAAATGTTTATAAAATCATGTTGAGGGGGGAAAAGAGAATCTTAAAAGAATGTGCAGTGTATAGATATATATTAGCCACAACTTGACTGTTCTTTCTCTCATTTAACATATGTTTGACTCTCTCACTGAAGCATCCATATAAATACATAGGATCGTAGTGATAGAGGTTATCCAGTCTAATGGATTTATTTTTCAAAAAGAGCAAAGATATGACCAAATCTTAGGGTCTGTGATGGTTTCTCTGCTTCTGCCTTCCTGTTATTCCAAGTTCTAGCTAATTCTGGGCTCAGCCCTTATTTTTTGAAAACCTTTGTCCTTTAAGATAGATGTCAACATTTCACTCCGATCTCAGAACATAGCAAAGCAAAATAACTTAATTCGGAAATACATGGTGATATCAAACTGTAGCATACCCCATCCTCTTTGCAAGGTCAAGTTTACAAGGAAGGAAAGGGCAAGCAGATAATTTATCTGCCTTCCTATAAATTATTCTCTCCCATCCCTTTCACATTAACCACAAATCACAATACCTTCCCCCTCCACACTGCCCCTTGGATGAAAACTATTTTTTCTGCTAATTTTTCTGCTTTTACCAAGGAAAAGAGAAATTCAGAAAGTTTTCTGACTTAATAACTTTTCTCTCATCATAGTAGGAGAGTAAATTATCTCATTTACTGTGGGATGGCAGCACAGAAACTTGGGTGCATTACATAAATTTTGGTATTTCTCCTGTGTATAACTGGGTATATGTGACATTAGGACCTACTCTTGAATTATTTCTTCTATAGTCCTAGAAACTCTAGCTCTCAGCTTAAGCCTTCCCAGTACAGAAAGCAGAAGTCTCATAATATTTCAAGAGTATAAGTAAGGAAGAAGGCAGAGTCAAGATGGCACAGTAGCAAGAAAAGTATAGCCTAGCTCTCCTGCAAATCTCCTCCACAAAGATCTATACAATGCATCAGACTGAATTCTGATAGAGAAAACTAAGGAAAAAACAGGAGAGAATCATTTTTCCAGCCCAGGTCAGCACAGGTAACCAGAGATGTCTGTAGATACTGGGGATTAGGAATGGGAGGGTGGCAAATAGGCATTGCCCAAACCTTACTCTCATCAGTATTGGCTCAAAGAGCTAATAAAATACACAATCAGTTGAATATAAATATCTATCTTACTTGATAGGAAAATAGAGGGGAATAGATTAAGTAAATGGTGAAGACTAACAGAAGTAAAGCAGACTGGGGAGGCAGTAAACAGAAGCATAACACTGGTGAGGAGGGAAAGGATGAAAGGTGAGAGAGAATAAGTGGGAGGAAAAATAGGATGGAGGGCAATACACAGTTAGTAATCATAACTATAAATGTGAATATGATGAACTCCCCTATAAAATATAAGTGGATAGCAGAGTGAATCAAAAACCAAAATCCTATAAAATTTTGTTTATAAGAAATACACTTGAAGCAGAGAAACACACAGAATAAAGGGGGCTGGAGCAGAATGTATTATGCTTTGGCTGAAGTTAAAAAAAAAAAAGCAGTGGTAGCAATCCTGACCTCAGACAAAGCAAGAACAAAAATAGACCTAAATAAATGAGATAAGGAAGGAAGCTACATCTTCCTTAAAAGGTACTGTAGAAAATGAAGTAATATTAATACTAAACATATATCACCAAGTGATATAGCATCCAAATCCTTGAAGAGAAGTTAAGTGAGTTGCAGGAAGAAATAAACAGCAAAACTAAACTAGTGGGGGACCTCAACTGTCCCCTCTCAGAACTCAATAAATCAAACCAAAAATAAACAACAAAGAAGGCTCAGATTATTAAAATCTAGCCACTGCTCAGATTCTTATAATCTAGCCAAGGGCTCAGGTTCTTAAGATCTGGCCCGCTTATACTAGTAATACAAATGCTTAGATTCCTTAAGAATCTGCCCAATATGGCAGATGTTCTAATAAACCTTGTCTTTGGCTGAAAGGCTTGGGTCAAATTCATTTGGACAGGACCTGCATGTCATGATTTTGGGGTCCCAGCAACCTAAACCCCTAAACCTCAACATTTTGGTGGCCCAAAAGGGGAAGCTGCCTAACCCCAAGTTCTTCAACAGCCAAGACTGGAAGGTATGTAAGCCTCCCCTCCCTTCTTTCTTGCCCTGCAGTTTGGGTTGCTCTCCAGGCACCTAGGAAGTCTTGGAGGTGCTTTTTGGGTAGACAGCTAAGAGGCCAAATGTTCTCAGACTCTGAGTTCAGTTCAAGGTCATGGACCTGGGTACACCTTCTGCAGCATAGAGGATGAGGACAGATGCCCTATCTGGAAGCGTATGCCCAATTCTGTCAATTCTCTTGGCACTAGGGAATTGGGAAAACTGCAGGTATTTTTTGGTTCCTTAAGTCTTACTTAATCTTTCCCCCTATATCTCTGGATCCTCCTTCATGGAGGCTACAGGGAAAAATTAGAACAGCTAAAAACATCTTAGCAGATTCTGGAGGTTTTGTGATCGATCACTGAGGAGTTTTGAAACACCTCCTTACAACCCTGGTCACTCCCTTCTCCTACTCCCTTCCCTTGAATCAAGAGGGTATCTGTTAATCCCTCTCAGAGGAGAAGAGAGTTTCATTCTCCCCACCACCACCACTGCCTCTGAATTTGCCTTCTATAGAATGGGCCCTCCTGGCAATGGCCTTGGGTCCTGGGGCAACCTTTGCCTAGAAGCATCCCTTAGGTTCAGTACATCCTGCTTAAGGTATAGAAGCTAGTCTCCGAACTTGGGTAAGCATGCTCTTTTAAAGTTGTAGTTTTAACAGGTAATGATGAGATGTTGATTCTCTGTGTAAAGTAATTTGGAAATGCATTTAATAAAACTGAAGTCACCTGATTGGTAATGGGTTTGTTTCAAGTTTCAAATTGTTAAACTTTTTGTATCAGTTATGTCAAGCAACTTTTCATAATTTGGTTACCGCTAAAATAATTTGGCTATTGTTGGTTATTGTTTTAATGTGTAAACTTGCCAAAAAGCTTGTCTGGGTTTTGTCTTACTGAGAATTTGCAAGTACATAGAAATAGTCTGTAATGATTGGCTTTTTACACCAGGACAAATTTAAATTTGAGATGTCAGTCCTGGAAATTTTTTTCCTAAGTTGTGCTTAGGGAAACTTGCTGTGTGAGGTAAAAGCTCATGGGATTTTACTTTGAGTTGTCTAATGGATCATAACAATCCATTGATAATCAATAATCCACCATCTGAGAGAAATGCCACAAGCTACTCTGAAAATGTGGTACTGGCAGGAAGTCAGCATCCAGAAAAGCTGAGAGGACAATTTTAGCCTCAGTCTAAGATAGGATCCTCCTGGCTCAGTTTCCCCATTATGCTCCTTTGAAAAGGAATGTTACCCACTTGGTTATTCCTGAGTCTGTCTATGAGGTAGATTTGATACCACATGGTTGGAAAACTGAATTATCTGAATCCAAACAGAGCTAAAGATGTTTTATCCTGTCATATTTGGGCCCTAAATCTAGTCCCTGCTTTATCCTTTTATTGCAAATTTCTATAATCAGACCAAATGGTCAGTAAAAGGTCAATGCAAGAGTGTGAGATCTTGTTGTTTTGACTTGAATGTGTCAATTTAGTACTCCCAAACAACTGCAATTAAATCAGAAACATGTTCAGTTTGTTTTGGGGAGGAGAATTTGAGTGATAACTGAAGTGAAAGTCAGCCTTTGGCAAATTCATTTGTATAACTATTGAACCCAGGGGTGGAAAACTACCAGCAACAATGTGTTACTTATGGGGTAGCTAGGTGGTGCAGTGGATAGAGCACCAGCCCTGGTCAGGAGGACCTGAGTTCAAATCCAGCCTCAGACCAAACACTTATTAACTGTGTGACCCTGGACAAGTCACTTAAGTCCAATTGCCTTAAAAACAAAAAGTGTTACTTAAACTTTAGAAAATGTAACAAGATCAGATAATCCTACAGGTCAAATATAAATCATTTTAATGGGGCTCTTACACTTTTACTTCTCCTTGTATCTGTGCCCTGCAGTCTTTTCTGTCAGATTTGTGTCTTCCAGACTATAGGCTATTCACCTACAATTGGTAGCAAACAGTGGGTACCAGTCAGTGCCCTCCCATCGTCCCTGGATGCAGCCTGTGCTTGATTCCAGTCAACCTTTTTGGGACTCCCTTGAGGCAGGGACAGCTCTATGACCCTTGCAGCAGAAAGCAGTTTCAGAAGCCAAGACCTTTGTCCCTTATCCCAAAAGAATTTGGGTCCCATTTGTTTTAGGGGTGGAATGATGGGGATGGGATCTGAACCACTAAAAGAAAAAGACCATGTCTTTGGTATCTGGACCCCAAAAAGGAAAAGCTCTGGACTTTTCCACCTAGCCAAATCTCTGGCATTCACCTGAGGCTATAATCCTGTCAACTAGCCTTTTATTGTGGCTACATCCAATCTCCCAATTCTCTTCTGTTGCTCCCAATTGCCCCTGGCCACTTCCCACCCTTAATCCTATCCAGACTCCATTCTCCCTTGGTCACTTTGGGTCCAGGTTGACCCCACTTACTGACCACTCCCATCCATATCCTCCTTAGATGCCTCCTCCAGTCACCCCAAACTACTTGGCCACAGTCTTTCTGTATATAAGGTCCATCTTGTCTCCATTAAGGTGCTCAGATTCTTATAATCTAACTAAGGGTTCAGGTTCTTAAGATCTGGCCTGCTTACATTAGTGATACAAATGCTTAGATTCCTTAAGAGTCTGCCCAATATAGTGGATGTTCTAATAAACCTTGTCTTTGGCTGAAGAAAAAAAAGAAATAAGGAGAAAAATAGAATACTAGAAACTTTAGATATGACAGACTTTTGGAGAAAACTGAATGGGAACAGAAAGGAATGTGCCTTTTTTCTCAGAGGCATATGGCACCTGCACAATGCAACAGTGTAACTTAAAAAAAAAAAAAAACTAGAAAAGAACAAATTAAAAATCCTCAATTGAGCACCAAATGGGAAATCCTGAAAATCAAAGGTGAGATTAATAAAATTGAAATATTGAGCTAATAAATAAAACTAGCTGCTGGTTTAATGGGGGAAAAATCTATAACATAGGTAAGCCATTGGTTAATTTGATTTTTAAAAAAGAAGGAAGAAAACCTAATATCCAGTATCAAAAATGAAAATGGTGAACTCACCATCAATGAAGATGAAATTGAAGTGATCATTAGAAAATATTTTGCCCAATTATATACCAATAAATCTCATAATATGAGCAAAATCAATGAATATTTATGAAAAATATAAATTACCTAGATTAACAGATTAGGACATAGACTGCCTCAATAACCTTATGATAGAAAAAGAAATTGAACAAACCATTAATGAACTCCCTGAGAAAGAATCCCCAAGGCAGATGGGTTCACAAGTGAATTCTACCAAACATTTAAAGAACAATTCATCCCAATACTATATAAACTATTTGGAAAAATAGGTGAAGGAGTCCTACCAAACTCCTCTTATGACACAAATATGATACTGATACCTAAACCAGAAAGAGCTAAAATAGAGAAAGGAAACTAAAAATGAATTTTCCTAATGAATATTGATGGAAAAATATTGAACAAAATTCTAGCAAGGTGATTACAGCAATATATCACAAGCATTATACACTATGACCAAGTGGATTTATACCAAGAATGCAGGTTTGGTTCAATATTAGGAAAACTACTAGCATAATTAATCATATAAATAACAAAGTTATTACAATAGATGCTGAAAAAGCTTTTTGACAAAATACAGAACCATTCCTATTAAAAATATATAGCATAGGAATAAAGGGAGTGTTTCTTAAAATGATAAGCAGTACCTATATAAAACCATCAGCAAGGATTATCTGTAATGGGGATAAGCTAGAAGCCTTTCCAATAAATGAAGCAAGGATGGCCATTAGAAATATTAGCTATAGCAATAAGAGAAGAAAAAGAACTTGAAGGAATTAGGAAAGGCAATGAGTAAACAAAACTATCACTCTTTACAGATAATACGATGATATCCTAGAGCATCAACTAAAAAATTACTTGAAATAATTAACAACTTTAGCAAAGTTGTAGGATAGAAGATAAGCCCACAAAGATCATCAGCACTTCTTCATAAGACCAACAAAGCACAGCAGCAAGAGACGTAGAAATTCATTTAAAGTAACTGTAAACAATATAAAATACTTGGGGATCTACCTGCCAAGACAAACCCACAAACTATATAAACAAAATTACAAAACACTTTTCACACAAATAAAGTCAGATCTAAACAACTGGGAAAATATTAGTTGCTCATAGGTAGGCCAAGCCAATATAATAAAAATGACAATTCTGCCTAAGTTATTTTACTTATTCAGTGCCATACCAAACTACCAAAATTATCTTATAGAGCTAGAAAAAAATAATAACAAAAATCATCTGGATGAACAAAAGTTCAAGAATGTCAAGGGAATTAATGAAGAAAAAAAGGAAGGTAGCCTAGCAATAGCACATCTCAAACTATATTATAAAGCAATAATCATCAAAACTATCTGGTACTGGCTAAGAAACAGAGTGGTGGATCAGTGGAATAGATTAGGTACCCAAGACACAGTAGTCAATGACCATAACAACCTGGTATTTGATAAACCTAAAGATGCCAACCTTTGGGATAAGAACTCACTATTTAACAAAAACTGCTGGGAAAATTGGAAAACAGTAGGGCACAAAATATGTATAAACCAACATCTCAAATTCACATACCAAGGTAAGGTAAAAATGGGTACGTGATTGAGATATAAAAGATGACACCATAAGCAAGTTAGAAGAGCAAGGAATAGTCTACTTCTCAAATCTATGAAGAAGGCAAAAATTCATGACCAAACAAGAAATAGAGAGCATTATGAAATGTAAAATAGATAATTTTGATTATATTAAATTAAAAAGCTTTTGCACAAACAAAACCAATGCAACCAAAATTAGAAGGAAAGCAGAAATCTGGGAGACAATCTTTACAGTAATTACATCTGATAAAGTTCTCATTTCTCAAATATATAGAGAACTGAATCGAATTTATAAGATTATAAGCTATTCTCCAAGTGATAAGTGGTCAAAAGAAATGAACAGGCAGTTTTCAGATGAAAAATTAAAACCTATCTATAAGTACATGAAGAAGTGCTCTAAATCACTTTTTACTAGAGAAATGCAAATTAAATCAACCCTGAGGTAATTGTATACCAATAAATCTCATAATATGAGCAAACTTCATGTCTATCAGATTGGTTAATATAACCAAAAAAAGAAAACAATAAACATCAAAGAGGTTGTGGGAAAATTGCGACAACAATGCATTGTTGATGGAGTTGTGAACTGATGCAACAATTCTGAAGAGCAATTTGGAACTATACCAAAAGGTCAGCCAAATTGTGCATACCCTTTAATACAATAATACCACTACTAGATCTGTATTCCAAACAGATTTAAAAAAAAAAAGGGAAAAAGACCTACATGCACAAAAATATTTGTAGCAGCCCTTTTATGGTGGCAAAATATTGGAAATTGAAGGGATATCCATCAACTTGGGAATGGCTGAACAAGCTGTGGTATATGAATGTAATGCAATGCTATTGTGCAAAATGATGAACAGGTAGGTTTCAGAAAAACCTGGAAAGACATACAAACTGGTGCAAAGTGAAATGAGAAAGACCAGAAAAACATTATATACAGTATCAGCAACACTGTGTGATGATCAACTATGAATGACCAGCTCTTCTCAGGAGCACAATGATCCAAGACAAATACAAAGGACTCATGAAGGAAAATGCTACCCACATCCAGATAAAGAACTAATAGACTCTGAATGCAGATCAAAGCATGCTTTTTTCACTTACTTCATTATTTTTCATGGTTTTTTCCCCCCTTTGATCTGTTTCTTCTTTTACAACTGTGACTAATATGTGGAAATATGTTTTACATGATAGTACATGTATAAGCTATATCAAATTGCCTACCATTTCAGGAAGAGAGGAGGGGAGGCAGGGAGGGAGAAAAATATGGAACTCAAAACTTGTAAAAATGAGTGCTAAATTGTCTTTTATGTAATTGGGGAAAATAAAATAGAATTTTAAAAAATAAAAGCAAAAGCCAGCAATATCTGTAATGGGGACAAAATAATAAAATTAAGTGGTCAAGCAAGAACATCCATTATACTATTCAATATAGTGTTAGAAATGCTAGCTAAAGGAATAAGACAAGAAATAGAAATTTTGAAAATAAACATATTAAAAAATCAAAATGTTCACTTTTTTCAGATGAGATAATTTACATATAGAATCCCAAAGAGTCAAGTGAAACAGTTAATCAAAACAATTAGCAATTTCAGCAAATTTATAGAATATAAAACAAACCCACAAAAATCATCAGTATTTCTGTATGTCACCAATAAAATCCAGCAGGAAGATATAGAAAGTGAAATTCTATTTAAAACAGCTACAGATAGCTTAAAATACTTGGAAGTCTACTTGCTAACACACGTGAAAGAATTACATGAGCACAATTATAAAGTACTCTTTACACAAAGATAAATCTAAATAATTAGAAAAATATTAATTGCTTATGGGTAGGCTCAGCCAATATAACAAAAATGATAATGCTACCTAAATTAACTTATTTAGTACCATATAAGTCAGGCTAGCAAAAGTTTGCTTTGTTGAACTAGAAAAACAATAACAAAATAAAACTGGAAAAACAAAAGGTCAAGAATAACAAGAGAAATGATTTTTTAAAAGTGGCTAGGGGATCTGGTAGAACCAAATCTGAAAATATACTATAAAGCCATAATCCTCAAAACAATTTGGCCCTGAGCAAGAAATAAAGAAGTTGATCATGAACATATTAGATACACAATACACAAAATTAGCACATCAGCCTACTATTTAATAAACCCAAAGATTTTAGCTATTGGGGCAAAAACTCACTATGGAAGAAAAAATTCAAAAAACTGAGAAGTAGTCTCACAGAAACTAAGTATAGACCCACATCTCACACCATGTACCAAGACAAGCTCAAAATAGGTATATGATTTAGACATAAAGAGTGACATTGTAAACAAATTGTAGGAGAATGGGAAAAAAAATCTATCTATCTATCTATATCAGATCTATGGATAGAAGAAGCATTCATGACTGAATAAGTGATACAGGAGTTCACAAGAAATAAAATGAATAGTTTGAATTATACAAAATTTAAAAGCTTGTATACAAACAAAACCAATTCAGCTAAAATTATAAGAGAAGTAGGAAACTGAGAAAACTATTTGCAGTAAGTTTCTTTAATAAAAGTCTCTGAAATGCATAGAGAAATGATTCAAATTTATAAGAATAAGAGCCATTCCTCAACTGATAAATGGGCAAAGACTATGAATAGGCAGTTTTCAGAAGAAATCCAAGGTGGAAAAGTGCTCTAAATTACTAATAATTAGAGAAATACAAATTAAAGCAGTTCTGAGATACCACCTCATACCCATCATATTGGTGAAGTTGACAAAAAAGGAAAATGACAAATGTTGAAGGGACTGTGGAAAAATAGGTACATAAATTTGCTATTCATGGAACTATAAAATGATCCAGCTTTTACAGAAAGAAATTTGGAACTATGCCCAAAAACTATTAAATTATGCCTACCTTTCACTCAGCTATTCTACTACCAGGCCTATGTTCCAAAGAAATCAAAGAAAGAAGAAAAAGACCCATATGTACAAATATATATGTGTGTGTGCATCAGTCCTTTTTGCTATGGCAAAGAATTGGAAATTGAGGGTGTGCCCCTCAACTGAGTAATGGTTACACAAATTATGGTGTATAAATGTGATAGAATATTACTGTTCTATAAGAAATGATAAAGAGAATAAGAAGACTTTACCTAAGGGTGAAATGAGCAAAACCAAAACAATTTATACAATAACAATGTTGTAAAGATAAACAACTTTAAAAGATAATGCAATGACTATCCACAGTTTTAGAGGACTCATGATAGAGCATGCTACCCACTCTCAGAAACAGGGTAGATGGGCTCAGGGTATATGAGGCATTTGTATACTTGTATATGTGTGTGCATATGCATGTACATATATATATATAATATATATATATTATATATATTTATAATATATATATATATATATAATATATATATATATATATATATATTATATATATTAATAAATATATATAGAATATATATATATTCTACATAAATATATATTCTATATATATTCTATATATATATATATATTCTATATATATACCCACATATATACATGTGTATGCATGTATATATGCACATGCATGTATATATGTGTACATATTACACATCCAATGCAAGAATTTGTGTTACATGATTATATTTTGATGGGTTGTTTTTCTTTCTTTCTCAATGGTTGGGAGAAGGGGGAGATGAGAGGGAAAGAATATGGACCTGAAAACAAAATTAAATAGAAAAAAAAAAGTACAAGAGAGGCAGAAGAGGACCCTCAATACTTTCAAGGCCAGGTCAGAGAAGTCATGGCCAGCAGGAGTTATCATTGAGTGGTCATTATCTGTCTTCTCTTCCTTCCTTCCCCTCCCCTTTCTTTATCCTCCTTCTCACCCCTACCCCTTTCATGTTGGTCCTGAAACTGAAAGGGAAATGTCCTAGTAGTGGCAGTCACAGAGGAGATGACACCCAGAGATTCTGGGTCACTTCTAAACAACCCCACCTACACAGATGCAGAATTTGAGGGTTAGAGATGTTAAATGACTTAGTCACCAAACTTATAATGGGAACATACAAGTTTTCCCCAAGATCCAATTCAATTCAATTTCACAGACATCTATTATGGTCCAGGCCTTATGCCAGTAATTGGAAATATACAGATGGAAAAGTAACATAATCCTTGCCTTTAAGAACTTTATAGTCAGGTAGCTGGGTTGAGACATGCACATAAATACTTATAATGCAAATTTGACTGATAAGTACACAGAAGTCAAACCTATAAGGATGAAAGATTGGAACAGGAAACCATCACTTCTAGTGGGAAGGAGAAATCAGGGAAGGCTTCATAGAGTAAATAATATTTAAAGTGGGCCTTGAAGGAAGTTGTTCATGTTGTCTCCCACCTGAAATTATATTATATTTACTTATTGTACCTATTTAAAAGTTGTATTCCCCAAACTGGAATCTCCTGAGGGCAGGGATAGTTTAATGTTCATCTTTTTATAGCTAGTCCCTAACACAGTGTCTTGCGCATGGAAGGTGTCTAATAAATGTTTGTTGAATTGACTTTAGGCAATCTATAAAAAGAAACCACTCCAGGTATTTGGATGGTGTACATCAAGGCATGGCAGTATAAGAAAGTGGGATGAAATTGAGTAATGGCTTGTCCAGAGCAATTTGGTTTGGTTAGAGCACAGATTACATGAAGCAGAGTAAGCAGGAAATACAACTTGAAAAGTAAATTGGATCCAGGAGGTGAAAGGATTGATTTGAAGCCTGGCTACTGAAGTTTAGATTTTATCATATGGGCCATGAAGAACCACACCATCATTAATTAGAGCAGAATCAGAACAATGAGAATGAAGGCTCCAACCTCTTATTTCTATGGTGCTTAATGGTTTACAAAGTACCTCCTTCACAATACCCCTGAAAGCTCTCAAGCAAAGGAAGAATGTGATCAGAACTGGGCTGTCTTTATCCACTGTGTGAGAGGATAGATTCCAAGCAGGGAGACCAATTAGGAGCCTTCAGCAGTAATCCAGGTCAGAGATGACCTGAACTAGAGCAATGATGTGGGCAGGATATAGACGATGTTGAGATAAAACTGATAGAAAGGGAAGTCTGGTACAGTAGTCAGAAAGTCAGCCTCAGAACCAGGAAGACCTGTGTTCAAGTGGTGTCAACTCAAATAGAAACAGTCCCTGTTGACCATATATTGACTTAGAAAACCACAAATTGATATTATTTTTGTTGTTTTTTATGTATTTCTTTTGTTAAACCCAATTGCATTTTATTCTGGTTTGCACCCCCTCAAACTCACCTTTGCTGGTACTGAGTTTGACATTTCTGCTTTAGGCGACTCTCTAATACTATCAGTTGCAGAGAAGATGCCAACTTTCATTGGTAGAAATAGTTTCTTCACTCAAGACTTCCCCATAGTAAAAAAAATCCTAAGCCCAGTCTATTCCTAAAATTGATAGAACTTGGCAACATATTGCATGTCAAGGGTTAGGGAAAAGGATGAAAATCCAAAGATAATTGCAAAGTTATGAACCAGGAGGGTTACAGCATCATCGAAAGAAAGAGACGAGTCAAGATAAAAGTCAGGCTTGAGGAGGAAGGTGTTGTGCTTTGGACAGGTCGAATGTGAGGCGTCAGATGGAGATGGCCAGCAGGTAGTAGGAAATGTAAGAGGTCACCTCTCTTAACTTGTATTGACTGTCTTCTTGGCTTCCCTTCTACTTGAGGAGAGATCACTGGATCTTTCTACTTTTTGGGTAGCTTTCTCCACTTAGAAACAGATCCCATTTCCTGTCATGTATTTGGACACCTTTGCCTCACTTTGTCTGCTGGTGAGTGACCACCCCACTATCGACTTTGGACATGTAGTGTGTAGAGTAAAAATTTATATTAATCAATCGACAAAACATGAAAACAAATTAATACAAACATGAATTAAGCACTTGTTATGTTCTAGATATTGTATTAAGAGCTAGGGATACAAAAAAGCAAAAACACGTAAACAATCACTGCCCTCAAGAAGCTCAATTCTAATGGGTGGAAAGAGGGAGACAAAATGTGAATAAATAGGTATATACATGATACATACAGATTAGAAGAAAGATGACTTAGAGAGGAAAGTTCAAGTGTTTAGGGAACCAGGAAATGTTTCCTGAAGAAGATGGGGTTTAAACTAAGTCTTGAAAGAAACTAGGGATTTCAAGAAATGAAAGGAAATAGGAAGAGCATTCTGGGTGTAGAAGACAGCCAGTAAAGAGGCTCAAAGACAAGAAGAGTATCATGTGCAAGAAACAGCAACTAGACCAGTATCACTGGATCACAGAATGGATGGAAGGCAGTAAAGTTTGAGAATACTGGGAAAAAATCAGAAATGGTACAGGTTGTGGAAAGCCTCGGATGGCAAAGGGAAGACTTTAATTTTGATCCTGAAAATAACAGGAGCCACTGGGAGGATGGTGGTGCCCTCAATAGGAATAGGAATTTCAAGAGGTCAGGTTTATGGGGGGAAGATAATGAGTTCTGTTTTTGACATGTTGGGTTTGAGATGCCTGTGGGACATCCAACTCAGCATGTCTCATAGACAATAACAGGCAGCTGGAGACACAGGATTGGAGTTCAGATGAGACTGAGGCTACAAAATGGAGGTAAAAGTACATAAGGGTTGTTGTGAGGATAAAATGAGCTAACGTTTGTGAAGTGCTTCACAAACCTTGAAGTAGCTATTTTCATTAATATCTTTACCATTATTAGTGTAGGCAGCAGGGAAGAATCCCGCAGCTAGGGAGAGATTAAAGATTAGAGAGAGAATGGATATGATCATGGGGACAATATGATAGAAAATATGAGAGGGAATGGGATTGATGTTGCCTTGGCAGAGAAATGGGCATCTCAGATTTCTTTAGAGGTAGGGGTCAAGGAGGAGATAATGGAGGATGATATCAGAGGCAAGGAAGATGAGGAAGAGGGAAAAAGAATAAACTGTAGTTAGATTGCCTCATACCCCATTAAAAAAAATGGAGATAAAGTCCTCAGCTGAGAGCATGGTAGGAGGAAGGCTGTGGGAGGTTGGAGCTTTATTAAACTGATCTGCTAATATGAAAATGCTAACATATTAACATTAACAAAAGATAAAATGGAGAGACATTTCTTAGGGAGAGAAATATTTATTGAATGACTATGTGTTGAGAAAAGAAAGGGAGAAGGTAATGAAAGTGCTTGGAGATACAAAGTGACTGAGATCAGTGAAAGGAGTTGAGAGGGGAAGAGGAATAGGAAAACAGACAGTGGAAAGGGAATAGAGAAATAGACTGTTGCTAAAAAGAGATCAACCACCTAGAAGTAGAAAGGATGCAATAACTCTTGCCAAAGAGGCAAAGTCATGAATTCCTATCTAACATTTCATCTCATGCTCTAGAGAGTCATTGCCATAAAGTATTATTGACTTCTTGTAATGATGGCGACTATTTATATAGCACCTCAAAGTTTGCAAAGCATTTTGCAGCTTTTTAGATCTTCACAATAACTCTATGAAATGGGTGCTTTTATTATCTCCATTTAGCAGATAAGGAAACTGAGGCTGGGGGAGGTTAAGTGACTTTCCCAGGGTTATACTGCTGTTAAGGGTTTGCAATAGGATATGAATTCAGGTCTTCCTGACACCTATTCTGATGTTCTGTCCACTAGAGTCTCCAACTGTCAACAGTCATCAATACCTTATCTGCCATTAAGTCCTTGTTTACCAGAAGATTCTGATCTCACTACCCCTCTCTGGCAAAGTTTTCTAGAAGATGGGGATGGAGGGATATACCTAAGTCCCCTTTAATCTAGTCAACTGTAGAATCCTCCAAATCAAAAGACCAAATAATTTTATGAAAGAATTCCTTGTACAATAGGCCTGCGCTCTCTATAATAAACTAAATTTATAGGAGGAAAAATCCTAATACACAGTAAAGTTGTTGACAGTTGTAATTATCAAAGAGGGAAAAATCACCTTCACACATACAAAATGTAGAAGATCTGGTTTGCCAACCATTTATAATCACACGTCCAATAGGAACCAACAGTGTAGAGAGGTAGCTAAAAAAGCTAAGGCATTTTTTCTAGTCAGTCAATGAACATTTCTTAAGTGCCCACTATGTGATAGGCACTGTGCTAAGTGCTGGGGATACAAAGTAAGGTGGAAGACAGTCTCTGCCATGTTGGAGCTAAGAGAATCTAGTAGAGAAGACATCCACATAGGATAAATAGGAAATAATTCACATAGGAAAGATATCAGAATCAAGAGATTTGGGAAAGGCTTCCTGTAGAAGGTGGGATTTTAGCTGGACTTAACAAAAGTCAAGGAAGGTAGAAGCCAGAGATGAGGAGGTACAGCATTCTATCCATGGCCCAAGCCAGAGGAAGTGCCAAAAACTGAGAGATGTAGTGTCTTCCACTGTATTCATAAAGTGTCCAAAGGAAACAATAGTGTTAGGTTATGCAGGATAGCTCTATCCTAGAACATTATGTTCATTTCTGAGTGGTACATTGCAAAAGAGATGTTGACAAACAAGAAGGTTTCCAGGTTGGTGAGAGGACTTGAAACTATTTCCTAGAATCAATTATCAATAAATAAATATTTGTTGAGTGCCTACTATGTGCCAGCCACTGTGCTAAATGCTAGGGCTACAAAAAAGGCAAAAGGCAGTCCCTACCTTTAGGAGCATACAATCTAATGGGAGTGACAATGAACAAATATAAGAAGTTAGGAGCAGGGGCGTTTAGGGGAAAAGATCATGAATTCCATTGTCGTTATTTTGAGTTTAAGATATCTACTGGACATCCAGTTTGAAATGTCTGAAAGGCAGTTGTAGATGCAAGATTGGAGGTCAGCAGAGTGGTTGGGACAGGATAGGTAGATTTGAGATTTGTCAGTGTAGAGATGGTCACTAAAATTATGGGAGCTGATGAAATCACTGACAGAGAGAATAAGAGAGCCCAGGACAGAACCCCGGGGGACACCTATAGTGTGATCTGAATGAGGGTCCAGCAAAAGAGACTGAGAAGAAGCAATCAGACAGGTAGCAGGTGGTAGGTTCTCTCCTACCACGAATGCATGAAAGCATTTGGGGATGTTTAGTTAGGAAAAGAGGAAATGAAGGAGAAACATGGCAGCTGCCTTTAGATATCTGAAGTGATGACCTGAAAAAGAAGGAACACTTCTTAAGCACCTTTCTGTGTTGCTTCAAAGGGAAGAACTAAAAGCAGGGACTCTAGTTAAAAGGAGATAGAATTTGGCTAAATATGATTAGGAAACGTCTAACAACAGGAGCTCTTCAACAATAGAATAGGCCCCCTCCACAGGAAGTGAGATTCCTGTGACTGGAAGCTTGAGGATGGAGTGTTGTAACGACCACTCAATAACTGGGAATTAGGCTAAACTGAAGATAACCAGAGTAGCTTAGGTGAAGCTTGGAAAGTTTTTATTATTGTACATTGTGGGTGTTTATATATATGCAGGTGGGTGAAGGGCCCTCCATAGATAATGCAATTACTTTAGTCAAAACATTCCACACCTCACCAGAGCATTCTGGCTAGAGCACCATCCAGACTTCCACCTGGATTCATACTCACAAATTGCAGTTCCTTTATTTTTCCTTCTAGTTCTCTCCTGAAGCTCCCTTAATTATGCTACAGATCTTGAACCACTTCCCAGAATAACAACAACAATAACAACAGATTGATGAAAGAAAGAAAGAGAGAGAGAAAAGAGAGACAGCAAAGAGAGAGAAAGAAAAGACAGAGAAGAAAAAGAAGAGAGAGGGAGATTATATAGCATTTTAAGATTTGCCCAGTGCATTTTGTTAATTCATTTTATCCTCATAACAAACCCTGGGAGGTGGACACTATTCTCATCCCCAATTTAGAGATAAGGAAACTGAGATAAGCCAATGTAAAGTAAATGGCCCAGCTGTAACACACAGATAATAAGTATAAGGTCACATTTGAACTCAGGTCTTTCTGATTCCAGGTCTAGCAGCTATATGTAGAATGGGGAAGAGGGGTATTGGGAGAGGAGATTCAAGTGCTACAAGGGGGGCAGGCTTGGGGAGCAAAAATGCTTTTCTTGTTTAAAAGACTTGGGTGACTACTACTTCCCTTCCTTTTAGGATGGAGAGAGAACACCAGCTATGTATATTGCCCAAGCTAGATACCATGCAGAATAATTACAATGCAGAAGTCCATAGGAGATAAAACTAAAAAAAAAAAAATAGCAAAAACTCCTGTCTCCAATATCTATTTGCAAATGCCCAAAGTTTAGGCAATGAGTAAAAGGAACTAGAAATCTGAAAGCAAGGAGGGAAATTTGACCTCCAGGGTCATTGAGACTTGATGAAATGAAAGTCATGACTGGAATATGACTTCAAATGGCTATGCTTTATTACAAAGAAATAATAGAAGTACAACAGATTTGGTGGTAGGTGGAGGGAGTAATGGTGTATATTAAGTAGAAATGTTCTCTTTAGGAAATCTATAAACCTAAAGAGGAAGGCATGGTAGATCAATAGAGAGAAACAGAATAAGTTTATCATCAGTGTATACTATACACCCAGTGAATTAAAAAGAGAAAATGGCTGGAGAGTTTGGGAAACATATCACGAACTTGTCGCAGAGATATTATTTAGTAGTAATTCAATTATCTAGACATCTGCCGGAGCTCTTTGCCAAAACTTCTTGACTTGTCTTAACATCCTTCAGAAGATAGATGAATCAACAAAGGGAAATTCTATTCTGGATCTGATTCTCACTAACTAGGAGGAAATGGCTGTTGAGATGGAAATCAGAATGAGGAGGAAAATGGAAAACAGACAAGGTTCAGAGTAGTTATAGAGTGAGCCCTCTGTGAGGGAGGAGAGTAGAATGGATAATCTCTTCCCATCTCCACCAATAATAGAGTCTAGCATTGGAATTTTTTTCCCCAGAAGGAGAACATTTAGCCAACAATTGGAAAGTCAGATTGAGAAAGTTTGAGGACCACTTGAAGAAGCAGACCCATATACTCCAGACAGGCACAGATACAGAAAGATAATCACTGAGTGAGGTTGCTTCAAGGAGCATGACCCAGAGGAGAACTGATTATGGATTCAGAAAGCAGCAGCCTTGGCATCAAAGTTAGACTACATAGAAGACTATAAAAGGAAAAGATTTCTAGGTATTGCAGTTTTGGAGTAATGAGTTGCCTTGGCCCATGTATTCCCTGTATACCTCTCTATTTTGTTCTGTCATTTCAGTTGCGTCCAACTTTCTTGACCCCATTTGGAGTTTTCTTGGCAAAGATACTGGATTGATTTGTTGTTTCATTCTCCAGCTCATTTTACAGATGAGGAAACTGAGGCAAATGAAGTTAAGTGACTTGCCCAAGGTCACATTGCTAGTAAAGTGTCTGACATCAGATTTGAACTCAGGAAGATGAGCCTTCCTGACTTCACCCTATCCACTGTGCCACCTAGCTTACCTCTTTACCATTGCTCTATAAGTTTACTCCCACTCTTTCCATAGAATCTTCATGTTTTGGTGGGTGAGTACTCCCTTTTTGGAGGGAGGGAGGGAGGTGAATGTTTGGTAGCTATTGTTATTACTATGATATCTCAATAAATACCTTTGCTAAGAGCTAATTGTGACTACTGGTTGACAATTAATGGAGAGTACACCAGTGAAAGCTCACGAACTAAAATAATAGAAGTGCAGTCCCACAAGTTTGCCCCTGAAGCCCAAAGTAGTCATCCTCCCACGGGCCCCACCTGCAAACCTATGAGCATGATCTGAGGGATGTGTTACACTGACAACAGAAGGAAGGAAGAGCTACTCTGTTCTTTTCACTTTGCTTTATTTTTCTCTGCTGAGGAAAATGACCTTTGTGCTGGAAAGGACAAAAGTGGCTAATTGATGATATTGAAAGCCACACTGAGATATACATACTAAGAAACGTATCTGATATTTTAAAAGTTGATAACTTGTAGTTGTTAACGTAAGGTAAGTAAGGAAATAGCAAGGGAGTACCTAATTACAAGACCCTAATGCTGATGGAGACCTCTAAGGATCTGTGCTTGCCTTCATGTTCTTTAACTTTCTTATCAATGATGTAGACAAAGGCATAGATGTCATGCTCATAAAGTCTACAGCTGATATTAGTCTGGGAGAGATACCAAACACATTGGATGATAGAATCAAGATCCAAAAGGACGCTGACAGGCTGGAGAATTGGGATGAATCTAGTAAGATAAACCCAGCATGGATAATGTAAAGTTTTATACTTAGGTACGAAGATCTAAGCAAGTACAAGATGAGGGTGGCATGTTTAAATAGTTAAGGCTCATTGGACTACAAGCTCAATATAAGACAATAGTATGCCAAAAAAAAAACTACTGTAATCTTTGGCTACGGAAAAAGAAGTATTAATTCCTTCATACTCTGCTCTCCTCAGACCCCATCTGTAGTACTATATTTAGTTCCTAGAATCACAGTTTAAAAAGGATAGTGATAAGTTGGATTGGTCCAAAGGATGGTAATTAGGATGATGAAAGTCTTTGAGTCCATGCTACATAAGGATTGGTTGAAAGAATTTGGGTTTTTTAATCTGGAGAAAAGGAGACACAGGTGAATATATGAGATGTATTTGAAGGGCTGTCACATGGATGATTAATTTGACTTGTTCTGTTTAGCCCCAGATGATAGAACCAGGAGCAAAAGGAAGACATCACAATGAAGCAAAACTTTTTTTTCATTAGCTAGAACGGTCCAAAAGTGCCTTGAGAAATGGCAGGTTACTTTTTCTTTCAGGACTTTAAACAGAGGCCAGATTTGTTATAATCAGTAGTATGTTAGTTTAATAATCAGTTCTCCAGAAAAAATAATACATTGTATGCATACCACAATTCTAAGTTTAATCTGCATTATTAAAATTTTTTTTCATAATTTTCTTAAGTCTAAACAATCAACAAAACGATAAATCAAACCCTGATTTGTAACATTTGCCTATTTCCAAGGGGCAAATGCTTACACTGAAAAGTTAACAATTGGCTCTCCTGAGCCAGTGGAAGCCAGCTCCCAAACCACGGCTGCTTCTAATAGACTTCAGGTATGGATTAGAATAGATAACCATTGAAGTCCTCTCCAACTCTCTATTTCTGTGATTCTGTTGTCTCTTCCTCTTCTGATTCCATCAAAGTTAATAGTGTCCCAAGGTTGATGGTAGTAACCAGTGGTTCCTGGGACCAGAACCAGTTCTTTCCCACTTACTGTCCCACTTAGCAACCTTCCTCATTCAGTTTGACTCTTGGCCATTGAGACATGGACCATTATCTTCCAAGGAGACTTTGAGAGGAAATTCCCATAATAAGTACTTTGAACTCCATGAATTCTCAAGTCCTTTTCAACACTAAGATTCCATCATTTTCAGAAGCTATACTTCCTTGAGGATTTCCATAGCAGAGAAAATCTCTCACCATCAGAGAAAGAGTCAGAGCCAAATCATAATAATATGCACAGTCAGCTTTCAGCTTTACATCATTGTGTCTTAAAGGTAAGTAACTTAATTTGCATTCCTCTATTTTGTGTACAATTCAGTCAATTGTGTGATGATAAGGATGGAATCTGCTGTTACAATAGCCTGCCTATTCCTTTTTCATATTTTCACGAGGAATGAAAAATACCCTCAATACATTTGTGGATTATTCTAATAAAGATTTTGTAAAGACGAGAAAGTAGGAAAGTAGGCACAGGTTGATATTTTTTTTTCTACATTACCTTTGGGGAGGCAGGCTAATTAAAAAGGTCTTTGATTACTTCCAAACATTTTGGTGTCCTTTTCTTTTTTTTAGATCTCTTGAGAATTGATCCCTTTATGCTCTCGAAATTCTACTGCCTTCAGCACAGACTTCTCTATAGTCTAGATATAATTTAACTGCTTCTTTCCAAATTTTTCTTCTTCGATGTTATTTTTTACTTCCTCATGTAACATTTTGGGGACTGTTAGAGTCTAGATAAATTTTTAAAATTGTTGCAGAATCTTCCAGTGTTTTCCCCATTTTTCATCTTTTTTTCCAGCTTCATCCTGAAATGGCCCCCTTTCTTGGACCCCTTGCCAAAGTTTATGTACAGTTTTTCCCTCTACTATTTCTCACCATTTTACAAGGTAGCCTTACACAGAATCTTCTACTCAAATACTCTGTAAGATTTTATAAACAAGTTTATATTCTAAACCAGGGTTGCTCTTACATGCCATGTCTCTCATCTTATTAAGGAGGGGGAAGATTTTCTGGTTGAAGTGGCTTTGTGGCTTGTTTGGTCTCCCTGACTCCACTCTCTCCCCACTCCAGGCAATCCTCCACTTAGCTGGCAAAGTCATCTTCCTAAAATGCAGGTTTGACCTATGTTAGCAACTCCCATTCAACTAATTCCAGTGGTTCCCTATCACCTCCAGAATCAAATATGAGGATCCTCTGCTTGGCTTTTAAAGCCCTTCATAACCTGACATCTTCCCACCTTTCCAGTCTTCTTACACATTATACCCTTCCATACACTCTGTGATTGAGTAACACTGGTCTTCTTGCTGTCCCTTGAACAAGACCCTCCATCACTCAACTCCAATCATTTTTACTAGTCATCCCACCTTGCTTGGACCTCTCTCCTTCATTATCTGTCTCCTGGTTTCATTCAAGTCTCAGCCAAAGTTCTACGTTCTGTCAGAAGATTTTCCCAGTCTAATTTAATCTCAGTTCCTTCCCTTCTGTAAATATCTTTTTTGTACATAGTTGTTTCCATGCTGTCTCCTTATTAGACTGTGATTTCCCAAAGAGCAGGGAGCATCTTCTCCCTTTCATTGTATCCCAGCACTTAGCATAGTGCCTGATACATAGTAGGCTTCTTGATGGATTCAGAAAGCTTGCAGGGAAAGAAATTTGTTTCCCCATTGTTATTTGCTTGCCTTGGTACCGCTAGGAACTATCTCACATCTATTTCCTGTCCTTGCTTCTCAGCCTTCCTTTGTAAACCCCAGGTCAGTCATGCTTAGGAATTTTCTCCTATCCAAGTAGAAGGAGAAAAGAAAAGGCAGCTAGACCTGAGGTAGGAAATTACTTCAGCTAGCAAATAGTTCTTAAGCCTGATTCTGTGTTTCTGTCCTTCACTGGCATTTCTGCCTTTATAACATCTTTCACTTATGTTCCTTTCTTTCCATTTATTCTCATCTCCTCTAACCTGGACTATAATAATGCAATATGATAATAGCAATATTGGTCTCTGTCTCATATCTCTCCCCATTCCAGTCTATTCTCCACTCAGTTGCCAAAGTGATTTTTGTAAAGGACAGGATCCTTCCCATAGCCTACCCACCTCAATGAACTCCTGTGACTCTCTACTACCTCCAGAATCAAATATTAAATCCTCTGTTGGGGCCTTAAAGTCCTTCACAATCCATTAACAGAGCAGGAGAAAGGATGTTTCAGCATAGGGGAGAGTGTGTGCATAGACACAAAAGTAGGAAAGCACAGAACATCTGCATATGACAAAGAGGCATCCGCTTTACTAGCTCTTTGTTTATTCATCTAGGTCACATCCATAGCTTATCTTGTTGTCGCAATTAATAAGCATTCTGGTTTGGACTGACCTGCCTAGTTTCTACCCTTGTTCTTCTTCTTGTTGTTCAATCGTTTGGTCATGTCTGATTCTTCATGACCTGTGGCCCATACTGTCCATGGGGTTTTGTTGGCAAAGGTACTGGAGTGATTTGCCATTTCCTTCTCCAGTGGATTAAGGCAAATAGAGGTTAAGTGACTTGGCCAGGATCACACATCTAGTAAGTCTCTAAGGCTAGAGTTGAATTCAGGTCTTCCTGACTCCAGGCCCAGTGCTCTATCCACTGCACCACCTAGCTCATACGCTACCCTTAACCTAAATCTCAGCCTTGGAATTAGAGGTATAATTAGTTAAGGAACAGAATTGTTGTGATTCCTGATCACTTCTTCCTAACTATTATGACAGAGACCAAGAGCCTGGTGACATGTGGATGGCAGGGCTTGTAGACATGACCTCTCCCTAAATCATCCAGTGCCCTAAATGTCCACGTTATAATAACAATCAAATACACATATGCGTACATATATATTTGTAGTGAGAAATGATTCATTTGGACCCCTACTCTATTCCAATCAGTATTAATCAGTTTGTTATTCTATATAAATCATATAGGGATAATTAGATAAGATACATTCTTATAGTAGTGGGCCTCAAACTTCAATGTAATCTTCACCACTTGTTTAGCAGTTACAAAGTTCACTTGTACAACATACAAGAATACTGACAAAGATATCTCCATTCTGTTTTACTCAAATTCCATGTCCAAACCTAGCATGGGTGGGATGCCTTGATTCTTTGGAAAGTCCCCCGACTTATTTGTGTACCTCCACACCACCTTCTCTTCCCCAGTATCATGTGTGTATATGTGTGTGTAGATAGATAGGCAGATGGATAGATGGATGGATGGATGGATGGATAGATGGATGGATGGATGGATGGATGGATGGATGGATGGATGGATGGATGGATGGATGGATGACCTGGTTTAGTGGACAGAGCACTAGCCTGGCAGCCAGAAAGGCCTGAGTTAAAGTCTTGCCTCTGTAACATGACTGTGTGAAAGCTCAATCAACTTCTCAGTGTCCCTTGGCAACTCTTTAAGACGAAGTTTCAGATTGACTTCGGTCAAGGGAGTTTCCCCTTTGGGAGCTCCCCAACTGAGGAAATCATGTCTGTTACCAAAAAAAAAAAAGTGGCTCAGTGGCTTTTGATAAAAAGAATGAAATCTTGTAGTACCTACCTCACAGTGTTGTTATAGAGATCAAAGGAAATGACATAAGTAATTTCTTGTCCAGACCTATGATTTTACTGGCATAGGGAAATCCAGGTACATAGACTCCTTCTGACAATGTAGATTTGCTACTCTTCTGCAATTTATAGTCTTAGGGAGTTGGCTGGACAAGTGCCCAGAAGTTAAATGACTTGCCCAGGGTCACACAACAAGGATGCATCAGAGGTGGACTTGAACCCATTTATGCATGACACCCACCCCTGCCCCCATCCACTATACCAGCCTGCTTCTTCATGTAAGCAAACGACTTTGAAGGCCTTACAACAGCATGTAAATGTCAGGCATTGTTGTTATTAGCATTATTAATTATAAAAATAGCTATGTAATGCAGCCCGAAGCTTGGCTTGTCATGGATCACTGGCTCTGCCTGAATTATTTAGGCCCTAAACACCAATTTCCTTCAGTGTAAACAATGGTGAGCAGATAAAAAGAGCTGTTGCATAAAATGATCACAAATCCCCATTCCAAAAATGACAATCAGACCAATGAAAGTCCAAAAGGATCAGCTCTGAGGTGTACCTGCTAATGACCAAATCCCACTAGAGATGATTATGAACCCAGCATTTTCATCTACATGACCATTATTACTACTAAGCTTTGACCCAAAACATAAGTGACTGAAACCTCTCTGTAATTATAAGCTGAAAACTATTGAGAGCCTGACTGAATACCTGATGTAAGGTTGCACTTTATATAATTCCATTGACATTTGGAATTTTTTTAACTTGCAATTTGAATGCAAGAAGAAGTAGAATATATTAGCAGGGAATAAGCTTCAGGCAATAACACAGAAACCTTCAGAAGGAAACCCTTCAGGAGCTAATGACAAATTCTTGGAGGAAGACCAAGAAAAAAACTATATTGGCTGGAAGGTCTGGCAGTTTTCCCTATACCACCTACCTTAGTAAAGGGAATCTAAGTGAGATTCAAACGTGATCAAAATATTTCTTCAATCAGTTGAGCCTGATTTTAGGAGATTGATTCATAGAAATTCAATACTTTTAGGGGCCAAAAAGGTCAACTCAGTGCTCTAGGACAGGACCTGAAGAATTCATCTCCACAAACGTAGCTATATCTGCTTCTCCCCCTTTAAAAAATAAGATTAAATTCTAATCTCATTGGAGAAAGTGAATGCAATGGTTATATAGATTTTGTTATTTAGTGATGAATATGGTTTGGTATTCTTAAAGAGTTGTGCAGCTAAGTGGCATAGAAGCTATAGTACCAGCCCTGGAGTCAGAAGACTTGTCTTCCTGAGTTCAAATCTAGCCTCAGACTCTTACTAGCTGTGTGACCCTGGGCAAGTCATTTAACCCTGTTTGCCTCAATTTCCTCATCTGTAAAACAAGCCGGAGAAGTAAATTGCAGTATCACTCCAGGATCTTTGCCAAAAAAAAAAAAAACCTTAAAGGGGTCACAAAGACTCATATATGACTGAGAAATGACTAAACTGAATTCTTTAAGAGGCCACCGTTTAATGGGGAGACAACATGCATGCAACTCTGTGCAAACAAGATACATTCAGAATAAATTACAGCCAATCAATAGAGAGGTGGCATTAGCATTAAGGGAGATCAGGAAAGGCTTCTTTTAGAAGACAAGATTTTATTTGGGACCTGAAGGAAACCAGGGAATCCAGTTAGCAGAGATGGGAAGGGAGAGAATTACAGGCATGAGAGACAGTCAGTGAAAATGCCTGCAGTAGGAGGGCAGGGCCAAGATGGCAGAGTAAGGCAGGAACTTGCCTGAACTCTCCCAAATTCATCTCCAAACAACTATAAAATAAGATCTCAAAATGAATTCTGAAGATGTAGAACCAACAACAGGACAGGGTAAAACACTTTTCTAGCCCAAGACAACTTAGAAGGTTTGAAGGAAAGTCTGTCTCACTACAAGAAAGAAGGAGCATAGTCAAGTGCATCCAGTACAGGCAGTGTTCAGGAAAGGCAGCAGTGAGCCCTTGAGCCCCTGGCACAAGAAGCTTGGGAAAGTGCCCACTCCACTCCAGGAGTAGAGCCCAACTTTAACACAAAGTTAAAAGTCATGAAATAGGCTAGAAATGAGCAAAAAAAAAATAAAGACAAAATAACTTGCACAGAAAGATACTATGGTTATAGGGAAAACCAAAACACCAACTCAGAAGGGAATAATGTCAAAATGGCTATATGTGAAACCTCAAAGAAAAATGTGAATGGTCTCAGGATGAAAAAGAACTCCTAGAAGACCTCAAAAAGGATTTTTTAAAATCATGGGAGAGAGGTAGAAGAAAAAATAGGAAAGGAAATGAGAGTGATGCAAGAGAATCATGAAAAAAGAGTCAACAGCTAGTAAAAGAAGCAAAAAAAAAAAAGGAAAAAGGAAAAGATGTACAAAAATTCACTGAAGAAAACAACTCCTTAAAAAGTAGAATTGGGCAAGTGGAAGCTAATGACTCCATAAGACATAGAGAAACAATAAAACAAAATCAAAACAATGAAAAAATGGGGGGGTAAAAAATGAACTATCTCATGTCAAAAGCAACTGACCTGGAAAATAGATTGAAGAGATAAAAGGTAAGATAATTTAAGAATTATTTAACTACCTGAAATTAATGATCAATAAAAAGCCCAGACATCATATTTCAAAAAATTATCAAGGAAAATCATCTCGAAAATGCCTGGAATAGAAAGATGGAATATCTAGTTGAAGGAACAGCAAGGAAGCCAGCATCATGTTATCAAAGTTCATGCAGGAGAATAAGATAGAAGAAGACAAGAAAGGTAAGTGGTGGTCAAGTTATGAAGGTCTTTAAAAGTCAGACACATTTATGTTTAATCCTGGAGGTGATAGGGAACCATTGGAGTTTGCTGAATGAAGGAGGAAAGAGATATGACCAGATCTGCCCTTTAGGAAGATCAATTTGATAGTAGAATTTTTAAAAAGTATTGGAATGAGGAGAGATTTAAACAGGGAGATCAGAGATCACTTTCTCTCCAACTATTAGCCTTACAGAGTTACCTGGGACACTGAGAGGTTGAGTGACTTACCTAGGCTCACGTAGCCAGCATGTGTTAGGGATGGCACTTGAGCCCATCTTCCTGACTCAGAAGCCAGTTTTCTACCTACTCTTTCATGTTGTCTTTCATAGCTGTTATTATGAAGTCGACAATAGTTTTCCCCTGAGTTTCCATTTGTTTTTTAATTGGGAAGGCACAGACTTGATCATGTGGGGAATAACCTCTATTTTGAGACCCAAGACTTTCCTCTTGCTAAACTTTGTCTTTCCCCAATTCATTTCATTTCATGAAATATGAATAAATATGACAAAGAAGCAAAAGACTTGGAATTTATATTGCTACATGAATGAAAGAAATCATTTGTAACTTTTCAGTAAGATAAAAGACTCTCTCTTGCTTTAATAATCCCACATTTTTCATTAGGCAAAAATTATTCATTTCCAGTTTTTTTTGTTCCTCATTCTGTCTCTTTCTTCCCTGCCCCCCAACCTTTGAATTGTTATTCCTTGAGGACCTACTATGCTAAGTACTTTGGGGAGATACAGATGAGGTCTTTTTCTCCAGTAATAGAAATATGCATATGAAAGGATAGATGAACAGCACGAAGGGAGCACTCAGAGAGCCAAATTAGAGAAACAGACAAGTCTCGAGTTGGGAGGAGAGAGATCTGAGAGCTAGGGTTGGCAGATTTAGGTTTCCAGATGAGGTGGTTGAGACATGAACCGACAGATGGGGAGGATTTGGGTAGAAGATGTTGGAGAATGGCATTTCAGGTGAGATGCCCAAGTTGAAGGAAGCTCTAGTGCTAGAAACAAAAATGGTATATTCAGATGATAGTGGGAAGACCAACACGGTCAAAGCACAGGATTTATGTGAGTGTTCTGGGGAGACTGGCCAGTGAGGGCACAGTCTTGGGAATTTTCTTGTAGTTGCTCCTTCTGGTAGGTTATAAAGAACATGTACTCTTGCTAAGTGGCTGGCCCACTTTTGCCCTCTCATATATTTCTCTAATGACATTCTTTCCTGCCATGTTATATAACTACTTCTGCTGTTCCAGGATTTGTTTGGGGGTGCTATTTTATGGTTGTCTGGAAGTAAATATGGGTGAGTTACAATAATTTACTGCTTATTCCACCATCTTGGCTCCTAGAGGTAGGTCTCTGATTTTTTTCTGTATAACCACGTCATGAAATACTATAGTCACCAAAGAATTAAGGTTGGATTATCGCCAAAAGACACAAGCATTAGTTACTTGTAGCACATTAAAGTTAGGGAATTATCCAGGACAAATAACATAAAGGATATCATCAGAGATATGTATGGCTGTATAAAAGATGGACCAGCGACTTAGTAAATATGAAGGGCAATCAACAGACAGCCTACATGCTCCATATACAATGTTAGAAGAATGCAAGGAAGGACCCCACCATGTTGGGTGGACCCCCTTTGGCAAATTGATGTGGAGGCACAAACAACAATCCATGAGAGGACCAGGTAGGGAGGGGTTGTGATCTGAATCAGTGGACAGAATATCTGCATCATTGAGATCATAGTTCTGTTGGATTATTCTTGCTAACTAAAGGAAGTGAGGTATTAAAACATACAAAAAAATTACTAAAGTAATATTATGTAAGTGTCAGTAACGGCTTATATAGTTAACATTATTTTGTTCATCTATTTATAATTTGTGCAATATTATACATAAAAGTCCACTGCCAATAAAATTGTATCTCTTGTATAAGAAAAAAAAAAGAATTAAGAATTCTTTGGTTAGCACATTGGGCCTGGAATAAGGAAAACCCAAGTCCAAATTCAGTCTCAGACACTTATTAGCTGTATGATTCTTGGAAAATCACTTAAAGTCTTCTTGTCTCAGTTTTTTTTTTCAATTATAAAATAGAGATAATAAGAGTATCTGCCTCACAGGATTGTTGTGAATAACAAATCAGATATTTGTATAAGTGCCTTCTATAGTGCCTGGAATATAATGGACACTCTATAAATGCTTATTCCCTCCCCTCTCTCACCTGGGTGCTAAGCTCAGTTGTTTCTAGCCACTAAATTGGTATAAGTCTTGACAGCACCCTATAAATTTTGCCTACCTGAGGCAAAACCCCAAGTTTTCTTATCTAGTCATGACTCTTCCTGGAAGGCAAGACTGGGGTTGAATTAGGGTAGAGTGCAGGAGGAACAGACTCATGTATCCTTGAGATATATATGCAACATCTATTAACAACATCAGGCCACCTAATTGTAGTAGAGCATCAGAGATCAGTTTCTGTGGGCAACAGAAGGTATAGGAAGTATGAGATAGCTTCTGAGGGTTTTTTCCAACTATGGAGTTCTGTTATTCTTTGATTCAATTTAGCAAAAACATCTTTAGAATTGTTCATTTTTTATCTGTAGTGTAGCAAGTTACAGACTAGCAAAAAACGCATTGAGAAAGAGCCTGAGAATACCCTTAGAAGGCTCACTGTCACATGTTGACTTAGAGATTCTTTGGCTCATTTGATGAGATTAGTACAGCTAGACTAGGCTCACCTCAAGATTTCCCCACCATAGGCTTCTCAACAAATCATAGCAGTTAGAATACAGAAAGCCTCCACACTCAGTTTTGCAGCTCAACAAACTCAGATGGGTGTGGTCAACTTTGAGAAATGTCCAGAGGATACCAATGACAGTAGTCAATTAGAAGACTAGAAAACAGAACTTATGGGGAAGTGGGGAGATCACAGGATTTAGAGTGAGGATAAATCATCGAACTGAATCCTCATTTTACACATGTGGAAACAGCGTTAAAGAGGAGAGATGACTTTCCCAACGTCATACAATTAGTAAGCAGTAGAACCGGAATTAAAACTAAGATCACTAAACCAAAACCCAATCTTCTTTCTTTTACATGACAATGCCTTCTCCATACAAAACTTTATAACTGTATAGTTTGAAGGAAAGAAGACTAAACCAAGATTTAAAGATGGGTGACTCCTTTATGGAGAAAGTGATGCTAGTTTTTGAATCAAGAAGTGAGTTTTTATTAAAAGATGAGCAATTGGATGATATGGAAGGATGTTTCTAGTTGACAAGTGTTGTTAAATGCTAGGTCATAAGACCCTTGCTAGAAGTCTTTTAAAAGGACATAGATATCCATGGCTCTAGCCAGATGTATGGCTGTAACTGTATATCAATGTCTATCAGTTAAACGGAATCACTGAATTCCTATTCATGTACCTTCAGTTTCCTGATGGCACCACTAGATGGCGGTCCTGACTCTCCTTAGCTTTAAGTACATTACTTTTCTTCTGATAGTTGAGGGACTTGATTGGCAAATGCGATTTTAGTATTTATATAACTGGTTATTGATAAGTGCAAGGAATATGTCTACAGCCTAGAAAAGTCTTTTTAAAAATTTACTTTTCAAAAAAATATAAAGTCCTGTGTTCAAAATGTAAGCAACGACCTTTCAAATGTTCTTTCCAGACAGATTTTTTATTTTCTTTCACAGATCTAGCAGTACTTAAATCAACCTCTTTTGCTGACCAGCCTTGGGAACACCCTTCTGCTCAGTGCATCTGTTCTTGGCCAGCCAAGAGGGCATGGACAGCTTGTCCTACCTAGCTTCTCTAGAATCCTGGTCTAGTCATTCATTTAGCTAATTAAGTACTTAGTTTCAGTAGAAAGGAGGAATTAGTGATTAATTGGTCCCACTGTGAAGTTAATAACAGCCAAGACCGGGGGTGGGCCTGAAAGCAAAACAGACAAGAAAGGACACTCTGAGGGCCACGAGCTTCTGGGTACCAAGAGGGGCTGAACAGATACCATCTTGTTCCTGCCTGAGTTTAAGATGAATTTAGACTGCAGTCCTGGAGAAAGCTGAAGGGCACACTTATTGGTAGAACCAAGCAGCACTCCAAGTAGCCATTTTTGTTTTTGGTTTGTTTTTTTTTTTTTTTAGGTAATTGGGGTTAGGTGACTTGCCCAGGGTCACACAGCTAGTAAGTATCAAGTGTTTGGTCTGAGGCCAGATTTGAACTCAGGTCCTCCTGACTTCAGGGCTGGTGCTGTATCCACTGTGCCACCTAGCTGCCCCTCCAAGTAGCCTTTTTTGTACCTGGGGCAAATGACACAAAATGTGCATGGGGCTGGCTAAAGAGGATTGGTGGAACAGGCAGAGGGCAACATCTGATGACTTTTCAGTTGAATTCATTCTTGCTAAAGTGGTACTAATCTCAAGTTTTCTCATTGTTAAAGAACCATAAATGTTGTCAAAATCCCCTAAATTCTGACTTCTTGAAATCGACCATTCCCATCCTACTAACAGTTACGGCTACATCATCTATGCATGGAGACATCTCACTTAAAATACCTGACATAAAAGTTTGCCTGGAAATCAATTAACTTGTTAGAAACAGAAATTTTCTTCACAAAAATATAAACAGCCCAACATTCTGAGCAGATAAATAATCTAGTTTCCTTGACAGGTAGTTTTCTGTAATAAAATATGTGATGAATCAAATAGATCTGTTGAACACCTTTGAAAGACACAATGATAAATGTAAGAGGTCATGGTAAAACTCATGGCTACAATTCTGGCGCTAACTGCATTACGTGATTCTCTGGTATGGAATCAATTTGTGGCTTGACAAGGGCCTCCACAATGCTCTTGTAATGATCTGTGTATTGATTTTAAAATGAAGTTATGTAGGAAACAACCAACTGCAGAGATACTCTTATTGATGATGCTAAGCACGCAGGAGATACTCAGACAATACTTGTTGATTGATTGGGTCCAAAATAACCATGGTGGGCAATGACAGCATTCAGAGAGTGGAGTCAGGAATTGGAAATTAAAGGGAGGTGCCAGGACAGACTATCCCGTCACCCTCTTGATGGGAATTTCACCGCAGGATCTAACATTTCCATTAAATTGTTCTCATATATATAGTTCTATAGGTCTACTTTGGAAGTATAGGTTCCTTTGGGAAATAGTAAAGAAATAGATTCCTCATTATATCAAAACAACACACTTTTATCTCCTCCCTTCTCTTTGTCATCCTGGGATGATGAGAGCAACTGAAAGAGAAAGAGATTTTCCAGCTCACTGGAGATATCTTCAGAAGGAAAAAAGGCAACATGTTTTCCAATGATTTTATTATTATTCTCATCTCTGCCATCTCGTATTCAACGGAATTTAGATACACACAATCCTGGAACAAGTCCGTATCCCCAAACTGAGATAACATATGTAAAGCACTTTGCAAATCTTAAAACACTACATAAATGTTAGCTATTATTATCGCAATAGTTCTTTTATGTTTAATGTTCAGTGGACTATTGTGCAGGTGGATAAAATTATTGGTTTTCTATTTAATAAGTGTTAGGATGTAGGCTTATCTTCTGTAAGCTCACAGAAAGCATATTCAGGGCAACTCCAGCAGCAAACAAGATGATGGGAATGACATGCATTACATCCTGTTCCCACATGATTCTATTTTTTTCTTCTGAGTCTCTCTATATTTGAAAGCTTTTCATTCTGATACAATTTTGATGCCCAGTATTCATTATGGCAATACCTATTAAAATGTCATGCTTAGTTTTTATGGTTCAGCATTATGTCTGGGCAATCATGGGCAGTAGTTTTTTGTCAGTCATAATGTTCTCATTCATATAGCTCATTTGTTGAATTCTCAAGGATATTGGGAATTTATATTTGTAATATTGGGATCTGATATCTATTAGTCTATAAAGTCGGGAATGCTTCTAGCGTATAATTCTGGTCACATGATCACATCTTGGCATGTGTTTGATAGGGTGCTAAATTTTTGCAAAATGCAGTAATATGTTATACTGTCTCAACCATTTGTTGGCAAAAAATAATTATATCAATCAATTGGTCCAGGCTCCTTTACTATGACCCTTCTGTGATTTCTAGTGGCAATGGCCTGGTCCTTTACCACTATAATAAAGTTCATTTCAGGAACAAATCCTCATGACTTGCCTACTTATTTAATGCTTCTCTGTGGATAAGCTGTTTGACATCATATGGGTGTTGACCATGGAAGACCTTTTGATTTCATTTTTAGATATTAGACATTTCATAGAGTCCATCTAGACCATGTAATTCAATATCAGTCACATTCAAAAAAGTCATATGTTATTACTATGATTATATAATGAGACAAGATATACAAAACATTTTGTAAATCTGAAAGCACTAAATATTAGCTATTATCATTATAATTAGTATTGTTATTGGGGAGCAGCTAGGTCATGTGGTGGATAGATCAATGGGCCTGGAGTCAGGTGGACCTGAGTTCAAATCTAGCCTCAGACACTTACTAGCTATGTGACCCTGGACAAGTCACTTAATCCTGTTTGCCTCAGTTTCCTCATCTGTAAAAGGAGCTGGAGAAGGTAATGGCAAATCACTCCAGTATCTTTGCCAAGAAAATCCCAAGTGGGGTCATTGTCAGCCATGACTGAAACCACTGAACAATAAGAATTTATCCTCAGTCTTCTCATCTTATTTGATGGGGTTCATATAAAAAGTCCTGGGACAAGGGGATATTCTGCCATCATTCTTTTATATTTACTCCTCTACAGGCTATCCCTCAGGGGGATGAAATAACTGTTCCCTGATTGAATAAAAAGTATTAGGATATTAGTTTATGCTCTGTAGGTTCCCGGAAAACATCCTCAATATACTTCCAGTCACAGACAAGATGCTCACTGCTTCCTCTTCCCACATGCTTTTGATCTCCTCAGTTAGGTAGGTCTCTATACTTTGAAAGCTTTTCATTCCATTTGGGTGGAAACTATGCATATTTGGAGTGGTGTCATCTATTGAAACTTGATATTAGCATTCATATTCACATTAACCTCTCCTTCGCTTCTTTTCCTAAGATCATAGCATATTAGAGTCTAAAGAGACCTTGGAAATCATCTAGATCTAAATTCCTTGTTTTACATATGAGGAAACCTCTCTGTGGTTCTCAAAGAGTGCTTTCTGAATTTGGAATTAGAGGACCAAAGTTCAAATTCTGACATCGACACTTACTACCCATCTCCCTTGTGACCTTGGAAAAGTCATTTTGCCTCTTTGTACCTCAGTTTACTCATCTGCAAAATAAGGCATGTAGACTAATTGGTATCCAAGGTCCTTTCTAGCTCCAGATCTATACCTTATGATCCTAAGTGAAGTGACTCACCTAAATTCACAAATAGCACAGCAAGAATAAGGACCCAGATTCTGACTCCAACTCTAATGTACTTTGTATTCTGCCTCCTTTCCTGGTCTTCAATAATGTCACACTCACTCAACCTGAGATCTCCTCCCGCCCCCCCCCAAGGCTCTGTCCTGGGCCCTCTTCTCTTTTTTTCTCTATACTATCCCCTTTAGCTCTCGTGAGTTCAATGATCATCTCTAGAGAGATGAGTCCCGGGGTTAAGTATCCAGCTCTAATCTCCTGAGCTACAGTCGTACCTTACATTTTGCTCTGGATTTCCCAAAGGCTTCTGAAACTCAACATATCCAAAATAGAACTCATTGTCTTTCTTCCCCTCCTCCACTCCGTGCCACCCTCCTGGACACAGAGACTCCCAACCTCAAAGTCATTCTCAGTTCCTTACTCTCACTCGCCTCGTCTATCCAACAATATATCGTATATCCATATAATCCAATTGCCAAATCTTGTCATTTCTACCTTCACAACACCTCTTGTATATGCTGGATCTCTCTACTCGCACAGCCACACCCCAGCTCAGGCCCTCTGTCACCTCTTGCCCGGACTATTCCAAAAGCTATCTAAATGTTCTCTTTCCTATTCAAATCCATCCTCCCCTCCACTCAGCTGCCAAAATTGTTTTTCTAAAGTATAGATCCGACCAGGTCACTATTCTGATATATATAGGATCCTCTGCTGCCATTTAACACATTCCATGGGCTGACCCCTGCCTCCACTCCCGGCTTCATATACTCAACACCCTTCACACACTCTACAATCCAGCTACACTGTTTTACTTTCTGTTCTCCACACAAATCACTTGATCTCCCTCATTAGTGCCTTCGTACTACCTGGAATGCTCTGGCCCTCTCACTTCTACCACGTGGATGCTCTGGTTTCCATTAAAATTCAAGCACCGTCTTCTTCAAGTGGCATGCTCTAGTCCCACCAGCTATTATTACCTTTCCCTCTAAAGTTACCTTCTACCTACTCTGAATATCTCTTACATGTACCCAGTTATTTACATATTGTTGTGTCTCTCCTCAAGGGCAGGGACTGGGTTTTTTGCCCTTTTTTTATATCCCTAGCACTTAGCACAGTAAGTATAGTAAGTGCTTAATAAGTGAACGTTAACTGACTGATTACAGAACATTGCAGCAGTTATTAAATTGACAAGTGACTATTCCATGCTGATTAAAAATCTTTTAAACAAGTATGTTTTCCTCTGGTTCAGTACATGGGGAAAATTCATTTGAATGTCTCTTTTCAGTAGCTGTTTTCCTGCCTTCCAAGAGGTGGTGCTGTTGCATTCTCAAATCTACCCTTCTGACATCCGGGGCTTCTCATGTCTTTCTTGGTTTTATTTGATTTTCCTTTGGCTCTTTCTGCTCATAAATTATGTAGTCAGGAGAGGAGATTAGCTTGTCAAAACAAAATAAAAAGAAATCATTCAAGACCACTTCCTTTCCTTGAAATCCATCCCTTTCATTTGTACAGCCAGTGTTTCCCCCTGTATTATCTCATTGGAGCTTCTCAACAGCTTTGAGTGGTAGGCATAGAAGGTATCATTATCCCTATTTTATAGATGAGGAAACTGAGACACAGAGAGCTCTACTGAGTGATTTGTCCACAATTATATAACTAGCAACTGACAGAACCTGGCCTCGGAATCAGGGCATTTAATTATAGGTCCACAGTGGTTTCCACTGTAACAGGGTGTTTTGCTTCCTTAACAGGGACCTGGGGATGCTAGGGGCAGTGGGAGAAAAGGAGCGCTGGTCTACATGGGTTTATATTTATTGATATATTTCCTTATGAGTCTCAATATTGTTTTGAAGTTTCCTCTTAAGAAAGACTGTTCTCAAAGTGATAAAACTTCCTTTTACTAAGAAAAAAAAATCTTTTGTGTGTGTATATATATATATACACATAGGAGTACGTATATATGAACATAAGAGTAGCAGCTAAGTGGTGCAGTGGACAGAGTATGAGGCCTGGAGTCAGGAAGACCCAAGTTCAAATCCCAATTCAGATACTTACTAGCTGTGTGACCCTGGATAAGTCACTTAACCCTGTTTACCTCAGTTTCCTTACTTGTAAAATGACCTGGAGATGAAAATGGCAAACCACTCCAGTAATCTTTACCAAGAAGACCCCAAATGGGGTCACAAAGAGTTGAACAAGACTAAAAGTGACTGAACAACAAAAAACAATGAGATCCTCAATTTAAAGAAGGGACCTTAGAGATCATCATTTCCAACTTCTAATGTTATAGAGGAGGAAACTGAGGCACAGAGAAGTTAAATAACTTACCCAGGGGCACATAATTAATAGGTATTTGAAGCTGGAGTCAAACTCAGGTCTTCCTGACCTCAAGCACGATACTATCCACTACACCAGTCATGCCACACACCAATAAAAACAAGGACAGCTAAACCATACCCAACATGTACACATCCCTGGGGGCTGAATGTTGACTTAAAAAAACCACACATGTTTTATATGCTGTATTTATTTATAATTTATATATTTCTTTTTAATTTATACATCAATACATTAAATCATGTAGGAATTATCTGGGTCCAGCCACACTTGAAAGTGTACTGGGCTATCTATAAAGCCTGTAGTGTCTGATGTCTCTGCATGACACCATCCTTCCTCTTATACTCTTGCCATATTGATTCAGAGCCACAGTCCTGTTACACACTGTTGTTCCAGGGGACAAACTGCTCCCCTAAGCATCACAGGTATAGCTTGATTTCTTAAATTTCTTATTCATGCCTCTGTTATTCCACAAAGTTGTCCAAAACTCTTTAGAACCTATTTATTTTTCCTATACCACCCCTCCTAGAGAAGAGTTTCATAAATATAGATGAGAGATTTCCAAAAGTCTTAGTGAAATTTTAAGCTATTAAAGCATATATGTATGCACATACACATAGATACATGAGCATGTATGTATTTATGTGCATATATATGCATATATAATATACAAAGGGCATGTATATCTATGTATATATGTGTGTGTATACATACATACATATATACATACATGTGGGTAGACAGGGTATCCTAAGAATCAGAGCAACCTATACATTTTTAAATTTCATAATAAGTACTTTCTTTTATCTCTCTTAGTCTTACCTTGTTCAAATACTTATTAAGGTATTTCTGCACTTGGCAAACAAATCCTTGCTCACTTTATCCATATCCCTCATTATTCTCTGATACTCTCCCCTTTCCGTATTTGCCTTTCATATCAAAGAATCCTCATTTTATCCTGTTCTCGCTTGACTGTCTAATTGCCTTTCTCTAGTTCTATTATTACTTTTCTGAGGTATAGAGACTAAAGCTGTATATGATATTCTAGGTATGGATATAGAACAGTTTTATATAAAGTTAAGGTGATTTTTTTCTGGTTTTTGTTTTTCAATTCTCTGCTTGATGGTACACAGTGGTTTTTTTTTCCTTTGCTGATGTCCCTAGGAAACAATATACAATAACATCATGTTGCTTTCCTGGGTCATAATATAAAAGGCTTGAGAGCCCTTCATTTTAACCATATTGAGTCATTTGGGGTTTTTTTAATCCTGAATTGTCTTACCATGAAGTTGCCTTTTTAAAACACATCTGCTGCTTTTCTGATCACTTGCACAGATTACCAAGATTGTCCTATTTCTATCAACTTAATGCGTCACTGCCCAGAACACAGCCAGGACTAAAAGAGGACTGGATTTTCCTGTGAGTGAGGGCTGAACAAGAGTCTGATTGCATATGACCAGGCTAACCTCTTCTACAAATAAGACAAGTATTATCACCCCAAAACAGATAAGAAAATTAGCCAGCTCTCAGAGTCAGAGAGCACCTAGCCTACTGGTACCTACCCCGTAGGCCCTCTTGTGTCCAGTAGAATACGTAACTCCTGATATTATGGCTAGCAGCACTTGATTTCAATTGAGGGTTAGGGTCAGCTACTTGATCAGTAAGCCCACTGATGGTTTTATGGGAAAATGTTCTCTTATTAAGATAAAAATCTGACTCCTCTTATTTTTTACCCATTGATTATAGTCCTACAGTATTTGCAGGTGTTGAGACAGCAGGTCTCCTAATTTTTTTTTGTGAGTCATCTAAGCATTTGAATGCAGCTATCAAATCCCACTTCATTCTTCTCTTTTCCCAGATTTAAATGGCATATTTTCATGACTCCTCATCATCTTACTCATCCTTCTTTCTTTGGATGTCTTCTAGTTTGCTAACTTTTTTTTTTAAGGGTGGCATCTAAAATACAGCCCAATACTCTAGATGTGGTCTGACCAGTACCATGTAGAATGGTGACATCACCTCTGTTTTACCACTTTACTTCTCATGCAGCCCAAGATTATGTTAGCATTTCTAGCAGCGGCACCACATTGCTGGTTTGTATGGATGTTGTAGTCAATTAAAACCCCTAGATGATCTTTTGCTCATGGAATACTGTCAAGTCAGGTTACCCTTGCCCTATATTTACCACATTAATTATTTTAACCCAAAAACAAGACTTTATATTCCTCTGTTAAACTTTATCCTGTTGGCTTGAATCTGGTGCTGCAGCATGTCAGCATCCTTTTGAAACATTCTGTTATCTATAACTTATCTATAGTTGTTTTTCCATAATGTCTGACTCTCCATGACCCTTTTTGGGGTTTTCTTGGCAAAGATACTGGAATGGTTTGCCATTTCCTTCTCCAGGTCATTTTATAGATAAGGCAAGCAGGGTTGAGTGACTTGCCCAGGGTCACACAGCTAAGTAAGTGTCTGAGGCCAGATTTGAATTCAGGAAGAAGCCTTCTTGACTCCAGGCCTGGCATTCTATCCACTGCTCCATCTAGCTTCCCGCTTTAGGTTATCCAAAATGTTGGTAAGTATGCCTTCGATGATCTTAGTCACTGACATATATTTCTTTTAAAGCTGAATAGCCAAGGACTATGTACAGAGTCCTATGGCACTAAAGTGCTTTTAGTTTAATACAAATGCAATAATCAGTCCTATTTGGCTACGGTTATTCACTTACTGGAATACAGTTTCCAAAATTTAACCTTTTTGCACCTCTGAAAAATCAAGACATTTGCTCCTCTCCAGGCCTCTGGAACACCTTCTATTTGCCATGATTTCTCAGTAATTCAAAACATTTGAAAATCTATCAGTCTAATAATGAGCTTTTCCATAATTAGTTACCCTGCTCCTTAGAAAACAGATGCTGTCACCAAAAATATATTTAAAGCCTCTCCCTCTTTATAGAGCATGCCAGAATTTGAGTTGTGTTGCCATGGTCTTTAAGAACACAATGGAACCCCCATATTACAATTAGAGAAGAGGTTTGGCCTACTCAGAAATTATGAACCTTGAGTCTGAGATAGCATCTTCCAGCTCTCTTAATACCCTTGAATGAAATTTTCTAAGCCTGAATAATTGAACTCATTGAAAATGACTATATGTTCTCCTATTTCTTCATTTAGCTTTCATGGCAATTACCTTTATGGTATCTGTTCTACCTGCAGGGTAGTTCCAAGCCTCAGAAGGCTCATTGCTGGATGTCTCTATAAGTATGTGTATCTGCACATGTATATTCATTCAGTGATGGCTTAGAGTCAAGAAGACCCAAGTTCAAATCCTAGCTCAGACACTTTCTAACTATGTGACCCTGGGAAAGTTAATCTCTCAGCCTGTTTCCTCATCTGTAAAGTGGGAAAATAATAGCACCTTACCTCACAGGGTAGTTGTAAGAATTAAATGAGATAATATTTGAAAGTGCTTTTAAAACTTTAAAGCACCAGTTACCATTACTATTACACACATACACACACACACACACACACACACACACACACACACACACACACACATATATACATATACTTATATTTACTGTTGTCAGTCCTGTCCAACTCTTCATGTCCCCATGTGGGGGGTTTTCTTGGCAAACCGGCATGGTTTGCCATTTCCTTCTCCAGCTCACTTTACAGATGAGGAAAGTGAGGCAAACTGGAGTGACTTGCCTAGGGTCACCCAGCTCATAATATCTCAAATCAGATCTGAATTCACATCTTCCTGACTCCAGGCCCAGCATGCCATTCACTGTGCCACCCAGCTGCCATATTTATGTGTATGCATATCTATACATATTATATAGACATATAACTGTACATAAACATATACATTACCTATAATGTATACAAATGTTATGTTTATAATAATAGTAATAGCTAGCATTTTATAGTCCTTACTAGGTGCCAGGTGCTGTCTTAAGTGCTTTACAATTATTATCACATTTGATCCTCACAATTGATCTTCTTAAAATGCAGGTCTAATCATATCAATCCCTACTCAATAAATCTACTGGTTCCCTATCACCTTCAGAATTAAATATAAAAGCCTCCCTTTCATAACCTCATTCCTTTCTTCCTTTCCAGGCTTTTACACATTACTTGCCTCCACAAACTCTGAGATTCAGTGAGACTGGCCTTCTTAATTTTCCTCACACACAACACTCCTCCTTACTAAGAGCTTTCTCAGTGCTACCTTCCAACATCTTGATCTACATCTGACCACTGGACCCAGATGACTCTGGAAGAGAAGGTGAACCTGGTGACTTTGCACAGCCCTTCCTCACTTAAATCCAACTCACTTGCAAGTCATGGCATCACCTCCTTGACGTCGTGGTGTTCTTTGAGAACAGAAGGACAAATAACAATGAGCTTTCTCACTGGTTCTCCCTGATGCCTGGAATGCACTCCTTCCTCATGTCTGCCTAGATTCCTAGGCTTCCTTCAAGTCTCTGATAAGGTCCCCTTTCTGCAAGGAACTTTTTCCAGTCTTCCTCAATTCTAGTGCCCTCCCTCTTAGATTACTTTCAATGTATCCCATATATATTTTATTTATACATGAATGTATGCATGTTTTCTCCCCCATTCAACTGTAAACTCCAGAACAGAAATTTTTTTTGCTCTTTTAGCACTTAGCACCTACTGACACCTACTAGGTACTTAATAAACACTAGTTACAGCAACTATGTAAGAAAATCAGAGAGAAAAATATCTATCATAAACTACGTTTCCTGCCCACGTGTCTAGCAAAGTATATATGCCTAGCAGAGGTTACACACTATGCAAGATTAATAGGTGACAGGCCCAGTGGGAATGGCATATCATCATTACATTAGCAGACTGCTGCATCAGAGATATTATTTTTGTATCCGTGTCTGTACCCTGATCATATATGTGCCTCTCTACAAATGCTTTCCCTAGTGGAAAGGTACAATCTTTCAATTGAACTCATATGTATTTGTGAAAGAGCAACCCCTAATGTTCTACTGTGACTTTTCAGACAATGTTCTTTCTTTGAACCAATTATATCACCCACAAGAGATAGTTGGAAGTTCAATGAAAAGAGCATGGCAGGGGGGAAGGGAAGGTGGAATCAGGAGGAACCAAGTTCAAATCTAGCCTCAGACCAGACACTTGACACTCACTAGCTGTGTGACCCTGGGCAAGTCACTTAACCCCAATTGCCTCACCAAAAAAAAAAAAAAGGAAAAGAAAAGGAGCATGGGCCTGGAGTCAGGAAGACCAGATACTTACTAGTTCTGTGACCCTAGGCTAGTCACTCAACCTCCATTTATCTCAGTTTCCTCAACCATAAAATGGGATAATAATAGCATCTGCTTCCCAGTTGTTGTTGTAAGTTTCAAATGAGAAAATGTTTGTAAATGCTTAGCACAGTACCTTACATATATTAGGTACTATATAAATGTTTATTTCCTCCCTCCCCAGATTAATAAATGTAAACACTTTAGTGGAACTTATGAACCATAGTTTCTCAATCAATAGAGACCCACTGAGTCTGAATCTAATACAATTTTTTTTGAAGTTTTACATGTATGTGCAGGGGGCATAGGTGTGGGAGGAAGTGACTAAGATGCCAAATATCCTTTCTGGGTTAAAGACTATTCTCCTTGGAATTAGGCAAAATATGAGTAGCATAGTTTTGCCTGATCTCTGCCCTATTTTAATATCATTCCATTTATCTTTAAGCAATGAGTCTGCCCCTTCTTTGTTCTCTTTATTTGACCAACTTTTTGTTATCTTGATCTTTTTTCTTGACCTTCAACTTATTGTGGAGTTTAGGCTTTTGGACGTTATGTTTAGCACTTTGTGCTAATCTTTTGTTTCCATCCTTATTTATGTGTCTCTTATTCCTTTTTAATTTGTTCTTTAAAAATCTGTGCTTATTGGAGAGCTCACAGGCATATATATCTTTTTAGATGCCTTTCATTTTTCTTTTTCATCAAGACTCAGAATTTCATTTTGTAGAATCCACCACCCCTTGCAAGATACATTCCCTTTTAGAGGATCTGGCCATGGTAGAATATCTGTTTTCCCTGGCCTATTCAAAATCTTCTTCCTTCAAGAGCATATCCAACTAGGCCCAGTGTTTGCTTTTCTCCCAAGGGGTCTGTTATTTTCTCTTAGCCAACAATCTCTTTCAACAAATTCATCAGAATTAAGTCAAGTGTAGAAATTACCCTCTGTGTCTTTCAACATCTAGAGATGAAATTTTCAGCAAAACAAGTCAAGAATTTATCAGGTACTCTAGTTGTAATATAATGAGACTCTAGCAGAAATCAGGATGGTTGGAATCCCCTATCACTACCATAACTTGACTCTATAGCAACATTGTAATCTATACTAGAAAAGTACCACACATGTCTTCCATCTGCCTTTGATAAACAGTCTGGTTTGGCTGTTGCCTCATTGTTTGAGCCTGTTTCTTAATTCATCCATCTGAGACTTGAGATTTCTAAAACTGTACCCTCTGCAAAAATAAAATAAAATAAAATAAATTTCCTTAAAACAGCTGCAAGTATAACAATTATTCCAATATTCCCAGCTCCAGTTCCTGGATCACCCTAGCCCATGATGATGTCTTCCTTTTCTTTAATCCTATAATATTTTCTGTACTTTGGTCATCATGTAGAACTGGTAAAACATCCTTTGGGTTGATAAACTTAACTATTATTCACTTCATTCTGTTATTTCAACTTTTCGTGTGTTTATGATGTTTCCTCAATTAAATCATAAACTCCTTTAGGGCAGGGACTGTGTCTCACACCTCTTTTCATCCTCCAGAGTATCTAATACAGAGATATCTCCCCACTTCTCTTGGGAATGGTCCCCAACAGTCATGGATCATAGATTGAGCAGGTGGCATTCTACACATTAGTGGGGCAAGATATCTTTGATTTAAAACTGTGATCCCCAATGAGTTACTTGAATTGAATTGAACCTGCAGCATTCAGTTACAAGTAAGGTCAGAACACCTCAATTCTGACCTTGTGGAATTGTCGAATCATCACTACCAGGTTTGAGGATACTGTATCTACACCATGTTCTTTTCCCAGGAATGTGGTCTTGATGAGGTTTAGGCTGGGTGAACCTTGTCTCTAACAAAGGGGGGGTACCCTCTTCTCACAATCATTGTTTTATTATGTTCCTCACATTGATATTTAGGGATAATTTTATTTATAGCTCTCATCCAGGACTTCCCTCAAAAGGGGAGAGGAGTAAAAAGTAATCACTATACAATATACAACATATACGGAATAGATAATTTATTCCTATGTATAAAAAAGATTCTAAATATAAAAAAATCAAAATGTTAATCAATGGAGAGACAAAGGATTCAATAACTTAATTTATGACTACTGTTGGGAGACTGATACCTAAACTTCATCAGAACATAAGGTACTTATGTTTAAGCATTTCATATTTCATTTACCTTGGCTTGTCACTGTCCAAACAAATGGTAGATGTCCACTGGTAAAATTGCTAGGCTGGGCCAATAGGTAGCCATTCTTTCTCGTGCGAAACTTTCCTTACCACTAGCCTATTCCTGCTACCACAGCAATGAATTGCTCTTTTATTAGACCCCGGATCCCTAAAATTCACATCACCTCCAAGCCTGGGCTTGTCCACCTATTTTCCTAAGATTAGGGGGAAAATGCAGAAAGAGGCATCCCAAACCCAGGCTCAGCCTTGCCCAGGTAGGATACATGTTTTAAGTGCCATGTAATCATGGCCACAAGGAGGCTGGTGTGAAAGAATGGAGCCAGTTCAAAACAGCCCTATATGACAAGTAGCTGGAAAGGAAGAAAGTGAGGTAGCCAGATGATCCTTTTTGCATATTCATGGAGTCATCAGGACCTCTGGCTCCATAGTTAATAAGTGAACTCTTTTCCATTTCACAATGCCAGCTCTTAGTCACTCATGTCCAAAACTGCGGCCCCGAAAGTTTCTACATGTTCCCAACTAAAATCTGACTTCCTTCTTGGATTGCAGGAAACAAAACTACATTCCTTGTAGTAAAGAGGGCAAAGATGAAGAGTGTCCTTGGCTCCTAAAAAGAGTACATATGATTTAGAATGTGACCTACTTTGACCAAAAGTAGTAGGCAAGGCTTAGGAAAGGTCTTCTTGAATCTTAACTCTTCACCTTGATCTATCTATCTTCCCTCCCAGTCAACCAAGAGAAACTCTATTCTGTGCAACAGAGCAGTGATCACAGAAGTTCCTCAACTTCCTCTTGTACAGAGATAGCCAAACAGTTATCTTTCTGTCAGACAGAGGAACAACTACTAGTCTTTTTATTTCCTTTTTCTTCCTTTTCCTCTTTTTCCCTTTTAGGAATTAAACCTAGTAGGGACATGAATTGCCATCCTCTTTTCAGGAATAATTGCGTGCTCTATGTTTTAGGTTTACTGTTAAGAATTCTATTTTTATTTCTTGTGAGTCATTTTTGATAGATTTACATGTTTACATTAAGCTAGGACTTTCCCCTGGTAATCTATGTGCTTCATTTGCCTCTACTTTGTATATTATTATTGGTTTGTATGTTTGTTACCGAGTTAATAATTTTCCTAATAGTCTATGTGCTTAATAATTCATATTAAATTTCTTTACATCTAGAGCAAAAGCATGTTTTTTATTTTGTAAATTTCAGCTTCCCAACACTCAAATGTATAAGACCTAGAAAATTCTAAGAGTATTAGACCTCAAAGGATTTGAAATACCAGCAGGCTCAATAAGAGTGGGAGAGGATACAGAGTATCTCCCCTAAATTTTTTTTCCCTTCTATACTTGCTAACATCTAAGATGCCCAGGGAGAGCTGTGGATGCCACAGTGGGCTGAGAGAAGACACTGACTAGTAGAAGACATTTGACAGCAAGTCAAAAGAGCAAAAAACATCATAGCCAACCATACCGGCACAGAAGGAATGCTAAACAGACCACATCAATACAATGATTCAGATGCATATGTATTCAAGAAAATGCAGAAAGAACAAGTTTGAGCAGATGTATGATATGGGTTTAGTTTCAGAATTATAAAGCTTAGGAAAAGAAATATATCAGTCTTAATCAGTCATCCACTACTCCAGTGACAGAATGGAGCCTTCAAGGCTGTCTCCTGCCACATTAGAAGAAATGGCTTATTTGCATATGTACCCCAAGATGGAACAAAGTTAATTGCATGTCTGAGTTATATAACTGTTCATTCACCAGTAGTTCTTGGACTCTAAACCTTGTGGTTGTGTTGATAACACAACTGTCAATAATTTCTACCCAATTCCCTTTTTTCTCAGGGCTATAAACTCTTAAGAATGTAATTAAAATCATTTGTTGTGCATAAATATCATTGAAAGGTATTTATGTTCATGTTTGCATTAACATCCAAAGCATCTCTGAGATAATTTTGTTGCTGCCCTGGTATGTTTTTACATAAAACACGCATATGTGTGTATGTATATATCTGCAGTTGACTTATAAACAATTTTGCTGATTCTTTCATTTTTTATATGTTTACAAGAAATCAAATCAAACTCGTTTAATCTGGAAGCAACTCTCTCTAGTTGTATATCCATTAATTTATTTGCAATCAAAAGAGCACTTTGGCTAAAAGACAAGATGAATAAGCATGTAAAATGTTTACAATTCTTTGTGAAATTGTATTTTATCATCCATTTCTATCTGAAAACTACTGTTATAAAATATTACATGCATTTTTTGCATTGCACACAACTTATGTTTCTGAAGCTTATAGCTATGAATTTACCAGTAAAACTTATGCTGGGGTTTCCTTTTTCCTTACCAATTGTAGGCAATAAGAACAGAGAGACAGGATGAAATGGATCATAGACTGAGAGCTGCAAGGAATTTCAGAGGCCATCTACTCCAAGCCCTTTATGTTACAGATGAGGAAACTGAGGCATGAGGAAGTTAAGTGCCTTGTCCAAGGTCACCCAGAGTAGGTACAAGAGGAAGGATCTGAACTCTGGTCTTTCATTAGAGCCAGTGCATTTTCCACTATCATGCTTTTGAGGAGCAGTTTATGAATGGCCCCCTCACCACAAAAAGAATCCTTATTTAAAGAATGGTAAGTGACAAAAGGAAATTGCCATTATGACATAATGATCAATTTGGTTACTAGCATTTGTCTGTGGTAAAATATTTGATATGTGTTCAAGAAAAGTTTTCTTTCTGCTCCTTTGTAATCTATGTGCTTTTAAGGAGGGGAGCAATGAATGGGAACTTAGCTTCTGAATGAAAACTCCAGTCAAAAGAAATGTGGAACCTCCAGAAAGATGCCCAAGTCACACAGGCAGTAAATGCCAGAGGGAATATGCAAACTCTAAGAATAAAAAAACCCTAGACCCTGACTATAGGTACCACAGGAAAAAAAAAATGAGGCAAAATAGAGAACAAGCTAACTGAAAAAGAAAATGGAAAAAAAAGTGAAACCTCTAAGAAAACAATGCCTCCTCTCCACTAGAAGACTTTAAAGGGCTACAAATAAGGAAAATTAATTCTTGGTAGAGGCAGGCTAGCACCACAGATGGAGTGCTGGAGTCAAAAAGACTTGGGTTTAAATGCTGACACTGAGATAAACTACTTGTATGATCTTGTGCAAGTCACTTAAACTCTCAGGGTCTCAATTCACTCATCCGTAAAATGAGGGGGGAGTTAAATTAGACAACCAATAAGGTGCAATGAAAAGAACACTGAATTTGGAATCAGAAGAAATCCCATCTATAGTACTTACTACCTGTGTAACCATCAGCAAACCTTCTGACTTCTTTGGGGCTCAATCTCTCATCCTTAAAATGATGAATTTAGACTTGGTGATTGCCAAGACCCTTCCAGCTCTAAACATATGATCCCATGAAGTTCCTTTTCAGAAATTCTCCATAGTGATGGAATCACAGGTCTAGTTAAACAAATAAGTAAATAAATGCAATTCTCATAAAACATGTAAATTGAAGCAATCCTGAGGTTCCATTTTATATCCATGAAATTGGGGAAAAAATGAGCAAAAAAAAGGAAAATGACAAATAATAGAGAAGCTGTGGGAAAATGGCATATTGATTCACTGTTATGCCCGTAAATGGGTACAAAATTGAGAAGCAATTTGTAATTATACACAAAAATCTATTTACAATGCATACCTTTTGACCCATTGCTAGATGGGTCACTGCCAGACCTATACCTTAAAGACTAAAATACAGGAAAAGGCCTTATATGTACAAAAACATTTGTAGCAGCTTTTTGTGGTGGCAAAAAACCCATGGAAATTAAAAGGATACCCATCAATTGAGGAATGGTTGAACCAATTGTGGTATATATAAATGTGATGAATTATTTATATGAATGTGATGTATTCTGCGACAAGGAAGGAGGAAATAGATGATTTAAAAGGGACATGGCATGATTTATACAAAGAACTAAAATATTTTGCTATAATATCAATATCATAAAAACAATTTTGAAAACTTCTATTAACTCATAAAGAGGCAATTTATAAACAGGAAAACAATTTATAAAATAAGAACAATGACTTTGAAAACCATAAGATCTATGACTATCTATGATTCCAGAGGACTGATAATGAAGCATGCTATCCTTCTTCTGATGGAGAAGTGATGGACTCAAGTTACAGAATGAGAGAGAGGTTGTTTGGAACAGGGTCAATGAGGGAATTTGTTTTGCTTGACTATGCATATTTGCAACAAGGAATTTGTCTTTTTCTTTTTCCACTGGGATAGTGAGTGGGAAGGAGAATGGATTCCCGCTAATTAAAAAAATAAAACTTTCATTTAAAAAAGTAATATGCGCAAATGCGATTTGGTTAGCTCATTTATTCAGTAGTCATTGCCATTTATATAGCCTATTAAGGCTTCCAAATCACATTAAATATGGTACCTCATTTGATGAAAGCAGTCTGATATATTGGAAAGAAGGTTGTTGGTGTTGGAATCAAGAAGACCCAAGTTCAAGTCTCATCTCTTAAATATGCAAGCTGTGTATTGGCAATTTGCCCAATCCTAGGGCAATCACACTTCTTAATGAACCCACAATCTTCTAAAACTTGAAGGTACTAACAAATTGCTAACCTGTACAGGAATTACTATACCAAGAGTTCCCCACGTTGATGATAACATTATTTATGTGTATGTATGTGTGTGTGTGTGGTGTGTATATATATTATACATATACATATATATATACACACACATATATATATACACACACGTGTATATGCACACAATACATGTACACATGTAATATGTGTGTGCGTGCACTTACATGTGTTCACAAACACACCAACCACTGCAACATTGGTATTATAGGTATTATCCTCACTTTACAGATGAGCAATCTGAGACTCAAAGATGCTGCATGACTTAATGCCCCTCCTTCGAGGTCTTCAAGCAGATACTGAATGATAACTCATTGAGTATTTTATGCTAAGGATTCATTTTATGTGTGAACTAGACTACTAGTCACTGAAGTCTCTTCCAAGTCTCAAATTCTGTAGCTCTATCAGTTGTCCATGATCACATGGCTAGTAAGAATCAGAGGGAAAATTCAAACCTAAGTACTTCCAAGCTCAAATCCAACCTTTTTCTAATCCTGCCTCAGATATCTTCTAGCGGTAGGACTCCAGGCAAGTCACTTAACCCCTCAATCTCAGTTTCCTCATTTGTAAAATGGGGATAATAATAGTACCTGTTTCACAAGGTTGATGTGGGGATCAAATGGGTTAACATATGTATAGCATTTTAATTGCTCATAACAAACAAATTGCTCTATAAATGCTAGCTGTTCTTCTTATTATTTCTCTTACACCAGGGTTTAATCATTTATGTCATGGACCTTTTGAACACTCTAGTGAAGCCTATGGACCCCTTCTCAGAATAATGTTTTTAAATGCATAAATAAAACACATAACATTAAAAAGGAAACCAATTATATTGAAATACAGTTATCAAAATAGTTTTAAAGCAAATTTATATTTATATATATGCATGTATGTATAGACAGACAGACAGATAGATAGATAGATAGATAGATAGATAGATAGATAGATAGATAGATAGATAGATAGATAGATGGTACAGGGTGAGTTGGAGATGAAGGGGTAATATCTGGAAAATAAAATTAAGGGGTGAGAGACGATTTTACTGGGAGAAGGAGAAAGGGAGAGGTAGAATGGAGTAAAATTATCTCAATTGAAACAGACAAGAAAAGGCTTTTACAGTAGAGGAGAAATGGGGGAAGGTGAGAAGGAATGAGTGAATCTTATTCTCACAGGATTTGGCTTAAGGAGGGAATAACGTACACAATGGGGTATGGAAATCTATCTTACCCTACAGGAAAATAAGGTGGGAAGGGGACAAGAGAGCAGGGGGTTGATAGAGGGGAGGGCAAATTAGGGGAGGGCATAATCAGAAGCAAACATTTCTGAGGAGGGACAGGGTCAAAAGAGAGAATAGAATAATGGAGGGTAGGATGGGATGAAAGGAAATATACTTAGTTTTTCACAACAGGACTACTATGGAAGTGTTTTGCATGACTACACATCTATAACCCGTATTGAGATGCTTGCCTTTTCAATGAGGGTCGGTGGGGAGAGAGGGAGAAAATTTGCAACCCAAAGTTTTAAAAATACATGTTAAAATTTTTTTTAAAAAAAGCAAATTTATAGAACCTAAGTTAGAACTCCTTAACTAATTGCTTCTCATTTTATTCACCAAATGAGATATTATTTGTAAAGCATTTAGCGCAGTGCCCAGCATAACGTGGGTGCTTGCTAAAATGTTTACTGCCTTTTTTGCTCCTTTATTCTTTCATCCAACAGTTATTGAGTACTTACGTTCTGTACTGAGTGCTGAAGGGGATACAAAGATGAGTAAGGCACATTCCTATACTTCCTAACTCTGCTCCTAGAGTTTGAAGTCTAGCAAGGGGGAGAAAGCAACTACTATACAAGGCAATATAATTTACTGGCCATAGGAGACACACAAAGTGCTGATGTCTGTAATGGGTAAAAATAACTCTGCCTTTGTCTGAACAAGTCAGAAAGGGATTGAATTTGTGTCACTGTGTTTTTCCCAAGGGAAGCATTCTGGCAAGACTATCTTCATAGGCAGGTGGTGAGGGACATGGCTTTTGTAGTTCCATTTGAGGAAGGCCAACCTGAGACATAGCTGTGAAGTCAGAATTCACTGCTGTTCTCTCCAGCTTTCCTTATGAATCTTTTCCTACCTGTATTGTCTCTCCTCCCCTATCTCCTCATCCTACCTATAGGCAGGCCTCTAGTGGTCCTTTATCACGAAGGGATGAGGTCCCTTGGAGCCCTCTGCTCAAAAATTTCCCCTTTGGGGAATCTGCCACATTTGCCAGAAAATCTTCCCTTAGGGAGTCATTCATTCCTTTGAGTTACTACATTTATCACTAGTAATAATAATAAACAAAAAGCAACAACAAAACTCCACAGAATTTAGAACAGAAGGACGATTCGAGATTATGTAATTTGGAGCTATAATTTTAAAGATGGAGGCAAAATAAAGCTCAGGAAGGAGAATTGATTTGCCCATGTTACACATAGGTGGTAATCAATCAACAAGTATTTAATAAGCACCAGCTATGTGCTAGGTACTGTTCTAGGATAGGAGACTAAAAGTGAATGGGCTTTGCTCTCAAGATGCTTTCATTCTATAAGAGGAGAAAACATGTGTGTGTGTGTGTGTGTGTGTGTGTATACACAAACACAGTATATATGTATACATACATACATACAGAGAGAGAGAGAGAGAGAGACAGAGAGAGAGAGAGAGAGAGACAGAGAGAGAGAGAGAGAGAGAGAGAGAATGAATTATACAGAATCTGCTCAGATATTCCCTGACCTCATGCATTTGGGCAACCAGAGATGACAAACTTCCTGACTACTTCTGGCCATGTAGTAATCCAATACTATTTTGGTAGGATTTGGCAAATCCTGGATGGTTCTGGGATCTTCCTCCTCCTCTATGTCAGTGGCATGGAGGCATGATGCTACATCATTTTAAAGGAGATGCAGCTTCCAACTTCCCTCATTTCTTTAACCTTTAACACAAAACATTGAAATGTCCAGTGAAGAGGGTGTGGGATGCACTGGTCCTTCCCCATCATGGCATCATGGCAACCACTCTCACCTGGCAATGAGAGTGGGGGAGTCCACTAAACAAGCTTGCTCCTGGGCCCTTCCATATGTCTTTTCCATATTATGCTACTTTTCTTGAGTAGGTGTACAAGATGTACAAGATGTAGGTGTACTTCCTCAAGATGGGTGTGTACAGTCTTAGAGGTATCCTTGTGGGTTCAAGACGTCTGAAGGCCCAAAAAGGACTCACTGAATTGTGGCAAGGGGCAGGATTCTTTGGAGAGAATGACCATCAACAAGAGAACTGACAATGAGCTATGTGGGCCATGCAGAGCCAAAGTGAAATGTAGCCATGGCTATTCAGTGGTCCCACAAACTGTTCTATGCTCTGATGAGTTTTAATTGACAGCTTCCCTGGAGAGGTTATAACAGTAGGTGTAAATTAAATTCCTGAATCTTGTTTTAAGCATAATATTCCATCCCTATACCAATAAATGTAATCATAGAAGGCCTAGAAAGCTGCCATGAAGTATAAACAAGGTGTGAATAAGTTCTTAAACAATTTGAAAGCACTGACCATTAGACGAAGGCAGATAATGCCCCAAAGGAAATATCTTGTAATTGGCTGAAAGTATCAGACACACCTCTGGGACTATGTACAAAAATATCAGTTAGTCCAAGCAATGAGTAAGTCTAGTAGTTGAGAGTTCCAGTTCAAAGGATTCTAGTTTGAGAGTGAATGAATCATTCTTGGTCAATCCCATTAACTATGTCATCAAAAGACTAGAGTAGTTGTAGGCATGCATCTAGCCAGGATCACAGAGCCTAGACCAGTAGGAAATGACACATCCAGCCAAGAATCATTGTAATCCAGGGAAAAGCAGCTCCAGGGAGCAGAACCAACTTAGTAGAGATAAGTGCTATGGATCATCTATAAAGGCACTAATCCTCAAAGTTCAGAAGGAAGCTACACTGAAGGAAAATTAATGTTCTACAAAGAGAAAAAAAAAAGGACTTCTGGCAACTAGGAGCTCTGAATTATTCCTTTGCCATATGTGTTTTCTACAAATGAACTTCATTAACCTTTGTACTTTGCACCCATTCTTCCTACTTGCCCTGTGTATTTTTGTGGGATAGGGTACCCCAGATTTGGGGGGGGAATGCTTTTGTAGTTACTATTCTTGCTATATGATCTTAGTGAATACTTTTGCTTAAAAAAAGTATTAGTTCTGATTGTTAGTGAAAAGCATAACAGTTAAGGCTCATAAGTAACAGTACCAAAAACCTAATTCAGAGAATGGTCGGTAATAAGCTGCCTTCTAGCGACCCAATCTGCCAACATGAGTTGGAGTTGAAGTAGCAGCTCCAGAAAGAAGCCTATGTAAGTTGGTTTGTCAACATATTCTGTGAGTTCTGTGTTTTGGGATTTCTGTTTTGTATGGGAAATAAAGAGCTACCCCATACTTGATTCACATTGTATAATGAGTTCTTTTCTAGTCCTTCCCCCCCGTTTAAGCAAGGGCCTAGACATGAAACAAAAGCTAAATTTTAAATAACTTGGGTGTCAGGTTGAGGGTTTAATGTGTTCATCAATGTGAGAAAAGGTAGCCTAGCCTTCTCTTCTTAGAGGCTAGACTCCTATAGGACTGAGCACGTCCTATAGGACCAACACTTATTCCCAGAATGAGTACCCCTAGTGAGAGAGAGTAGGTGTAGCATTCCAGCTTCCTGGGACCAACATGAGTTCCTCAGTGTAAAATATGCACAATAAATACAAGGTAATTTTTTTTTTTAGCACAGAGAGCCCTAGTCACTGGGGGGAAGGAAAGGTGGGGAATAGATGTCAGTAAAGTCTTCATCTATCTAGGTGTCAAAGAATCAAACCCAAATTCTCTGACTTCAAATCCAAAGTTCTTTCTTCTATTCCACATATCCCACATGCCTCTCTTGCCTGAGAGGATAAAACATTAAACCAATTATCTGCTATTAACAATGTGATGTGAATGCCTTTATCAGAGCAGTTTTCCCTATGGAAAAAGATAGATAGGTCCAAAGCACAGGAAACTGACTAAGAAATTCAGGTTTAAGTGAGATTGCTGGGCATGAGGTACAACCACTGGGGGGAGGGGGAGGAAGGGAGAAAGAATCTTGGAACAGGAAAAAGGCACTGGGGGCACACAAAAGACAAAAGGCCAGCAAAGACAAACTTAGTCAATGTTACGGTTTTGCTACAGACCAGCCCTACATTCTGCAAATTGATACACTTATGTTTCTTACCTATAAAATGTGGCAGGCTACCTGTATTACTATTAATTATTGGATTAGAAGAGACTCTGTGATGTGGTAGAATCAATTAGCACTTACACTTCAACTATAATCTCTACACATTCAGTCAGTCAGATGTCTGGCACCTCTGGTATGAAATGCAGCCTGATACAAGAACACACTGGGAGACCTGTTCTTACCTGCTTAGGTGGCTTCTCAGTTAAGAAGACATCTTCTAAATGGAGGCATCTCTTCCAAATATCTCTCCTGCATTTGAGTTGCCTACAGGGTTGAGAGGTGGAGAGAGGAAGAGAATGGTCAATGTATATTCCCTACAGTAAAAAAAAAAAAGTCCCCACTAAGCCAAATTGTCGTGGTCACTTGATCGTCCTCTTTTCTCTACCACTTCATTTCCAAAATTCTAGAAGTAGTCATCTACTCACAAAATACACTCCACTTCCTCTCCATTCATTCACTGCTAAACTTCTGCCATTCTGGATTCCTTTCCCACCACCCTATTCAAACTGCTTTCTCTAAGATCACTAATGACCCACTTATTGCTGAATCGAATGTCATTTTTCCAAGTGTGCATCTTCTTCTCTGAAGCATTTGACATTATTGATCACTCTCCCTCCTGACATTTATTCTTCCTTTGGCATCTGTGAATCTGAACTCTTGCAGTAACTCTCCTGCCCCTCCAAGTGCCCCATTTTTGTTTCCTTTTCTGCCTCATGTTTCTCCTGCCCTTATAATGAATATGAATATGTTGATTTTAAGTGCTCTTACATTTTCTTTCTTAGCTCTCTCATCTGCCCTTACAATGAATATGAATATGCTGATTTTGAGTGTTCTTAATTCTCTTTCTTAGCTCTCTCATATCCCCCTGCAAATACTCCTATAGAGATGACTCCTAGGTCTATTTCTCAAGCTCTAGTCTATGCCCAAATCTCTAGTCTTATTTCCAACTGCCTCCTAGATATCGCCATCTGGATAAATTCTTGCAGCTTGAGTTGAGGACCATGAAACCCTCTTGCTTGGGCCTGCCGCATATAAACATAAATACAAACACACACACACACACACACACACACACACACACACACACACACATATATATATATATATACACACATATATAAATTTATTTTTTTTACTCTAAGTTGATCAATAAGTTTTCTATACATCCATATGGTGATCTTCAAATAGCTCCTTTCCCCTTCCTCTTTGATCAGCATTATTTCCTTTCATTTCTTCAGAATTTCTTTCTTTAAAGTTTCCCATCTCTCATGGGCTGACTTCCCTCCTACCTATTCTTATTCCAAACATTTGAAATCTACTCAAGTGACTGTCGGAGCATGCCTCCATGAGGTCATTTCTAAGGTCTCTTCCAGCTCTAAATCTGTGATCTTGAATGACTACTTAAACTCTGATTAACTGCTTTGAATCATCTATGCTCCAATAACAAGCTTTAGTTTGTTTGATTATGCCCTAGACAATAAATATGTTTCATTCTTCCCAATTTGGGCTTTGGTTGTATCTTCACAATTACAGATGGGAAAGATTTTTTTTCTTCCTACTCTCAACTATTAGTTTACATGTTTATTTGTTTTGTTTTTCCCTGAGGCCCCTTAAGATAATGTAAATGTCAAGAAAATCTCATCTCATCTCATCTGATGCATTTCATTTCAAGGGGTGTTATAGACATCACAATTTCATAGAGCCACAGAATGTCAGAGTTGGAAGAAGCCTTGCTGATCATTTAGACCAAGCTATATGTGAACAAGAACACCCTGAATCACATACTTAAATCAGCATCCATTCCTATGGAAGACCTTGTAAACCTGTAATGATAGATGACCCATTAATTTCATAAGTAGCCCATTCTACCCTTGGAGGGTTCTTACAGCACCATCCCTCAGATATGTCTCAGCAGGATATAGTATGATAAGGCCATTACCCCCTTCTTAGATGTTGGGTCTCCCTTAAAGGATCTTAGGTTCATACTAACTTTCTTGGCCGTTCTCTCCAACCCTCATACTGAGCTTGCAGGTCACTAAAATACTTAGATCTTTTCTAGATGAATTGCTTTCTAGTCTAGCCTAGCTTACCTCCTATATTTGTGAAGCTGATCTTTTTTTCAACACCATTATTTAAAACTTTACATCTTTATCTCTATTAAGGTTAATCTTATTTTGTATGACCCAATAAGCTAGGCTATTGAGATCTTTTTGAATCCTGATTCTGACATTCATTGTATTAGGTATTATTTCGACTTTGTGTCACCTAAAAATTCAATAAGTATGGCTAAAGGTCTATGCCTTTAGCCAAATCACTGATACCTGAGTTAAATCGGAACAGACTAAGGACAGAACCCTGAAGCACTCCCCTGGAGACCTCATTCTAATCTGACATTAATTGATTTTTAAACTTTCAAAGGTATTATCATATAATAATTTTAATCTGCCTCCGTCAGTCATAGCAGATTCTCATTTTGATCTTCCTAGTCTTTCTTATGAAAGATCTTGTTTCAAAATCACAATATAAAGGCATATAAAACAAAAGCCTGAAGACCTGGGATTATTTTAATCTCTCTGCAATCCTTGGTGCATTGTCTTCTGTCACAAGGAAGACAAAACTGCCTTCTGAAACCCAAATGTTCTCTCGACAGAAACTTCTCCCAGGAAATCTGGGCCATTAGTTGGACTTTTTCTCTCTATTGCTTGCTAACAATTATCCAATTAAAGCATTGACCTTTGAAGAGATAATAGATCCTAGCAGAGTGCCTTGTATATAGCAGGTGCTTAATAAATCTTCATTGAATTATTGAGCAAGGATAATGGAAAGACCACTGTCTTCTTTTCTCAAACCTACAACCAATTAGCTGTGTGATCTTGGCAAAGAGAGAGCCAGAGCCAGCTTTTACGAGCTCAGGAACCAATCGTTAAATTTTCAGTGTGATCATTTATACTTTGGAAATTGGCAAATGCTACAAATCAGGGTTTGATTATTTTGTTTATTGTCTAGACTTAAGAAAGTGTGGATAAATCATTAATAACATTAAAGTTAAAAGTGCGTCCTGCATACATTCCCCTTCCCCCCTCCCCAGAGCTGCTTGTAAAACATTTATGGGCATATCACTAGGTCTTGGTAAAGTCAATATCCCTTTCCAGGCCACATTTTCCTCATCTTCAAAATAAGGATGTTGAACTAAATGATCTCGTAAGATCTCTTCCAGTTTCACCAGTCAGTGTTTTCACTGATCAGTGGGGAAGGAGAGCCATAGAAAAATGGATGTTTTGTTTTATTGACATGACCTGAAAGTCAGAAGATCTGGGTTCCAGCCCAGACTCTGCCACTCACTAATTGTGCAACCTTGGACAGGTTACTTCACTTCTGGATTTCAATTTTCTCATCTGTAAAATGAGGTGAAAGAGTAAATGTTATAGAATCACAGATTGTCAGCCAAAAGGGATATGAGAGGCCATCTCATCCAATCCTTTCATTTTATTGGGAAGTAAATTAAGGCCCAGAAAAATGAAGTGATTTACCCTAGGTAGTGGCAGGACTGGGATCCCATTCTTGGTTTTGTGTTTCCAAACCTTCTACAAAAGTAAATGAACACCACTGTGCCCAAAGGGCTATCAAACCATGCATATCCTTTGACCTAGCAATACTACTACTAGGTCTGTATCCCAAGAGAGTTTAAAAAAAACAAAAAGTAAAAGGACCTATATGTACAAAAATATTTATAGCAGCTCTTTTCTAGGGGTAAAGAATTAGAAGTTGAGGGGAAACCCATCAATTGGAGAATGGCTGAACAAGTTGTGGTATGTGATTATGATGGAATACTATTGTACTATAAGAAATGATGAGCAAGATGCTCTCATAAAAACTTGGAAAGACTTGCATGGGCTGATGCAAAGTGAAATGTACTGTATACAAAATAACAGCCATATTATAAGATGATCAGCTATGAATGACTTAGTTATTCTCGACAAAACAATGATCCAAGACAACTCTGAAGAACTTATGATGAAAAATGCTATCCCTCCCCAGAGAAAGAACTGATGGTGTCTGAATATAGATTGAAGCACACTTTTTTTATTTTCAAAAATAAATTAAATCAACACCCATCCTCAACTACCTGTTCAATCTTAGACTGCTGGGGGGAGGGAAGAGGTACTATTTAGATAGATGTTTATCATGAGGTGACCCCCATGCTCTTTCCCACCCAAACTTTAATGTCTTTTCCAGATAGCTTGTCATGGTGAAGCCATCTAGAAATTCAGTCTAATTGTTGAGGGATTGCAGAACATTTCAATTCATTTTTCAATTATTTCTCAAAATGAGGGATATAAGCTTCAGTTCTTTAAGAATGGTGAGATTTCAGCAGAGCAGCAACTATTCCACTGATAAAGATTCTTCCTTAAGAAGCTAACATGGAAGCTCTAAGGTGAGAAGATCCAGGAAAAAATAGCTAGCAGCTAATATTTTAGAGTTTGCAAAGCACCTAACATACATGATTTCATTTGATCCATGCGGTTTACAACCCTATGAGGGAGGTCCAATTATCTCCTATTCATGGCTGAGAGGTTACCCATTTAGCCCTGGGAAATTCCAAAGAAGTCCTGTCCGTGTTTGCTGTTGTTTGTCCTTTGTTCTTGAAGAGAACCAATAACATCAGGAAGGGGACCTCTTGACTTTCGAGTGAATGGGATTTAAGTGGATGCAGGGGGAGACCTTGGCCTTTTTGCGCTAAGGTCTTTCCCAGATCTCAGTTTGTCTGAAGAAGCACCCATTCGATAATTAAGGGCTGGGTAAGAATGAAGGCAAAAGATAGCCTCGTTTGCCTTCACAAAAGAATTAATCTGTCTATATGCTCTCACAGAATATGGGCTGCACCAAAATTATAGTTTCATCCCAACATCATTGAAAACACATTTAGGTGAAATTGAAATCACTTAAACACAATGGATGTGGCACAGTTCTACCTGGCAGATGAGAACCAGCTTCCACAAGAAATTTCCAGCTGCCATTTAATTTTTAAAGTAAGATGCCTAATGAACTTATAGCACATAACAGTTAAGGCAAATGAGCATTAAATTAGCTCCAAGCAGAGCCTAGTGATTTGCAGCTCTATTTCTTTCTCCAAGCCAGCTATTACATTTTCAAAATGGCCCCCTGATTTGATGATGTCACAGCACAGGAAATTGAGAGGCTCTGTATCTTGAATTGCAGTTTCGGACACTTACTAAGATACCCTTTTTCTAAAATAGGATTTGATAGTGACATTTATCAGTAGTAGAGGCATCCTGAAGCATGTGTTCCAACATATAAATGTACTTTAGAGGTTTGAAGTCCATTGCTCCTTAGAAAAACTTAAATCTGATAGTTAGATCTGTAACCCAGACTGCAAAACAAATAATTATTTGACTTTTTTTTAATCCAAACCTGTCCAAATCTATGTATGGAGTGTTGTTTCTTATCATGGACCTCAAAAGCAGGTGTTAACACAGAGTCTACAAATGGGTCCATGGATCAATTTCAAGGAGTTTATGAACTTGGATGTGGGGGAGGGGAGGGCATGGAAAATCACATCTTCATTTTTACTACCTCTAACTGAAATTTAGCGTTTCCTTCCATTTTAAATGTAGAAAATAAAATCTCAACCTGAAAAAAGATCTATAAGTGTCATCAGACTCTATGACATAAAAATATTGAGAACTCGACTTAAAATATAGTACATGAGAACAGTGGTCTCTAAACTTTTTTTTACCATATACCCTTATCAGGAAAAAAAAAAAGAACTTGCATCTCGATATGTGTCAATTTTCGTGTTTGTAAATAATATGGATTTAGAACTATACAAATTATGAAATTTACACAAAAATAAACATAAAGTGTCATTTGATCTTAGGGGCAATTGATTAAGGGAGTGACATGGTCAGACCTGCTTTTAAGAACAACCACTTTGGTTATGTGGAGGATGAGTTAGAGAAGGGAGAGAAACTTGAAGCAGCAAGAGCAATACAAAGAGAATATTGCAATAGTTCAGGTGGGAAGTAATATTTTCCTAAATTAGGGTTGTGGTGGCATGAATAAGGAGAAGACAACAGAAGAGAGAGATGTGGAAGGAAAAACAATAAAGTTTGGTAATTTGTTAGATATGAGGAGTGAGGGAGAGTGAGAAGTCAATGATGACACTGAGGTTGTAAGCATCTGGGTAACTGGATATATGGCGGTGCCTCCTACTGAAAGCACAAGTTTAGAAGATAATGTAATGTAATATCTTTTGAGGAAATACAGAGTAATGATATTTGGGATACAACTAACAATCCCAAATTACTGATGACTGGTTTTACAGTCACAGTGTCTGCCAGAGCCACAAGGCAATTTTGGGTGTAGGGACTGAATTTACCCAGTATCACCTGCCCAACTTCTGTGGGTAGCTGCTTTGAGGGACCTCCATCAGGTTCACAAAAGAAGAGTATGGAAGCTTATATAGCACAAAGAGGAAGCAGGGTGGGGGAAGAGGAGGAAGTACTGAGTGATAGGGTAGGTGTGGCTGTGTCAGAGGTAAGACCCATCATTGAGCCTAGCACAGTGCCTGGTACATGTAGGTATTTAATAAATGATTGATTAATAATAGATACCTAGTCACAAATTCTAGGGAGTGTATAATTTTATTAATAAATACAATACAACAATAAAGGCAACCTTGTATAGTGCCTAGATAACTGTATTGAGAATGAATGCAAGTTCTAGCTAGAACCATCATAAGACTAAGGCAATCAGAGCACTGAAAATTTGATCCTAAGGCACTAAAAATTGGAAGACTAATTAGAAGACCGTGTACTCATTTAGAAGACACTGTACTCATTTAGCAGGTAAAACTAACTAAGCTTAGTACCTAGGTCAGTTGGTCATTAAACATTTGTTAAACACTTGCTATGTGCCAGACAATTAGTTAAAATACCAAACTAGTAGAAAGACAGATATGCTAATACAGTATTGATGGATCTTATTCTGCAAAACAATTTGAAATTATGAAGAAAAAAAGTGACCAAAATTCTGCTCTTTTAGACCCAAGAGAGCCCGTTGCTAGAAATATATTCCAAGGAGGTCAAAGACAGAAAATTCTTATATACACAAACAATTGTTTTGCAGTAAAGAACTATCTCTGTTGTCTGTCCTTCATTTTCAAAGAGGACCGATGATATCACAGAGTGATGTTGAATTATGCACGAATTGGATTTAATTAAGCGAGGCAGAGTTGCACAAAGTCATAGGCCTCACTGTCTCTTCCAGAGTCATCAGAGTCCAGTGGCAAGACAAAAGTCAAGACCACTGGCGCTTGCCTGGGATGCAGTGGATGACCTCGTGGTCTTTGATCTCTGATCAGACTCTAAGCACTCCACAGCGCCTGCTTCAGCAGCCTTCATGGCCATGGAACAAAATGTTCTCATCTGCCCATTCCACCAGGGAAAGTCTTCACATGCTTGGGGCAGACATTCCCTTAACTCACCAATGGGTTTGAGGCCTGTTGTTTATCTTTAAATTGCTTTAGCCCTTCTGCTGAGACAGTTTTGCCAGAATGGGCTATTTGGCATGCTACAGCTTTTGGAGCCACAGGTGAGAGTTGGGTGAGAGGTGGACACGGGCTCAGCAAGCCCTCATACCATAGGTACTAATCCTCCTAAACACCCCATGCACTCTAGAACTAGGGAAGAACTAAAAATAAAGCTGGCACCATGCCCGTTGATGAAGTAACAGCTCAATAAATTGTTATACAGGAATGAAATGGAATATCATGAGGAATTCAGAGAACCATGGACAAGCATATATTAACTGAGGTAGCATGAAATAAGCAGCAGAACCAAAAAAAGCAACATGCACAATGACTTCAACCACGGAAATGGAGAGAACGATAAAATGAAACTCAAAGTCGTATAATTATAATGTTCAAGCTTGAACCTGGAAAAGAGATGAGAAAATTCCATCTTTTTTTCTAAAGGTGGGGAGGGGACTATGGCTATGGAATATTACATATCATCAGACACAGTGCGTTGGCTAGTTTTGCTGAATTTTTTTTTTAAGTTTTTATAAGATAAGATTTGCTGGATCAGGAAGGGGTATATTCAGAAATGAATATGTTACAAAAGCTAAAGATATCAATAAAACTTTTTCAAAATGAAAAATAACCATTTTAAAATAGCCGGCTAGGGCTTGGAATATGATATTCCAGAGGTCAAAGGAGCTAAGATTAAAACCAAGAATCACCTACCCAGAAAAACTAAGTGTACTCAGTAAAGGGGAAAATTGATATTCAGTGAAATAGCGGAATTTAATGCATTCTTGAGAAGCCAGAGCTAAATAGAAAAACTGACTTTCAAATATAAGACTTAAGGGAAGTATGAAAAGGCAAACAAGAAAGAGAAATCATAACGGACTTATTAAAATTGAACTGCTTACATTCCTACATGGAAAGATGATATTTTGTAGCTCATGAGACCTTTCCCATTATTAGGACAGTTGGAGGGAATATATATATATACACAGAGGACACAGGGTGAGTTGAATATGAAAGGCTGATATCTAAAAAATGAAATTAAGGGATGAGAGAGGAATTTACTGGGAGAAGGAGAAAGGGAGAGGAATGAGATAAATTATCTCACATAAAAGAGGCAAAAAAAAGCTTTAACAGTGGAGGGAAAGAGGGGGGAGGTGAGAGGGAATGAATCAACTTTACCCTCATCGGATTTGGTTTAAGGAGGAAATAACATACACACTCAATTGGGTATGGAAATCTATCTCACCCTACAGGAAAGTAAGGGGAAGAGGACAGAAGGTGATAGAAGGGAGGGCAGATTGGGGGAAGGGGTGATCAGAAGCAAAAATTTTGAGGAGGGACAGAGACAAAGGAAGGAATAGAATAAATGGGGTGGTTAGGATGGAGGGAAATATAGTTAGTCTTTCACAACATGACTATTATGGAAGTGTTTTGCACGACTACACACGTACAACATATTTGCTTGCCTTCTCAATGAAGGAGGGAGGAAGGAAGAAAATTTGGAACTCAAAGTTTTAAAAATCAATGTCAAAAATAGTTTCTACATGCAACTGGGAAATAAGATACACAGGCAATAGGGTATAGAAAGCTACCTCACCCCACAGGAAAATAGAAGGGGAAGGGGATAAGAGAAGGGTTGATAAGAGAAGGAGTTGATAGAAGGAAGGGCAAATTGGGGAAAGGGGTAATCAGAATGTACACCATCTTGGGGTGGGGGAAGGGGAGAGGTAGAGAGAAAATTTGGAATTCAAAATCTTATGGAAGTGAATGTTGAAAACTAAAAATAATTAATTGAAAAAAATTTAAAAATAGCAGGCTTCAAGATGTAGTCTTCCTCCTCCCAGAAGCCACATTCTAAGTGAGTTTCTCCCTTTCCTTGCCCTGCTCGCTCTTCATATCATAGCCTCCCCAGGAGCATCTCTAAGATGTTCTGTGCCTCCAGGACACCCTAACACAGCCTTGCCTCCCCTAAGATCCTGTTCCTCTACTCAACTGAATTTGCTTCAAACAGTTGATATGGCTGTAGTGGCACAATGGGTCAAGCACTGGGCCTGGAGTCAGGAAGACCTCTGTTCAAATCTGGCTTCATTGCTGTGTGACCCCGGGCAAATCTCTTAATCCTGTTTGCCTCAGTTTCCTCATCTGCAAAATGAGCTAGAGAAGGAAATGGCAAACTATTCCATTGTATTGGCCAAGAAAACCCCCAACGGGGTTAGGAACAGTCAGGCACAACTGAGCAACAATAACTTGGCTGCATGCTCCCCCTCTCCCCCCCCCACCTAGCACAATAATCAGCCATTCTGATATCACCTGTGTGACTTTAGAAAGGTCACATCCTTTCTCTGAGTTTCAATTTCCACATCTACTATGTAATCCTTAAGGCTCTTCTTGGATTCACCATTCAACAGACTGCATTATCTCCTCAGGCTTCACATTAAAATATCTTATTTATTGAAACACAAACTTGTCTGCTTTTAACCCCCCAGAGGATACATGTTGAATGTACAGGATAATGAAGTTAGGGAGACGAGTACCACCAAGGTGTCATTGCCACCACAATCTGATGTAACATCACGGAAGAAAAATAAATCCTCTAATTAAAAGGGCTGCTTGCAAATAAGATTAAATCTGTCTTGTTGTTGTTAGAGAAAATGGAGATGATTTGCTTTCATAAAGGATACCCGCTGCTCTGAGACCAAAACACAAGCAGCAAGCAGACTTCTAATCAATAAAACCATTCTCCTCTTCCTCAGCTTCCTCACCTTCCCAGCACACTGTAGAAATTAGAATTGTACCTCCCTGCTGGTGCCATTCAATGCACTGCTGACAGTTGGTAGCTTTTTTCAGTTTCACATGGAAATTAGGAGATTAGAATCACATGCCTAAAAGATGACCTTCAGTCAGGAGAGATGGCCAAAGCTGTAGGCAGTGGAAGAAAGGGGACTGAAAGCCTACTGACTTGTGAGTTTGTGTCAAGAGATGATTTCACAGACTCTACTTACCCAGAAGTAATGAAACCCTCAGCTGGAGGGAAATCAAAGTGTCTGTTCTCCCTAAGGAGTGCAAAATGGACAACTGAGGCGATTATCTGAGTGATTCTCACTGCGTTACTCAGTGATCCCACTAGCAGACATACACACCAAGGAAGCCAGAGACAGAAGCAAAAATCTAATATATATCAAAATACTCACAATAGCACTCTTTGTGGTAGTAATAAAGAAGGAATTAGGAAGAAGACAGTAATCTATCAATTGGAGAATGTCTGGGGAAAAAACACATTATTGTGTAATAACGAACATGAAAGATTCAAGAGAATGAGAATTTCCTTTTCTCTAAAATGGGATAATAGTAGCACCTAGCTCACAGGGCTTTTATAAGGATGAAATTAGATAAGATACTTAAAACACTTCAGTAAAATTTTTTGTAAAACCTGAAAGTGTTATATAAATGCTAGTTATAGTTGTTCATAAAGAAAATTTTATGGAATTGTTAAAAGACTTACCAAAATTGTGCAACAAATCAACAGCAGAGTGAGGACAAAACAGGAGAATTATGATCAACAAGCTTATTCACGTTGCTCTCATCTGTAAATGCTGTCCTCCTCAGTTCTTTGGAAAACTTACTGACGGGGGCAGGTAGATGGCCCAGAGGATAGAGCACCAGCTCTGAAGTCAGGAGGACCCGAGTTCTAATTTGACATCAGACCAGACACTTGACATTACTAACTGTGTGACCCTGAACAAGTCACTAAATCCCAATTGCCTCACCTGGAAAAAAAAAGAGGAAGGAAGGAAGGAAGGAAGGAAGGAAGGAAGGAAGGAAGGAAGGAAGGAAGGAAGGAAGGAAGGAAGGAAGGAAGGAAGGAAGGAAAACTTACTGAATTTTTTTCCCCTTAAAGTCATTTCATTGAACTTCTGAAAGATGAATGTGTATATGGCACTCAAGGTTTGGGGGAGGGGGTTTCCCCCTTGTTCCTATGACATAACTAATAACTTCTGGGCTTCTTAGTAAAAGATGACAAAAGGTGAGGTGCCTTGCCAAAAGCACCTCAGCCCCAAATGGGCAGTAGAAGGAGTAGCTAGGCGGCGGAGTCAAAAGAATGCTGTACCTGGAGTCAGGAAGAGCCGAGTTCAAATTCAACCTCATAAAACTTACTAGCTATGTGACACTGGTCTTTGCTATTGATTCATTGTACAATTCTGGGTAAGGCTTTTAGCTACCCTATAAAGGTTTCTCCACGAGCAAGCTATAGCTAGCATTTATATAACACTTCAAGGTTTTTGCTTACTGAACAGTTTTAAATATATTATCTAATTTCATCCTTGTAACAGCCCCGTGAGCTGGGTGCTACTATCATCCCATTTTAGAGAAGAGGAAATTATCACATTCTTATCCTCTGTTTGCCTCAGTTTCCACATCTGTGAAGTGGGGATAATAATAGTAGCTACCTCCCAGAGTTATTGTGAAGATTAAATGTTTGGAAAGCATTTAGCACAGTGTCCAGTATGTAGTAAGCACTATATAAATGTGAGCTATTATTATCATTAACCAAAGAAAATCATTTCTATTAAGCTGGCCCTATAATCAAGAGTTTTATCTTTATTTTTAACAAAAACCCTCGATTTAAGCACAGGAGGGAGAAGACTATAATCAGTGTGCAGTAATCACCTCACCACTTACAAACAGGCGGTTTAATTTAGAAAAGTAACCAGTGGGATTTGTCTTCTGTTCACTTAGATCCTATCTAAAAATTAGATTTTATTTTCTTTAAAGACCTCCACTATTCCCTTAAGATAAATCAAGAGGAGTCAAAGTCTTCATGGTTTTTTTTTGAGGGGGGGTTGTTTTGTTTTGAGTTTTCATTTATTTTACTGCGTGACCTTGAACAAGTCACTTCTTTGGCCCTCAGTTTCCCCATCTGTCAAAAAAGGGGGATGCTGTAGATGATGTCTGAGGACCCCACACACAAAAACATTGCTATGTGATTCTATATCCAAGCACCTCTCCCTTCCACTGCCCTACGTCGCTGTCTCTAAGCAGCATAGCTGAGTACATAAAAGGGAGAAAACAATAGCCAGCCTTACTTTCATATTGTCCTGTAGGTTGAAAGGAGCACTAGATTGAGAGTCAAAGAAGCGAGGTTCAACTCCCAGCTCCGACACTTCCTACCTGGGTGATGCTGGGCAAGTTACAGCATCAGAAACCTTGGAAATCACCCAGTCTGACTCTCATTTTGCATTGAGGAAACTGAGAATGAGAAAACTGAGACTGAGGGAGCTAGGTGGCATCATAGTGCACAGAGTGCTCGACCTGGAGTCAGGAATATTCATCTTCCTCAGTTCAAATCCAACCTCAGACTCTTCCTAACTGTGTGACCCTGAGCAAGTCATTTAACCCTATTTGCCTCAGTTTCCTCATCTGTAAAATGAGCTGGAGAAGTAAATGGCAGATCACTCCATTATCTTTGCCAAGAAAGTTCCTAATGGGATCATGAAGAGTTGGACGTGACTAACAGAATGACTGAATGAAAACATAAGTGATTAGCCCAATATCACACAGGTGTCATGTGGATTCAAATTCAAAACTCTGGAGCCAGGAATCTTTTCGTTTGCCATACTGTGTCTCTGAATCTTCATTTCTGCATTTATAAAACGTGAAGTAAAATATCTCTAAGGCCCTCTTAGCTCCCATCCCATAAATTAAGTTGGTCGTGTTTGTTCTGTATGTATCTCTTTAAGAAAAACAAACACATCCAAAGAAAGAACTATGGAAGTCGAATCGCTATCACTTACTTTTTCCTTCTGTTGAGTTTTGTTTCATCTTTCTGATGGTTCCTCCTATTGGTTTTAATTTTTACTTACAGCTTCACTAATGTGAAAATATGTTTAATGGGTATGTAAATGTAAAGCTTATATCAGATTGTGAGCCGTCTTGGGAAGGGTGGGGGGAGGAAGGGAAGAAAAATTTTCAGCTCAAAAGCATATGGAAGTGATTGTTGATAAATCAAATTAAATTAATAAAATTTTTTTAAAAAGAAAGAAAAAGGGGAAAAAAAGAAAAACAAACAAACAAAAAAGACCTTTGGTTACTTTTAATCAGCCTACATTAATGACCAGCAACAAATCTCCCTCTCTAGCCCTACCTTATCATATAGACACTCCCCACACCCAAGCCCTAACCTTTTGCTTGAGCTTAACTTTCTGCTAGACATTTCCACTTGGAGACATTACCTTAAACATACCATGTCACATCCAATTCAACTTGTCCAATGCCAAAATCATCAGCATTCACCCTTCCTCCCCCCAATCAGTTCTTCCTCCTACCTTTCCTTTTTCTATTAATGGCACTACCATTCTCCCAGTCAGGGAGAATTGAATCCTCTGTCATCTTTGACACTTCTATCTCCTTCTGCCTTACTATCTCCAGAAGAAAAAGTGAGGCTGGTGACTTTGCACAGCTCTCCTTCACTTAAATCCAACTCACTTTTGTGTGGCATCACCTCCCTGATGTCAGGGTCCTCTTTCAGAATGAAGGACAAACAACAATGACAACTAACCCCAAACTCAACCAGTCACCAAGTCCTGTCAAGTCTACCTCCACAACTTCTTAAGAAAAAATTATGCACACACATGCATACATGTATATGTATACATATATATATTTATATGTGTGTATATATAATTTATCTTAACTTCCTTAGACAAGTACAAGTTTAAGTGTATACATAAGAATCTTAGAAAAGAAAAATAAAATGAATAAAACAAAATAGATCGTGTCCATACATTTCTATTATTTACAAATTGTTAACCTTCAAATGAAAAAGATGTACATTGACTTTAACTTGGTAGTACTTGGATCATCAATAAAACAATCAATCAACAAACATTTATTCAGCATCTACTACATGCCAGGCCCTTGGCTGGTTAATGGAAATAAATACAAAGACAAATAATGAAGCTTACTGTTTCTTAAGGTGACTCTTTTCTGTGTGTTTACCATGGATTTTCATAATATCTCCTGCAGACCTTTTCCATTCCTAGGGCCCCACCCTAGTTTAGACCCCTTACCTGAACCATTGCATTACCTCCTATTGGATGGTTCTCCCTGCCTCTAGTTTCCTTCTCTGCTCCATCCTACCCAGCACTGTCAGCAGTCTTCCTGAAACAACTTTGATCTCGTCACTCCTTTGACCAAAAACTTTTAGGGGTTCCCACTATATAGTGAACAAAATCCAAATTTCCTAGCCTAGTCTTCGAAACTCTCCACAGGCTAGAACCCACCTACTTTAATAACACTGTTTTCCATAATTTCTGTACATAAACTTGCCTCTCCAGCCATACTGGTCTGCCAACCAGAATTCCTTGACTTTCCCTTCTCTGTACCCCCTCTATTCCATTCTACATGATATGCTATTCCTCTCAGACCACCCTTCCAAAAGCCTATCTTTCAAGTCTCAATTTAAATGCTAGCTTTTCCTGGAAACCTTTCCTGATTGCTTTTCACTTTTCTAGCCCCTCATTATCAATGCCACCCAAGGTCACATTTTATTGACTTAGACCTAGAAGGGACCTTCTTAGTCCTTATCCAGTCCAGTAACCTCATCCAACCCCTTTTAATTACGGTGCCTTCCCTTTTTTAATTATTTCCTACTTAACCCATACATAGTCGTCTGTATATTTATTTCAACGTTGTTTCCTGTTAGATTGTAAGCTCCTTGAGGTCACAACAGATTGTCTTTTTGCCTTTTTGTTTCTCCAGCATTTAGCACAGTGTTTGGCCAACACAGATGTTTGTTAAAGTTTATTGATTAATAGCCTTCTTTTTTCAAATGAGGACATTGAGAGCCACAGAGGTACAATGGCATGTTCTAGGTCACACAAGTAGTAAGAAGCAGAGGTGTGATTTCAACTCTGTGTCTCAGACTTCAAATCCAGGATGGGGGGGGGGATGGAACTACAAAGATAGCAACTTTCCTTTACATATACTCTTTTTTTCCTGCCCTCTCCGAACTAAATATTTGAACAAGTTATTTGAACCAATCCTTTTTTCCCTCTAGGTTGTTATTTGGTCTCAGGTTATCAGCACCAGTGTAGGAAAAAAAAAAGTCATAATCAGCCTTAGTAGCAAGGCTCAGCATGATGTAGGTAGAAGAATGTTGGCCAATACCAGAAGCTCTGGGTTTGAGCATCCGATCTGACCCTAGATATCTGTTTGATCATGAATGAGCTGCTTAAACTCTCTAAGCCCCATGTTTCTCATCTGTAAAAGTTAGAATAATAATGCTTGCGGTACTATTGAGGCCCTACCCTCCCAGATGGTGACTCCCAGTCTGAGGTCACCATTTTAGGAAGGACTCCAACCATGCTTGATCTCACTCACATCTGGACTCACTCTCCAGATTGTTTCCCCTCTAGCTCCTCACCTGCTGCCTTCCTCTCCTTATCTGCTCCTTTCCAATTCATATTCATTCATACACACACACACACACACACACACACACACAGTCTTTTCCCATTCTCCTTAAGGGAAGGGACTGTCTTGTCTGCTTGTATTTGTCTTCCCCAAATCTTGATAGATGATACAACATATAATAAGTGCTTAATAAATGCTCAATCTACCCACCTCACAGAATCCTTCCGAGGAAAGTGCTTTGTAAGCCTTGAAGCATTATGGAAATGTGAATAATTACTACCTCTTCCTTTTGTTTGTGTGACCATCTTCACATTCAGATCAGCCCCAGTCACACAGATGTAGTTAAGAGCTAGGGAATTCCATTATTCTACCAGTTATTTTGTCTATAAAAAACTAGGCTGGCTTGCTTTGATTTCCACCCCATCCAACTAGATTACCTGCTTGTTTTGACCCAGTCCAGGTTCAGTCACGGTCGGCAACCTTGTAAATCAACTAGGATTCAGAGAAAGTCTCCCACCGCTAGCTCCTCTGCCTCTACTCAGCAGTATAAGAGATCAGAGGAAGCAAGCCCAAAGGAGCGAGGGGTAATTATTAAGAGCTGGCTGGGAAGAAGAGGAACTCCTCCAGCTTTTACTCCCAGAAGACATCACAGAATCCAGAGATGTGTTGATTCACAGCTTTCCATGTGACACCGAAATATTTTATTTAGCTCAAAGCTGACCCCACAGGGTATCTCAAAGATGGGTCTTGGAAGAGACAACACCAGGAAATTGAGGGCACACCTGCAATACTATTAAACAGTTTGGCTTCTAGAATATATCCCTTTTGCAAAAGAATACACTGGATGTGCAATCAAGTCAAGTGCTTAGTGAAACACCAATCTAGGTGGCAGAGTGAGTAGATTGCTGGACTTAGAGTCAGAAAGATCCAAGTTCAAATTCTGCCCCTGAAACTTCCTAGCTGCATAACCCTGGGCATGTCATTTTAACCTCTTTCAGCCTCAGTTTCCTCAAGTGTAAAATGGGGATAACAATAGGACCTTCCCCACAGGTTTGTGGTAAACACCAAATAAGACATTATATTACAGCATTTTGCAATACTTAAAATCTATATGAAGACTAGCTCTTATCTGAATTTGAAAGGGATATGCAGAACCAGGAGAAAAATTTACACAATGATTAAAATAATGCAAAGTAAGACAACATCACAAGACATCAGAACCCTAGATCAATGAAGTGACCAATTACGATCAGAAGAAAGAAGTAAGCTTTCTTCCTTTCAGGAGAGAGTTGATAGATAATGGGGGCAGAATGTCAGACATTTCTAGCAAGTTGATTTGTTCTGATTAATGGTATTTCTTTGCTTAAAAGGGAAATTTCTACTGGGGGAGGGAATCAGTGGAAAGCAGTAGTGTTCAAAAGGGGGAAGTATCAATTCTAATTATTGATGGTAGACACACATACACACTATAAAGATACACAGATATAGATACAGATATAGATAGATTTGTAAGCAGTTAGGACTGGCTATGTAATTGGTGCAAACTGTAAAGAGCATTTAGGAAATAGTTTCCTTTGAGCTTTTTTTTTTTCATTTTATAGCTGACTAAACCTCCACTTGTTTAGGTTACATCTTAAGCCCCATCTTTCTACACTCTTGGTCTCTGGGCTAACAGTATGGTCTAGAGAACACTGGACAGCAAGCTGACAAAACTCATCTTTCTGGTCTCTCCATTGGCTTGCTGAGTGACATTAAGCAAATCACTGAACCTCAAGTACCCATCTGTGAAAGAGAGATAAGGGACCTAGCTAAATTTCCAGGTAAATCACCTAAATGAAGGAGAGCTGGAGCTCCCTAGAGAAAGCTATTAAAAGTAATATTAAAATTCTTCGTCTGTATTATACCTCCTAGCTTTGGGTGTACCCCACAGCTCTATCCTGAGCCTTCTCTTCTATGTATTCTTATTTGCAATCTCACCAGCTCCAATGGATACAACTAGTGTATTTATGCATATGAGTCCCATACTGATATATGGGGCCTTAGTCTCTCTCCTGAGCTCCAGTTCCTTTGTGGTGGTTGTTGTATTTACCAAGTACCTATTGGAAATTTTAAACTGGATATCCTGTAAGCAGGCAGCTAGGTGGCACAGTGAATAAAGTGCCAGGCCTGGAATAAGGAAGATTCATCTTCCCGAGTTCAAATCTGGCCTCAGATATTTCCTAATTGTGTGATCCTGGGCAAGTCACTTAACTGTCTTAGTTCCTCGTCTGTAAAATGAGCTGGAGAAGGAAATGGCAAATCACTCCAGTATCTTTGCGACAAAACCCTAAATGGGGTCAGGAAGAGATGAGCCAACTAAACAGCATCTTATAAGCATCTTAAACAACATATCAAAAAGAAAACTCATCATCTTTCCCTCCAAGCTCACCTCTCTTCAAAAGTTCCCTATTCTTGGCAAGGGCTCCACTATCATTCCATCACTCAAGATCACAACCTGAGTATCAAACTCAACCCCTCTCACTCACCCCATATAGCCAATAAGTTGCCAAATCCTGCTATTTTTATCTCCACAACATCTCTTCTCTAGGTCCTCTACCCTCCACCCACATAGGCACCACCCTGAATGAGGTCCTTAGCACCTCTCACTTGAACTACTGCACTAACCTCATAATTGGACTCCTGGCTTCAAGCCTCCCCCTACTCCTATCTATCTTCCACATAACCACCAAAGTCACTTTCTTAAAACACAGTCTGACCATATCATTACCCTACCAATAAAATACAATTACTTCTAGCATCAAATGTAAACTCCTCTCTTTGGCATTTAAAGCTCTCCACAACCTGAATGCTCTTTAATGTCTATCTAGTTTTTTAATGCCACATACTCCATGGTCCAGCCACACTGACCTACTTGGTGTTCCTTACTCGGTTCCCCACACCTCCCATCTCCACACTTTTACCCTGGCCATCCGTTATGCTGGAACGTTCTACCTCCTCTCCCTGTTACAATCCCTAGCTTCCTTCCAGAGTCAGAGTAAACTCTTTCAACTGCAAAGGCCTTTCACCCAGATGCTAATGTCTTTCCACTCTCAGGTTACCTTGTATGACCTCTGTGAATATCTTCTCTGCACCGATTTATATACAAGTCGCCTTTAGAATTATAAGCTCTTTGAATACCAAGGCTATTTTCACTTTTTCTTCCCATCTCTTCTCTCTGCTACAATGGTTAGCCAATAGTAAGTGTGTGAAATGCACTTGTTTGTTGATTGCTTGAATGATAGTGAGAACAGCCTGGAGTACAATCTCACCTAAAGGAGAGGAGGAAAGCTCCCATCTGGGGGTTTGGCTAGCACTGGGGTTGAATCCAGGTCAGTCAGAAACATAGAAATCAATTGGGATGGGGTACAGAAAATGTTTCATTAGCTTTGGAAGATCAGGAAAACATCCCAAATTCAATCTACTTCCAGTTTATCAGGGTTCAAACCTAATCACTCTAGTTAAGGGTCTACACATGATATAGCCTAGAAAAGAGCCTGAAGTGGGTATAAGTAAAGCCACAGATGAATTGACTTTATGTCTTATTATACCTCAAAAGGCATTGGTTATTTTTTAATTTATTCTTTCCAAATATTTCTGGAAATTTCCGGTGAATCCCAAGAGACTTGGACTGTTGCTCAAATTCTGTCTGCAAATTTCAGTTCAGTTTTGTCTGTGTATATTGTTTGAATGCTCTGACTCATTTCCCCCCCCCCATTTTCCTGATGAGTGGTGGGAAATGAGGTCCTCTGAAAGGCACAGATGAAGGCAACGGCCAAAAACATGTTAATCTGAAAAGGCTTCCATTAGAGGCATGAAATCCTAAATAACAGCTGACCTCATTTCTGAAATCAGCCCCTCTTCCAACTGGAGATGATCTGGAACAGGGAATGAGCCATTTAATCTGAATGCATTTGCCACAGTGGAAGATTCAGAATGTTGTCATAAAGAAATTGCAGCTATTTTTCTGATTCTTTAGTGTTTTTCTACGATGGCTGAAAACATGATTTTCCTAAATCATCAGATAATAACCCGTGTGAACAGACATCCAATGTAATCAGTCAATCTTGGTTCCCTGGATATCCAAAACCATTGCTTGCTTCCATGGTAACCTAATTTTATAGCCTGACGAGATAAAACAGTCTAGTGCCCGGGTAAATATCCTGCACTTGAGAGATGAGTGTGATAAAACCACAATGGACACATTCTAAAAGGTAGCATAGCATTTGAAATGTTCCCCTCCCACCGACTAGCACAGTAGGTCCTCCTTATGAGGCTGCCCTAGGTTCCAGACACTCAATGGATCTGCATCTAAAGCTCATGAGCCCTCACCAATATGTTTACATTTACTAGTTAGCCAAAGGACACAGTTCAAAGCAAAGACATCTAAAGAAATGCCATAGTAATAAAACTAGCAATGAAGTACTTTCTCCCATAAACCTGGAGCATGTTCTCCCACAAATAGACATGTTCTCACTGAGAATAGTGGACACACATAGATGACATACATAGAAGGGTACACATGTAGAGACTATATGTAGCTAGGACACACACATGGGGGTGCATCTATAGGAAATGCATGAAGCCAAAGCAGCTCCCACCTTCTATATTAAGCCTTTGCCAATCCTTCTTAATTGTACTGCCTTCCTTCTTTGAATTGTTTCCAATTTATCCTTTCTATTTCTTGTTTGTACATAATTGTTTGCATGTTGTCTCCCCCATTAGACTGTGAGGTCCTTGAGAACAGGGACCACCTGTTATCTTTCTTTGTGTCCCTAATGTTTAGTACAGTGCCTGGCACACAGTAGTTGCTTAATAAATACTAATTGGCTGATTGATTGGCATATTGGCACTGTAAGGTTGCTTTATACTGATCTCGCAGGGCCACTGCTTCACTTTGCTCTGCTGGTTGATACCAGTTATATATCTCCAGTGGGCATAAGAGTAAAGAACTTCTCTTTACTTCCTATTTCTGCTTCTAGCTCTCATCCTCAGATGAGGTGCTGTCACATCCTTACAGAAGAAGTGGATTCTGCATTTGATCTTTTAACTTAAAGAACAATTTTTAATCATAACTCTTTTGGATTTTTGCCAATTTAAAATATATTTTATTCTCCAGGAGAAGAATTGCATTTCTGCTTGCTTGTGGTACTGATGATACTCATAGTACAATATTTTTCACTTTTTTTCACTCTGCGCATATTGAAGTATTCCGAGTACCTAGACTTATACAGTAGCTCAGATTTCATTTTTAAACTGCCACTGCACTCAGCCTTGGCTAATATTTGAGCCCTTAAATTTTTATACTATAGCTGTTCTTTTTTAAAAGATCCAATATAAAGGGGCAGCTAGGTGGCACAGTGGATAGAGCACTGCCCCTGGAGTCAGGAGGACCTGAGTTCAAATCTGGCCTCAGACACATATTACTTCCTAACTATGTGGCTCTAAAAATTGCCTCTCTAAAACAAAACAAAACAAAACAATATGCCTAGTCATTTAAGTGGGGAGGGTGGGGAGGAATGGGGAGGGAAACCTCCGGGGCTTTTTATTCCCATGAAGTCTATTTCTCCAAGCCTTGGCCAACGAATGAGTGTTTCCTCTCCAGAAAGAGATTCCTTACCCCAAGCACTACAAATTTTAGAATGCATAACAGAGATGCCTCAGCTAATTAGTACCTGAAAATTTAAATCTTTTTTTTTTACTTCAATTTACTGGTCACCGAGAACAGCCTCTCTATTAGAGGCCTCACTCTGACTTAGAGTTAGAAACTCCATGTCAATGGCTACAAAATGATGAGGATATTGGGCCCCAAACCAATTTCAATAGGCTCTGCCACAGAACCACCACAGAAGTGTGTGTCTGACCTGCCATAGTCTTTTAGGGGGCTTTGTGTCTGCCGCCAAAATGAATCTGAACAAGCACAAAAGCTAAACCTAAAGGGTAAAGTCATTGTCTTGCCTAACTCCTGTTAATATCAAGATGTGCCCATTAATCTTTCTAGGACTTGAACTCACTCTAAATATGGTCCTTCTTTATGCACAGGTCTCTTCAATATCTGGTTTCTCAGCTAACAGACTGCTAGAACCTCAACCTTGAATTCATGCCTCATGAACATCAGTTGAAGAAATGGGGAGGTTTCATCTGGAGACAAGAATTAAGGTAGACATGATAGCTGTCTTTGAATATTTGAAAGGCTGTTACATGGAAGAGGCATAAGACTTATTCTGTTTGACCCAGGATAATAGAACCAAGAGTAATAGGAGGTCGTGCAGAGAGACAAATCTATTCTGAACATAATGAAAATCTGGGTTGGATATATAAGGAAAGATTCCCTAACAACTAGTGATATCCAAATGTGGAATGGGTAGCCTAGAGGTTATAGAGTGACATCTAGAACTGGAAAGGACAATAAGCCATCTATTTAGTCCAACCAAGTTTTATGGATGAGAAAACTAAAGCCAAAAGAAGTTCAGTGACTTAACCAAGATGTAGTAGTCCTCAATGGCAGTATTTCAACTCAGGTCTTCTGGATTCAGTGCCTGTATTTTTTTTCTCAGTTTCCAGAGTTGTATCTAGCCTGGAACAAAGAGGCCTGTAGCCTCAGGTGCCTCTATACTGGAGGTAAGAGGGATTCCTCCCTAGGAGAATAAGCTTCTTTGCCTATTCCCCTCACAGCCCAGGCTGCCTTGCCACACAATTGTACTCAATCTGACCTGGGATGCTGTTTCCTTAGGAGAATAAGTAGTCTGATCTTCTTTTTCAGAATTACTGTGGCTCCCCTCTCCTGGCAACTGTCTTCCTCATCCTACCCATGCCTCCCATCCAGGTCTCTTCAGGGTAAGGACTAGAAGGGCCCCCTCTCCTAGTTACTCCCAGGAGTAACTGCCAGTGATTAGGCTGTCTATATCCTATGCTTTCACTTCCCCCAAACGTTGTCACGGTGCGTGAAAACATGTAGTCCTAGCTCAGAGTGGGTAGTGGGGGTGACGGGGTTCTCCTCTCTAGAGTTTTTAAAATAAAGAAGGGTGATTACTTGTCAGCTATTTCTACAAAACAGGTACTTGGTCAGGTGTAAGGTAGACCAGTTGGCTTCTAAGAGCCCTTCCAACCCAGAGATTCTGCGATTCTGAGAAATCAAAAGTGTTGCAAATGGAAGAAAGGACAGGAGGGCCAGGCAGTTTCCATCAAACAAGAAAACAATACACCTTGTATTAGCCTCATCTCAGAGACAAGACATATAATCCCCATGGTCCAATCACTCCCCAAATAAAGATTACCTCCCCTTTCTAAGACTACTTGGACCTTTCTCTAAGGCATATGTAGTGTTTTGAGCTGCATATCCTCCTATTTCTATCCCTCCCTTGGTATACTCCATTGAAATTCAACAGGTCACAGCTAGTTTTTCTATAAATACCCACTTGAATGACGTGCTCCAATGAGAAGCACTTCACAGCCTGGCCGATCTGTGAAATGTATTCACAAATGAAACCTTCAAATGGCATTTGGAGGTGATGGCTTGGCAGACACTGTCTTATAAATTGAAATTTATAAATCTCCACCAATACTAGCTGGGGGCAGGGGGAACGTACTTCATTAAATATAGACTCTTCCAATATACAGTCAATTCTCAATTACGGAGAGACTGAACATTTTGATTTTGAGTTATCTGAATGTCTTAGTTCCTCTTCCTCCCTCCTTCCCCAACTTTGCACTGCTCTCTGTACTTCAGCAGCTGTGTTGTCAGCTAAACGGGCAATAGAAAAAAAGGTGAAAATCGAATTAGTCCATTCTGTTTCATCACAGCTATTCTGATAAAGACTATGTCCAAAATTAGGGTTCAAAATTCTGGGTTATGTTGGAGTGTTGGTCCCCTGTTGCTATGTATAGTCAAAGTGGACCATCACAGATTTTGAATTTAATTATTATTAGTGATGATGATGATGATGTCAACTGTATATAATGCTTTACAGATATATTGTAGAGGTGATATCTTACATCCTGATCTTAATTGATCTTCAAAATAACCCTGTAAGGAAGGGAATGGAAATATTACTATCCCCATTTCACAAATGAAGAGACAAGCTCAGTGAGGTTCTTAAGTACCTTGCCCAAGGTCACAAAGTGGTGACAACAGAATTTAACCCAAAGTTTTTTTGTTTCCCAGTATATGCTCTTTCCACATACACCATGCTGTCTCTATAAAATTAAATTTTGCAACTCAACAAATTCTACAGTTCAATGAATGTTGAGTTGAAAAAATGTTCAATACACAGCTACCAGGAGCAGAGTACAGTAGGATATCCCAAGGATTCAATGAAATATTCCTGCCCTGGGGCAGCTAAAATCCTACTAGGAAGAGATAACACACACAGGTAGGTAAATACAAAGAATGTACTAAGCAATAGGAAGTAATGCTTTAACCACTAATTTAGGAGGGGAAAACTTCAGCTGAGCTTTAATGGGAAACAGGGAATCTCAGAGGCAGAAGCATGAAGGGAATATATTCAAAATATTTCTCTGGAGAAACACAGAAGAGGAAATGGAATGACATGTCTAGGGAACAGCAGTAGAACAGTGTGTGAAAGGAAGCAATAGGAAATAAAACTGGAAAGATAGGTGAGAGATGGATTGTGGAGGATTTAAAATGTCAAGTTGAAGATTCTGTCTTACATCCTTGAGACAAGTAGGAGCCACTAGAAATTTATGAGTAGGAGAGTGGTATGATCATATCTAAATTTGAGGATGATCACTTTGGTAGATGTGTGGAGGATGGATTGGAGAGAGGAGGAAGTAGACATAGAGAGGTCCTCCTCACCTCTACCTATCCCCTCAGTGATAAAACCATGAACTTTTTTCTTTTTATGGTGAGGCAATTGGGGTTAGGTGACTTGCCCAGAGTCAAACAGCTAGTGAGTGTTATGTTGTCTGAGGTCAGATTTGAACTCAGGTCCTCCTGACTTCGGGGCCTGTGCTCTATCCGCTGTGCCATCTAGATGCCCCTTCACCATTAACTTTTAAAAAAGCATTTTGATAATTACATTTCAACAAAACAGGTTTCCTTTGTGATCTTATGCATTTTAAAACATTGTTCTGAGAAGGTGGCCATATGCTTCACCAGCCTACCAAAGGGGTCCATGAGATAAAAAGGTTAAGAATCTGTTCTAGGTAATACAAATAGATTCACTGTGCCCATTTGTAGGTATTCTAGTCAGTCCTACAGAAAATGGAAGCAGTTCCCATCCCCACCAAAAACAATCCTCACCAATCTGATAGGTAGAAGATCAAGGAGGCCACAGAGATGTGCTAGAGTCAGTTGTTACCTGCTTTAGAGCTGATTGTTAAATCTTCAGCATGACCATTTACACTCTAGCAATCAGTAAATGCTACAAATCTGGGCTTGATTTATTGCTTTATTGATTGTCTAGCTTTAAGGAAGTAATGGAGAAAATGTTAATAAGGCAGATTAGACTTAAGTAGAGTACACATTTTTTCCCCCAGAGAGCTGGTTGTTAAATATTTACCAGCACACTCCTTCTCCAGAGTTTCCTGAAGTGGGACAGAGATAATTAATTGCTGTCTTAACTAATAGCATAGACTTTACTGACATATTAGGATCGAAGGCACATGGGTTCTTAAACTTTTATCTACGACATGGACCCCTTTGGCAGATTAGTGAAGCCTATGCTCCCCTTCTCACTTGTAAATGCACAAAATATATAGGATTACAAAAGAAATCAATTATGGTAAAATAAGGTATCAATTTTTTTTAAATGACAGACACCCCCCTCCCAAACGTTAAGCAGCTCTAATTCAAAGCTAAAAGGTTTGTGGTGAGGCAATCAGGTTAAGTGACTTGCCCAGGATCACATAGCCAGTGTCAAGTAAGTGTCAAGTGTCTGAGACCCGCATTTGAACTTAGGTCCTCCTGACTCCAAGGCTGGAGCTCTATCCACTGCGTCACCTAGCTGCCCCTATCTAGTATATTCTTTACAGATGAGGAAAATAAGGTACAGAAAGGAATGTCAGAAATTGTCTAGTCCAATGCCTATATTTTACAGATGAGGAAACTGAAGCCCAGACAAATTAAGTGACCTAGCCAAGCATGCAAATAATTTAATGGAAGTAGAAGCTGACTGTCTTAAGCTGAATACGAAAGAAGAATACTGGAAACTAGCTTACAAAAAAAAGATAGTGTTTTTATTCCATGTTGTTCCTAGTCTTGCTGAACAAGCCCAGAAAATCCCCATGATGCCCAGCCAGTAGTTGGTTCACAGGATCAGAATTTCATTGGAGATATTCAACATGCCATCACTCAGGAACAATGTTAAGTACAGGGTGAAGATGGAGCTTCAAAACCAAATGCTATTGATACCTTCTATCTTCTTTTTGATAATAATAATATAAACATACTTGACCTTTATACGGTAATTTTAACATTTGCAAAAATAACATACATTATTTCATTTGAATCTCACAAAAGCCCTATAAGGTAAGTACCATAGGTTTTATCTCTATTTTATGATGAGGAAACTAAGGCTCAGAGTGTTAACTGATATGTCCATGATAACTCAGCTAGTAAATGTTAGAGGTCATATTTGAACCCAGGTCTTCCTGACTCCAAATTCAGTATTCCATCTAGTGTAGATTAGTTTGTAGAATGCTGTAAAATCTTCCAGCTGGTCTAGTCCAATCCTACATAGAATTTCAAATTATTCCAACTTAGAGAAATGGATGGGGCCATTAGGGATTCAGGCTACTATCTCTCAGCTGTGCAAATATGGCATCTTAATGACCTATTGACCTCTATGCCTACCATCCAGGTTCTTAGAGGATCAATTCACATTGTCCCAAATCAAGAGACAAGAATATTACTTTATTAATTTACAAAGGAAAGAGACCTAACCCAACAACCCAATCTTTCCTTTACTCTTAGTTTTGCCTTACTTTTGATTGGGGTCTTGGGATAAGAATAAAAGGGGTCAGAATTTGAGATTTAAGCTCTAGAGATCTGCTCCCCACCATACCTCCAGAATGAAGAGCTCTTCTATACAGGTTCAATTCAGCCCAATATCACAAAGATTCAATAAATATCTAAAAGTCACATCTTTCTATTAGGCATACCTATTGATGCCTCTGTCTAGGACATAACCTTTTTTCCATAAGAGAAATGCATGAAAAATCCGACTAATGGTCTAGTTCCAGGTGAGCATGAAATCAGAGCAAAGAGCATTGGGTGGTCATGCGGGATGTTTCCTTCATAGTGGCTGTAGTAGAATTTGATGATTTATCCGTGCTCTGTGGTACAGTATATCTTTCTAGTGACTGGTATGTTTGAATCTACCATATTTAATGCTTTCCTCTGGATAGTATTACTGACACATTAACAGTATATTTTCACTTTCCCTTTCAGTATTCTTACAGACAAGCAGAACCTTTTGCTCAGCTTTGTCAGCAAGTCATCATTTCCCATTTCAATGGATTTCCACACTTTTTTTTAATGCCTAAAAGAGTATCTTAAATTTAATAGGCAAGTAAGTTCAATCAAAACTTTTTTGTGACTTATCCTCTACTTTAACTTTTCAGGCCAATGGTCAGACCACACAGGTTAATTAATACTTAAAACAACATTTTTGGTACCATTCCAATTAGCCTCAGAAATGTTGTTCAACAACTTGGCCCTCTTGCTCAAATTTTTCTGCAATACTTCCTCAGGACTTCAAGAGGAAACTTGTCCTCTTCTATCAAAGGTATAATGGTATGATGAAAAGATCATTGGGCTAGGAGTCATGAGACCAGGATTCTAGTTCCAACTGGGCCATAGACAAGCGCCTGCGACCTTAAATAAGTTAACTTCTTTGGACATCAGTTTCCACACATGTAAAAGGAGGGCATTGAACTGCATCCAATTCAATACACTTGAAAAAAGTACTTATGCATCATTATGTGTAAGCTGCCACGTTAGGTGCTAAGGAAGTAAAGACAAAAGGAAAAATAAATTCTACCTTCAAGGAGTTAATATTATTATATCGTATCATGTTACATTATATTATATTATCATATATATGTATACGAGTTTATATTCCCTCTATTGAGGGAATACAGCAGGTAAACAGGAAAGTATTTTATGTAATAACTTAAAGACAGAGAGAGCATGATCACCTGAGAGGGGCAGGAAAGGCTTCCCAGAATAAGTGAACAAATCACTTAAATTCTTTCAAACTCAGTTTTCTCATCTGAAAAATAAGGATGATAATAATAGCACTTACCTCACAAAGCTGTTGGAAGGATCAAATGAGATATGAGATAATGTATGTAGAGTGACTTGTAAAGAACCATGTAAATGTTAGATATTACTATTATTATCAGACTATTGAAAGAAGTTAGAGATTCTAAGAGGTGTAAGAATAAGCAGCGCATTCCAGATATGAGAAATAGCCTGTGAAAAAGGCAAAGAGATGGAAGATAGAATACCAAACTGGGGAAAGTACAAGCAGGCAAATTTGGTTGGGCAAAGATTATCTGAAGAGTATTGTAAAATAAGCCTAGAAATGTAGGCTGGAACTAGGGTAAGTGAGGCTTTAAAAAGCTAACTTCAGGAATCTGTATTTTCTCCTAAAAGCAATAGGGAGCACTAAAGATTCTTGAGCAGGGGAGTGACAGATCACCTCTCAAGTCCTTCTAGGTCAAATCTTGGGATTCTATACACATCTGGCAGAAAGTCTTAGCTTCATTTCTTCAAAAGTTTCTTTTAAACTATGGAAGTTGAATCGCTATTACTTATTTTTACCTTCTGTTGAGTTTTGTTTCATCTTTCTGATGGCTCCTCCTATTGGTTTTAATTTTTACTTACAACTTCACTAATGTGAAAATATGTTTAATGGGTATGTAAATGTAAAGCCTATATCAGATTGTGCGCTGTCTTGGGGAGGGTGGGGGGGAGGAAGAGGGAGAAAATTTTCAACTCAAAAGCATATGGAGGTGATTGTTGATAAATCAAAATAAATTAATAAAATTTAAAAAAAAAGAAAAAACAAACCAAAAAAAAGTTTCTTTTAGGGGCAGTGAGGTGGTGCAGTGGATAGAGCATTGGCCTTGGATTCAGAAGGACCTGAGTTCAGATCTGGCCTCGGACACATAACACTTACTAGCTGTGCAACCCTGGGCAAGTCACTTAACTCCATTGCCTAGCCAAAAAAAAACAAAAAACGGAAGCGTCTTTTATCTTAGTATTCAAAGCTTTAAACCAGTGTACAACAGATGAAGCATATCAGCATGCAAAAATATAGTTGGACACTATTGTTATTCTTTTCATTTATGGTTAACCTAGATGATCAGGACCTAAGTGGGGGAAAAAAAGGAGAAAATTCTCACCAATTTTCTTAGCAGTATGCTTCAAAGCATCAATCCAGGAGTATGTCTTCTGTCAGTCAATCAATAAGCATTTATTAAGTACCTACTAGGTGCCAGGCACTGTGTTAAGTGCTAGATATACAAAGAAAGGTAAAAGATAGTCCCCGCTCTCAAGGAGCTCATCTGTAATTTGGAAAACAATATGGAAACCCCTATGTATAAACAAGTTTTATACAGGATAAATTGGGCGGGCAGGGAGAGAATCAACAGGAGGGCGCTAAGATTAAGAGAGATTGGGAAAAGTATCTGGTAGAAGGTGGGATTTGAAGAAAGCCACACAGACCTTTCCTGATGCTTGGAGTCATTATTGCCTTCTACTTCTTGAATTCACTTTGTATTCATTTGCATTGACTTTGCATTTATTTCTCAGTGTAAATGGTTTACCACCACCAACAACCACCACCACCACATTTTGTTTTTCTCTTTGTATCCCTAGCACCTAGCACAGTGCCATTGTATATAAGGCAGTTAATAAATATTTGATGTATTTCATATGTGTTTGAATTGGAAGAAGGAACGAGTATTTATTAAGCTCCTACTATGTAGCAAGCACTGTGCTAAGTACTTTAGAGATATTACCTCATATGATCTGCACCACGACTCTGGAAGGTAGGTGCTATTATGATCCCCACTTTACAGCTGAGGAAACCGAGGCAGCCAGAAATAAAGTGATGCACCTGGGATCAGACAGCTAAAAAGTGTCTGAAGCTTGATGTGAACTCCTGACTCCAGGACCAATGATCTACCCACTGCCACCTAGCTGCTTCACCAAATGCCAGAGGACTGTTAGGCCACACTCACAAAACTGCAGCAAATGATGTCAGGCAAACCGTGCTCCAGGGCTACCAATACCTCCCACTATATCTAAAGAAGTTCTTCCCTTCCCAGCCTTTATAAGGACAGTCACTAAGTTTAAGCTATGAAACCACCATTGCTGGATCCTGGGACCAGGGAAGACCCTTCTCTTCACGTGTTAAACCTCTAAAGCCCTAATTCAAGCGGCACAAGAAATTAACATAAAAGCCTTGCATATCTGTACAATATGAGCTCCTTCAGGTGTTATTCCAAGTGTTGAATCAGGCATTTACAACACAATTAGCATTTATTTCAGCTAGGTGGTACAGCAGATAGAGTACTGGCCCTGGAGTCAGGAGGACCTGAGTTCAAATGTGACCTCAGATACTTCCTAGCTGTGTGACCCTAGGCAAGTCTCTCAACTCTGATCATCTCAGTTCCTCATCTATAACATGCACTGGAAAAGGAAATGTATCTTTGCCAAGAAAACCCCAAAATGGTGCCACAGTCAGCCATGACTGTGATGAGTCAATAACAATAAAAAATCATTTGTTAAGTGCATATTACCACTTGGCACTGTGGTAGGCCCTGAAGAGGTAGAAAAAGGAGTTTGCATGTTATTTGCAAGTATAAAATGAAACTGGGGAGAACAGCACTAAAAACTTGGGAGAATCGGGATGGGCCTCTTGTAGGGGTTAACATGAGCTGATCTTAAAAGAAAGCTAGGGATCCTAGCAAGCAGACATGAAGATGGAATGGGGTACACCCTGTGCAAAAAGCAGAGAGACCAGAGATACTGGGAAGTAGACTAATTTGCCTGGGACATAGTAGGTCCCTGTCTATTTATAGAGCAGTACTTGGCAAACCATGGCAGGTGGCCCCTTTCTGAAGCACCAGCTAAGAATGGTTTTTATATTTTACATTTTTTTTTTTAGGCAATTGGGGTTAAGTGACTTGCCCAGGGTCACATAGCTAGTAAGTGTCAAGTGTTTGATCTGAGGCCGGATTTGAACTCAGGTCCTCTTCACTTCAGGGCCGATGCTCTATCCACTGTGCCACCTAGCTGCCCCGACATTTTACATTTTTAAATAAAGTTTTATTGCATTTAAAAATGTAAAAATCATTCTTTGCTCACTGGAATTATAGGTGGAATGCTGAATTTAGCCTTCAAGCTGTAGTTTGCTGGCCAATATAGGGCCTGCCCAGCTAGGCCGCACAGTAGATAGAATGCCAGGCCTGGAATAAGAAAGACTCATCTTCTTGAGTTCAGATCTGGCCTCTGACACTTTCTAGCTGTGTGACCCTGGACAACTCACTTAACCCTGTTTGCCTCAATTTCTTGAGCTGGAAAAGCAAATGGCAAACCACGGCATTATCTTTGCCAAGAAAACCTCCCAAATGGGGTCACAAGGAGTTGGAGACGACTGAACAACAGGTTTTATGAGATTAAGTATTGTGTGTTCAGCCTGCACCAGAAGGTCCATGGATGAGTATTATCCCTTTATTTTGTAGCAAGTTATCTGACATCTTTGGACCAAACCATGGTTGCTGTGGATAGATAGGGTGCTGGGCCCAAGGTCAGACAGACCATGACTTCTACCCAGCTTCAGATACTCCCTAGCTATGTGATCCTGGGCAAGTCATTTAACTGCATCTACCTCAGTTTCCTCAACTGTACAGCGTGGATAATAATAATAACAGCAGCTACCTCAAAGGGCTGATAATGAGGATCAATATGTGATAATATTTGTGAAGCACTTAGCACATTGCCTGGAATGTAGTGTTATATAAATACTAGTTATTGTTATCATTATTATTAGAGTAATATAAATGTGTCCATTATATTAACAATAGCGGATAAGTAGGATTTTAAAGCTTGCAAAGTGCTCTACATATGTTTTCCCACTTTACTACTAGAACTACCACATACTCCCGCCTCCACTTAACTACAGGAACAATAGCAAATCAGTTCCTTTAATTCCCTGAGCCTGAGCTCCTCCACGTGTAAAATAAGGGTAATAGTACTTAAGTTCTGTGATTCTATGAGAGATCCAGTCAAATGCCTTAGGAAAAACTGAGAGGAAGAGTGCTTTCACCTGGGCCTTGAAGGAAAAGATGAGCATCAATGAATGGAGATGACTTCCGGGCTGTGAATCAAAGCTCAGGTCAGTCTGAAACTTCTTTTGTCCATCTCCCTGGGATGGGTAGGAAAGCATTTCTAGGGGACCAGTTGCCAGAAGTGACTAACAGAAAATCCAATGGGTTTTAATGATATTTAATGTGAGGTTTTTGAAGTGATTACTCAATTAATTATGCTAGAGGTAAGACCCTTAATTAGACAAGGTGTCAAATATTATCATCCCAGATGGATTTAAAGGAAAACAACAAGCATTATTAGGCACTTACTATGAGCTAGATACTCTATTAAGCACTTTACAAATATTATCTTCTCTGATGCTCACAATAAACCATGAGGTAGGTATTACTATTATCCCCATGGGGTGGATGGAGTTTTCAGGAGGACTAGCACCTGGGGTGTGAGGGCTTGCCAAGCCCCAGGAAGATGGGTTAAACCAGGTTGAGGTAACTAACTGTCAGTCAGTTAGACTGATGCCTGCTCCAAGCATGTGAAGACTTTCTCTGGCAGAATGGGCAGATGAGAATAATTTGTTCCAACGGCCTTGAAGGCAGCTGAAGCAGGTGTTGTAGAGAGCTTAGAGCTTGGTCAGACACCAAAGACACCAAGGTTATCCACCGCATCCCAGGCCATTACCAGTGGTCCTGACTTTCGCCTTGCCACTGGACTTCTATGACCCTGGAAGAAAAAGTGAAGCTGACGACTTTGTGAAACTTTGCCTCGCTTAAATCCAATTCACTCTGTGTGGGACAGAGACCACTTACTCAAAAATGAAAACAAAGACTTAGATACCTTGAAAGTAGAAAGGAGTTTATTGCTTTCTCATGAGAAAGGGTACCACTCCTAGTAGCCGTTGCTGACCAGAAGAGTACCAGTTTGGTACAGAAATCAAGGCTTATTTATACCCTAACACGAGCCCCTCCTCCCTAACTCCCTTCCCCTTATCCCACTGGCTGGGCTTTCAGGGGGTACAATCTATTCACAGAGATACAAGTTTGCCCAGAGACAAGAAAAGGCAGGAAGCTTTTCGAGGGCAAGCAGCTCAGGTTGGGGGCAGGGCTATTCTTTCTGCTAAGCTTAAAAAACAGAATCTGAGAGGGGGAGGGTTTTGAAAGCAACAATCAAGAACTATTAGCAAGAACCACTGACCCCCTGAGGAGACTTCACTTCTGAGAGATCGTCTCTCACAATCTCTCACAACTCGCAAGTCAAGACATCACTCTGCGATGGCATTGGTCCTCTTAGAAAATGAAGGACAAATGACAACTATTATCTCCTTTTTATAGTTAAAAAAAACTGAGACAGACAAGTTGCATGATTCATTTTGGGTCACCCAGATAGTAAGTGTCTGAGGCCGTATTTGAACTCACCTCTTCCTGAGTCCAGCTAGATGGCTTAGTGGATGGAATGCCAGGCCTGGAGTCAGGAAGACTCATCTTCTTCCGTTCAAATCCAGTCTCAGAAATTTATTAGCTGCATGACCCTGGACAAGTCACTTCACCTTGTTTGCCTCAGTTTCCTCATCTGTAAAATGAGCTGGAGAAGGAAATGGCAAACCACTCCTGCGTCTTTGCCAAGAAAACCCCAAATGAAAAACGACTGAACAACAACCTCCAGAGCTCTAAGGCAGCACTCAGCTGCTGAATAATAAAACACTATTTTAACATGTTACTTTTTTAATTATAAGAAAATTGCATTATTATTGCCCTTAGGACAAATGGCAACTCCCCCTCAGAACCACTTCAGCAAACAAAAAACTTCTTTGGTCTCATTTGACTATCATTTGTTGGGGTTGTTTGTCCTTAGTTCTCTGACTTCAGGAAGGAGATGTCATGACTTGCAAATGAATTGGATTTAAGGGAGGGAGGGCTGTGCAAAGTCACCATCCTCACTTTCTTCCCCGAGCCATCTGGGTCCTGGGGCAAGATACAGATCGGGAGGACTGGAGATGGCCCCCAGAGTATCTTTGGGAAGCACTAGGACCCAACTCCCATCCCACAGCAGAAATCTACCTCTGGGAAGCCAGAAAACAAGAGGAAAGTCTAGAAGTCACTTTGAAAGGTTTTAAATATGCTAATCACAGCCATCAGAGCCCATCAAGCTTGTACTGTCAGCCCTATTCAAACATAGTCTCCCCTCCTAGAAAGAGCCTGAATTCAAACTGAGGCAAGCAAGCTGAGAAACCAACAGTTTCTTTTCTCTCCAGGACCACAAATTGTAATTTTCAAGAAAGTTTTGTTTAGAATGTAAAAATAAGAATAAGTCCAAATTTGGGCTCTGAGCTTTAGAGATCTGCTCCCTGTTATATCCTCAGAATGAAGTGTCTTACAAATCACATTCAATTTAAACCAATTCAATGAACGAGATAAATAGCTACAACACACTGTGATAGGCACTGGGGATACAAAAGCAGAAAGAAAAAAAATCTCTTGAGTTTATAATCTTATACACTTATATTCTTCTGAAAAGAACAACACAGACAAAAATCCAAACAGTAATACTAGGTAGATCTCTGTTTCTATAATCCAGCTACAAAGTAATTTCAAGAGAGAAGGAGCTCTAACGGGGGAAATCAGGGAAGACCTTTCATAGGAGCTTTGATTTGAAAGAAGAGAAAGACTATAAGAGCTTTAGATAAGAAGGGAGTGCTTTGCAGACATGGAGGACAAACCTGTGCAAAACCTGTTTAAGGTGGGAAACTGAATGAATGCTAGTTTCATTGAAACCAAGAAAGGGATTGTCTTAACATAGTGTAATAAGAGAATTTCTGGCCCAATTTGATCCCTGCCATTTATGCAGCTAGATGGAGCAGTGGAGAGAGATCCAGGCCTGGAACCAGGAAGACCTGAGTTCAAATATGACCTCAGAGCTGTGTGATCCTGGGTTAGTCACTTAAACGCTGCCTGCCTCAGTTTCCTCATCTGTAAAATGGGAATAACAATAGCACCTACCTCCCAGGGTTGTTGTGAGGATCAAATAAGACAATAATCATAAAGTGCTTAGCATGATGTGTAACACACAGTGCTATATAAATGCTAGTTATTATTATTATTGTTTTTGTTAAGATGAACAGGCCATGTGTCCAGCTACAATCTATAAAATCAAACTAAGACATCGAGTATAGCTTAGGTGTTAGGGGAGCAGTTCCTGCTGTCTGCAGATTCACAGTTTGAGATATCAGCTGACAGAAAATTGTTAATACTGAATGTAGTTACCTGCCCCTCCCTAAATGACCCTAGCAAAGTCAAAATGTCAGTAGCATTCCCGGCAAGACAGTGTCGATTAGGTTGAGCTGAATCAGACCCTAAATCCTATCCTGAGATCTTGCCTTGTGGGGGTCAAGTTGGATCTAGGCCTTTGATGTCCTTGCCCCCTTCCATTGGAATTCATGGCATGGAAGGCAAAACAGCCAGAATGAAGTAGTTATTTTGCTCGCATTGCCAGGGGCAGCCGGGATTTCATGACCAGGCCTTACTATCCAGGTTAACTCCTCCCCCTACCTCCTCCCCATCTCCTCCTAAGGGTATAAAAGAGTATTCCATGTGCCTCTAGTTTAGGAAATCCACTGGACATCCCCTAGGGTAGCAGTTTTGCTACCCTATTATCTCGGTGAAAAATGCTTTATTCCTTAACTCAGGGCTTTGATTTATTTCAGGACTTGACATAGCTAATACTGACTCATTTTCTGTTTGACCTGATAGAGATCTTTCTCTTCTGCCATGTTCTTTGGTGTGTAAATCATTGTCTTCCCTTACTTACTTTTTGAAATGCTATCATGCCCATCCTGCTTCTGTAACTAAAATCTATATAAGGTTGCTGAAACTGCTGCTCAGGCTCACTGATTTTTGCATACAATGAGTCTGTGCTCTGAACATAACAAACCAGTTTTTATTTTATCTCTGTGACATTGATTGTTATGACTGACAGCAAAACTTATTAATGAATTTTGGACAATTTTTTCACATTATTCTGAGGTTAGAAATTCCAAGATACAGTATAAGGAAGGGTAGTATACCGCAAGACAGAATATGGCAGAAATTGGGAGTTAGCAGGGAGAACATAAAGCAAATCAGCTTTATTGTGGGCAAATACTCACGCTAAGGAAAGCAAGGTAGCACAGTGGATGGAGTGCCAGGCTTGGAATCAAGAATACCCATCTTCCTGAGTTCCAATCCAGCTTTAGACACTTACTAGCTGTGTGACCCCGGGCAAGTCACTTGCCATTCAGTTTGCCTCAGTTTCTTCACCTGTAAAATGAGCTGAAGAAGGAAATGACTGAAGCTTAAACACTTTAGCCACATAATGAAAAGATAGGACTCACTGATGTTGGGAAAGATTGAGGGCAAAAGGAGAAGGTGGTGGCAAAGGATGAGATAAATAGATAGTGTCATGGAAGCAATGAACATTAGCTCAGACAGACTTCCAGAGATAGTGGAGGAAAGAAGGACCTGGCATGCTTTGGTCCATGGGCCATGAAGAGTTGGACATGACTAAAGGAATGAACAATAACAACTTACAATGAGAAGGGGCCATCAAGGAAAATGGGAAAAGGTCAGATCCACTGGGTTCTCAGTGTATTGTGGAAAAGCTAATCCCATCCAATTGACATGGTTACTGCATCCACACTTCTTCAACTTAAAAAAATATATAAACGGGTCTAATAATACTTGACCTAATAACAGCTCTCACTTTAGGGTTTTACAATGTGTTTTCCTTACAGTAATCTTCTGATATTATCAGTGCAGGTATCATTAATCCTTATTTTATAGATGAAATTCAGAGAGGTCAAGTAACAGATCTAGGATCACCTAGCTAGTGTCAGAGCTTCAGCTCAAACCTAGATCTTCTGTCTCCAAGACTCAGTGCTCTTTTCTTCCAGGTCATGTACATCGGTAGATTATTATGAGGATTGAGCAAGATAACTAATATGAAACAATTTTGTAACATGTAAATGCCATTGTTTGCAACTCCAATACCATTAATACTCAAATTAATTTGTTCTTCACTGGAAAAACAGCTTCAGTTTTCCACATATAAGCCTGAACAAGATTCCCAGGCAGGAAATGTTGTTCCTATTCCTCTTATTTCCCAATTATAATTAGGACTGTATGAAAGCAATAGAAGCATAAGCCTTCATAAGCATAAGTTGGAAGATGTGGGGAAAAAAATTCAGATTTTCAAAGATGGAGCAGACTACTATGGCAACACTGTGATGTGAACAAGAAATAAAGAGAGGAAATCAGAAATACGAAATTTCATTTCAATGGGAGAGGACCCCAACAAGAACACAATAACAAAAATTATATATTGGAGAGAATTCCAAGCAGCAAGCAGTACCAGCAAGGGCTGGACTTCATGACATGGGAATCAGCCAGTTAGTTATACCTAGCGTTAGCAGCTGTATCTCATGCCACTACAGAAACAAAGCAAGCCAGCAGCACATCCCGTCAGACAGGCGATGAGGGTTCTGACCCATCCAATCACACTGCAGGAACCCCAGCTGCAGGCCTCTTGCTCCGTTTGTTCAGTGCAGTCTTTCTGAATCCGAAAATAGCAAATAGACCAAACAAGGCAAAGAATTAGGTGTGAAGGCCAGGAGTCAACCTCAGGAGGCTTACTGGTGATAGACAGCTTAGCCTAGGTGTATGACCCAAAGCAAATTGTTTTCACCTCTCTCAACCTGGTTTCCTTGCCAGGAAAAAGAGTGAGGTTGAATTAGCTGAACTCTAAAGGCCTTTTCAGCTCTCAAATTCTGTGATTCTAATATGATTTCCAGAAGGCTGGTTTGCTCTGGTTTTCTGATTTCTATATTAAAAATGGGAAATGTTTGGTTTAGTTCTAGTCTCAAAGGAATAAAGACTTGGGAAACAGGGCTGTATTGATCTAAATTGGAGGGACAGAGGTGGGCAGTAGATTCCAAAGAACCAAGGTTTGAGACAGAAAGGTGGGGAAGAGGCAAGAGGAGGGCCCTGAAAAAAGACTCTGCCCATTGGACATGTAATCTATGTAACATGACCCAACACTGGAAGAAGCTGGCAAGCCACACGGCAAAACAAACTCACGGTTTTTGTTTCATAATTAGAACTCACAGAAGCAGCTAGGCAAGCACCAATATGTTCTGTACCCTCAGATCTATTTTAATCCAGGCTTTGTGAATTCTCTTACATGGTGATTCAAATTAGTCTGGGGCATTGACAGCACCAGTCAGTCTGCTTTGAAAATCAAAACAGTGAAACTTTACAAACTGATTTGGATTTCTCTGGCTGACCTGATGACTTGGGCCACAAGAGGGGAACAGTAAACACAGGATAATTCACTGACCAGTATTTAGTGATAAACAGATACTCTGTGAACATGGTGGAAACTGCTAAATAAAGAGACTGCTGGACCTGTTTCCCGACAACAGTTAAGCAAAGCTTCAGTGCACAAGGAAGAACACTGTTGAACTGGAGAGTGTCCAAATAACTCAGGCCAACAACCTGCCCATATCACACTACTGTAAATCCAGGACATGAATTATATTAATATAGGTGTCTATTCTCTACTTTGCTTTAGCTAAAGACATCTAGCCCAGGGTAAAAATGTGAATACATTCAGATTGTAAAAAAGAATAAGAAAAAAAAGAAAGAAAAATGCTAATGGAAGAAATATTGGTAAGCATTTATATAGTTCAGGTTTTTGTGTATGTGTGTATGAAACTTTTCATTCATTTTAAACTGAAATACAAAATGAGAAAAGAAAACAAAAGAATATTTCTATGTACACAGTAGAACATAAGAGAGGATTCAATATAAAACAATATATTTTCATTTCAAGAAAATCTATGTAACAAATTCTACACATTGTTGTCAGAACTACTCAGCTTTTCTTTGCTTCCTTCAAGGTCTTCTTTTATTCTCTGCTCTGCACTTTTTACTTTATTTTTTTCTCCCTCCTTCCCCCCTAGTACTTCAAGGTTTGCAAAACAGCTTATATTTATTATCTTATTTTATCTCCTCAACAATCCAGTGATGTAAGTGCTATTATTATCTCCATTATAGAGATGAGGACAATGAAGTTGAGGGGTTAATTGGCCGATTTGCCCAGGGTCACACAGCTAGTGTGTGTATGCAACAGGATTCCAATTCAGGTCCTCCTGACTCCAGGCAGGGCATTCTATGCACTGTACCAACTAGCTGCCCCCTAAAGTGCTATCTAAATGCCAGATACTGAATTATTGTAGTTACTGTTTCTATTATTAAAGAACCTAATTTGGTCAGGTCAAAGGACAATGTCAATGTGCTAAAACTATCCATTTCTTTTCTCCTGTCACTCATTGCTTCCCCCCTGTAATTTTTTAGCTCTTTGATACTCCTCCACTCAATGCTTCTGTATTGTTAACAAAGATGTCTTTTTTTTTCTTTTTTCTTCTCTGCTTCTGTAGCTATCCAGGGTCTCTAACAGGCCAAGGAAGAAACAGAGCACAGTGTTGGTTGGGTACTTGAGAAAGGCACTCATCTATTTATTGAGCCGGAAAATGATAGCAAAAATACAATAATCACACAGTTGATTCTTCTAAGCCAGAAGTCAACTAAATGCTTGAATATTGCCTCTTTCCATGGTTTAGCTAGCTTACAAAAATAGCTTGCCAGTTGAATCAGGGAGAGGGGGAAGAAAAGGCCTTTGTGGATAAATGGCATTCTACTATTCTTAAGCTCTTTCAGTTTCTATCTCAGTTTGACTCCTTCTTTGGGTATATGGGTAGGACAAGGGGTATAAATGACTTTTCCATGTTATTTGTACTTTGGATTATTTATCACTATTTCTTTTCAATTCCTCCTCCTCAACTGAGCCTTTTTTTAATAACAAAAAAAAAAGTAAGCAAAACAGACACAGGAAGTACCATTGATATCTTCAGCCACTCTATAGTCTACCGCCTCCCTACTGAGCTGGTTTGTTTCATTGTCAATTCTCCAAAGCCAGCATTAGAACTTTCCTATAACTTGAACATTGATATATTTTATTGTTATCTCTTCTCAGATACCTCTGATTTCCACACATTCATCATTTCTTACAGCACATTAATATCCCATGATATTTATATATTATAATTTGTTGAGACATTCTTCAATCAATGAGAAACTATGTTGTTTCCTTATTTATTTACTTAAATCTGACTTTTCCAAGAGACAGAGTCAAGTTGTGGTCTGTGGTTCTTGGAATCAAAGAGTGATAGGCAAGAGTTGGATGAGTGGAAGCATGGAGTGAGGGATACAGTGAGTGCTAAACTTGGAGTCAGAAAAACCTGGGTTCAAGACCTTCCCTAAACACAAGCAGTGAAAGCCTGGGCAAATTACTTAATCTCTGAGCCTCGGTTTCTTCATTTGTTGTTACTGAGTTGTTTCAGTCATGTCTTACTCTTTGTGACCCCAATTGGGGTTTTCTTGGCAAAGATGCTGGAGTAGTTTTGCCATTTCCTTCTGCAGCTCATTTTGCAGATGAGGAAACTGAGGCAAACAGGGTTAAGTGACTTACCCAGGGTCACATAGCTAGTAAATGTCTGGGACCAGAAATGAACTCGGGTCTTCCTGATTCCAAGCCCACTGCCACCTAGCTGCCCCTCTTCACCTTTAAAAAGGAGCTAATAATAGCACAGGCATGTTATAAGGATCAGATAATACCTTTAAAGCATTTTACAAAACTTTTAGAAAGTGCTATAAAATGTCAGCTATAATTGTAATTATTTTTACTATTTCATCCAAAACACTGAGGACAAAAATGTCTTTTATGATTGAAAAATTGCTGGTAATCGTCCAGAAGTCACACATTAGTATAAAGTATGTATTAGTTAATCTTTTGATCTTCTATTTTAATTCTTCTAGATTATAAAGTAAATCACGAACAACACCAAGCTAATCTGTGGGTTCTGGACGTAGGCTTTCTTCGGCAGACTGTTTAAGTCACTTCTATTTCAGATTTCAAAGTTGTTATTAAGTACTCTTGAGTACTTGGGAATCTGGTTCTTTTTTTTTTCTTCTCCATTCTTCCTTATTCTATAATTAAAGAGCTAGTAACAAATCACAGAAAGCAAAGAAGGAAAAAACTTCAAGTGTGTATGGCATGACATGGGGTAAAAGAGTTAAGTATATATCCTCCTAGCTCCGAAGGATTTCAAAGTGACAGTAGGAAAATATCCCAGAGTTAACCCCTGGGAGCCTTACTAGTATACCTTGAAATCAGTAGTCGTTTAAGTGGTTAAAATGAACAAAAAGTTCTCAAAAGAAGAATTATGAGCTATTTAAAAAACATATAAAAGGTTGGTCCAAATCATTAACAATTAGATGAATTGAAACAACTCTGGGTTTTCAACTCATAAGTTAACAAAGCTTTCAAAAGCCGAGAATAGTCAATGGTGGAGGGGCTGTGGAAAGATAGCCATATTAATGCATGGTTTATAGAGTATTCTGGAAAGCAACAACAACAAAAAGAATGAAAACAAACTTAATATTATGCAATTATAATAACCAAGCGTAGCCCTGAAGATGAGAAAATATACCGCCCTCCCCTCTTCACAAAGAGGAAGAATGATGAATGTGAAAAAAGCATAGTAGTCTAAGAGCAGATTGATGTGTTGGTTGGTTGGTTTCACTGAATTGCTTTTTCTTGATCTCTATTTGCTATATACCTATAGCTTTTCTCTTTTTTTGTTGCTGTTCTTTCCTATTATAATTTCATAGTTATTGTGTATGTTGTTTTCTTGGATCTGCTTCATTTTGTGTAAGTTCATAAGTCTTTCTATGCTTTTCTATATTCTTCAGATGCATTGCTTCTTATGACTTATATCCATCAATCATATTTTGTTTATCCATTCCCCAATCATTGGGCATTTACTTTGTTTTAAATTCTTTTCCACCATGTAAAGTGAAACTATAAATATTTTGAGGTTTATGAGACCTTTATGTATTTGTTGTTTCTCCCATTAGAATTTAAGCTCCTCGGAAGTAAGAATTGCTTCATTCTTGTACTTGTATCCTCTGAGCTAAGCACAGTACCTGGAACATGGTAGGTGCTTAATAAATGTTTCTCTATTGAATGGCCATTTTATTTAAGTGTACTTTTGCAGGTATGGTCAATAAATTAATTTTCTATCCTTATTTGAATATGTCAGGTTGACCATTAAAATGTGACCCATAGAGATAACTGAAATAGTTGGCAGAATTCTAGAGTACATTATTAAAAGGACATCTGAGCAATTAAAAAATGGAAGCAACGATGAGTAAGAACCAGTAAAGGCTCATTATGAATAAATCAGGGAAGACTCATTTCCATTTTTTGAAAAAGGTTACTAGATGAATATCTAATGTGGACTGGGGCAGGTCCAAACCCCTGAGATGGAGTCTTTTTACATGATGGACTCTAGGGAACTGCTACTGAGAGAATAACAGTGGTGTGTAAGGGCAATACCTTGGACAGACAGACTATAAAAATGTATATAGACATTCTGTAACTCATTCCAGTTGACTTAACTTGTATTGAAGAGGAAGTTCTATGATTGGCTACGGAGACATTCAAAAAGTATTATCCATTTTAGTTAGTCTCTTGGCCTCATATCTCTTGGGGAACCTCAGTGACCAGTGAAGGAAATAGAACCTACAATCTTGTGAGTTTGAAAGGTCCAGAGGGCTCCTTGGCATGCTTTCATTCTAAAGTGAAGGTTTCATAGCCAATGATGCCACATTTCGTGCTAAATTGAAGTCCTATGAAGTAAGAAGCAGCTTGGGGAAGTAATTTTCAGAAACCTAGCCCAGTGATAGCTGAGGTAAAGGCTTATGCAGTAGTCATACTGCATCTGAACATGAACTTGATGGGACCAGTGCTATGTAGGAACTCAATAGGTTTTGAGCCTAATTAAAGAAAAGTATCCTGAAGCATTAGAACAAGAGGGGAAAGTAGAAATAGAAAAAATTCAATGATCACCACCTGAAAGAGATCTATGAGAAAAACCTATAGGAATATCATGGTTAAATTCTGAATTCCCCAGTTCAAGGAGAAAATATTATGAGCAACAAGAAAAAAGTAATTCAAACATGGTAGAGTCACAATTAGAATAACACAAGACCTAGCAGTGGCTACACTAAAAGACCACAGGTCTTGGAACACTATTTATTGACATACAAGATCCAAGAGAAATATAAGGTAAACATCAAAGACTAATTACAAGGGACTCAATAAGAACAGACTTTATTTTTTACATAAGAAAGTGTAAACTGCATGTCTAAGATTGTAATTAGTAATTAGGTACTTTAAAAGAAAGACTTGGGTAGACATGAGTATGATGTGATTCTAAAAATTACTACCATATAGGAAAATGTAAAAAGAGTAATTATCTAACACAAATGAGGTACAAGAGGAAGAAATGTCACAAAGGAATTAGATGGGGCAGGAGGGCTAGTAGTTCTGGAACCCTACTCATATTGGGAATGGGTTAAAGAATGAACAATAAATATATATCTAGAAGGGTACAAAAGTCTTCTAAATTCAGAAAGAAATAAAAGACCAAAGTGATGAGGGGAGAGAGAAGATAAGGGAGGGATTTTTAGAGGAACCCCTACTCACATCAGATCTGGGTTAAAGAGAGAACAATACAAACATTTAGAAGGGAATAAAAGTCTTCTATATTTATAAAAAGATAGGATGAAGAAGGAATAGAATGAGGGGTATAGATGGGCATCTAGATTAATAGGAATGGGATAAGGAGGGAACAACGTATATATTTGGAAGGCCATAAAAATTTTCTAAATTCAGGTAGAAAGAAAAGGGCAAGAAGAAAAGGTGGGAGGAGAGGATAAGGGAGGAATCTTTGGAGGGGAGTAGGTTAAGTAATAGGAGGGCAAGGTAGTGGGTAGAAGTAAATAGAGGAATCAGGAGGGATTGGAAATAAGAGACACACAAAAACATAAAATAAAGATCAGGAGTACAATATATTGGGGGAGGGGAAACAGGGGCAGTAATCATGATCTCAGACAAAATTAAAGCTAAAACATTTTTAATCAAAACAGAAAAATAGGGAAACTATACTATATGTCAGCCATATTAATCAATATTGTTTTAAACTATTTAAAATGACTAGACAGTATGAAGTTGGAATATTGCTGTAGTGTAAAAAATAATTAGTTGGTGGACTTAGAAAAATATTGAAAGACTTGGTCTTATGAAGGAAGATGTTATCCACTTTCAGAGAAACAGAAGACAAACAAGTATAGTATGATCTTACCTAGATACATATGAATGTATATGTTTATATAGGAGTATGACTGTAGACATCTAAGTATATGTATGTGAAAGTGTATGTATGCATATGTTTGTGTGTGTGTGTGTGTATATGTATATGTGTATGTATGCACTTAATTGTAGCCTTCTTGGGGAAGGGAGAAGGAAGAGGGGGAAAAGAATGAAGTAAAAAGTGCACAGCAGCGAACAAAAGAAAACTCACAAGGAAGCAAAGAAAAGATGGACACCTCTGAACACAATGTGTAGCATTTATTATATAAGCTTTCTTGACAAGGAAATGTTTTGCTGTGTATTTTGAATCCTCTCTTATGTTCTGCTCCACACATAGCAATGCTTTTTTTTTATTGTATATTTAAGTTTAAAATAAATTAACTTTAAAAAGATAAGGAAAGAGGAGAGGGAGGAGAGAGAGAGTTAATAAGTTTGTTTTAAATGTGAAATTAAATAACTAGAGTAGAAGTTAATGGAATTTTAGGTCATTCCCTGATTATCTGTCCTAGAAGGAAATTAGAAGTGAGAATATTCTGAAGAAATACTCTATAGCCATCTACAATGCCTTTCAGCCAGAAATGGAACTAATAGGAGACTATCACTGGATATGCTTTTTTTTCTAATGTCGTAGTGCTGGGATAAAATCTGAGAATTTAGTAAAAAGTTATGTAAGGGATTCCCCCAAAGTAAGAGCAGTTCACTCTGTTGATGACTGAAGTAATTCACACAGACTTCTGGGAACACACAGGGGTAAGAGATCCCAGGAGAACCAAGCTCCTTCAGATACCCCTCAAAAGCTGGAACAGAAGTGCTGATTTAAAAAAAGCGAAAACACCTAAAACCCTCAAAAGTAAACCCTTTTTAGAAAAAGAGCACTTAAAGACACGAAAAACACAAGCGTTTCTACAAAATGAAAAATGTTGTGAAATGTGAGAGACAGAAGCAAAAATGCTAAAAGAAAAATATATTTAAACACCACCACTGGGAATCTCAGGACCACAACTAGAACCTCCTCAAGATACAGGCCCAGAGGGAAGAAATGAATTTAGCTTCAACCAATTTATCAAAACTACTTATTAGTCACCTACTATGTTTCAGGAGCTATCAATACAAAGACACAAAATGATGCAGTCTTTTCCCCGGAGACAATAAAAACACTACATACAGTAAATAACATGTAAATTTGGAGAAAGGAGAGGCTCTAGTAGCCAAAGGGCAGAGTAAGAAAGGTCTGTAAGTAGGAGATAGTATAAAACCAAGATTGAAAGAACAAAAATGGTGCTAAGAAGTGGAGGTAAGGAGGGCGTGTATTCCAACCATTGGTCACAGCCTATGCAAAGATACGGAGACAGAAGATGGCATGTCATGTTTGAAGAACAGCAAACAGGCCAGTTTGTCTGGAAAACAGAGCGTGTGAAGAAAAGCAATGTATAAAAATCTAGAAAGGTAGCTCAGATCCAGATTGTGAAGGTGTTTAAGTGCCAAACAGAGGCATTTGTACTTTATCTTGGAAGTAAGGGCGAGCCACTGAAGCTTTTTTGAGCAGAGGAAATGACATGGCCAGACTTGTCCTTTAGCAATATGGCAACTGTATGGAGAGCTATGTGGAAAGAAGGGAGAGACATGAGGCAGGTAGATCAATTAGGAGTTACTGCAAAGGAAAGAAGTAGTGAGGGTATGAATTAGGTCATAACTGTATAGGCAGAGATAAGAGAAGGTATAAGAGATAGAGAATATCTCTAGCTCTTTATCTACATATCTATATCTATCTATATATTGCTATATCTATCTCTATCTCTATATCTCTTTATATCTATCCATATATCTATCTCTGTGTCTATCTATATATCTCTATCCCTATCACTATATCTATCTATATCCACATCTATATCTATCTATCCAGACCCCTGAGATGGAATGTTTTTAAATAAAGGACTCTAGTGAACTACCTCTGAGAGAATCATAGTGGTGTGTAATGGAAGTACCTTGGATAGACAGACTACAGAGAATATATAGACACAGAGAGAGGTAAAATCAACAAAACTTGGTTACTGACTGGATATGGCAAGATGAGGGAGAATGAAGAGAAGAGAATGACTCCAAGGTTGCAAATATGAGGAGGGGTGAGTTTGGTAGGAAAGATAATGAGTTGTGTTTTGGATACATTAAGTTTGAGGTTCTTGTATAGGATAACCAGTTGGAAATGTACGACAGCATTTGGTCATACACTGAAGTTCAGGAGAGACTAGGGCTAGCTGTAGAAACCTTAAGAGTTATTTAATACCCTTGTTTATATCAATTAATACAGCTAAGTGGCACAGAGGATAGAGTGCCAGATGTGAAGTTAGAAAAACTTGAGTTCAACTCTAGCCTCAGATACTTATTAGCTATGTGATTCTGGGCAAGTCACTTAATCTCTCTCTGATTAGTTCCCTCATCTGTAAAATACAGATAATAATAGCACCTACCTTCCAGGGTTATTGTACGGATAAAGTGAGATAACATTTGTGAAGTGCTTTGCAAACCTCAAAGTGCTACATAAAGGCTTCTTATTATTACTTTTGTTATTGTTATTTTTTATTTGAATTCAGCTTTTTATGATATTATTACTGAAACTCTAGGTTTTCTGGAGTCAGCTAAAGCATTGTTAACTTTAGTCCTTCCTCTCCTTAATTATATATGTATCTGCATTAGTGTTTCCCCTACACTGTGTTCCCTGGAGGCAAAATATTATTGGGTCTTCTTTTAATCCATTAAATAACACTTTTTCTTTTCACTGAAAAGAGAATAAAGGAAAATCAAATGACCCAAATCAGAAGTGGAAAAGGGAAGATCACAATGAAGAAGACATAAAATTATCAGTGACTGACACACAGCTACATACTAACAAAACTGTCATAAGTACATTATTATTGCAAAAATATGAAAGACTAAAGTTGATTTAAAAAAACCTATCACTACCAGACATGATAGCACACATACTCAAATTAAGATTATCTCTAGTATCAGTTTCTGCTTCCGGTAGCCAAGATGGTGGAGTGAAAAGGTAGTCACTCTCACTATCCCCTATCAACCTCTGAAAACCCAGAAAATAATACCCCAGAAAAAAAAAAAACCCTGCAACAGCTGAACTACAAGAAAGACGGGGAGCAGCAGTATAGCAGCCCAGCAAATGGGTCTCCCAGTGCCTCAGCAAAAATAAGGGAGGCAGAACTACAAGGGGCCCCAGGCAGATAAGTACCCTGCAGCATTCATCTGAAAGGAGGTGAAGAAAGCAACCTAAAGGCTTCCTAAAGCCCTGGCCTTGCTGGTTCCAACCTAACACCAGGTGAGCTGTCAGAGCCCTGCAGCCTCCAATTGTGAAGAAATCCAACACCAAACCTGGACCTCTTAGTGCCTCAGTGAGGTGGGTAGGGGGTGACTGGTGAAAAGGAATCTCCCAGTACATTAGCAGAAATGAGGGAGACAACACTGCAGGGGGCCCCCAGGCAGATAAACACCCTGCAGCACCCATCTAAAAGGAGCTAAACAAAGCTAAAGGAAAGGAAAAGCAGGCAACCTAGAATTGCCTGAAAGTTCCAGCCTTGCTGATTCCAGCCCAACCCAAGGTAAGCTGCCAGAAACCTACAGCCTCCAATTGCCAACATAAGAGGCCCCAGCACACAAAGCCAGTGACCAAGACCTAGGCTCCCAACACAAGAAGCTTGGGTCAGTACCTTCTGTTCCCCAGCAGGAGAGCTCAATCTCTTTAAAGGCCAGGGGATAAAAAAAACACCATGAGTAAAAAGAAACATACCATAGATTTATATTATGAGAAGAGTGAAGATCAAGACAGAAATTCTGAAGAGGACAACATTGTCAACAAACCCACATCTGCAACAACAAAAGGGAATATGAACTGGTCTGAACCCAAAAAGCCTTCTTAGAAGAGCTCAAGAAGGATTTTAATAGTTAAATGAGAGAGGTAAAAGAGTCCCTAAAAAACACAATTGGCCAATTGAAGAAAGCACAAAAACTCACAGAAGAAAACAATCTGTTAAAAACTATAATTGGACAAATGGAAACTAATGGCTCTATGAGAGAGCAAGAATCAGTCAAACAGAAACAAAAAAATGAAAAAATAGATGAAAATGTAAAATACCTCATCAGTAAAACAACCGACCTGGAAAATGATCAGGAGAGACAATTTAAAAATTATTGGACTACCTGAAAATCATGATGAAAAAAAGAGCCTGGACAGTATCTTTCAGGAAATCATAAAGGAAAACTGCCCAGAAGTCCTAGAACCAGAAGGGAAAATAACCATAGAAAGAATCCACCGATCACCACCTGAAAGAGATCCCAAATTGACAATGCCAAGGAATATAATAGCAAAATTCCAAAATTACCAGATGAAAGAGAAGGTGCTGCAAGCAGCCAGAAAGAAACAATTTAAATATCATGGAACCACAGTCAGGATTACACAGGACCTTGCAGCTTCTACATTAAAAGACCACAGGGCATGGAACATGATATTCCATAAGGCAAAGGAGCTGGAATGCAGCCAAGGATCAATTACCCAGCAAAAAATGAGCATCATTTTTCAAGGGAGGAGGTGGATATTCAACGAAATAGGAGACTTCCAAACTTTCCTGATAAAAAGACCAGAACAAAAAAAATTGATCTTCAAGTACAGGACTCAAGAAGGACATAAAAAGGTAAATGGGACAGAAAGATACAATATGTTGTTAATGGGGGGGGGTGTTTAAACCCCTACAAGGGAATATGAGACTTGCAACCCTTGAGAACTGTATTGTTATTACACCTTGTTAAAGGAGTATACATAAAGAGGGTGGATATTAGTTGACTTTGATGTAATGATAAAAAAAAATCTAATCAAGTGGGTTAAATGGATCCAAATAAGTGGATCAATCTGATCTTAGAAAATGTACTGAGAAAGGAGGAGGCAGACAAGGGTAAATTACATTACAGGAAAAGACACAAAATCCTATTACAGCAGAGGGAAAGGGGGGGCATTGTTTGAACCTTACTCTCATCAGATTTGGCTCAAGAAGGGCATAACATAATCAGTTAGGTATAGAAATCTAACTTGCCCTATAGGCAGTAGGAGGGAAAAGGGGAAAGAAAAGGGAGGGGGAAAGAAAAGGGAGGGGGAAAGAAGGGAGGGAAGAAGCAGTAAGAGTAAAGGGGAAGAAAAGGGAAAGGGATAATAAAAGGGGGAAGGGACTGAAGGAGGCGTGGTCAAAAGCAAAACACTAGTGAAGGGGGAAAGGAAAAAGGAGAAAGAAAAGCATAAATGGGGGGAAAGGATGGAGAAAAAGACACAGATAGTAATCATAACTGTGAATGTGAATGGGATGAACTCTCCCATAAAACAGAAATGGATTGCAGAATGGATTAAAAACCATAATCCTACAATATGTTGTTTACAGGAAACACATTTGAAAAAGAGTGACACATACAGGGTAAAGGTAAAAGGCTGGAGCAGAATATATTACGTGTCAGCTGAAGTAAAAAAAGCAGGGGTAGCAATCCTGATCTCAGACAAAGCAAAAGCAAAAATAGATCTAATCAAAAGAGATAAGGAAGGAAACTACATCCTGCTAAAAGGCACCATAGACAATGAAGTAATATCATTACTAAATATATATGCACCAAATGGTATAGCATCCAAATTCTTACAGGAGAAGTTCAGGGAGTTACAGGAAGAAATAGACAGCAAAACTATACTAGTGGGGGACCTGAACCTCCCCCTCTCGGCACTAGATAAGTCTAACCACAAAATAAACAAGAAAGAAGTTAAGGAGGTGAATAGAACATTAGAAAAGTTAGGTATGATAGACCTCTGGAGAAAACTGAATGGGGATAGAAAGGAATATACTTTTTTCTCAGCAGTACATGGCACATACACAAAAATTGACCATGTACTAGGGCATAAAAACCTCACAATCCAATGCAGAAAGGCAGAAATATTAAATGCATCCTTTTCAGATCATGACACAATAAAAATTATATGTAATAAAGGGCCATGGAAAGATAGACTAAAAAATAATTGGAAACTAAATAATCTAATCCTAAAAAATGATTGGGTCAAACAACAAATCATAGAAACAATCAATAATTTCATTCAAGAGAATGACAATAATGAGACATGGGATGCAGCCAAAGCAGTTCTTAGGGGAAGTTTTATATCTCTAAATGCTTACATAAATAAAATAGAAAAAGAGGAGATTAATGAATTGGGCATACAACTAAAAAAACTAGAAAAAGAACAAATTAAAAATCCTCAACTAAACACCAAATTAGAAATATTGAAAACCAAAGGAAAAATTAATAAAATTGAAATTAAGAAAACTATTGAACTAATAAATAAAACTAAGAGCTGGTTTTATGAAAAAACAATAAAATAGATAAACCTTTGGTTAATTTAATTAAAAAAAGAAAGAAGAAAACCAAATTACTAGTATCAAGAATGAAAAGGGTGAAGCTACCACCAAGGAAGAGGAAATTAAAACAATAATTAGGAATTATTTTGCCCAACTATATGCCAACAAATTTGACAATCTTAGTGAAATGGATACATATTTACAAAAATATAAATTGCCCAGATTAACCGAAGAGGAAGTAAAATACTTAAATAACCCCATCTCAGAAAAAGAAATTGAACAAGCCATTGATGAACTCCCTAGGAAAAAATCTCCAGGGCCAGATGGATTTACATGCGAATTCTATCAAACATTTAAAGAACAATTAATTCCAATACTATATAGACTATTTGAGAAAATAGGTGATACAAATATGGTGTTGATACCTAAATCAGGAAGAGTCAAAATAAAGAAAGAAAATTATAGACCAATTTCTCTAATGAATATAGATGCAAAAATTTTAAACAAAGCAAGATTGCAGCAACTTATCACAAGAATAATACACTATGACCAGGTAGGATTTATACCAGGAATGCAGGGTTGGTTCAATATTAGGAAAACTATCAGCATCATTGAGCATATCAACACAAAACCAACAGAAACCACATGATCATCTCAATAGATGCAGAAAAAGCTTTTGATAAAATACAACACCCATTCCTATTAAAAACACTAGAAAGCATAGGTATAAATGGAGTCTTCCTTAAAATAATAAATAGCATTATCTAAAACCTTCAGCAAGCATTATATGTAATGGGGACAGGCTAGAAGCATTTCCAATAAGATCGGGGGTGAAACAAGGATGTCCATTATCACCACTGTTATTCAATATTGTACTGGAAACCTTAGCTTTAGCAATAAGAGAAGAAAAAGAAATTGAAGGCATTAGAATAGGCAAAGAAGAAACAAAGCTATCACTCTTTGCAGATGACATGATGATATACTTAGAGAATCCTAGAGAATCAAGTAAAAAACTACTTGAAATAATAAACAACTTTAGCAAAGTTGCAGGCTATAAAATAAACCCACATAAATCATCAGCATTTCTATATATTACCAACAAAGCCCAACAGCAAGAGATAGAAAGAGAAATCCCATTTAAACTTACTGTAGACATTATAAAATATTTAGGAGTCTACCTCCTGAAACAAACCCAGGAACTCTATGAACACAATTACAAAACACTTTTCACACAAATAAAATCAGATCTAAATAATTGGAAAAACATCAGTTGCTCATGGGTAGGCCGAGCTAATATAATAAAAATGACAATCCTACCTAAGCTAATTTACTTATTCAGTGCCATACCAATCAAACTACCAAAAATTATTTTATAGAGTTAGAAAAAATAATAATAAGATTCATTTGGAAAAACAAAAGGTCCAGAATATCAAAGGAACTAATGAAAAGAAATGCAGGGGAAGGTGGCCTAGCAATTCCAGATCTTAAATTGTATTATAAAGCAGCAATCATCAAAACTGCTTGGTACTGGCTAAGAAATAGGGAGGTGGATCAGTGGAATAGGTTAAATATGCAAGACACAGTAGTCAATGACTATAGTAATCTATTATTTGATAAACCCAAAGACCCCAGCTTCTGGGATAAGAACCCACTCTTTGAAAAAAACTGCTGGGAAAACTGGAAAAGAGTATGGCAGAAACTAGGCATAGACCCAAATCTCACACCATATACCAAAATAAAGTCAAAATGGGTTCATGACTTAGATATAAAGGCTGATAAGTAAACTGGGAGAACAAGGAATAGTTTACCTATCAGATCTATGGAGAACAGAAGAATTCATGACCAAACAGGAGATAGAGAACATTATGAAAAGCAAAATGGATAATTTTGATTACATTAAATTGAAAAGTTTTTGCACAAACAAAGCCAATGCAACTAAGATTAGAAGGAAGGTAGAAAATTGGGAAAGAATTTTTACAACCAGTCTCTCTGATAAAGGCCTCATTTCTAAAATATATAGAGAATTAAGACAAATTTATAAGAACACAAGCCATTCCCCAATTGATAAATGGTCAAAGGATATGAACAGACAGTTCTCAGATGAAGAAATTAAAGCCATCTATAGTCATATGAAAAAATGCTCTAAATCGTTATTGATTAGAGAAATGCAAATCAAAACAACTCTGAGGTACCACATCACACCTATCAGATTGGCCAACATGACAAAAAAGGAAAATGATAAATGTTGGAGAAGATGTGGGAAAATTAGAACACTCATACATCGTTAGTGGAGTTGCGAAATGATCCAACCATTTTGGAGAACAATTTGGAACTGTGCCCAAAGGGCTACAAAAATGTGCATACCCTTTGATCCAGCAATAGCACTTCTAGGGCTATATCCCAAAGAGATCAAACAAATGGGAAGAGGACCCACATGTACAAAAATATTCATAGCAGCTCTTTTTGTGGTGGCAAAGAATTGGAAATTGAGAGGATGCCCATCAATTGGGGAATGGCTGAGCAAGTTGTGGTATATGAATGTAATGGAATACTATTGTGCTATAAGAAATGATGAACAGGCTGACTTCAGAAAAACCTGGAAAGACTTATATGGTCTGATGCTGAGTGAAGTCAGCAGAACCAAGAGGACTTTGTACACAATAACAGCCATGTTATGCGATGACTAATATTGTTAAACTGAACTCTTCTGCATTATAAGGATCTAAGTAAGACATCTCCAGAGGCCTCAGGATGGAAAATGCTGTCCATATCCAAAGAAAGAACTATAGAAGTCAAATAACTATTACTTATTTTTACCTTCTGTTGAGTTTTTTCTCATCTTTCTGATCGTTCCTCCTATTGGTTTTAATTTTTACTTACAACTTCACTAATGTTAAAATATGTTTAATAGGAATGTAAAGCCTATATCAGATTGTGCGCCGTCTTGGGGGGGGGGGAGGAAGGGAGAGAAAAATTTTCAACTCAAAAGCATATGGAAGTGATTGTTGATAAATTAAAATAAATTAATAAATTTTTTTTAAAAAAAGATTATCACTAGTATGGAAAGCCTTGGGGATTGAAAGGCCACCAGGCTGTCTAAGAAGGGGCAAAGTGTCCCAAGTTGGAAATAGAATTGGTCAAAGTTTTTATACTGGTCAGCATTGGGATTGGCCCATGAGTAGCCAATGCATTTCCTGCCTGGGTGAGATAGGGAGACCTGGTTTCAAAAATAGAGAAACAGACAAAACTAACATTGCTTAAGTAAACTTGGGAGAAATTTTAGAGGAGAAAATATAATGAAAATGGGTGGAAGAGTTCCTCTAGAAGAAATTAGGAGGCAGTTAGAATAGAAGTAGAATACAATTAATGCTGCCTAAGGAAGAACCAGGACAACAATCCCGATATTTTCTATCTTTTCAGTAGCCCCTAGGGTGCTTGGATCCATGGATTTGCAGCCCCCTTCATGGACTCTGATAATCAACATCAGAAGTTCAGAAGTTTAGAGCTCTTCAAATGCAGATTGATCCCATTTAACATTACCTTCCAAGGACATTTTACACTGTCAGAGAGACCTTATAACCAGTCTCTGTTAACACATCCTCACCATATCTATAACATTAGTCCCATTGTCAGAGCATGGTCCACTTTAAGCCTTTCTCTGGCTCCTCTTCTGGACCAGCCTGGTCTCTGTTTGAGTCAATCTACCCTCCCTTCATATGGGTTAGCAACTGAGCAATGTCAGCATTCACTGAGCTCCACTAGGCAGGGTCCTTTCAGTTCTGTTCCTAAGCAACTATCCCTAGTAACGTTGTTTTGCCTAATGTATATTTATGGAACCAATGAACAATGATAGGTGAAGTATACCTGTACTGATTTCTGCCCATTTTCCTTGATTACCCCCCCAAGTCTGTATTTTAAAAAATAAGTTGTATGCTACAATGAAATTCAGCCTAGCTATGTAAAGTACTATTACAAGTTAATTGTTCTGTCTATATCACGCTCTGAATATTTCTGAGTATATCTCAAAGTCATAGAAAAGCAAAACATGAGAGCCTTATGAGGACCATCATTTCCAAAACCAATTTTTCCAGGATATAGATCTATTCCCACATAAGAGTAATATAAACTGAATAATTTTATCTCCAAATTTGAAAGATCATTTAAACTGAACAGTTCAAAATTAAAAACAGCATCTTAAAATACATACACCACCGTTTTGAGTAGAAATGATTTTTGCCAATCAAATGGTTTATGAATCTATTCATATTTTCTCTTCCTTGACTCCTACTGTCTTACTGGGTTGTTTAAACACAAACAATTAAAAAGAAAGTAATAATCTAGAGAAGCCACGAGAAACACAGAAGTACAAATTACCAATTTTATTGCACACCCACTGTCACAATTCTAATTCAGGCCCCCATTATTTCTTCTCACCAGGATGATTACGATAACTCCTACTGGTCTTCCTGCCTCTAGTCTCTCTCCCTTTACTACATCTATGTAAGTAGTACTTTGATGTATATGTCACCCCTCCCCCTCAAAAACTTTCATTAGCTCCTTAGTGGATAGATGATAGATGGTAGAGAGAGATAGAAGATAGATAGAAAAGAAGGAAAGAAAGAAAAGAAAAAGGAAAGAAAGGGAAAGAAAGATAAAAAGAAAGATAGAAAAAAGAAAGAAAGGAGGGAGGAAGGAAAGAAAGAAAGAAGACAGGAGACAGAAGAAGGGATAAAGCATTTATATAATGCTTACTATATGGCAGACATTATCAAGCACTTTTATTATTTTTTACAAATATTTCATTTAATCTTCACAACAACTCTGAGGGTTATTATCCCCATTTTTCCATTCAGGAAACTGAGGCAAACAGATGTTAAGTGATTTGCCTAGGGTCACACAGCTAGTATGTTTCTGAGACCAGATTTAAATCAAGTCCACCAGACTCCAAGCCCAGAATTCTACCTACTATGCCACCATAGATAGATAGACAGACAAGACAGACAGACAGACAGATAGATATAGATAGAACATTTATTAAACACTACAGTCAAATTGTGTTAAGCTAGGGATTAAAATAAGGTTTATAGCAATCCTTATCTTAGTCACTACTAGGGAAAAGGAGACAGAAGTTTGGCAGGTTAGTGCCTTTTGTTATTGTTATTGTTATATCATTTTTTAGTCATGTCTGACTCTTTGTGACCCCATTTGGGGTTTTCTTGGCAGAGATACTGGAGTGGTTTGCCACTTCCATCTCCAGCTCATTTTATAGATGAGGAACTGAGGCAAACAGGGTTAAGTGTCTTGCTCAGGGTCACACAGCAAGTAAGTGTCTGAGGCCAGATTTGAACTCATGAAGATGAGCCTTCCCGATTCCACGCCCAGTACTCTGTCCACTGTGTCACCTAGCTGCCCTAATGCTTTCTGTATAAACTCGAAGTTTGAGCTCAGTATCTAACCTGAAGGCCTTTTCTCTGGCACACAAGAAGAAATCAGCTATGAAGTATCTGTATACACTCTTCATGAAGCAGAGATCTGAGACCCTCTGTTAAGAGTCATTATAGATCTCTAGAACCACATTCACCAAACCTCCATGTTCACACATACTTCCAGTACTGGGCCCTCACTGCCCATCCAGTCCTGTTACAGTTATTGTAGAAATTGTGCAGCCAAACTCTTAAGTTTGTAAAAATTCAGTGTCTTCTAAATATCTAGCAAGACATGATCAAGGGCCTAGAATTATATAACCAAAAGTTCACTATCTTCCATCAACAACAAATTCCCATACTCCAAATCTAGACCTCAATAAATCCTTACGAATTCAACCAGTAAGCTCGATTAGAACAGAACCATTATCACTAACTGGGCTGTTGCCTCCAAATTACCCAGTATAACAATGATCCATGAAAACTTAAGAGCAATATTTTAATAGGTATTACCATTCCAAATACATATAGGTTCCAGCCTACATGGGACAATGAGTTATCCATATACAGAAGCCTCAGCAGAGATCAAAATCATGACAAAATAGGATGAGTTATAGATAGTCTCTGATGTCCTATTTGCTATTGGAACTACACGAGGATGTTTTCCATGAGTCTTACACCCTAATATGTTTATTTGACTGTACCCCAAATTATTTTTTGGGAATGTTGAACACTAAAGACAAAGGACTAATAGCAGGGAAGCAACATGTCTCAGAGCTCTTTCTACCTTAACGCCACTAAAAATGAGAACAATAAGATAATCAAAATAACTGACATGTCTGTAGCACTCCAAGGTTTATAAAGCATTTTACATATATTATTTGATTTGGCCTCAAAGTGATTACTCTTGCAAAAGTGTATCTTTTTAGCACCAATATATTTAAATAAGGCTGTAGGTCATGAATATCATGATCTTAGAAGAATCATAATTTTAAGTGAATCAAAGGACATTGGATGGATAGTAGGTATAAGTAGGCTATAGTAAATTATCAATGAAATCAGAATATGAGAAACATCACAAAAACATTCAAATAGTGAATGATTAGAAAGGGAAGTAGATTGATCATGTAGTAAGAATGAGGTATAGGAGACATAGTCCAAGAGTTAATTGGTATCTCTAAAACAGTAAAAGTACCAGAGGGAGAGTTCCAATGCCTTGGGTGAATTCTTTATAGATGATTTACCTGGATGAGAATTGTCTGTGATGAATAGGTATCAGGAGATGGGTTGTAATCTGCAATGGTGCAGGAAGTGACCATTTTAAAGAAGAGTGAAAACCTAGCCAGATATTTGGAGTTGTTGTTATTGTTCAGTCATTTCAGCCATGTCCAACTCTTTCATGATGCCATTTGGAGTTTTCTTGGTAAAGATATTGGATTGGTTTACCATTTCCTTCTCCAGCTCATTTTACAGATGAAGAAACTGAGGCAAACAGAGTAAAGTGTCCCAGGGTCACACAGCTAGTATCTGAGGTCAGATTTGAACTCAGGTTTTCCTGACTCTAGGCCTGGTACTGTAATGCAGAACATTATTTTACCATTTAGGTAGTAGAACCCTTTAGGCCATGGAAAACTCCAAATTCCTTAGCAAGACCCTTATCTGGCTGCTCAGGCTCCAGCCCTCAGATCATATCTCTGGAAGCCTCCATTGTGAGAAAGTTTGTAGAGCATTATCATATCTACACAGAGGGAGAAGGGTGTCCTTGACCAGCCCCCAAAAAAACCTCTTCCTCTTGCCAGACTTCAAAGATCCATCCCCCTCCCTGTCCTGTATACTCCCTATATAAACCCTATCTCGACCCCTGATGGGTGCTGCTTGATTTGGATGTGAATATCCCTGGCAGCCGCGTGCTAATAAAGTCCACAATTTAAAATTAGCTTGGGTGATCAACTCGCTCATTTCTGGGTATAACAGTACTTTATCCACTGAACCACCTAGCTGCCCTATATTGAGCAGCAGCTAACCCAGAACCTGGAATGGTACTCTTTATTTACACAGAATATAGAAGAGTGCACATTGCATAATTTACACACCGCTCACACAAGTTTATTTTTTATTTCTACCTTAATTAGGCAAATGCCTGCAGTCCCCAGACCTTCCAGGATTTTTCTTTCTTTTTTTTCTTTTTTTCTTTTTTTTTACAGTTGCTACTTTTCTCTTTCTGGTAAATAAAAAAAATCACTAAGGACATTTTTTTTTTACTGTTCACCTTTTACAAGACCCAATATCCCTATGTGAGATTAATTAGGTAATTTGTGGCTAATTTTATTCCTATGTTTCAGAGAGTGAATTGGGGGGAGGGAGGGGTTTGTCATTTAAAAATACAGTGAAGATAAAAACCTACAGGGACTTCAACAAGAGATCAAAGCTTCCTCAAAGGAAATACCTGGGGGCTATATTATGCTGTCTGGCCACATCAGGGAGGAATCTAATTTTATGCGCAGGAAAAGACTGAGAACCCCTTCTTGGTGAATTAAAAACACAGCTTTGGGGAATAATACAGACAGAAACCATAAGTTAAAAAGTAATGTGCAAAGGATTCACTGGTAAAGCTCTTCAGCTACAATTCCCATCTCTAATATGCCCTGCACTAGTGAGAAGGTCTTTTGGTCAGACTGGGCAGGAATTTCATTTGCCAGGGTCTATCAACACTTAATCTTTCCTGTTTCTTGGTTTTCCCAGATTAATTTTTATTCTTTTTGTATCTCAATAACCTCAGCTTTACTGGGATCATAAGAAATTGAATTGTCATACTTGGAGAGGACAAATGACTATATATCTCTGGTTTAAAATCTCATTATTTTCTATTGAAATGCATTTTTAAAATATACCAAGTGAAAGAGAGTTTGGGCTCTTTAAGTGGGAAGCAAGGCTGTCAAAAGTCTCTGAAAGAGTCAAGGTTATAAAACTGCTAGGAACTGGAAAAGTTTAATAAATAAATCCGTTTTGTTCAGGTGCATTGCAAAATAGTAGAGGAGAAGGGGGGGGCAGTTCAGTGAGGCGAAGCTGGTTATCAGGGAAATTTCTGGTTAGTGAGGGCTGCAAGTGTGCACACAGCATAGCAGGAAACTCTCCTTCCTACAGTTTGCTCCCCAAAGTCAGGAGGGAATCAAAATAAACAAACAAGCAAACAAACAAAACATTTTTTTCTTTCATGCAAAGGAGAAGCAAAAGAAAGTAGCCAACTGAGTAGGGAGCAGTATTCTTAGACAATGAGAATGCTAAAATGACAGTTTGATGCCTTCTCTCTGGTAAGTTATAAGCAGCTAGCCAAAGACTTATTCTCTTAATTTTTTTTTATTTTTAGCATTCATTTTTATATTGAATATTTTATTTTTCCACAATTACATGTTAAAACAATTTAATTTTTTAAAAGTTTTAGTTCCAAATTCTATCCCTCCTTCCTTCCTCCCCTTCCTCCCAGACAGTAAGCGAGCTGATATAGGTTTTTCATGTGCAATCATGTAAAACATTTCCACATTAGTCATTTTGTATAAGAAGACTTGAATTTAAAAAAAAAAAGAATGAAAGAAAGAAAGTGAAAAATGGTTGCTTCAGTCTCTATTCAGACAGTATAAGTTCTTTCTCTGGAGGCAGATAGCATGCTTCAGCATGAGTCCTTTGGGATTGTCTTGGTTGTGGTATTGGTTAGCATTTGCTTTTTAAAATTCTGAATTCTAAATTCTCTCCTTCTCCCCCACCCCTCCCTCACTCATTGAGAAGACAAGGAATGTGATATAAATTATACATGTGAAATCATGCAAAACATTTCCATATTAGCCATGCAAAAACTTGTTTTGAAAAGCTATAGTAAAGTGACCTCTAAGGTGAGTAGCAAGTTTAGTTTATTTAAGAAGATGAGATAAAGGTCATCAACTCCATTCCATCCTAACAATCTAGTAAGTAAAGCTGCAAAAATGATTTGTAAAATTAAGAAAAAAAATTGGAGGAGGGCTCTAGTAAATGGAGGATTCAAAAAAGACTTTTCATAGAAGATGGTGCTTGAATCTTGAAGGAAGTGAGGGATTTTATGAGGAAGAGGTAAAAAAGGATGTGCACTCTAGACATGAGGAAGAGCCCAAGTAAAGGCATGGAGGCAGAAGAAGAATGTTATATATGATGAACACAAACGCAAGGCCAATTTGGCTATGCCCTAGAGTACAGGAAGGGAAATAAGGAATAATGAGCCCGGAAAAAAAAAAAAACAGATTAGGCCAAACTGTGAATGCCTTTCAAAGCCAAAAAGTGTTTTAACTCTGGCTTGCTCAACCTAGGAGACACAACTAGGGTTAGATTCAGCAGTGATTAATAATTGAAGGTATATGAAGAGCCACCCAACTGTACCTCATTATTTGTATTTCTTTAAATCTGTTTCTAAATTGTGTATCAAGCTTTGTTGAACATTAACAGCTTTAATTATTTTAATACAGAGATTCTTTTCCTAGAAAAGCCTTATTGATTGATTGAGTCAGGTTCAGCAATTAGCCACTGGAATAGAGTGGCTCTGGCAGGTTGGGGTGGGGCAGGGCCCAGGTTCTGCATCAGGCATGGCAGTTGGGGGAGAGGAGGTCACACAGAACCTGGCATACAGTGTTCAATAAATGCTTGATCTAATCTCTAATCTAATGATGAAATCTCACATAGATGCTTAGACAGAGCTACCACATCAGAAAGACAATCAGTCAACAGGTCCAAAAAGGTGAATAACAATAATAGTACCCAAGAATGGTCTTTTCTATGGCAGTGAAAAAAGCAGGATTTAAGAAAACCTGTGCCCAGAGCTGATGAAAGTCTGCATAATAATAAAGGAAAAGGTAGAACAAGATGCAGGTTTGAGATGTCTTCAGTGTTTAAGTACTCACAAAGAGGGAAGGACCTTCAGGGCAAAAATATAATAATAGGCCATCCACTGGGGGCAGGTCCTTCTAATCCTTGCCTCTAATTGAGAATGGGAGTTCCTAGAACAGCACCAGATTACTGAGTGATGCTGACCAGTGGAAGACTGGCCCATTTATTTCTGGGGAAGCTGGAGCAAGTATATTGCTTTTAGAGGTGGGCTGAGTACTCAGAAAATCAGGATATGCATAGACTCAGAGACAGCTCTTACAATAGAAGTATTCTTAAAACCCCATTCAAATTCAACTTTATGGGTGAGCTGGTATAACTCCCTAGGTGAGTCTTCTATAAATTCTAGAGGTAGTTGCCTACATACATCTTGTGTTTGAGGGAAACTGTCCCCTGGGCAGGGACTTTTTTGTCTCATCTGTAGGTTATGAAAGCAAGCTTCTGTCCTGTGATAGAATTCATCTACCATTTCTCCTAAACATTAGGTTCCTGAGGCATGTGAATTTGAAGCTTTTCCTCTCATTCTCACAAAGGGCTATATTAAGTCAGAAAGATAGTCTGTGGCACATACCGTATTTTCTCTCTTTTTCTCTCTCAATCATCTGTTCCTCATTTATGGGAAGCCTGGACATTTGGACTAAAGAGACTTGATGGAAAACTATTAAAACTTCAAGGATAATTCCTGGGAGGGAGTAAACAATCTCCGAAGGGCCATCTTTGCAATTCAAACCAATAAAGTGAACCCAAATATTTATATTGTGTCAAATCCATGGCTCACTTAGTCCTATATTCTGTCTCTGACAAAAGCACCAAAGGATATATTTGCAGAAAGAACACAATTTTCCTTCTTGATGTCAACTTAAAAGGGTAAGGACGTATCACCAAAATGATCTAGCTTCTCTTAATAGCCCCTTATAGAGCTATCTCTCAAGAAATTATACAAACCCTTCACAACCTTACAATGTTGCTATTAATTCAGAGGATTAGATTTGAATAACTAGCCATTCAAAGACTAATTATTAATGGAATATTATTAGGTATGTAGTTACACTCCCCACCCCAATTAATATTGTCACATGAAGTCTAGCATATAATCACAGTGTTAAAGAGATGTCAAGGAGTTTTCCTACAACCCCACAGCAGTGTGTGAAGAAGTTCCTTAAGTTGGTTAACTGACACCACCCAGGAAATATCTTGTGACGTGGTAAGAGACTAAGTCATGCCTCTTGTATAAAAGGGTCTATTTATAAAAGCAGCAAGCCATTTAGCAACTGAGGAGTTTGAATTGGATTGTGAGTTCCAGAACTAGAGGCAGCTATGAAAAGAGACCCTTGTGATTGTACCAGAAGGCATCAAGGGAAGAAGAAAATTTTCATTCCTCCTTTCTCCCAATGTCATTAGTTTTGCCTCTGCAACTATTGGATCAGTAGGAATCATATTATCGTTTGAGAGTCAAGACATACACCAGAGACACATGAATATAGAGAAAGTCTCTCCGCAAAGGAAGAAGCTTCAAGGAACATGACTCCCCACAGCAAGAAAGAGAGATGGCTAGGGACTAAAAAAAGGAGCCTGGAATCTCAAATGAGTAGCCCACCTAGGAGAGATGCTGCATTTATGAGCTCCATGAAGTATTTCCTAAAGAGAGTTAACTTTGTTACCTATGTGTCCTGCACCTGGGACTCTCTTCCATCATACTTCAAATTTGAACCCATTCTTCATATATATTTGTGGGAGAGTAAGCATTAGGTTCATGAGGGGGACTGCTTTTTTTCAAAACCAACTTTTCTTACTATACCAGCCTAGTAAATTCCTTTGCTAAGAGATAATTAGGTTTAATGCTTGATTATTAATGGAAAGTACACTGGTAGGGGCTCATGAGTAACCACTCATAAGGTTCCCCTTAAAACCCTGGGAGTAGTTTCTCTTCAGGAGACCCAACCCATGAATGGAAGAGCAAGTTGGAGGAGTGGCCCAAAGGGAACATTCATTATAGGTGCTATATATAGGTGCCTATAATTCAAGTAGCTGCCAGCACAACAATTATGGTAACTAATTTATGGCTACAAGTTCCAGTGAGTTTGGTTTCCCAAGTCAAGGTTACAGTAAGAGTAAATACAATAGATGATCAAGCAAATATGTGTGTGGAGAGGGGGGAGTCTTTAACAAATTCATATGGGTACATTTTATTTTGATACAGCCATTTCCCAATTTGAAAAACCCTCCCCGTTGTCCCCTTCCTTAAAAATTTAGTGAAGAAAATCCATATCATACAATAATTGCAACTTACAGCACATTACTTTCCACTTGTCTAATTACCATTTTTTAACAAAATGGAGGAAAGTTTATTTAATATCAGACATATGGAACTAACAATAATCATCGAATTTGATCTGATTTTCATTGTCTTTCAACTCTATTTTCTTTTACAGCATTGCAGTAATTTTATCTATTGTTCTTTGAACCCTTTGTACAAACTCTTTATTAATTTCATATCATTTCATACAAATCTTCCCTTGCTTTCTTAATTTTTCATATTTATCTTTCCTTATGGTAAAATACTATTCCATTACATTCATATGCCACAAATTTTTTCAGTCATTTCCCAATAGATGTACACATGATTTGCATCTAATTTAAAAACAAAACTATTGTAGTTTGATATTAATGGAAAGATTGTGGGTTCTGAAGTCAAAGAGCCTGGAGTCATCTCCTACCTTTGACACTTAAGTGAGACCATGGGCAAGTCACAACCTTACTAGACCTCAGTTTCCTCAACCATAAAGTATGTTGAGAGATTTGACTAGTTGGCCTTTGAAGTGCCTTCTAGCTCTAAATCTCTAATTCTAATCTCAAGTTCAAAAATAAAGATTCTTTGGATATTTGGGTATATAATTATATATACCCAAATATCCAAAGAATCTTTATTTTTTCAATTCAGTTCAGCAATTGACTTACCATGCTGCTTCCTTGAAACTAAATCTGGTAGTGGGATCACTGAATCAAGGAATATGAATAATTTAATAATTTTTCTTACTTAAATTTAAATTATTTTCCAAATTGGCTGGACTAATTTACAACTCCACCAATAATATATCACTGTGCCTATATCCCCACGTCTTTTCAAATATTAACTATTTCCACATTTCAACATTTTTGCCAATTTAATAGGTATAAAGTGAGATTTCAGTGTTGGTTTAATTTACATTCATCTGACAGCAATAGTCAGTGTTGGAGGGGTTGTGGAAAGATAGGCACTCCAATAATGTTGGTGGAGCTATAAATTGGTATAACCATTTTGGAAAGCAATTAGGAATTATGCAAATAAAGTGCCTAAATGACTACATGCTTTGACTCTGAGATACCATTCCTAGGCTTATATCCCAAGGATGCCATTGATAAGAAGAAATCTCCCATACACGACAAGATATTTATAGCAACATTTTGTGTGAAACCAAAGAATTGAAAACAAAGTAAATGCCCATCAAACGGGGAATGGCTAAACAAATTGTTCTGAATGTAATGGAATATTACTGTGCTATAAAAAATGATGATGGCTATAATCAATACAGAAAAACATGTAAATATCACATGAGCTGATGCAGAGTGAAATAAGAAAAACAAAGAAAACAATATATACAATGATTACAACCATATAGATGGATAGAACAACCACACACACACAAATCAAAAGTGAATGTTGCAAAATTATAGCAAATATGGTTCAAAAGCAAAGATATGAAAGTACACTCCCAACCCACCTCTTAGCAGAGGTAGGAGGTCCACAAGTATTGCACATTTCACTTGTTTTCAGATTTATTTTAATTGTATCAAAAGGTTGTGCTGATTTTGTCCTCTTCTGTTTCTTTTTTTAATCTTTAAAAATAATACTATTTGTTATCTGGGATGGCTTTTGGCAGGGGTGGGTAGAGGGAGAGAGAGAGATGTACTAGGGGAAAGTGATAATATAAAAAACAAAAGCTATCAATAGAAACTTATTTTTAAAAACACTTCAAAATTGCATTTAACTTATTTGTCATTTAGCACATTTTTCATATGATAGTATTTCTTTTGGAAACTTTTTCTATCACATTACAGTACTCATATGTATTGGGAAATTATTTGTAATCATATTATAGATTAATATAATTTCTCTGTAGACATTAGGTGTTAGACTTCTGCCAGAGATATTTGATAATATTTTTTCTTAACCCATATCTTTTTTCTTCTTATTCTGGATATACCAATTCTGTTTGTGCAAAATCTTTTACATTTTATACAATCAAAATTATATGTTATCTTCAATAAGTTCTTTCTTATATCTTTTCTATGTAGTATTCTCCTATCTACAGTTGTAAAAAGATATAATTCTCTTTTCTCAATTTTTTAATAGCGTGACTTTTCATTTTGAATTATTTATCCACTTGGAATTTAGTATGGTATCTGATATAAAATGTTGATCTAAACTGATTTTTCTCCAGACTGCTTTCCAGTTTTCCTAGAAGTTATTATAAATCAAAGAATCTTTCCCCTAAGAGTTTGCTTTTTGGTTTTATCAAGTATTTGTGGTTTTTTTTTTGGGGGGGGGTTGGTTTTTTTTTTTTTGGTTTGCAGTAGGGGTTAAAGTGACTTGCCCAGGGTCACACAGCTAGTAAGTGTATGTGTCTGAGGCCGGATTTGAACTCAGGTTCTCCTGAATCCAGAGTTGGTGCTCTGTCCACTGTGCCACCTGTTTGTTTGTTTTGGGTTTTGGTTTTTTTGGTTTTATCAAGAATTAAGGCCTACTTTATATATATTTGTTTCTAGTTCTGATTCAGTTTATTTCACTGATCTACTTTTCTATTTTCCAAGTAGTTTCAGACAATAAAAGGCAGCATGGGGTAGTGGATAGAAGACAGCCTGGTAGTCAGTAAAACCTGGCTTTAAGGATGGCCTTTGACACACAGTAGCTGTACAGCAATGGGCAAATCTCTTACCCTTTCATTATCCCAGGCAACTCTGCAAGTCTTGAAGCTACAGAGAACTCATTGATCTGTATTAGTAGAGAGAGTTCTCACGCCAGCCATGCCCTATTCTTATGAAATCATAGGTCTAGACTCTCCCCCAACCCCTCAAAAAAAGAACAAAAAAAGGACAACTATACAAACTGCTTTGTCTTGTGTTCTTGCTATTATCATTCTCCTTAATATAACTTATTGTTTTTATGATTGTCTTTGACCAACCCACTCATCATTTTGCAAATTGCTACTCAGTCTCCATTAGGGTCTATATATTTTATTCACATTACCTTTATTAATTGTTCTTTTTATCATGTTACAATCTATAAAGGATATGTTTATTATCAGTGCCTTTCTACCTTTAATTATACATTCATTCTGCTTTTAATACATGATAAATTGGTGTAAAGATACGGTACAATGCTGGAAAAATAAGTGTACTGTATAATGGTCCTATTAAATAATCACACTAAATCTATTAAATCCAATTTTTCTGAGACTGTTCAAATCTATAATTTCTTTTTTGTTTATTTTTCCATTGGGTTCACCAAGTTCTGAAAGAGAAACATTAAAATTATATGCAATTTTTATCTCACTTTGAAGGTTTTAAAAATTAAAAGAACAAATTAAAATACATTATTTCAAGGTATTAGTATACCATGGTGGGGATACAAATGGAAAAAGTAAGATAGTTTTTCATCCCCACAGAGAGTTAATCTATTAGTAGGGGAAGATAAAAAAATACGTGGGAGTAGTGGCCAGGAACAGGTGTTTTGGTCAGAGAAGTCACAGAGATAAGTGGAGTCATAATGAGAGAGTTAATTTGATTACTGCTCCCAGAAGTAAAGGATGGGGGGAGTGGTTGCACAATGACAGGAGCATGGCAGGAAGATGACCAGACAACATGGAGTAGGGGTTGGGTTAGAAATTGTGAAGCTTTATGAATCAGAAGCTGAGGGACCCAAGGCAGTTCTGTGAAATGCTGGCATAGAAGTAGAGGGGTTTTTTTAGATTTTAGTTAGCTTTCTCTTTAAGAGTCCAGATGTTGTGCTATTTGGTGCATATATCTCTAATGCTGACTTTGTTTCATTATTTATAGTGCCTTTAAGCATAATATAGCTTCCTTGTTTGTCTTCTTGACATTATCTATTTTTTTCTGTTGCTTTACTCAAAATTGTAATTAAAACACCTGCTTTTGTAGAGTCTGGTGAAACAGAAGGCATTTTATTCCAATTGATCTTTTTAATTCTAGATGTGTCTTTCTTTTTAAGTGTGTTTCTTGTACATACCAAATTAACAGATTCTGTTTTCTAATTCATTGTACCATTTTCTTCCATTTTATGTTTAGACAATTAACATTCAAATACATAATCATAATAATAATAATAGAATTTATTTAGTATTTTAAGGTTTACAAAAATTTCATTTGATCCCCACAACAGTCCTTTGAGGTAGGTAATATTATTATCCCCATCTTAGAAATGATGAAACTGAGACCGGGAGTGGTTAAGTGACTTGTTAGAAGTAATACAAATAGTAAGTGTCTGAAGCAGGATTTGAACTTGGATCTCCCTGGCTTCAAGTCCAATGCTCTAGCTAGCTACTATGCACATTGTTATGTTTCCCTTAAGTAAATCAAATTATATACGTACACATATACAGTTACATGCACACATGTGTGTACGTGTGTATATGTATCTGCATATGTTTAAAACCAGCATTCAATTCCTGAGGTTTGCTTTGCTTGAAACAATCTTACACTAGTCTCCTCCCACAGATACTTCTACCTTCTGCTGCCCAACCCAAGCCTACATTCCTGGAAGTAACTTTATCATAGTTCTGCCTAACCTAGATGCAAATAGGATTAGAGATATCCTCACTACTCTACTTTTTTTGTTTGAATTACCTTCATTTATGAAACTCCATTCCAAAAAAAATCCATTGAGTTTTTTTTCCCCCAATCATAATTTCCTTCCTTTAGGATACTCTGGGAACTACTGAAACTCTTTTCACAGGTTATGTCCAAAATGTTTTCTTTCCTCTCGGGAGAAAAAGGAGAGGAGAAATATAGACTGTTCTAAGAACCTGGGAGAAAACTGACTCTTAGATCAATGTATTTAGAAGACCTATTGGAATGTAGGGTACTGACTGAGGAGAGGAAGATGACCGCAATGTATCGTTGTCCATCAACTCACGTGCACCTGACTGTTTTGAAGTTTTAATAAAATAACTTTGTAGAATATAGGGTAATTACATAAGGAGACACTCTTTATATAATCAGGAGTCATAACTGAAAAAGAAAGGTGTTTTCTGAGTTTCACGGCATTAGTTAGAGATATGTCACTACTTACGAGACCCTTATTGGAGGCTTTAGAAGCTAGGATTAGAAGACGAGAAGAAGAGAGAAGTCAGAGAAGAAGGTGAGTGCAAGAGCTTTCAGGGACAGAAGACATTGTAGGTGATAAGGGAAGCTGCTTACCGAAGACAGAATATAGAAGTTGACAGAAGCTGAACCAATAGGCAGACTCTGCAGCTGTTTTGCTGGGAGCCATGCTGATTGGAAGAGGCATTGCTTTGCACAACCCAAGAGAAGGGAAACCTCTAAGGAGTTTGTCTGTGATGTCTCTGTTGTTTGAGAGGGAGAAACCAAAGGAGGAAAACAGAGTTTTATTGCAAATTGGGAAAGTAGTGTGACTTTGCTGAGAGTCGAATGGAGAAAACATAATCTCCTGGTACTTACAGAGTTGTGGGAGGAAATGCTTTATAACCCTGTCACTATCTATGGCTTGATGCTGCTTCGGCAGCTTGACAAATACCAGAAAGGGAACAGATACCAGAAAAGCTTTTTTCTTCTCATTTAATGTTTCATGTTTAAGGATCAATGGTGCTTTTGTGACTAATTCTGCATAAATTAGAAGGACAACAATTGGCACTCCAAAGTTACAATGACAAATAAGATTGTATTCCTCACCCCAGGATTATCCCCCTAGGATCCTGAGACTGTGTGAATTGTAGAGGTATGGCACACCCTTTGTTCCCATGGGAACCACCAGGAACCACCTGTGCAAAAGAATATAGGTGGAAGATAGAATGCTGTGTATAGAATAAAACTCCCAGGCCAACTTGAAAAAAAAAGAGTGAGTGAAAGAAATATGAAAGAAGACTGGAAAGACAGGTGGGAGCCATATAATACATTTTTGGTTTGGTTTGGTTTTTTGCTAGGCAATGGGGTTAAGTGACTTGCCCAGGCTCACACAGCTAGTAAGTATCAAATGTCTGAGGTCAGATTTGAACTCAGGTCCTCCTGATTCCAGGGCCAGTGCTCTATTCACTGCACCATCTAACTGCCCCCAAACAATAGTTTTAAATGCCAGGTTAAGAATTTTATATGTTATGCTAGAGAGAAAATGGAACTACTTGAGCTTTTTGAATAGGTAAACTGACATGGTCAGATCTCTTATTAAGCCATCTTACCCCCTCCAACTTTTATTTTCTTTTTACCCACTCTAAAACAACAAGGGCTATCCCCTTCATTCTCATATTTCTGGATTTAGTGAAAATAACATTTTAAAGGAAAAAATATTGTTGATCCTTAGGACCATAGATTTAGAATTAGGAGGGACTTTAGAAGTAATCTAGTCCAACCTCATCATTTTTTTTAGTATATATATATATATATATATATATATATATATATATATATAAATTTATTTATTTTTAGTTTTCAACATTTACTTCCACAAGATTTTGAATTCCATATTTTCACCCCATCTTGCTCCTCCCCCCAAGATGGCATGCATTCTGAATACCCCCTCCCCTAGTCTGCCCTCCCTTCTATCTCTCCCCCCTTCTCTATCCCTTCCCCTATTTCCTGTAGGGCAGGATAGATTTCTGTACCTCATTTCCTGTTTCTTATTTCCCAGTTGCATGTGGAAACATTTTTTTTAAAACATGTGTTTTTAAAACTTTGGGTTCCAAATTTTCTTCCTTCCTCCCACGCCACCCACCCTCATTGAAAAGGCAAGCAAGTCAATACAGGCCATACATGTGCAGTTATGCAAAACACTTCCATAGTAGACATGTTGTGAAAAACTAACTCTATTTCCCTTAATCCTATCCTCCCCCCCATTTATTCTATTCTTTCTTTTGACCCTGTCCCTCCTCAGAAGTACTTCCTTCTGATTACCCCTTTCCAATCTGCCCTTCTCTCTATCATCCCCTTCCTCCCCTATTTTCCTGTAGGGTAAGACAGATTTCCATACCCAATTGAGTGTGTATGTTATTCCCTCCTTAAGCCAAATCCTATGAGAATAAGATTCCCTCATTTCCTCTCACCTTCCCTGTTTCCCCTCCACTGTAAGAACCTTTTCTTGTCTGTTTTGTGCAAGATAATGTACCCCATTCTACCTCTCCCTTTCTCCTTCTCCTAGTATAATCCTCTCTCACCCCTTAATTTTATTCTCCAGATATCACCCCTTCATCTTCAACTCACCCTGTGCCCTCTATCTATCTATCTATCTATCTATCTATCTATCTATCTATCTATCTATCTATCTATCTACATATATAATTTTTCCCCTCCACTACCCTAATACTGACAAAGGTCTCATGAGTTATAAATATCATCTTTCCATGCAGGAATGTAAACAGTTCAGCCTTAATAAGTCTCTTATGATTTCTCTTTCCTGTTTACCTCTTCATGTTCCACTTGAGTCTTGTATTTGAAAGTCAAATTTTCTATTCAGCTCTGGTCTTTTCATCAAGAATGCTTGAAAGTCCTCTATTTCACTGAATGACCATTTTTTCCCCTGAAGGATTATACTCAGTTTTGCTGGGTAGGTGATTCTTGGTTGTAATCCTATCTCCTTTGCCCTCCAGAATATTATATTCCATGCCCTCCAGTCCCTTAATGTAGAAGCTGCTAAATCTTGTGTTATCCTGATTGTGTTTCCAATACTTGAATTGTTTCTTTCTGGCTGCTTGCAATATTTTCTCCTTGACCTGGGAACTCTGGAATTTGGCTACAATATTCCTAGGAGTTTTCCTTTGGGGATCTCTTTCAGGGGAGATGTGGATTCTTTCAATTTCTATTTTGCCCTCTGGTTCTAAAATATCAGGGCAGTTTTCCTTGATAATTTCTTGAAAGATGATGTCTAGGCTCTTTTTTTGATCATGGCTTTCAGATAGTCCAATAATTTTTAAATTCTCTCTCCTGGATCTATTTTCCAGGTCAGTTGTTTTTCCAATGAGATATTTCACATTGTTTTCTAATTTTTCATTCTTTTGGATTTGTTCTTGTGTTTGATTTCTCATAAAGTCACTATCTTCCAATTGCTCTATTCTAATTTTTAAGGAAGTATTTTCTTCAGTAAGCTTTTGGACTTCCTTTTCCATTTGGCCAATTTTCTTTTTAGGGCATTCTTCTCCTCATTGGCTTTTTGGACCTCTTTTGCCATTTGGGTTAGGCTATTTTTTAAGGTGTTATTTTCTTCAGTATTTTTTTGGGTCTCCTTTAGCAAGCTGTTGACTTGTTTTTCATGATTTTCTTGCATCACTCATTTCTCTTCCCAGTTTTTCCTCTACTTCTCTTACTTGCTTCTCAAAATCCCTTTTGAGCTCTTCCAAGGCCTGGGACTGATTCATATTTTTCTTGGAGGCTTTGGATGTAGGAGCTTTGACTTTGTTGTCTTCTTCTGGTTGTATTTTGATCTTCTTTTCACCAAAGTAAGATAATATAGTCTGACTCTTTTTGTGCTGTTGCTCATGATCCCAGCCAATTACTTGAGTTTTAAACTCTTTGTTAAGATACGAAATCTGCTTCCAATGTGGAGAATGTACTGTCCCAAGCTTCAGGGGTTTGTATAGCTGTTTTCAGAGATACTTCTAGGGACCTGTAAATTTTCAGTTCTTCCAAGGTGGTATGATAAGGGTTGAGGTGTTTACTCTTTTCCTGGCCTGAGCTCTGGTCTTTGAGTGACCAGCCACAAACAGTCTTTTCTCTCTTGGAACTATGAGGAGGGTTTCCTCTCCACAGCCACTACAAGCTCTACTGCACCACTGTTCCTCCTCACCCTAGGACCACCACCCAGAACTGTGACCCAGATCCAAGCATGGGCAAAGCTGGAGATTCCTGCCTCAGCACCAGCAAAGAGATCCCTGCAGTCCCTGTTTGATCAGCCACTTGATTTCCCCTCAGTCTGTGGGCAGTAAGCTCAGGACACAGCCACTGCCCCGGCACCTGCATTCTGCACTCTGGAACTGGCTCTGACCTAGCTCTTCTCTCACCGCAAAAACAGACTTTTCCCACTGACCTTCTAAGCTGTCTTTGGCATTCGTGGATTGAGGAGTCTGGAAGCCGCCACAGCTGCCGGTGATTCAGTCCTCTGAGGCCTGCTCTAGGTTCACTGTGGCCCGCACACCCACGATGAACTGTGCTCCTCTCCCTGCCTGGCGTGATATGCCTTTCCGATCAACCATCCAGGCTGTCTTGGGCTGGGAATTTGTTTTACTCTGTCTTTTTGTGGGTTCTGCTGCTTTAGAATTTGTTTAGAGCCTTTTTTTATGGGTATTTGGAGGGGTTTGGGAGAGAGCTTAAGCAAGTCACTGCTTTCACACTGCCATCTTAGCTCCGCCCACCCCAACCTCATCATTTTACAATTGGGGAAACTGAAGTTCAGAATAGTTAAGTGCCTTGTCCAAGTTCTACACAAATTAGCCAAATCAGGATTTGACATTAGGTTTTCTGATTCCAAATCAACACCTCCCAGTGTTCTTTCTACCACAACGTGCTGTGGGGATAGGGGAATAGGGAAGGATGACATCTAGCATCAAAGACACAGATGCAGTGGTTAGCTTTAGAGAGCAAAATGAAATAATTTCCAATATGTTTATCAAAATCCTAGGTTATTTATTTCCTAGGGCTTCTAATAAGAATCTCAATGACTTATAATAATGTAGCCAGAGGTGACCCAGGGCTAGCAAATACCAAGAACTACACAGTAGTGAAGAGGTTAAAAAGATAAGTGGCCTGGAGGATTAAGGGAAAAAAAATACATACACATATGTATAATGTACATATATATGCATTTTGTATGTGTATTTGTTATTGTTCAGTCATTTTTCAAGCTTCTCTGACTCTGTGACCCCATTTGGAGTTTTCTTGGCAAAGATACTGAAGTGATCTTCTCCAACTCGTTTTACAGATGAGGAAACTATATTAAACAGTTAAGTGACTTGCCCAGAGTCACACAGTAAGTGTGTAGTAAGATGAGTCTTTCTGACTCCAGGCCTGGCACTCTATCCACTGAGCCACCTAGCTGCCCATGTATATGCATGCATACATACATACATATACACACAGAAATATACACATACACACACAAAACAAAATGAAAGTTAGCTTTGTGCCCACCTGTGTGGGGAGGAGGGCTTCATCAGTCAGCATGCTTTACTACTTCCAGAATGCATCAATCATCACTGACATATAAGGTCACTCCCCTAAGCCTCAGCATCTTGAGGGTTATAAAGAGTAATCAGTATAATGGTAACTAGATGCAAATCAGGGCTTAAGTAACATCTATTTTACCTTAACTCAGTGTGGGGCTAACTACCTTTCAAGAGAATGATGAATTTTTCCAGGGCTTCTCGTCTTATGTTTCATCTGTTACCTGCAAGGAAAGAAAAGGATGGAGGAAGAGCGTGCTTAAGGACAGATGTTTCCACAGAATTTTTATACCGGTGGATTAGGGTTTCATTTAAAAGCCTCCTGCTGCAGTAGATTAATCAACAACATGACATAAGCAGACAGGTTAATTCACTGTTTATGAAGAACCAAATAGAGAATCAATACTAATATTCATGATTCCCAATATTTAGACAAAGTTATCATCACTTCACAATTTACAAAGTAGCTTCAAATTCACCATCTCATTTGATCTTTTCTATGATGCTTTGAAGTAGATAAGGCAATTTTATTCTCTTCACTTTACTAATAAGGAAACTGAGACCCAAGAAACATGTTGGGAGATGTAGTATGGCACAATGAATATTATACTGCACTTAGAATCAGGAAGACAAGTCCAAATTTCAGACACTTTCTAGTTGTATGACCGCCTCCACCCCCACGAGTCACTTAAAGTCTTCCATTCTTAGTTTCTTCAACTGTAAAAATGGGTCTAATAACAGCAAGTCCCTTTCAGTGTTGTTATGAGGATAAAATAAGGTAATATTTTTAAGAACATTCAGCACAGTGCCTAGAACATAAAAAACATATAAATACTTATTCCCTTCCTCCCCACCTCCCTTTTTCCCAGTTCTAAACTTAAGATAATTAAATGTGGGGTAGCTAGATGGCTCAGTAGATAGAGTTCTGGCCATGGAGTCAGGAGGACATGAGTTCAAACTGACCTCAGACACCTGACACTTACTAGCTGTGTGACTCTGGGCAAGTCACTTAACCCCAATTGCCTCATCAAAAAGGAAAAAACAAACAAAAAAAGATTTTCTGTATAGAAAGAAATCTAATTGGATGATGCAGAAACCTGGGGACTGAATAGCTGTTTGGGCTGACTTTGAGTGCCTTTAATTATTGAGTAGGAATTGCCTCAGACAAACTGAGACCTGGGAAAGACCTTAGCTTAAAAAGGCTAAGATCTTCCACTGCATCTGGAAGTCATCTTGACCTATGTCTTGCCACTGGACTCCAGTGACTCTGGAGGAGAGAGTGAGGCTGATGACTTTGCACAGCCCTGCCTCACTTAAATCCAATTTACTTGCAAGTCAAGACATCACCCTCCTGTCACTGGTCCTTTTTGAGAATGAAGGATGCATAACAACAATGCTGTCTTCTAAACTTGTGTTGAATACCTTGTATTGAATACTTTGTGTATGTATATCTATATATACACATATGATACATATAGGTGTATACATGCTTAACTACTTTGTATGCATATATATTTATTAACTTTATATTTGTACTGCATATATCTTTTTATGAATTTGGGGTCTTCCCCAATTGGAATTTGAGTCATTGGGAGTAGGGATTATTTCATTCTTTGTACTTATATACCTCTCATCTATACAGTGCTAGTAAGAGCTTGATAAACACTTATTAATTAGTTGATAGGCCTCTCCTGAGGGGGAATGACCACTTTGGGGCAACTCTAATAATTCACATATTTTTCCTTATGCTGAGCCTGAATCTGTTTCTCTGTAACTTCCACCCATAGCTCCCAGTTGTACAACCTGGGACCAAGTAGAATACATATAATCCCTCTTTCATGTGACAACCCTTCAAATACTTGAAGACTTCCTTGTTGCTCCCTTCCCCTTCCCCATAGTCTTCTCTTTTCCAGGCTCAAAATCTTAGGCTCGTAGTAATTAAACCTATGTGCTTAGGGTAACACACAACTCAGTCCCAGGAATAACCATGTTTCCCAAACCACTGGTCCTGTTACTAGGTTGGCCCTCAACAACATTAAGGGGATCAACCCTTCTGTAGACTTAATCTGGCAAATGCCTTTGTATTTGCTGTGTTCATGGTTTTTGATAACCCAAACTTGCTTCCAAAGACCTTGGCACTGTCATAGCATTCAACATCCAAAGGGAGTATGGTTTTGTCTATGGAAACTGATCAAGAAGATCCATTATTATCTGCGTTGCTGCTATACTAAAGGATCATAAGGCCTTTCCCTCTGCCCTGTGCCTGAAAGCATCCACTTAAATGTGTTTCTACCCCTTCTACATTAGAATGTGACCTCCTTTTTAGCATGGACTATTTTGCTTTTCTATTAATATACCCAGTGCTTAATAGATTCCCTTTATATTCATTTATTTATTCGTGGAGTCATAGATTTAGAGCTGCAAGGAATTTTAAAGGTTATCTTAGCTAACCTTTCATTTTACAAATGAGAAAATTGGGGTCAAGAGAGATGAAGTGACCTGTCCAAGGTCATAAAGGTAAAAAAATAAAATAATTAGGATTCAAATATAGTCTTAATCCTGCATTTTTACTGTTACATGAAATTGTTTTCCCATTTTCAACTTTTCCTAGGAAAAGCAATCTATGTTCATTGTATTCACTTCTCCACTTCTGACTCACTTCTTAACTTCTTGAAACATGGTCTCAGACACTATACTCACTCCTCTCTAAGGTTACGAATGATCTCTGGCTTGAGAGGGAAAGGCACAAAGGGGAAAGACAGATTTTGCAACTGATTTGCTATATAGAAAGAGATTTAATTGGATGATCAGAAACCTAGGGACTGAATAGCTGCTTGGGCTGGCCTTGCGTGCCCAGAGAACCATTCTGACAAGCTCTGTGTTTCTTAGTTAAAAGGAATTGCTAGGAAATTCAATAATGTAGTACTTTTCCAATATCCTTTTAAGGGTGATTAGAAGTTGAAAGAGCTTGTAAATGCTATGCTTCTTAGAAAACAGAAGGTTTGCCCAGCTAGAAAGTAATGAGGACCAACAGACAAGCAGCTAATAATCAGCTTCCTGTGGTACAAATGTTCTTGAATGTACCAATGACATCAAAGCCAGAATTGTGAGTTACACCAAGCATACAGGTGTTTTTCCTCTGTGTTCTTCTCTGCAAGATTTCTACCTGTCCCAACAGATATTGAGTACATCGGTAAGAGAGGTTTATGTGCAGAATGTAGTGTATTTATTATTTCTGCATTTGCTTTAATATATGAATACCTGCAATGTTATTATTTTTTTTGTCTTATTGCCAATTACATAGTATTTAAAATCTAAATGGCTGGTTTGTATAAATGAAAGCGTACCAGTGGGGGCTCAAGAGCTAAAGCAGTAAATAGAGGGGATATATTTCCTAACAATAGGGTTATCTCTAGAACTTTGAGAGAATTTGAATGTAGTCAAGTGATAGTGATCTTTCTTTGGGAACCTGGACCAGCCAGTGTAAAGGTAGGATGTAGTGATGGAAATAGCCCACAGGTATGAGCACTATAGTGGATTTAGACACTGCATGCAAGTGTTACACCAGAAAAAGTGATATATTCTCATTACATCCACTTTCATTTCCTATTTATGTCTCAAATTTTCTCATTACAGCTTTTGAACCCACTACCTTGCTGAAACTATTCTCTTCAATGTTTGTTGTTTTTATTCCGTTGTTTAACTTGTGTCTGACTCTTTGTGACCCTATTTAGATATTTCTTGGCAAAGATACTGGAGTGGTTTGCCATTTCCTTTTCCAGCTTATTTTACAGGTAAGGAAATATCATTAAGTGACTTGCCCAGAGTCACACTGCTAATAAGTATCTGAGTCCAGATTTGAACTCCAGGCTCAGAACTCTATCCACTCTACCACCTGAATACCCCAAGGTTACCAGTGATCTATTTTAATAACAACAATACAAACAACTAAGCTTATTTAATAACTATTTACATTTCAATTGAATAATGCCAGTGCATAGAGTATCACAATTTTCAGTCTCTTCTCATAAATCAGGATTCTTTTTTTATTCGTTCTTAGTTGTTTTTCTCCTTATAAAGTTGTACTTAATATGTACTCTATTCTCCTGTTTCTTCCTTTTTCACTTTGCATTACTTCATAAAGGTCTTTCCAAATCTCTTGGTATTCTTCATATTGTCAACTGTAATTATACTATAGTATTTATTACATTAATAGAATGCAATTTATTTTTCCATTCCTTATAGTTGGACATTTATGTTGCTTCAAATTTTATAATTACATGTAAAGCTGCTATGAAAATACCTGAATGGATGGCCCTTTTTTAGTTTGTTTTTAATAACATAGGGCATGTTCTCAGAAATAAGGGAATGAATCATTCTGGACTTTTCCTTACTCCTCATATCGAACCACTTGTCTGAAGCCTTGCCACTTCTCCTCTACGTCATCTTTCATATCCATCACCTCTCCACTCGTAAAGCTCTTACACTAGTTCAAGCCCTCAATACTTTTCTCCTAGATGCTTTAATAGCCTGTCAATTGGTCTTTTTGCATTACCTCTCTACCCTTTCCATCTGTCTTCTACACAATTGCCAAAATAATCTTCCTAAGGCACAGGTCAGACTATGTCACACCCATACTAAGAAAAACAAAAACAAAGAATCTTCAATGGCTCTCCTTTGCTTCAAGGATAAAATAAAAACTCCTTAACAGGGCATTTTAAAACCCTTTGCACTCTGGCTCCAGCTTATCTTTGTAGACTTCTTTCATATAACTCTTCTTTATACACTTTTAGACAGCTTGGCCTACTTTGCTGTTTACTGAACTCAGAATTCCATCTCCCACCTCAGTGGCTTTGAACAGGATGCCTCATGCCACTTAAGAACATATTCCCTTTTCACCATCATTTCTTAGAATTCTTGGAATTCTTCAAGGCTCAACTTGACCATCACCTGCTAGGGATGGGGGAAGAAAATAAGCACTTGTTAAACACCTAATGTGTCCCAGGCACTGAGTTAAGCATTTTACAAATATATTTTTATGAGAAGACTGTCCAAACCCTTCGTGTGTTATATTTTCTCAAATTATCTGGTATTAAAATATCGATTTAAATATTGTATTCTCCTAAAAGGATGTAAGATCCTTGAGGGCAGGGGCTGCTTTTCATTCTCCCTAATGCCTAGCACAGTACTTTGTATATAGTAGGTGCTTAATAAATACTTACTGAATGAACAAATCCTCATATGGCATGATTTGCTTCGGTAGTTTCTCTCCAAAACATCTGGTACTATGAATTCTGGAATTACAGTGCCTCTCAAGACAAGACTACACAGATATTTATTAAGCACTTACTGTGTACCAGACACTGTGATATACACTGGGGAAAGGAAGGAAGGAAGGAAGGAAGGAAGGAAGGAAGGAAGGAAGGAAGGAAGGAAGGAAGGAAGGAAGGAAGGAAGGAAGGAAGGAAGGAAGGAAGGAAGGAAGGAAGGAAGGAAGGAAGGAAGGAAGGAAGGAAGGAAGGAAGGAAGGAAGGAAGGAAAGAAAAAGGAAAAAAACCCAAAGATAGAGTAGCTCAATATAGAATGAGAATTTTAAAGTAAGGAAGTTATAATGGCAAAAAAAAAAAAACAACATGAGTGAGAGGGGGCTTCAGAAAGCAAAGGGAAACAAGATATTGCAAGGCTAAGTGAGAGTAACTCTGGTAAACAACTAAGAATTTTGCTTTGAAAGAGCAAAATGTTGCTTTAGAAATTAGTAGTGGGATATGCAAAATGAGAACACAGTTTTAGAGCAAGTGGCTAAAATAAAGGACGAGAAAAAAAGTATATGAAAGCTGAATTGTGCATATATATTGGAAACCACTTGGGACTGGCTTAAGTGAAGATGCCTTTAGTGCCTAGGGCAAGTCTAGAGTTTCTCAGGAATAGTGGATATTGCCATAGCAAAGGGGATATCTTCGTATGCTATTTCCATTCTGTTTCACAAATGTTGGAAGAGTGGTGTGGGCTTCAAGAGGTTAGTTGAAATTATCTATTCAGTGTTTTGATTGAATAAGTATTAATTGAGTGCCTACTATGTATAAGGCACTGTATGAAGGTGCAAAGAGAGATAAAAGATACATAAGGACAAGTTCCTGCCCTCTTAGAGTTTACAACCTTGTAGAAAAGCTATAATAGGTACACTTATAATACAAGTTAGAAAGCAAGCTCAGATGAGCAGAATGCTATCAGAATTGAGACAGAGACTGAGATACAGAGAGAAACAGAGACAGAGAGACTGAAAAACAGACTGAGTTTGAGAAAAAGAGAGACAGAAACCACTTCTGAAATGGGGTTGGATGGGGGTGGAAGGGTACTCAAATCAAGGTCATTGAAAAATGTCACCAAATAACATTTTAAATTTATTTTATTTTTAATTTATGGAATAAAACAAGTATTTCCATAGCGCAATATAATTTTTAAAAATGATTGCACATGAAACAGCAAAGGCTCTGTTTATAACTTTCTATTCCTTTAAACATACAACAAAGTTAACATGTAAATTTCTTTTTTCTTATTTTCTTACCTCCCCCAAATTAACTATAAAGGATATATGAAGAAAGACACTGTCTGTATCCAGAGAAAGTACTGATAAATAGAAGTATATATAGAATAATTTTACAAATAACATTTTAAAAAATATATGTCTGCAGGATATGGTCCACACAGAAAAGTCATCTGGTAGATTGCTATGTCTGCTTTTTAGCTAAAATTTTCCCAAAGTAATCAGTATAATCTTTAGCTCTGTATATTACATGCACACACGCTTGCGGGTGCACACACACACACACACACACACACACACATGCGGGCGCAGACACCTGTTTTCAAGGAGAAATCTGTGTGATTTATTGGGTCCAATTTTCTAAGATTTTGTAAGGTCAAAAGAACTCAGATATAAATTGGATGACATTCAAGCAGCTCAGTGTCCTTAACCATGTGTCAGTTTGTGTATATGATTGGAATTATGAGTCTCTATATGTTTACATGGCTTTTAAAGTAAATTTCCCTTGGGGAATCATCTCTCTGTATAGAAAAATGGGGTGTTTGCTCAATGTAAGTTTCTTGTCAATGTTTATTACTTTAATTGATTCTTTTTTCTTGGGAGTTCATCTGTGGTTGCATTTTCTTGCTGAGATAAGCTTGTTTAGCTAGTCTGTTTATAGTGTTGTTAATCTAGATACTAATCCTCATATTTAAGTTTTCAGTTTTGTTGCCACAGAATTGGATATAATAGTTGATCATTTCTTTTTATTTTCTCTCCATTCATCAACCCTCTTAATTTTTTAAACTTTTGACAACTTGATCTTTCTCTCCTTTTTTGCAAAGAAGATCAAATTACCTAATGGTTTATCAATTTTATTGTCCTTTAAAAGACAGTCCTTTATCTTGTTTACCATCTCAATAGTTGGTATTTCAATCTCTTTTTTGATTTTCAATTTTTAAATTTTAAATCAGATTTGATTATTCAGTTTGTTGTTATTTTAGTTTCTTAAGTTTTATGCTTAATTCACTCATTCCTTTCTCTTTTGTTAATATATTTTTAATTTTAAGGTTTTTTGTCTAAACTTGAAAAACACCAACAAATATGAAGACAGAAAAAAAATTGGATATGAAATCAAACATCTCCATTATATAAATCAAACATCTCAATTATGCCTGTTTTTTAGAAGTGTACAAGACATTCAACTCACTAGTTTAATTCTTTCCTATTTGTGTTTCCCTCTTAAACATCTTGCACTTGGGACTGTGCATTTTTAAAAATGCTTAATTGATGCTCTTCCAATTTTAACCTATCATTAACCTTCTTTCCCTTCTAATTCTCTCTCACCCCCAAAATTGAGTAAATCAAACCACCTTTTAAAAAATGAACAAAATCAAGTAAAACAAGTCTACATATTGACCACATCTGAAAGTGTATTTATCCTTTACTCTCTATCTGTTGTCTATCACCTTTCTGGAGTCATGGTTGGTCATTGCATTAAACAGAGTGTTTAAGTCTTTAATAGTTACTTTTCTTTACGAATGTTGATATAAATGTTCAGAGATATAAAATTTCCTCTACTGCTTTAGGTGCATGTCACAAATCTGGATATATTGTCTTATTGCTATAATTTTCTTTATAATTATTCATTGTTTCTGTGAATTGTTCTTTAATCCATTTAGTGCTTATTATAGCATTATTTAGTCTCCATTTTTCTCTCTATTTTCTCTCTATTCTATTGGTTTTAATTCTTATTGCATTATGAACTTGAAAGGATATATTTGTTATTTCTATGTGATTCATGAATAATTTAGGCCCAGAATATAGTCAGTTTTTTATAAAGGTACTGTGTTATGCCGAAAAATATATTACTTAAAATTCCCAATCAATAATTGACAATTGTCTATCATATTTAATTTATCTAACATTATGTTCATATCTTTAATTCGTTTTTTCATCTCTCCGTTAGATTTGTCTAAGTTTAAAAGAACTAGTAATGTACCCTATATTTATTACCTAGGTCATGTTGTTTTCAGCTATATATGTATTTAAGTACTTAGGAGCCACACCATTTGGTCCACGAACATTACATTATCTTATTATATTTGGTGTCTAGTTTTCTGTTTGTCTTTCTTGACAGTATTTATTTTTACTGTTGCCTTTCAGAGATAAATAATTTACCACTCCTGTTTTGTTTTTAATTCAGCTAAGTTAAAATAGTTTGTTTTTCTCAAGACAATCCCCTCTTGAATTCTACCCTCCTGCTCAGGTGCCTGTCTACCCTCTTCCTATCTAAGCCTGCTTTACTCTACTTGTATTACTCATCAGCAAAAAAAAAAAAAAAAGTCTTTTCTAACTAAATTTGTGCCCTAGATAAGAGCATGATTCACAAGTCCCATCTGTCTCCCATTCCTACTCCCACTTTTATGTTCAAATAACCTTCATCAATGATACTCTAATACTAAGTCCTTTCCTCCTCCCTTTCTAAAATACTCTTAAGTACACCAAACCCCCAAACTTGTCTCACTTTATTTCTTCAATGACCATCAGTCAAGTTGGATGAAAAAATATGAAAAAACAATCTTATGGAAGCAGCTAGGTGGTACAATGGATAGAGTACCAGCTCTAGATAGATAGAGTCAGGAAGACTTGAGTTCAAGTCCAGCCTCAGACACTTGACATTTACTAGCTGTGTGACCCTGGGCAAGTCACTTAATCCCAATTGCCTCACAAAAAAAAAATGTCCCACTTTCGATTTATAATCAATGAATCATTAGCTAGCTCTTTTGAGCTATTCAAACATATTGACCTTTCCTAAATTTCTTTGATTCAAAGTATTTGCATTTCAAAGATCCTGTCCATTTGTCTCAAAAATAATGGATAGATGTAATAATTCTATTTAAAGTGTCTCCTTCTGCTCCTAGTGGTCCCTGAATTCTCAGTTCTGCAGGATGTTATATTTACCTGCAAGTCATTTTCCTTTTCTTTTCAGTGAACCTTATGACTGCAATTTTTTGGTACATTAATTTTCCCTTTGGGGCTATTTCCAATATTTCCCCTTTATGTGGGATCTCTGGAGCTTGCCAACCAAATTTCTTGGTGGACTAATCTGGGGTTTCTTTCTGGTTATGGGTGTAGATCCTAATGCTCTTTGCCCTTTGTTTCCAATAATTGCACACAATTTTCTTTTTATGATTTCCTTAAATATAATATTCAGTCATTTTGCTTCATTTCTTTTCAAAATCCAATGAGAATTGGATTTTATCTTCGAGTCCTATCTTCCAAATCAACTGGTTTTGATTGTAGAAACTTCACTTCCAATTCTGCTGTCCTTGACTATGATTTTTGTTTTACCATGTCATTTTTTTTAGTTCTGTCTTCTCCATTATTTGTTCAGAGTATCCACCACTTTATTAGAATTTTCCAACTTCTGTTCTAAGAAGCTGATACTCTATTACTTTTCCATTAAGACCTCCAATTCCACACCATATCTACCTCTTCATTTCTTTAATTATACTTTCCAAACACTCTCAGGGTTCTTTAGTCAATTAATTCTCTTTGGTGGTTTCTACATTTTCAGTTCTACATTTCAGGTTTGTTTTCTTCTAGAGATCTCTCCTGACATTCGGCCATTCCATAATATTTCTTCCCTGCGTTGTAAAATTTTTTTCTTTCTCATTCCTTAGTTCTTCTCATGGTTTTTTTTTTTCATAAAGATTGCCTTCCTTCTTCTGTTTTGATTGAGCTCTGTTACTTCATTTGGCACACTTCTAGTTGTTTTGAGGTGATGAAGAGGAAGTGTGCTTATATACCACCTTTCACTCAGCATTCTCATTACAAGTCACCTCTGATTGCTTCTTTTCAAACATGATAACTTTATTATACATTTAAAAGGAATTGCAAATTGTGCATACTAGATTTTCAGCTTCACACTATAAGTTCTTTTTTTTAGTTTTCAAGATTCATATTTATAAGATTTTGAGTTGCATTTTTTCCTTCCTCCTTCCCTCTCCCCTCCCTAAGACAGCAGGCAATCTGATATGTTATACATACATGTACAATCATGTTAACATATTTCCACATTAGTCATGTTGTGAAAGAAGAATCAGAACAAAAGGGGAAAACCATGAGAAAGGAAAAAAAGTGAAAATAGTATTCTTCGATCTGCATTCAGACTCCATAGTTCTTTCTCTGGATATTGGTAGCATTTTCCATCATGAATCTTTTGGAATTGTCTTAGACCACTGTATTGCTGAGAAGAGCTAAGTCTATCATAGATGATCATCTTATCATGTTGCTATTACTGTATGCAATGTTTTCCTGGTTCTTCTCACTTCACTCAGCATCAGTATGTTAGTCTTCCCAGGTTTTTCAGAAATCTGCCTGCTCATCATTTCTAATAACACAATAGTATCCCATTACATTCATATGTAATGAAATACAACTTGTTCAGCCCTTCTCCAATTATTGAGCATTACCTCAATTTCTAATTCTTTGCCACCACAAAAATAGATGCTATAAATATTTTTGAACACGTGGGTCTTTTCCCTTTTTTATGCTCTCTTTAGGATACAGAACTAGTAGTGGAATTGCTGGATCAAAGGGTATGCATGTTTTATAGCCCTTTGGGCATAGTTCCAAATTGTTCTCCACAATGGTTGGGTCAGTTCACAACTCCACCAAAGGTGCATTGGTGTCACAGTTTTCCCACATCTTCTCCAACATTTATCATTTTCCTTTTCTTTCGTATTAGCCCACCTGATAGTTGTGAAGTGGTACCTCAGAGTTGTTTCAATTTGCATTTCTCTAATCAATAGTGATTTAGAGAATTTTTTCACATGATTATATAGATAGCTTTAAGTTCCTCCTCTGAAAACTGCCCATTCATATCCTTTGATCATTTATCAATTGGGGAATGATTCGTATTCTTATAAATTTGGCTCAGTTGTCTTTATATATTTGAGAAATGAGGCCTTTATCAGAGATACTTGCTGGTAAAGATTACTTCCCAGCTTTCTGCTTTTCTTCTAATCTTGGCTGCATTAGTTTTGTTTGTGCAAAACCTTTTTAATTTAATGTAATCAAAATTACCTATTTTGTATTTCATAACATTCTCTATCTCTAGTTTGGTCACAAAAACTTCCATTCTCCATAGATCTATCAGGTTAACTATTCCTTGCTCTCCTAATTTGTTTATGGTATCACCTTTAATGTCTAAATCACGTGCCCATTTTGACCTTACCATGGCATATGGTGCAAGATGTTGGTCTATGCCTAGTTTCTACCATACTATTTTCTAGTTTTCCCAGCAGTTTTTTTTTCCCAAATAGTGAGTTCTTATCCCAGAAGCTGGAGTCTTTAGGTTAATCAAACAGTAGATTACTATAGTCATTTACTACTGTGTCTTGTACCTAACCACTGATTCCACTGATCCTCCACTCTATTTCTTAGCCAGTACCAGATTGTTCTGATGATCACCACTTTATAATATAGTTTTAGATCTGGAGTGGCTAGGCCACCTTCCTTTGCATTTTTTTTCATTAATTCCTTTCATATTCTTGAACTTTTGTTCTTACAGATGAATTTTTTTATTGTTTTTTCTAGCTCTATAAAATGTTTTAGGTAGTTTTATTGGTATGGCACTGAATAAGTAAATTATTTTGGGTAGAATAGTCATTTTTATTATATTACCTCAGCCTACCCATGAGTAACTGATATTTTTCCAATAATTTTTTTCTGACTTTATTTGTGTGAAAAGTGTTTTGTAATTGTGTTCATATAGTTCCTGAGCTTGTCTTGGCAGGTAGACTCCCACACACTTTATATTGTCTGTAGTTTTGTTGAAATATCTCTTTCTATCCCTTGCTGCTCGGCTTTGTTGGTAATATACAAAAATGCTGACAATTTATGTGGGATTATCTTATATCCTGCAACTTTGCTAAAATTGTTAATTGTTTCAAGTAGTTTTTTTAGTCGATTCTTTAGGATTTTCTAAGTATACCATCATATCATCTGCAAAGAGTGATGGTTTTGTTTCCTCATTGCCTATTCTAATTCCTTCAAGTTCTTTTTCTTCTATTATTGCTAAAGCTAACATTTCTAGTACAATACTGAATATGTGGTGATAAGAGGCATCCTTGCTTCACCCCTGATCTTTTGGGGAAAGTGTTTAGTTTATCCCTATTACATATAATGCTTGCTGATAGTTTTAGATAAGTGCTACTTATCATTTTAAGGGAAACTCCATCTATTCCTATGCTGTCTCGTGTTTTTAATAGGAATGGGTGCTATGTTTTGTCAAAAGCTTTTACTGCATCTATTGAGATAATCACATGATCTCTGTTAGTCTTCTTGTTGATATGGACAATTACGGTGATAGTTTTCCTAGTATTGAACCAGCCCTGCATTCCTGGTATAAATCCCACCTGGTCATAGTGTAATATCCTCATGATAAATTGCTGTAATCTCTTTGCTAATATTTCATTTAAAATTTTTGTAGCAATATTCTGTAGGGAAATTGGTCTATAATTTTTTTCTCTGTTTTGGTTTCTCCTGGTTTAGGTATCAGCACCATATTTGTTTCATAAAAAGAATTTGGTAGGTCTCCTTCTTTGCCTATTTTTCCAAATAGTTTATACAGTATTGGAATTAATTGTCCTTTAAACATTTGATATAAATTACTTGTAAATCCATCTGGCTCAGAGATTTTTTCTTAGGGAGTTCATTAATGGCTTGTTAATTTGTTTTTTCTAAAATGGGCTTAAGTATTTTATTTCCTCTCTGTTAATCTGGGCAATTTATACTTTTGTAAATATTAATCCATTTCACTTAGATTGTCAGATTTATTGTCATACAGTTGGGCAAACAAGCTCTTAATTTTTGCTTTAATTTCCTCTTCATTAGAGGTGAATGCACCCTTTTCATTTTTGATACTGATAATTTAGTTTTCTTCTTTCTTTTTTAAATTAAATTAACCAAAGGTTTACCTATTTTATTGTGTTTTTTGTATTCCACAAAACCAGCCCTTAGTTTTATTTATTAGTTCAATAGTTTTCTTACTTTCAATTTTATTAATCTCTATTTTGATTTTCAAATTTTCTAATTGGGTATTTAATTGAGGATTTTATTTTTTTCTTTTGTAGCTTTTTGTTCTGTGCCCAATTCATTGGCCTCTTCTTTTTCTATTTTATTTATGTAAGCTTTTAGAGATATAAAATTTCCCCTAAGAATCTCTTTAGCTGCATCCCATAAGTTTTGGTATGTTGTCTCATTATTGTAGTTCTCTTTCATGAAGTTATTCATTGTTTCTACGACTTGTTGTTTAACCACTCATTCTTTAGGATTCAATTATTTAGTTTCTAATTAATTTTTAGTCGATCTTTCCATGGCCCTTTATTACACATAATTTTTATTGCATCATGATATGAAAAGGATGCATTTAATATTTCTGCCTTTCTATATTTGATTGTGAGGTTTTTATGCCCTAATATATGGTCAATTTTTGTCTAGGTGTCATGTACTACTAAGAATAAGGTATATTCCTTTCTATCCCTATTCAATTTGCTCTAGAGGTCCATCATATCTAACTTTTCTAAAATTTTATTCACCTCCTTAACTTCTTTCTTGTTTATTTTGTGGTTCGATTTATCTAATTCTGAGAGGGGAAGGTTGAGATCCCCCCACTCCTATAGTTTTGCTGTCTATTTCTTCCCGTAAGTCTCTTAACTTCTCCTCTAAGAATCTGGATGCTACACCACTTGGTGCATATATATTTAGCACTGATATTTCTTTATCTATGGTACCTTTTAGCAAGATATAGTTTCCTTCTTTATCTCTTTTTAATTAGATCTATTTTTGCTTTTGCTTTGTCCAAAATCAGGATTGCTACCCCTCCTTTTTTCACTTCAGCTGAAGCATAATATATCCTGCTCCAGCCTTTTGCCTTTACTCTGTATGTATCTGCTTCAGATGTGTTTCTTATAAACAACATATTGTAGGATTTGATTTTTAATACATTGGCTGGTCACTGGCTCTCTGCACTAGGGCCTCAGGTGGTGGCGGCTTGCCAGCTGTGCTGGGATGGCTGGGCCTAGTCCTGCCTGTTGTGCCAGGGGGCTCTGGGGCTGGCAGTTTGCCTTCTGTGCTGGGTCTAGAGGCCTCACAGCTGGCCTGCTGTGCCACTAGCTTACCGGGCCAGGGCCAAAGGGCCTTGGTTGCTGAGCTGTGCTGTGGCTCAGAGCCTCCAGCTAGCTTGCCTGGACACCTTTTACCCAAGTGAGACAGACCTTTCCTGAAGTCCTTGTCAGTTATCTTAAGCTGGAAAATTGTCTCACTCTGTCTTTTTGTAGGTTCTGTCATTGCAGAATCTGCTTACAGGCTTGATTTAGTTTCAGAGGTAAACTGAGGACAGCCTCAGGCAACTTCCTGGCTTTTCTCCACCATCTTGGCTCTGCCTCCCCTCTAATTGCTTCTTAGTAGACAGAAGGAACCTGTTCCTTCTAATTGAAAACACTGTCAACATTTTTAAAGTCTTCCAGTGCCTTTTGAACATTAATAGTCATAGTACAGACTGCAAGAATTCCCTAATAATTTGTTCTCAGTAAATACAGGCCAGGGCCATGGTAGGAGCTCCTAGAGCTCTCTGTTTGCTTCCCACATTACTGAAGTTCTTATGTAATCTGAAAAGTCCTTAGCCTGAATATTTTTAGACAAGTGAGGCCTTGGGAATCTCTGGGATCATTCAGTTCAATTTAGGACCAGAAAGGACCTTGAGCTAGTCCACTCGGCTTGGCATTATTAACACCAAGGTTCTGATGTATGTTTTAGAGATGGGTCAGTTCTGGAACTCCATCAGGTTTCTAATAAAAGAGTGGGTTCCTTGCTAGGGGTGGACGAGATATTTATAAAAAAGGACTTTCTTAGAGAAAAATCAGTATCCCTCTGAGGATTCCCCAAATAAGGACCATCAACTTTAGCTCAATGTGGCTCCCTAAGGCTGCCTGAAATCATATCCAACTATATAACATTAAGATAAGAAGATTGGAGAAGAAAGGCCCCAGAGGCTCTCAAAAAATTCTGAAATTTATGAGGGTGAGCTTAGGGCCTTACCTGTTGCAGCATAGTTTTAAGCAATAAGCCCCAGGAACACCATTTTCCCAATAAATTTTAAAAAGTGATAATGACTCCCCCTGGTGGATAAATGTATTTGAGCATTGCCCTGTCGATGACTGTATGCTATACAGGAAATAAACAGGAGATAAATTTGATCAAGAAATAAATTCATAACTAATAATAAATAACATTTGCTTCATCTAAGATTAATTTGTTTCCTAGCCTATGATTTTTTTCTTCAAAATGTCTTTCCTATCTGTTTTATTCCCTTTCTAGTGCCAATACCTACAACCAGTCTATCATCACTACAGACAGAAGCAGAGGAAGAGAGATAGAAAGTATATAAATTATTGAATATAAACCAATTTCCCAGCTTTCAGCATCTCCATAATCTGGCTCCATCCTGCTTTTCATATCTTGTATATAACTTTTGTCCTAAAATATAGGCATCGCTGGATGTAATGTGATTCTAGATTTAAAATTAATCTGCCCAGCTTCTATAAACCTCTGCCACATTTCCTTACCTTAACTTCAAATCTTAGGTTCAAGACTAGAAATTTTCCATAAGCCTCTCCTCATTGATGATTCAGTGGCTACATAACAGTTTAGAATGTCTGTGTGAGATACAGACTTGGCATAAGATTTTGAGAGTGGAGTCTTGCTTCCTGCTTTGAGACTGGATTCATGTGGTTCTAGACCTTTTTTGAGGAGAAAACAAGAAAAACAGAGAGGTAGGTAGAGATAGAGAGACAGGGATACAGAGACAAAGACAGAAAGACAGAGATAACAGTAGACAGAGACAAAAAAAAAACAGAGAAAGAAGACAAGAATCTGGGGAAAAGATAAGTAGAGAAAAGCTAGCATTTCAACATGTTCCTGATTTCCATCTTGCCTCACTAGACACTTGAGGGAATTTCTCCTTGGGTGAAATCAGAGACTCTTTCTTGGTTGAAATGAAGTATCTCACTCTCAAGGAGAGCTCATTGACTCATTCAATTAATATCTTGTATATTGTCTGGTATAGTCTAATCTATATAACTTCTTTAATTTTTGGTTATCTCCTTAGATAAATGGGTTTACTTATTTATTATTTGTGGGGGAGTTTGTATAACTAATTTTTTTTTACTGGGAAGAAGGTAAGACTTCAGATGTAGCAATAGAATACCACTTCCTCTTTAAGGGATAGTGACCAGAAAAGCAACTTGAACCAAAGGAAAAAAAAATATTTTCCCTAAATTAAGAATGGGGGAGATGGTACAGCTAGATCTAATTCTGGTGAATTACCTTCTCTATAAGAAGAACAGAACAGGTAGAATTGTACCTCTTTTTCCTGTTCTCCTGTAAACAGAAAGTCTCCCTTGGAGAGAAGTGGGGAAGAGTCAAGAAATATCTATTCATGCCTTCCTATGACCCACAGTTAACCCATGTGGGCATACACGTAACCTATATGGCCAACACATACCTTATGCATGAAATTAATTAACTTGAACTATCTTTTGTTATTTGAAGAAAAAAGTAATAATTATTCCATCACAGAATCATAGAATTCCAAAATCTTAAAGTTGGAAGGTACATTAGAGGCCGTTTACTCCAACCCTCTATACAATATGTGTTACAATGTCACCCAGCCTTTGTTTGAAGACTGTTAGTGAGGGAAACCCCAATATTTCTTGACACAGACCATTTCACTTGTGAATAGTCAAGTAAACCAGCCTACTACTATTAAATGCCTATTGTGCACCAGGCACTGTGCTAAGTCCTGGTTTGAATTGTTGGGAGAGAGGGAGCTTAGTATAAGGTTTAGAGAGCCAGATTCAGAACAGCTAGCTACTGGCTCTGTGACCCTAGGTAAGTCACTTAACCTCTCTGCCACCAGGCAACTCTCTAAGACTTTAAATTGAAAAACAGGTATTAATTTGCCTCAGTAGTGGGAATTTCCTAACTGGGAAATTCCAAAAACCAATGAAATCACAGATCTGGTCCCCAAAATACATATAATTGTTACATATTAAACACATAGAATTGTTATATATTAAATAATACCAAGTGTACCTTTCCATGACTCCTGCCTACTAGTCCTAATGCTGCCCTCTGGAGCCAAGTGAAACTATTCTAATCTCTCCTTCAAACAAATGTCCAAATACTTGGGCACAGCTACCACGTCCCTGCTAAATCTTCTCTTCTCAAGGATAAGTACCCTCAGTTTTCTCATCTATAAAATGAGGATAATAATAGAATCTTCCTGTCAGAGTTGTTATGAGGATCACATGAGATATTCTATGTAAAAAAACTTTTCAAACTCTAAAGCTTTATATAAATGATTATTAATTATTAAGTCTTAACTAAAAGTCCATCTTCAACTGGAAGCCTTCCCCAATCCTTCTTAATTCCAATGCCTTCTCTCTGTTAATTGTTTCCTAGTTATGCCGTATATAGCTTATTTGTATATATTTGTTTGCCAACGGACTCCTCTATTAGATTGTAATGCCCCTTGACGATAGGAACTGTCTTTTGCCTCTTTGCATCCCCAAAGCTGAAGTCAGAGTCTGGAACAAAGTAGGCACTTAAGAAATGTTTACTGATTGATTCTTATCAATAACATCTCTGAGTCTCAGATTCCTCATTCATAGAATGGAAAGAAAACAACCTCTGTTACTTATTGCACAGGGTTCTAGTGAGAATTTAAATGAGAAAATATTTGCAAGGCACTAAGTAAATGTCAGCTACAGTTATTCAAAGAAAGCAAATTGAACTAATAAGGCTGACCAGGTTTGTGTAGGAAGGAAAACAAGAAGGGGTGATACTAACATGATACATAAGAGGTATATGTCTGCCTTTTTTTGGGTTGCTTCCTTTCTGCTTCCTATGCTTCATCTTCTTGCTTTGATCTCTTCCCATCAACGTTCCCCCTTGCTTCTGCTTGCTGATACTCATTCTGCCCCTGCCAGAAGGTAGGAATATATAGCTCTGGGCTCCATGTGTGTCCAGACTCTCAGCTGTGTTCTCCTGCTATTATTTCATGCAACTCCCTTCCTCCTCTACCAGTTTTGCGCAACCTCTACCTACAGTGTATACCTTCTCTGTCATCGTTGAGCTCTACTTCCTTGGCTGCTTACTTAAATTTGCTGCAGACTTCCTGCAGTCTTTCACTTTCATCCTCTTTACCAGTAATGACCATGCATTCTTCTTCCCACTCTTCATCCCCACAGAAGAAATAAAATCAATGATCTCTCATGCTACATGACATAATTTCTCTTACAGCTAAGAAATTCCTCTCCTATGTTTCAGTGGCAACTGTAGTTTCAAACAGAAGTCACCATATCCCTACTTTGAGCACTGCAGTGTTGCTGGTCCTGACTAGGCAATTGGCTTTTGCTACAATTTCAAGATCTTTTCCTCCCCTTGGGTCCTTTATCAAGATGGAGCATCAAGTTATAATAATAATTCTTCACAGATTTATAGATGGTTATTTAGCTTCACCATTTCTAGTAAAACAAAAAAAAAAGGTGCTGCATTTTCTTCCCTGGGAAACCTTGGTTCCTAGGGAACCACACATATGAAAGGCGTTTGTTTGTTTTCTAATATTTCACATTACACTTACAAGGCTGCCAGCTACCTCAGGCACTGGGAAGTAAAGAAGTGCAGCGAATGAGCACATCTGATACGCTTCTATTGTCATTCTATGGACGCTTGTTTTCCATCACTAGGGATAGCATCTGGTTTTGACACTTTTCAGATGTCAAAAGTAGAGTCATATTATCGTAAGACACATTCTGAGCTCTCAAGAAATGCTATAGGACCTGACAGTGATTAATGACGTGAAAAATATTTGCATGGCTACAGTTACTTAACCTTGTAACATCTGAACAATGAGAGAGACAGTCATACATCATGTTTCCTCAGATATCTCTGGCGGTTTCATTAACAGCACATGGCATACTCACAGTAAGGGGTAAAAGACATCCACGGGGCCAGGCTACACAGCAGAATCAGTCTACCAGATTTCTCCTCCCAACTTGATATCTACATGCTACTGACCTTGCCAAACAGATGAATTTAAGAAATGGAGAATCACAAGATAATAGGAAATAGCTGCCTTTTATTTCAGCCTTGCAATTAACTACTGGTAAATGAAGGGGTGGGACTAGATGGTCTCTGAAGGCCTTCCAGCTCTATGATGTTGCAACCATGACTTAATAGTTAAAATGTACTTTTGTCTGATTTGCCACATGGTCATTTAGACTTCCTAATGGGAAAGATATCTGCTCTAAAATGTATGTGGGCTGGTATATGCTTTATATTTGTCATTTACTCTTCAGATATGTGTATATCGAGCCCAGATTATGTGCAGGGACAACCTAATCACAAAGTGATTTTACCACCTAATGACTACTTTCTTTTTCTAGTTTCTTTGCATATAAGGAAATTCCCTCTCCTGTCTTCATTGCTGGCTGTTGGGAGGAAAACCTAGAGGGTCTTATTGTCCAGGACTTTCTGTCAAACTTTCTATGTTCATTTTTTATACTTGATTTTACAGAAAGGTATCATGAAACAGGGTTGCCTAGTGTTGATATAGGTTGCCAAAGAGGCATTTTTCAGGCTCTATTGAGAGTTCCTGATGAGTTTCTCAGAATTTTAGTCTTCATGAGCCCTTCTGAAGATAATGTCCATTGTCTTATTTACAAAATTAATGCCACCATATCTCTCCCTCCTCACCTCAAAATTAGTTCAGCCAAATCTTGGAACAAGAAATCCTTTTCTCATAAATAAAAACATTTTCTTCAATTATCACCTTATAAAATTAAAAGGCAGCATAGGGGTAGTGGATAGTGGACCAACCTCTGAAGATGTGAATTCTGACATATACTAGCTATTTAGCTGCAGGCAAATCATTTAACCTCTCAAGCAAGTCCTAAATGAGAATCCTGGTAGCCATGGTAAATGCAGTTGAGTGGGGCAGGAGAAGGACAATCTATCCTGGTTTAGTCATGCTCGGCCAGGACAATCTGAGAGAGGGTAAAGGAGGTGTGATAGTCATGCAATGCAGTACTAGGAATGCTAGAGGACTATGAAGCTTAGGGATGGAAGAAGTATATCCTCTGGATATCAGTTAACTTTGGCACCTTGAGGCAGAGCCCTGATCATCCTGCCCTAGTTATGGCTCTGCCTCTCAGTACCCCTCAGACAACTCTCTAAGGCTATAATTTTTGTAGGAGTTGCCTATCTGCATCAGTAAAGTGGGTTCTCCACTTACATGGATGAAATCACAGGTCCAAACAAAAATCAACATAAAAACTGCTATTCTAGAATAAATCCTTTTAGTCTGCCACCTTGTGAATAGCAATATCTCTTGCAGATGTTGGAGATTAACAATACCTCAAATTAGCAAATCTTCTAAACAAAAAACATAAGCCATCTGGGTTTTTGCCATTCTTAGACAGATGCTCTGAATCTGAGGTCAAGGATGCTTATGGAACAAATTTGACTTTGGACAGGTACAGGACGCTACATCTGATTTTAATGAGATACGGATGTCCTTACCCCACAGAGACAACATTGGGATCTTTGTTCAGTCTATGTTCATGCCATTGCAGATGCAGTTGCTATTATTGTTAATTATTCAGTTGCTTTTGAAATTGACCATGAGTCTTTCCTTCTCCTCCTGTCACTCCACCCACCCCCATCAGACTCCAATTCCAAAGATTTTTCATCACATTTTTCATTTCTTTGGGCTTTGGAATTTCCCCCATTTGCTATATTTGTTCTGAAATTTGGCTGTGGGAGGAAGGAAGAAAGAGAGAGAGAGAGAGAGAGAGAGAGAGAGAGAGAGAGAGAGAGAGAGAGAGAGAGAGAGAGAGAGAGAGAGAGAGAGAGACAGAGAGAGAGAGAGAGAGAGAGAGAGAGAGAGAGAGAGAGAGAGAGAGAGAGAGAGAGAGAGAGAGAGAGAGAGAGAGAGAGAGAGAGAGAGAGAGAGAGAGAGAGAGAGAAAATGGTCACTTTGCTCTTTTCTGCTGGGATAGCTTTTGTTTGCCACTTGTAATCCATATTGGAAATGAACATCTCAGTTCAAACAATTAGTTTGATCAAACCCTAAGGCAATGTTGACTTTCTCCCTATGAATATCCTTCACTAGTACTTCCCACAATTAATATTTTATCCCTGATGGGATTGCTACACAGATGTGAAAAAATCCACCAAGCAAAATGTTTAGTCAAAAGCAGTTAAATATTCATTGTTAGAAATCAGAAAGGAACAAAACCGATTTGATCAGATACCCTCCCTTGTGTATCCAAAGAATTTTAAGGAAGAAGAGAGATTTTTAGACAGCTCAGTTCATCCCTTGGAGATCATTCCAGGACTGATCTAATATCATTTATAATATTTAACCCCATTGTACTTTAAAACAAAAACTCATGAGAGTGTCAGAAAATCAGAAAACCAAGTATAATAGTGTCAAGAGTAGGCTGATGGTTATGAAACCACTTGAAGTTTTTTGTTTGTTTGTTTAGGTTCCTATTATCAAAACTTTGATCTCTTTGCTCACTGTGTCTGCTTTAATCCATCTAGGATCAGGCCCTGTAAAAACTAGTTTATGCTTTTATTCTGGGTTTGAAGGTGAGGCTGGAGAAGTAATAGGTCTCTCCAGGCCATTCCCCATCATTTGGTAGCAAATGCTTTTTCATACAGTGGTTATGGGATACATCTGCTAGCATATTAGAGAAGTGAAAATGTAGTCACATGAAAATATCTGGTGAAAACTGCTAAAGGATATAGGTTAAAAAAAAAAAAGACCAAGTCTCACTTGAAAAGTGAGAATAAGGATTATAGCTACTTCCATTCTTTTGGTTGCTTCTAGATGAGAAATCTAGTCTCACCCAGCCTTGTAAAACATGTCCCACATCAACCAATCATAGCTACATGAGCACCACCATCTGTGGATCAACTCATAGGATGGCAGCAATATAAAGTGGACTAATTTTCCTTTTCCCTAATGAAAAAAGGCTTCCTCTCAGACATAAGCTAGTGATGCTCATCACTTTTGCCACTTCTCAGAGGTTCTAAGGCAATGATCAGCTAAAGCAGGGGTGGCTGGTCTCGGGCTTAGAATGCTCAAGTCTTAGCTTACTTATATCCTTAGACTGTGGGATACAAGAACTCCTTGTCTTGATATTCCCAGAGCTAAGGGATTTACCCATCTTCCTGGAATTATACTGATCCAGTATAATTCCTTGGAAGTTTGGACAACGGGCCCCATTGCTCAGTAATACAAAGTAAGCAAATAGAAAAACAAATGAAAGCAAAAACAAAGGTGTCATTAATTCTGTTCATGATACATGGTTTAACTCAAATTTCCTCCAGCAGTCTTCAAACTTAAAAGCATGCTATAAAGATGAAGTAACAGGTTAATAGTCACTTAAGACTATTTCTTCATATATTAGGGCATAATGCATTTATGAGGTAAACCAAAGTAGATTTATGATAGGGAACCACTGAAGGGATCCATTATAGCTACCCAAACTCATATAGGACTGATTGGTACTAGAAACACAATTCAGTCCTTTATAATCATGTCTCTGAGATACGTATATTATTGTCAAGGTCTTTTCCAGCTCTCAAATTCTATTTTGATTTATTTTCCTGCTCTTGGTTCTGTGACCCAAAACAAGCATTCCATCTAATTAAATATATCTTCTTATTAGGAAAACCTACATGAGAAAACAAATCAAGCTCATAGGGTAACAATAATGATAATGATAATAATAGTTATAATAATAGCTAATGTGCCTACTATGTGCCAGGCACTGTCCTAAGTACTTTATAAATATTATCTCATAGACTGATAAATTAAGCAATGGGTTATTATAAAGGACCAAAGATGGTGCCTGCTTTGCTTAATGAATACATTGTTCATTAATGATGAACTGGTTGCATGCATGAAATAATTAGTCTTCCCAAGTCAAATGCTCCTATCCATTGATCTGGGCCCCCTCTAGTACTGCTAGAAATGTACTGCCCAAAATCGTACTGAAACTTCCTTTTTTTCAAGTCTCCATGGACCTTTCATTATTTATTCCAATATTTATGTCCAAAGGGCCCTGACTGCTTCAGAGAGATAACTTCCAGGAGATGCTCATATCTTTTTGTGACTTCAACTGTAGTTGCTTTAGGATCATAGGAATAAAGAATCATAGGATGACAGAACATCTCAATTTACAAATGTGGAAATTGAGTCCCCTGAGAAGTTAAGGGACTGGTGCAAGGTCACACTGGTAGGAAACAACAGATAAATATTGCTTGACTAAAATAAAAATCTGATGATAAAAAAACTGCTATGACTTCATTAGTGCTTTTGAATGAATTTTTATTTAATTAATCATTATAACATCTACTTACATTTGAAAAAAGGATGCTTGTGTGAAAACTTTAGCATAATGAAGGTTTATTTGCTTTATATTTTATCCTGAGACTAGCTTGAGATTCAAGCCAGAGAAACACATAATTGACAATGTTGGCTAAGTATGGTTTCCTAGATCTCTCAAAATAATTGCATGAACTCCCAGGGTCCTATAGGTTGGGAAGCACTGGAGTGAATGATCTCTAAAAGTCCCTTCCAGCTCTAACAATTGGTGATTCCCTTTAAATTAACATTGTACATTTAACAGGGGTTATAAATCTATCTCCCTTCAGCTCATGTAATGCTGGCATTGGCAGAGGAGTTCTTGTTTCCTCCACCTCACCCCCTAACGTAGAAGCTGCAAGAAATAGCAGTGAAAATCAGAAATAGGAATATGACACTGTCAGTGAATACCTTATTCATAAGGAACAAAATATCCATAGAAACGCATTTCATAATAGTAAAGAACTAAAAATAAAATTGGTGCCCATTGGCTAAAAAACAAATAAAAATATGGTATATTGATGTAATGGGATTTTATCATAAATCAGGAAATGACTGATAATATGAAGAATATATAAAAACACAGGAAGATTTTTATGAACTGAAACAGTGAAATAAGCAGAACAAAAAAATACAAAATGTATACAAAAGTATAAATTAAAAGATCATTAAAAGGAAGTCAAACTCTGAGTAACTGAATACCAGTGAAGGCCCCAGAGAACAGATAATGAAACAAACCTCCATCCACACATCAGAGCTATTAGGACAGAATGCTATATAAATTATCAGATATTTTCATTGTATCAATTTCTTTTTGCTGAATCTGGGGGATTTTTTTTATCATAAGGGAGAGATACGTTAAAGGCAAAAACAAAAGTCAAGGCAGTAATATTTATTAAGTACCTACTATGTGCCACCCATGGTGCTAATCACTAAGGATACAAAGGAAAATAAATAAGAAATGAATGAATGGATAGATAGATAAATTTAATAAATGAATTAATAAATAAATGAATGGATGGATGAATACTGAATGAATGAATAAAGTCCCTACTCTCAATAATCTGATAGAGGAGAAAACATATCACCAAAATATAGAGAGGATATATAGGAGGTAATCAATAGAGATAAGGTTCTAGCATTAAGGAAGCTCAGAAAAGTCTTGTAGAAGGAAGAATTTTAGTTGGGACTTGAAGGAGGCAAGTCAGGTCAGAAGGCAGAGATGAAAAAACAGATCCACACATGGGGGACAGACAGGGAAAATGCACAGTTGGGAGATGGAGTATCATATGAGAGTAAGAGTAAGGAAGTCAGTATCATTTGGATCACAAAGTGGAAGGAATAAGAACACTATAAAAATAGAAAGGGGCCAAGTTTTGAAGGGCTTTAAAAGTTAAATAGGATTGTTATGTTTAATCCTGGAGATTATAGGTAGCCACTGCAGTTGATTTAAAAAATGGAGGTGACATAGTGATACCTATACTTTAGGAAGATCAATTTGACAGCCAAGTGAAGATGGAATGGAGTGGGGAGAGACTTGAAGCAAGGAAACCAATCAGCAGCCTATTGCAATAGTCTAGATACGAAATGATGAAGTCATGAACCAGGGTAGTGGTAGCATAAGAGGAGAGAAGGGAATATATACTAGAAATGTTACAAAGACAAAAGCAAAAGGTCTTGGCAACCGGTTGGATGTGTGTAGTGGGGTGGTGAGAGTGAGAAGTTGAAGATGACCACTAGAGTGACTGGGAGGATGGTGGCACCCTTGACAGTAGGAATCAATAAAATGAAGATCAAGGAAAAGGAGAAAGAAGAAAACCATCCTTGCAATGAAATCCAGGAACCTAAAGGGGAAACTATGGCAGAGAGCATCTGGAAAAAGGATCATTGGAAGAACAAACAGAAATGATATTGTTCCTGGGTAATGCTAAATACCACATGAACAGAAAGAGGAATTAGGTAAGGAGTTTAGCAAACAAACTCCAAACTTGGTATGAAAGAATAGTGTTGTGAAGGGGAACTTCAGAAACTATCTGCCAATCTGTCAAAGCTATCTCTCTGCAAAAAACTAGAATACATAATAAATTTATTGTATTTTTAATAATATTTTCATCATATACAAAGTAAAGTAAGTGATATAGAGAACTACTCTTTTGGACTTAATTCTGACCAACAAAGAGTAACTAATTGATTAGATAGAAAAATTATGAACCTTGGGAGGGAGGAAGTTAGTTCTTCCTAGTGATTGTGACAGAGAAGGAAATGAAAGCCAGGCACCCTAGATTGGAGGAGAATAGATTTGAAAAGGCTCAGAAAGAGATGGGAAGAATCCAATAGCCTAATTTTCAAGGTGAAGTTATCCAAAAAGGATGGAAAGTTCTGAAGAACAGTTTTCTGAAGTTATATAAGCAAAAATTATTTTAACAAGTAAGCAAAGGGGGAACTACCTAAAGAGACTAATCTGAATTACTGGAAAACTTAAGGACCATTTCTAATTTTTAAAAGATATGAATAGAAGATGAAACCAAGAAATAACAACTGAAGATGAATACAAAAGAGTAGCATGGTTTAATAACAATAGCGTCAGGAGTGCAACAGTGTGGAATGACCTAAGGCTGGTAATAATGCTACTGACAGCATTCAAGGTATTTGCTTTTTTAAAGCTATGTTGAGGATGTGATGGATTGAATGATGTTAATGGACCACAGGAAGAAAGCTAGATTACTCAGATCTTATTTTGCTTCTGCTTTCTCATTTAAGGCAAATCAGCTTAGAACTAAGAAAGATAGAACAATAATAGTTAACCATAAAATGGCAGTGCAAGAAAAGAAAGGCAGTGATAAGACAGCATTTGCTGTGTCACAAATGAATTTGACTCATCATATAGAGAATAACTGTATCCTAGGGTCCTAAAAAAAATGGTAGATGAGATTGCTGGACTTCCATCAGCAATCAGTGCAATATTTTGGAGAAGGGTAGATATTGAGCCAATTTTCAAAAAAGTGGTGAGACGACAGCCTGCATGCTATAACCCAATGAGTTTGCCCTCTGATCTTGGTAAAATTCTAGAATATATTATTAAAGGAATATTTTTTGTGAATACTTAGGAAACAAGGAAATGAAAAAAAAAAACCCAGCATGCCTTCGCTATGATCAGGTTGTATCACACTATTCTCATTTCTTTTTTTTTTTTCTTAAGAAAAATAATAAGACTTGCAAATTACTATAAAAGTGAGGGGACTACTAGAATTATGTGAACAAAATTGACTCCGTCTTGTAAAACTGACTCCATTCTGAGACTTAAACTTCATTTTCCTGTAAATACCACCTGCGTACTATTCATGGGAATTGAGTGACATCTTGTTTCACATCTGGAAAAGTCCATCTGCTTGCACTCTCCCCTCTCAAATCCTGAAACTCACTCATCCCCTTCCCTACTTGCAAAGTCCCTAATCTTTACTTCAATTAGGAATCAGATTACTTAATTTTGATCTTGGCTTATATTCTGTTGTTTTCTTTTAATGCATAAAAATTTGTCTGCCCTTGTATTCTGGGTTCAGTGCCTTTCTGAGGGAGTTTGGTCCCAATTTGTTGTGCAACTGCATGTGTTGTCAATAAATCAACATGCTTGGAAGCTTAGACCTTTATTTCCCCAGTTACTTCAGAATTCACCCATCACAGTTTTTGGTGAAGCCAGCCAGGCTGACCGCCAGGGTGAGTTTTCAGAAAAAGTTCCTAGAACACTGAGAGACTTCTTCACAGAAGACTGCCCTGAGATCAGACTGCACCTCCCTCCCAACCCCGCCTCTAAGTTCAAATTCTTCTTAGCTAAGTTAAGCTCCCACATTGTTGGTAAAGGTAAGACCCCACACTCTTGGGGAAGTAGATAGCCCCAGGATCCCCCCTCCTACGCTAGTGTGGAAGATATTAGCCCTGGGAAGTCCCATAAAGGGAATAAGCCTCCTTACCATAGAAAAAGTCTCCTTGGGTAAATAAGTTAAGGTAAGCCTCCACATTGTTGGTAAAGTTGGATCCAGTTCTAAACATACCAATGGGAACCTCCCTAGAAATATTTTTTAGCTTGGGATCAGGGGAAAAGCATGCTATATTAAATTGCGTGAGGATTCCAAGAGATTCAGCCGATAGCCTATTTTGGCCTCAATTTGGAACTCTTGATTATTGTACGTTAAAAAAATTAAGATTGATCTAAAATGCCTTAAAAAATCTAAGTGGGTCCCAAATTTGACCAGAAGAAAGGACTTTCAATTGCTGCATTGTGCATACTGACTATGTGTCTGTCTTACTGTACTGTCTAATGTCTTTTTTGTGTGTCCTGTCTAGTGTTGTTTGTAGATTCTGCTACCTAGGAAGATTCTAAGAGGAAAACGCAGCCAGCCAGAAAGACTCCTGAAAAGCTTCAGTTTAATATGCTGGGGAAGATTAATGAAGTTACATACTTGAAGCAAGTCTCCCAGCTTTCTGTAATCTGATGCTAAACTTTCTGTCTAGGAAGCATGAGTTACTCCTTTAGGCTTTCAGTGAGAGATTAGATTAAAGAGAGAAAAAAAAAAAGTAAAAACCCTGCAAGATATTTTCTATCATTTCAGTTCTGGCAGGTTGGGGTTACAGAGATAACAAATAATCAAAGAAAGGAAAACTTTTTTTCTTGTTTTTTTTTTACTTTATTTTTTAAAATTAATTTATTTTTCATTTTCAACAATCACTTCCATAAGCTTTTGAGTTCTAAATTTTCTCCCCCTCCCTTCTCAACTCCCTCAAGACGGCATATAATCTGATATAGGCTCTACATATACATTACTATTAAACATATTTTCACATTAGTCATGTTGTAAGGAAGAATTAGAACCAATAGGAGAAACCACAAGAAAGTGGAAACAAAACAGAAGAGAAAAAAAAAGCAAATATTATATTTTGATCTGCATTCTAACTCTATAGCTCTTTCTCTGGATGTGGATAGCATTTTCCATCATGAGACTTTTGGAGATGTCTTTGATCCTTGCATTGCTGAGAAGAGTTATGTCTATCAAAGTTAGTCATCACACAATGTGACTGTTACTGTGAGAAATGTTCTCCTGGTTCTGCTCACTTCACTCAGCATCAGTCCATACAAGTCTTTTCAGGTTTTTCTGAAGTCCATTTGCTCATCATTTCTTTTTTAGTTTGTTTGTTTGTTTTCTTTTTCTTTTTCTCTTTTGCTCATCATTTCGTATAACACAATAGTATTCCATTACATTCACATACCACAATTTGTCCAGCCATTCCCCAATTGATGGGCATCCCCTCAATTTCCAATTCTTTGCCACCACAGAAAGAGTAGTTACAAATATTTTTGATTTTTTTCCTGTTTTGAAGAAATTTTGTGGCATAATAAATGAATTGCAGACTAAATTTGTAACTGAAATGTAACATCTTTAACTATAAATTTACAAATTATAGTAACTGCTAAAATACTTCTTAGTAGATTTTGGAGGTTTGCAGATTAGGTTTAAGCACCTCTCTCCCCTTTCTGGAGGTAAGGATTTGGAGTTGAAAAAGAGGTCTGAGAAGGGTTGATTAAAGTTACAGGGGGAAATGGCACTATCACCCTTTACCTGAAGATTGATAGATCTATTTTTATTCAAGGAAGATGATTTAACTGATTTTTTAAATGATATCTGCAGTTTGCAGTTTAAATTTATCTGGTACTTAAGAACTGCCTCTTAACCCTTTCTTGACCATGAAAAGAGAGAAATAGGTTTAAATCAGGAAGCAACTTGGAAGTAAAAATTTAATTAAGGTATCAAAAGAGGGGCCCATGAGGTAGGGCTGACAAACGCCACACCCAGTCAAGTAGGACTGCCCTACCCTACCCCCACCATTGCCTGGACCCAGACTTTACTCTGGATAATGGGGATAGATATTAACAATGATGGGATTGGGGAAGGTGACCAGGAACTAGAAATATCTTTTGGGAAGCATTATATAGGAGCCCATATAATAGAATTAATTGCTCAGGTAAATTAGAAGTAAGGTCACCAAAGAATATTAGAAAGAAACCATTCATTTGTAAGTTCTTAGGAACCCCCTCCAAAAAAAAATAAAGGCAACAGTATTGAAATTAATCAAGATAATTTTAAAATTTTGTGCTAAATTACAAAGGAGTTTAGTTCTTTAGATAGTTTGTGAAATACAGTATTCTGCCTTTGAAAGACCATTCAAAGGGCATATTCCAATCTTTTGTAACCTCTCAAGCTGGCCCTCTCCCCCATGGATCAAAGGGGAGAATTGAGAGAATTGTGTGAACCAAACTGATTCCATCTTGTAAAAATGACTCCATTTTGAGACAAATTTCATTTTCCTGTAAATTCCACCTGCTTGCTAATCTTGAGAATTGAGTGACATCTTGTTTCACATCAAGAAAGTCCACCTGCTTGCTCTCCCCTTCCCAACTCCCAATACCCACTTGCTCTCCCCATCGCAACTCAGAAAATCCTTAATCTTTCCCCAGTTAGAAATCAAATCATAATTTTGATCCTGGTTTATATTCTGTTAATTGTTTTCTTTTAGTGAATAAAAATTTGTCTCCTCCTGTATTCAGGGTTCAGTCTCTTTCTGAGGAGGTCTGGTCCCAGTTTGTTGTGCAACTGCATGTGTTGCCAATAAATCAATATGTTTGGAAGCTCAAATCATTGTTTCCTCAGATATTTCAGATTTCACCCATCACAAAAGAGTACATTTGGATTCTAGCAAAGCATTTGATCAAATCCTATCATTGTAGACCAGATAAAGGGAATACAGGCTAACTGATAGCTCACTGAGATAGACTGGGAACAGATTGAATGACTGGACCCAAAAGGTAATAATCATTAAAGCCTCAGAAAAATGTCTAATGAAATGATCCATGAAAGTGACCTTGGCCCTCAGTTGTTCAACATTTTATCAGTGACTTAGACAAAGTCATAGATGACATTCTTGTTAAATTTTCAAATGACATGTAGCTCGGAGAGATAGCCAACACAATGGATGATAGGGTCAGAATACAAAAATGCCTCTACAGGGTAGAATTATAGGGCAAATTTCATAAGATGAATAATAGAAATAAGCATAAAGTTGTATGTTTACATTTTAAAAGATTGCATCAAAAGTAGAAGATTGGGGATACACTGCTAGACAAAAAAAAAAACCTCTTAATTCTAGGACACATTGAGAAAGATGCAGTGTCCAGGACTTCCTTCCAAAAGAGAGCCAAATAAGCACTAATCATGACTGGCAACAAACATCACAAAAAGTTGTCTATTAGCATAAAGGAAATAAATGGTCACTGGTATGAGAATTATATCAGAATCATATTACTATGGGCAGATCATCAACTAGTTAGAGCAAAGGTCAAAATCAGCATTAATTTTTTAATAAAAAAAAATTGAAGATAAGAAAATTCTATAAACAACTACAACAGTTTTAACCTGTCTTACTCAAATGACCTATTCATGCTGAAAATTTAGAAATGGAAAGAGGCAAAGATATTAATCCTGACCATCACCCTTTCTTGCAGACATGTAACTGACGTAAAGAGGTCACCACAATAAGGAAATAGAAAGAGCCCAGGATTTGCATTATCTCTACCAAGGGGAAAGATATGGCAGTCAGGGGCAGCACTGATTTAGAATGGAAACTCATTTGAAAAACATTATGGTGCTAGAAGATTACAAGCAGTGTTCTCTCATAAAACAATGAAAAAAAACAGTGGAATTTAAAACAAATCTATAGATAATGTGGGCAGAGACCCATTTCAAATACATCATCCATCATCCTCAGAGAGTTCATCAATGAAAATAACAGGAGGAAAATATTTAAGAAGAAAAGAGAATGCTTGTCTGTATTTCTGTGACAATCTACTTCCATTGTCTGTGAAAGACCTGGATGGACCCTCATACCTCATTTCTAGATGTGTTCTAGACAAGGAAATTGAAATAGCTCTTGGTAGGACGAAGCTGGGAAAAGCAGATGAAGTACCACACCAGGCCAAGTCCATGTTAAGGAAAACCACATTGGGTATGATATAATCCCAAACACATTTAGGCATCGTTTTACAAGATATCTCATGTAGTGGAAGATATCAAAAGAATATTAAAAATTACTGTTATTTCTATATTTCAGTGCAACTATGATCTAATCGATGTGAGTAAACCTTTACATGCATATTGTTCATTATTGCCTTTCATTCACTCTACATTCCAGCTATACTTATTCTTCCTTACAGAAGACCTACCTCCTATCTCTAAGGCTTTAGAATGTATTTTCTCCTCATTTCTTCCTCAATGAATTCCTAGCTTCTAGCAGAGCTTGGCTTAAGTGCTGCTAGTATATCCCAGCCTCCCAAAATCTGGAAGCCTATGGCCTGGGTTCAAATCCCACCTTTGCTATTTCTGACTTGTATAATGTTGTATAAATCCCTTAACTTTTCTGGACCTCAGTTTCTTCAACTCTAAAGAAAAGGTGTTGGCTTAGATAGTCTCTCCAAGTTTTAATGTTTTACACATCAGTAATAATGATGTTAATTTCCAGCGAATGACAATAAACCTGATCCATTAAGCAATATACTCCCTTCCTGCCTTTCACACAAAACCAAATAATAGATCAGAAGGTTGTGCTGTGGAATATAAAATCAGAGTAGAGTTTGGCTCCTATAAAAGGAGATTTATAGCAAGTTACATTGGCCTAATTGTTCTTATTTATTCTAATGATATTTCTGTTAAAACAACCTGCTCTGTTTAACATAGAATACTTATAATGTTGGCAACATACTAACAAAATCTTATACTCAAACACTTGAATTTGAGTTAATTAATCAAAAAGCATTTATTAAGTATTTATTATGTTCCAGGCGCTGTGCTAAGCTCAGAAAATACAAAGAAATGTAAAAACAACCCCTGCTCTCAAAAAGCTCACAGTTTGATGGGAGAGACAACACGTCAATAGTTAGGTACGTATAACACACACACAAAACATCGTAGATAGAAAGTGATCTCAGATTGGAAATCAGGAAAGGCCTCCTGCAGAAGGTGGATTGGAACCGAGACCTAAAGGAATTCATAGAAACTATGAGACAGAGGTAAGGAGGGAGAACATTCCTGGTATGGGGGACAGTCAGTGCAAAGAAGAGAGATGGAATGTTACCAGCAAAAAAACAGCAAGTAGGCCTTTTACTGACCACCATCTAATTTTTTATTCTAGATCTTTAGTTCTAGCTCACTCTTTGGCCTGTGATCCTCTGCCCACTCACTGCAGGGATCATTCTTCTCTTGCTATTTATTCTTCCCAGTGTCTTTTCGATTGAATTCATCTTAGGTATATGAATGAGCACACTTGAAGAGAGCATGATCACAGACCAGAGTTAGCCCCTCAAGAAATCATACCTTCGGGGCAGCTGGATGGCACAGTGGATAAAGCACCAGCCCTGGATTCAGGAGGACCTTAGTTCAAATCCGGCCTCAGACACATAACACATACTAGCTGTGTGACCCTGGGCAAGTTACTTAACCCCATTGCCTAGCCAAAAAAAAAAAAAAAGAAAAAGAAATCATACCTTCCATTATGATGGATAGTTGCTTGAACTTTCATGTTTACATGGCCTTAGATATAAGCTGAATATCACTTTGAATCATCTTTATTTTGCCTTGAATTATCCATCCTATCTCTTTCTAATACCCCAGTAAGAAATACTCCACATGTTTAACTCCATAAGTCATTTAGTAGTGTAAACTTGCTCTCACCATCCTTAATACACATACCAACTTCCTCCCATCTGAGCAGTATACGTTTACATATACAATGTTGCTACCTCAGGTCTGGCAAAAAAAAAAAATTGGAGTTCTTTTATTTAATCCATTATTTACCAGATGACCCTGGGTGCAGATGGGGATATAACAGTCAGCTTGTTTCCAAAATCTGTTGGAAAAACTGCATCAGGCTTCAAGGTAGTGGAGGGCTAGGGCTAGTTGCCTCCAATGTTTAAATTTCCCAGTGGAAGGATGACATTTCAAAATTAAAGAGGAAAAAGTCTAAAAGCAGAGAGAGAATCTTCCACTGCTAATGGAATAATATTGCCGTACATACATTACATTAATAGATGATACTGAGAGATACTAAAATTATAATTAATTTTTATTGCTCTGCTAAACTCCCTGTCCATAAAGCTTCATTTGGAGATGGTACCATGGTTTTGATTCAGTATAACAAGTATTTATTGAATACTTACAATGTGCTCAGCCTGGCCTCTGTTTTTCCTTTTGCTGGTTCGACAAGATGTACACACTACATATAGGTAATATAATAGTAAGTGGGTAAGTGCAAAAACGTCAGAAAAATAATAAATACCATAAGAGAGATCGATGTGGGCCAGAGTGGCAGGCTTTGTGAAGGACGTGCATTGAGAAAGGTGCCTTTGGGGATGGACAAAATTTGGATAGGTGGAGAATAGAGGGCATTATTAGAAGGCAGCCAGCAAAATAAAATATTTGGAGGTGGAAATGACTATGACATGTTTGGAGGCAGTGAGGACACTGGTTTGACTGGAGTAGGGGGAAGAATCATAGTAAAAAAAAAAGTGGTATGCAGTAGATAAGTTAGAAAAATTAGGTAAGGTCTGATTGGGGAGGACTAGGCAGCGGTGTGATATTACGTGACCTGTTTTACAGAAAGGCTCCTCATCTGATGATGATATACAGAATAGAATGGAAGGCAAAGTTCAGGTAGAAAAACCATAGGATCACAGACTTAGAACTGAGAAGGACCTGAGATGCCTTCTGGTCCAAATCCTTCATTTCACAAATGAAGAAACTAAGTCACAGAGAAGTGAAGTGACTTGCCCAGAGTCACATTGCTTATAAGCGACTAAGGCAAAATTTGAACTCAGTCTTCCTCATTCCAAATCCAACACGGAAGGAGCACTGAAAAAGTGTGACCTTCTTGTTTTCAGGTAAGCAGTGTCTGGAGCCATCCAGGGGCCCATGCACATATGTGTGATTCTAGGATGCAGTAAAAGGGAGAAGTTTCAACTATCCTTTTTGGTCTACCCTCCACACCCAATCACCCCCACCCAAAATCACTAACCCAACTGGCAGGCTGGTGACTACGTGAGCTGAAGCTCAAGGACATAGCTTTGTTTCAAGTATTCCATTTCTGCCATGCAGTCGGCCCTGCGGCATCACAAACACATCTTCAATCACTCTGCTACCCATCAGTGGATGGCTTCTAACACCCTAACACTTTTATTCCTCATGTCTAAGAAATCAAGGCCCTTTAGCCAATCTTGCTTAAGTCTGATGTGCATGATTCCGAGAAAGAAGGGGAACTACAGAAATCCAAATGTTGTCAAAGGAAGATTAAAAACCACAACTGTTAGCAAAAGAAATATGTTTTGAACAGGAAAAATAAAATCTTGCTTTTAAAATTGGCAATTTTTTTTGCAATCTTCCAGAATTAAAAAAAAATCCTCTGGACAAGGGTTGAACTAGAGGCTAAGGGATAGTGAAAACTGGATGACTAATTGAAATTTTACAGCTGGATGTCTATTTTTCTTTGAAACACCAAATTTAGGAATACCCAGAATAACTGTTACTAACAGAACAATAATGAATGCTAGTGGGATTGCAATAACAAATTCTAATTGTTTTCTGCACTTATAACTGGAGATGAGAATATTTGCACCTGCAAATGGGAAAGCAAGGGTAGAAACAACTAAGGATAATAATTCTGTGTGTGTGTCTCTCTCTGTGTATCTCTCTCCTCCCTCCCTCCCTCCCTCTCTCTTTCTCTCTCTCTTCCCTTCCTCCCTCTCTCTGTCTCTACATGTGTGTCTCTCTCTTCTCTCCTTCCTTCCTCCCTCTCTGTCTGTCTCTCTCTCTTGCTCTCTCTTTGTCTTTCTGTCTCTGTATCTCTCTGTCTATCTGTCTGTCTGTCTGTCTCTCTCTCTCTCACACACACACACACACACACACACACATACACACAACAGATAGATAGAATCATGCAAGATGACAATGACAAAGAAGCAAGAACATGGCTATTCTAGGGGGAAAATACCTAATGTCTCTATGGGGTTACAATGAGTTTGATTTCTGTTATTTCATTTGATCCTTACAGCAACCCCATGAAGTAAGCACGGCAGTATTATTATCTTCATTTTAAAGATAAGGAAACTGAGGTTCAGCAAGTTTAAGTGATTTGCCTAAGCAGTCACACAGCACCTTTCTAAGAAGAGGGGAGGATGGTGGGAAAGAGAGAAAGAGTGGAAAATAAACATAGAGAGACAGTGAGATGGAGAGACAGAGACATACACAATGAGACAGAGGAGAGCCATGAGCTATATCCAGCCAGGATTCTGCTCAGCAGAGGAGAGAGGACAAAGGGGAGAACATGTGTCCATCTTCTACATAAGCTTACCAATACATTCATTAAGGAGTTGGAAGGGACTTCAATCTTATCAGACACATCTTATCTGACTTCTAGTCCTCCTCTGCACATGGTAGGCACCTAATAAATATTTTATTAACTGAAATTTGACTCAGGGTCACACAGCCAGGATGTTAGAGGCAGAATTTGAATCCAGTTCTTCTCCATTCTCTATTCACTTAGTGACCACACTTCCTCTCATCTTGCACATAGTAGGTACTTAATCAATTTTTTTCATAATTGAATTGCTGAATGGAATGTGAAAGTATTGTGTTGCACTTCTCTGATTGTTGCTGATATAAAGAAAGCCAGCCATATGATTCCACAATGACAGTATGGTTGCCCTTCTGAATATCAGTTTTATCCCTTTTTGTCTCTAGTATGCTGGACTAGATAAAATATAATTCTGACAATCTGACCCAGTTTGCCAGGTATTTTCTAGGTTCTAACAGGCTTCTGAAGCTTTGTTATCAGCAATGAAAAGCTATAACTTATTGCTGTTTTTATTTATTCTCAAAGCCTTCTTTCAACTGAGTTTTATTGTTGTCACCTTTTATCTATTACAAATTACCACCCAACTAAACCAACAATTTGATTTTACATAGAAGGGAAAAGAAACTCATAACAATAAAATAATGCTTCAGTAATTTGTAATTTTATTGGTATAAGCATTCCCTCTAACACAGATTGCGTTTCCTTTATAGCTTAATAGATAGGATAGGTTCAGACCAACCATCCTTCATTTTCCAGACTTCCCCAACATGGCTCAGGCAAAGTACTGTGTACCTAGGCAAATTTGCTTAACTTGTCAGTGTTCCCAGCAACTGCTTATCACATTGGCGGAGGAAGGAGAAGAAATAGTAAGCTTTACTATCTGCCAGGCACTGTGCTAAGTATTTTTGCCACGAAAACCCCAAATGGGATTACAAAGAAGTAGACATGACTGAGACAACTGAACAACAAAGTTCCATCGGATCCACCTACAGAGAGGTAGGTGCTATTATCATTCCCATTTCACACATGAGGAAACTGAGGCCACAGGGTTAAATAATGAGCCCAGGCTCACAGAGCCATCCCCCACCACAACATTAACATGTCTCATCCCTCCAAATGAAGTAAATTGCTTCTTACTTCTATGTTAACTTTTTATTTTATTTCTCTGCAAGCCAATGGCACTAAATCAAATGAGTTTCTGCATCCCTTCCAGCTTTCACATTTTGAATACTGTTTTGTCAGGTGAAACAGATGAGGTTCATTCTTAGAAAGGTGGGGGAAACAACTACTGAAGTCCAGAATCCAGAAAAGAGCTTCTTCCTATTCACTGCTTGCAATGGTAAGAGGCTGTCACCCGGGCTAGGTACTTTATCATGCTTCCCCACGTCTCCCCTCCGAAGGCTTGCTTGATCTTAGGTAATGGTGGCCGATGCGATTGAGTTGACAATATTTTTGGTCCGAAGGTCTCTTGAGTTGAACGCTCATGGTTGCATCTCTCTCATGGAGGTGGTCAAGCAAACAATCCCTCTGATGGATTCCAAATAATTCATGGCATCACTTAAATGCCAAGCCTTGTAAAGTATAGAACACTTTTTTTTTGCTACAGTTCAATTTTTTTTAATAATAACTGAACTGACAAATATAATGGATGTCCTTTTCTTTTAATTCAACATTTCCCTTTCAGTGAAGTTTTGAAGCTCTTTGAGTTAACTCGATTTTTAACTTCATAGTATTAACCAGATCCTTCTCATATCTGAATTACTGTGTTGAATACCATGTAATAGATTTATACAAGAGTGTACTATGCGAGCCTTAGGGGACCTGAAGGGTTAGTGCACCGCCTAAAATCTCTAATTTATAATCTAAGTGAAACTGCCCTGACAGTTAGAAGTCAATCTTGGGGGGGGGGAGCGTGGTATGATTGTATGCTTATCTAACTAATCTCAACAGATCCTATTCTGAGGCATATTATCCTCAATTTCCAAATGGGAAAACTGAGGGACCAGTAGTTTTTTTTTCCTTAGTAGTACCATTTTTCTGTTACCGTGATACTTTGCTGACATCAAATGAAAAGACAACAAGTTTTCTTCATGTGTCTTCTACATATATTACTCACAACAATTATTACTATTGTCCACAATCAAATGAAAGGAAACAGAATAAAAATAGTTGGCCTGAATCACTTGCAAGCTCCAGAATAAGAATAACAAAACACTAACTCATCGATATAGAGAGAGCCTTACATTTTCCAAGCACTTTCCTGCGGTGTATATATTCTTAATTATTATTTTTCTTATTTTTTGACATGTTATTTCATTTAGTAAGAAACTCATAGTGTGGAAACTCCCTCCACTGATACTAATTGTCAGCTCCTCTGTAACTACTCATCTCGCAGAGCTATCTGGGACACTGAGAGGTTAAGCAGTCTTAATACCTCCCAAATTAGAGTAAGAATTGAACCCAGGGCTTCCTGCCTGACCCTCTGGCCACTACACCAAACAGCTTCTCATCCTTATCCAGCTCTTTGCAAATCCTTCAAGCACCACACAAACATGAGCTGTTATTGTCATTACCCCCATTTTAAAGATGAGAAAACTGCGGCTCAGAGAGGTTGTGACTGGCCTGTGGTCGTAGTTACTAATTGTGACTGCAGGCCTCTTTGTACTCTCTGGTTGTTGATAATTATCATGCAGCCACGGAGAAGGAAATGCTCTGGGAGCAGGTATTTGCAGCCTACTACATGGAGAAATCAAGGGAAATTCTCTGATGCATCAGTCTTTTTTATTCTAATTTAAAAGTTGCCTCTCAGAAAAGTATATTTTTTTGCCTGTTTCATTTTCCAAAAAAAAAAAAAAACCTTTAACCAGCCACAAGTTTTAGAATTCAGCTATCCCTTTGCATACAAATTGGTCAATTTGAATTCATGTGGAAAGGATAGGATTTGAATAAAAATATAAAAACACATAGTTGTTTAAACACAATTAACTGCTAAGGCCTATAATAACATTGATGTTAGAAGGTATACCCAATTTTACTACTAAGAAGGAACATGTTTGTGTGACTAGGGAGACTTCTGAATTCCCTTATTGTTTGAAGAATTGCTCACAGCTAAATTGGCCCCATTTCTATCTTGAATATTTTCCCTTATGTATTACAAGACTATTGGGTATTTTTTGTCATTTCATGTCTTTATCCACATCTATTTCTCTCTAGGCTGCCTGGAAGGCCTGGAGCCCTGGTGGGGCATGTGAGGGCATTACCTTATTTGGATATATTTAGGCTCCAGCAGGAAGTCCCTCCTCCACTGGTTACTTGCATTTGTATGTGCCTTGTAAATACTTCTGCCTCATCTTCCAATTTCTGAATATGGTCTGGAAGACTGAAAAGAATCTGAGCTTTGATTAGCTATTGGTGGTTTGGGTCTGAGCAAACCCTTTTCTCCCTATCTCCTTAAAGAAAAGAGACACAAAGAAGTCTCACAAAGGATGCTATATAACAAGGACAGCTATATTAGACAGATCTGCATGTTTGGTTGGAAATAGCGGGTGGGATAACAAAAGATCACAGTGATAGGCTCATGTAGGTCTAGACCTGGAAGTAATCCTTCCAAGATCATCTTGTCTTGATCTTCTTAATCTTCTTTGTATCACGGACCTCTTTGACAACCTACTGAAGCCGTTGGACCCCTTCTCAGAATCATACATTTAAGTGCATAAAATAAAATGCATAAGATGACAAAGGAAAGGAATTGAAGTGAAAAATCAAAATGTCAAAAGTTTTAAGTTTTCAGACCCCCTTGAAATCTATCCATGAAATTTAGCAACTCTTAGACGAACACAATGACCCACCACATTACAAAGAACTGATGATGAAACCTCCAGATAGAAGTTTCCAGATAAAGATCTCCACCTCCAGATAGAGATCTATTGGCCTCAGAATCTAAGGAGCATATGTTCTTTTCTTTCTTTTTATTTTGGACATGACTAATCTGAGAATGTATCTGGCATGACTATATGTATTTATAATGAGTATTATTTTTCTTGACTTCTCAGTGGATGGGAAATGAGGAGGAGAGAAGGAGAAAACTCCTAACTGAAAACAAAATGAAACTGAATAAGAGGGAAAAAGGAAATCTACCCACATACTCTTCCATGGATACCAGATTAAGAACCTGATCTAGTTCAATTCCATCATTTTATAGATGAAGAAATGGAGGCAATCTGAGGTTAAGTGACTTGTCCAAGGTTATACAACCATAGTGAATAACTGAGATGAGATGTGAATTCAGGTTTTCCTGACTCCAGGCCCAACATTCTATCCACTGTGCCACCTAGTTGCCCAAGTTGGTCTAATTGATGCAGTGCATCTGATGAGAGGCAAGTTACATAGGGCTGGGTCAGAGATCCATTCAAGGTCAATGACTTGACAGACTGGCAGAGAATAATTCAGTAAGAGAAAGAAGTCCACAAAGCAGATCATTAGCTTTGATAAGTAAACTTCTCAGACTAAAGCCTTTCATCTTGAGCAGCTCAGAGCATTACAGTCAGCCTCCATCTTTCTAGCTAGAACCCTTCTGTGTCCTGCCCAAGAGAAATACAAAGTCCTCCAGCTAACCTAAGATCTTAGTCTGGGTACCTGGGCTCTCTCTCCAGCTCACCATCAGATCCTGATGTAAAAGGTCCGGGTTCATTAGAGGTGGTCCCAACTTTTGTTAGGACCCTAATTTTTTATACCTTTATTGAACATGTACAAGTTGGACTGGATGACCTCTAAGGTGCCTTCTGACTCTGAGATTCTTGGTTTCTATGAATCCCTATTCTCCAGGACCTAGTGACTTTTCAGAAGAGGAATCAAGGACTAGAGCTTTAGGGTCCTGGTAGAATTTTCTTTAAGCAATAGGAAAAGATACACATTTCAGATCGCTAATCTAAGTACCACAAAAAGCTTCATAAATCTGACAAACCTACTAATTCTCAAGCCCCAAATCTAATCTAACTATACAATGATGTAAATCAAACCCACAAATTAATATTATCTATGTTGTATTGTATTTTTATTCATTTTGTTAAACATTTCCCAATTATATTTTATTCTAGTTTGAGCTGAACTGGGGAGTTTTGAAGAGCACATGGGGTCTGCCGGGAGTATTGACATGTCTGGTATAAACAATACAAGGGAGTCCCAGGGAAAGAATTTAACACTGAATCAGCAGCATGCCTGCTGTCTTCTTCCTTCTGTCCATATGAGTTCATAATTTCTCTAAATGATTTTTGAAGCCAGTGGAAGAGACAGACATTGGTTGAAACAACCACAAATACACTCACAAATAGTTTTTATGTTTTCACATTGCCTTTTGTTTTTGTAGGAGAGGGACTGGGAAATGATCTGTTGATTTCAATGATATAAAGAACTCTTGGAGAGGGAAATTCCATTTCAATGAAGATTGGTAAATTATCTGTAACTTAGAGTGTAAGTGAGCTGTTGAGAACATTAAGAAGTTAAGTGGTAGAGTCACAGTCATTATGTGTCAGAGGCAAGAGGAACCCAGGTCTTCTTGGCTTCAAGATTGAGTCTCTACCCACTTTACCACACTGCCTCTTTTTGGTTTTATACCACAAACTTTTCCCCTTAGTTCTATCTACCCCCATACATATATTGAAAAAACATTTCAGCAAAGCCAACTAACAATGATTGCTTCTAGCAGTATGTTTATCACATTCCATATCTTTAGTCCCCACCTCTCACAAGAGAAGAAAGATGTCTTTTGTTATCGGTTTTCTAGGACCAAGATTATTCAATTCATCAGAATTTGTCTATGTGGGGCTTATTTTTTTTATATTATTGTAGTCATTGTATATGATGTTTTCTTTGTTCTGTACCAATTCATACAAGTCTTCCCATGATTTTCTGATTTTCCCATATTCCTCATGTTTATATTTTTTCGCAGATTTGTGATTTCATTGGAATTCCTTCTATCAATACAGATTTGCAACTGTTCTGGAAGGTTTTAGTCCTTAAGATTTTCTTGAGTCATTGAGAGTTTTAAGTGACTTGACTGGGATCACACAAACCATATGTGTCAGAGACAGGACTTGAACACAGATCTTCTTCCTTCAAAGCCACTGACTACATCATCCTTTCTCTTTACATTGTTTCTCAAGGCAAAATAATTCCCATTACCTTCATATATCACAATGTGTTTAGCCATTCCCCATTGATACACACCCACTTTGTTTCAAGTATTTTGCTACTGCAAAAAATGCTGCCGTGCTAAAAATGCTTTGTTATAAATTAGACCTTTCTTTCTTTGAATCTATGACCTCCTTTGGGCTATAAGCCCAGGAGAGGGATTGCTAGGACAAAGGCCATGAACAGTATAGAGACTTTTCTTGAATAAATCCAAATTGTTCTCTAGAATGATTAGAGCAATTCACAACTTCGCTAATGGTATATTAGTGTCTTCGAACAGTTCTCTCCATGGGTTCCTCTTGAAGTTGCACAGAATTCTGAAAGGAAAATGTTGCCAATGGTGTGCATTTCTAAAGCCCTATCAAGAGTCCTAGTTCTCCATTCCTGCCTTAATCAGAGACAAGCTGTGGCTGAAGAACTCTTTCTTAATATCTGGCTTCAAACACAGCCTTTCAACCCCTTAGCCATCCATGCATAGCAGGGAATATAAAAGAAAGCGAGGAACAACAGCCTCTGTCCTAATCTCAGGGTTTACTTTGGTGTCTCCTGCTTTCAAGTGACACTGTTCCTGATTTTCTAACCTCCTAGACTTTAAGCCCTCCCCACCTAGGCCTACAATACGTGCCTAAGCCTTCTTGCCTTAGCTGAGGTTTCCGGCCTTGACCTCTCAGCTGTCTGGACTCACAATAATGGTCCTGTCCTCATAGCCTTGTCTTTGCTTCTGGCATTCAATTTTGTGCCTGAATGAATTTTCTGGTCCTGTCTGCGCCTTTGGAACTTGACCTCTGATGTTCTGAGATTTGTAGCATCTGCCATGACCCTATTTGTTTAGCTGGATTCCTGCTTTGCTACAGCCCATATCCTGGTATGCTATTTTACTTATTAAGACATCATGGAGTTTAGAAAAATGAAAAAGAGAAGATGAAAAGGGAGGAAGGGGGGGGCAGGAAGAGAAGGAAAAGAAGGAGAACAAGGAGGAATAAACACAACACAGAAAATTGGAGAGAGGGTTGACTTTAAAAGAAGGAAAACAAGGGTTTGAGTCCTGCTTCTCAAAATGCCAGCTAGCTGTGTGGCCATGGAGAAGTCATTGGACCTCTCAGTAGGCAAAGACTACAAGTTGCAGTCTGTGTAAGTGGAAGGAGTTTCTACTCCAAGAATTCCCTACACAGATGAAATCACAGATCAGATGCCATTCCCCACCGCCACCCCCCCCAAAAAGGTAGAGTCATATCATTAGGTTAATTCAGCAGCTTGTTGTACTATAAGATCATAGAGTATTAATTAGGGTCAGAAATGTTGAATTGAAAGGGTCCTCATAAGCTATCTAGTCCAATCTTTTTAACTGAATTGTGAGTACAACTGAATTCATGGTTTTCATGGCTTCCATGCCAAAAGACAATAAGTACCCAAGGGGATGGGACACTGGGTCACCTAATAAGATTTGAGTGTCTTCTTATTTTTTGGCCTAGCTTCTTCTGATTCTCAAGTACCATTTGGTAGCATTTTTATTAGGATCTAGATCTTTTTGTGTTTTCGTTAAAAGAAATTCTGATTGAAAATTTCTTGGTTTTTTACTCAGATGCTCTGATCCTTTAAATTTGGATTGCTGAAGTAGGGAGCCATAGAGGTTCAGGAAATATATTTTTCTAGGATAAGCTCTTGTTCTTTGAGGAAGAATCTGTCATCTTTGATTGAATAGCCAGAGAGGAATAAGACATTTACTATCTCCCCTTAAACAAAATGAGAGCACCATATCAACCCTGTTGGCATATTTCATTGGGACCTTTGAATATACAGTCATGAAAATCCAAAATTAACAACTAACAAGATAAAAGCCCATACTGCTATTTATGACACATACAATAACTTGACCTTTCTCGAAATATGAGATATAAATAAAAGTCTCATCTAAAATATTTGAGCCTTCTAGAGTATAAATACAATTCCATTTATAGCACAAGAAGATCCTCATTTTAAGGGGTACAGGAATCATTTTTGTCCATCCTACTTTCCATTTATCATGCCACTTGTTTTCCTCTCTTGGAATAAAGTGTTTACATTTGAAGTAGAAACTAGATTTGATAGAATGTAAGGACAGCATTCCTTTCAAAGACTTAAGATGCTTTCAAAAGACTCACAGAATATTAAAACTGGAAGAGACCTAAGAAATCATTTGGTGATTTACATTCCTGACTAATATTATGTAGGAACTTGAAGAGGGCACAAGCGAAAGTTAGGAGACAGGGGCAATTCTTTTTTCTACTCAAATCTGAAAAAAAAAACAGGGTTGGAAAAAATCAGTGACTGATGACAGCTAAGGATGGGTATTAAGGTGTTAGTGTTGTATTTAAATGTTCCTCTAAATTATAGATCCTATTTAAACACAGCATAACTATTATGTAATTAGCTATTTTAATAAAACAATTTCAGTCTTTTGATAAAGAGATTAGCGAACACTGAATTCTTTCCATCATTGCATCTTTCAAGAATCTTGCTCATATCTTTCTATAAAAGGGCCCAAAAGGATCTATTTAACAAGCTAGAAAATTTCTGATTCTTTTATAATTTTGTGGAGATTAACATAGTACTTGGGCCATCCATCTATTATCTCTCATCCTCTTTTAATGACACTCTGGATGATCACAATAAATTTATATTTGCACAGAGCATAATTGCGTGGAACAGCATACTTATCTGCATTTTCTAATCACATTTTTTTTTAATTTCACAGCATCAGGCAGTGGATAAAGCAGCAGATTTAGAGTTGAAGGACTTAGGTTTGAATCACAGCTGGCTAAGTAATTTGGCTAGCTTTTCTGGGCCTCATCTACAACCATGGTTCAAAAACCTCATCATTGGGAAACCTCATCATCCTGCAAGATCTAATCAGTCTTGGGATTCACTATCCTCTGCCCCTTAATTGGATGGTGGAGCCATGAATTCTAAAACCTCCATTTAATGAGGGGGCTCAGGACAGACATCTCCTCATTTCTCACCTGGCTGTACTATTTTGGGACTTTCTCTGACTCCTACATCATAACCCCATGTTAGGTATTCTCCCTGGCACTTTCTTTTTTAGTGTTGTTTTCCCCCGTTAGATTGTAAAGCTCCTTGAGGGCAGGAACTGTCATTTTCACATTTGTATTTCCCAGCACTTAGTGCAGTGGCTGTACAAAGTAAGTGCTTCATAAAGCTATTTTAATAATAGATTAATAAATCTATTTAATAAATAATTAAAATAAATAAATTCCATTAATTTTACATACTACATCATTGAATATTAATATATTATATAGCATTATATAACATGCAATAATATAATGAAATAAATTTAATAAATCTATTTAATAAACAATTAAAGTAAATACATTTTACTACTTTTATATACCATATAATATTCTTATATATGATATTATATATTAATGTTATATAGTATGATATCATATGTAGTAATATATAATGAAATAAATTTAATAAATCTAATAATTGCTTAATAAATCTACTGACTACTGACAATGAGAAGGTTAAATTAGTTGAATTAAGCCCCTTCCAATTCTAAATGTGTTGACCAAATCTAACTCTTTTTTTTTCCAAATCTAACTCTGTAAGTTATGCCATAACCAAGGTACCTAGTAGCCACTTACCTTAAATTCAGCCCAATTATTTAGGAAGAAATTAACAGACTCAGGAGGGCTTGTCTTGCAAAACCCAAACCTCTAAAGCAATAGTGTCAAATTCAAGTAGAAATGAGGGCCATTTATCCATACATAAGGATCCTTGCCCCACACACTGACTTAGTTTTAAAATGTTTGATTGTATTTTTTTATTTTGTTAAAAAATGTCCAATTCCATTTTAATCTGGTTCAAGTCACACTCCTGAGTGTTGCTGGCCCCAGAGGCTGTGTTTTTGACACCTCTGCCTAAAGTGATGGGAAGCATTATATTTAGCCTCTGAAAAATAACCTTCTATATTAGAAACATGGATGAACCATGCCAGAACTTGCTGTAATACCCTGTTTCATTCTTACCAAAAGTTGGAAGTACAGGTGTTTTTGAAGTTCTCCCTCCCTTCTTTTTTGTTAAAGGGGAAAAAAACCTCTTGCTTTCTGCTCAGTAAAGTAGAGAATATCACATCTTATTTCATTTATCAGAGCATTCTTTCATGCTACAATAATTCCAACTCTTAAAATTTTTAAATACTGTTGATTGACTTTAAAGATAGATTTTGCAGTGTGCTGTTTTGCAGGTAACAGCCAAATGTGATCTGATGCCTATCATTTGTGAAAATGGCTTATCTCCACATGAAGAATAAGAAACAGCTAAGATTTAAAAATGTAATCAAAAGACTCTCCCTTAAGTGTTATCCACATGAACTCAACTAACAGCTTGTCAACAAAGAAGCGTCAGACAAATGGCTGGGTCACGCAGATTTGTTTAAAGAAATTAAGTATCCCAGTCCTATTGAGCAATACAGACTAAGTGAGGTAGAAACTGTGCAAGATATCACTGCAGACTGCAATAATTTAGCACCTACTGAATACCTACCAAACCTGAATTAAATTATACATCAGAAGTTTATCTTTTGTAAAATAACACACCACAAATTCCCATACTATAAATACAGACATCAAAATGTCCTTGAGAATTCAACAAATAAACTGTACTGAAACTAGAACTAGACCACTATTGCAGACAAAACTATTGTCCATAAGCATCCGGACATAATAGTAATCCATAACAATTTAAGAAAATTATTTAAAATGCCATGGTATGGAACCTTCCAGCCCTTGTGCCTCCAAGGAAGTCTGCCCTTTTCTTAACTATGTATTTTCCTGAAATGTGGCATTCAGGCCTGATCATCATCCTCTGGTCACTGTCTTACCACTACAAGCTACAATGGGAAGATCACCTCCCTTGATCTGGACACTATTTCTATTTATGGAAACCAAGAGCCAATTAGCTCTTGTTTTTTTAATTGCTATTAGTTGTGACACTATTGCTTTATATTGAGCTTACAATCCACTAAAACTCTTAGGATATTTTTTTTCACATAAACTGCTGTCTAGCCATGTATCTCTCATTCTGTACTTACGTGGTTGATTTTATGAAACCAAGTATATGAAGAGTCAAGTAGGATAAGAAGGCATATATGAATTGTGATCATCACCTTTTGATCTTCACATTCACAGGATCACAGATCCATTACATATAGGCCTTTACATTTATCCCAGCTAAATTTCCTTGTAATAGATTTGGCCCATTATTATAGCCTGCCAGGTACTCAGAGAAACTTAATTCTATTATTAACATGTATCTAACCCTCCCAACTTTGTGTGATCCAGAAACTAAGGAAGTCATTTACGCCATCATCCAAGTTGTCTACAATGATGATGGTGACTTCAAAGAATCAAGCTTAGGTACTTATGAGAACGGTTGGCCGTAATAAATAAAGAGAATTTATTTAGAAGGAAGGTTTAAGAGGAAAGATTCAGTTTGGGATTTACTGAGTTGGAGGTGGCAACAGAACATCTAAGCAGGAAACACATGGTCAGTCAGCAATTTGTCTGAAAATAAATTATTGGTTTTTTATTGTGAGTGCAGTATGAATCAACAATGTGACTAATTTGTTGTTGTTCAGTCATTTCAGTCATGTTCTATTCTTCATGACACCATTTAGCATTTTCTTGGCAAAGATACTGTAGTGGTTTGCCATTCCTTTCTCCAGCTCATTTTACAGGTGAGGAAACTGAGGCAAACAGAGTCAAGTGACTTGCCCAGGGTTACACAATTAGTAAATGTCTGAGGCCAGATTTTAATTCAGGTCTTCCTGGCTCCAGGCCCAGTGCTCTATCCACTGTACCACCTAGATGCCCAGTGCTACTCATATAATGATAGCCAAAAAGAGATAATGCAATTTTAGGCTATCTTAAGACCTAGTGTCTGGAACTAGGGAACTGTTTGTCCTGACATTATCCACCCTGATTAGCTCCTGTCTGGAGTATTGTGTTAGGTTTGGGACACCACACTTTAGAAGTACATTGGTAAACTAGACAATATATACAAGGGCAACCAGGTTGGTGAAGAGCATCAAGTTTTAGGAACCAATAATTTTTAGCCTAAAGAAGAGAAGATGTAGGGTGGGAATGATAGCCATATTTGAGTATTTAGTGGCTGTTACATGACTTTTTCTGTTTGTGTCCAAGAGACAGAATTAGGAGCAAGAGGTGGATGCTACAAAGAGGAAAGTTAAAGATTGATATGAGGGGGAATATTATTTTAACAGAGCTATCCCAAAGCAAAATGGACCGAATCTGAAGGAAAGGAATTCCCCATCACTACAGATCCTCAAGAAAAGGCTGAAGGATTATTTAGTCACACTGTAACAGGAATTTTGGTGCAGGTGTAAGTTGAACTGGATAGCTACCCCATCTCTGAAACTGCGATTTTGAGATTCTAAGATATCCAGCAGGCATGGATGAAGATTAACGATAGAGAAACAAATTTAGGCATCATCTACATAAAGATGATCATTGAAACCTCTTGCAGAGTGGTGACATAGAAAGGGTTTTGTGGACCTGAGTTCAAACCCTGACTCTGCCATTTTATCACCTGTATAACCTTGAGCAAGACACTGCTCCTCTGGAAAATTACTAAGGTGTAAAAACTAAAGGCATCAAATATAACTTGTATTTTAAGAAACTTGAAAGAGCATGTCATGCTATGCACACTGTGGTTTGAAAGGTAAGGAAAAGTATGTTTGTTATTGGACCATCCATCAGTCGAAATACCTTACTGATGGAAATGGAAAAATAGAAGCCTCAGTTTCCCAAAATGCTTTTGGCTTGAAGATATAGTTGGATAGAACTTAAATTCAACTATTATTTGTGATGTCCTTTTTGTTCCCAATGTTTGCTAGGCACTGAAAGAAAAAATGGACTTTCTAGAGTGTAAGTGTCAAACTTGGGGTAAAGGATTTTTTTCCTTGCCTGTTCAATTTGATTCTTTATTTCTGTTGCATTCTAGCTGAAAATGTGAAATAAAATAGGCTGGATTATCTATAGCATTATTCATTCCCTGAGTGGTAAAATAGTGCTTTTGTTGTATATATCTACATAATATGTGATGATTTATGAATAGGAAAGTAAGGTAGAGGGAACAAAGTAAGGGAGGGAACAAATAAGATCATAGAATTATTGATTTAGAAATGGAAAGATGAGGTCAGGTCAACAAGATCGACGAGATCACTATAAATTTGTTAAATACCTTCTATGAACCAAGCAATGTGCACGGAGGAGGCAGTGAAGGAAGGTTTAAGAGGGAAGATTCAGTTTTGTATTTACTGAGCTGGAGGTGGCAACAGAACATCTAAGCAAGAGAGACATGGTCAGTAGGCAATTTGTCTGAAAAAATTGTTTTGTTTTGTTTTTTTAATGAAGCAATATCTGCCCTCAAGGAGCTTGCATTTTATAGGGAGAGGGGTGTTCATGGGTAGGTGGAAGGGTTAGTTTTGACAACAGGGAAAACTACCACATTCTCTGAGACCAAAGGGTAATGCCATAGCTAAGGCAGAGAAACTGGGCTTTAGCACTTGGCAATCCTCTAGTAACAGTTAAAACAATAGAGTTTTGCATTTGGTTAGCAAAAAAAATAAAATCAAAACAGTAAGCTACCAAATGGTAGCTTTCTAGATGAGGTGAGCTATGTCCCTGTCTCAGGACCTCCTCCACCAACTAAGGTTATATTTTATGATACTTGCCCTGAACATTTATGCCAAGCTTACAAATTCCTAGATATGACTCTACCAGTGGGAAGAAGCAGAGGATGGATGAGGAAAGAGGAGGGAAGAAGAGAGGTAGGGAAGGAGGATGGGAAGAAGTCTGAGAATTTAGGAAGCTCAACTCTGTCAACAAGGTAGAAAGTGAGGTCATCTGCTGAGAAGGAGGGCTGGAAAGATGGAATTTGTCTGCCCAAATCTCTCTCTAGATAGAGATGACATGAATGTAGATATAGATAAATATACTTTTATGTGTGTTGTTGCCTCCATTAGGATATGAGCTCCTTCAAAGCAGGGATTATTCTGATTTTCTGTTTGTATCCCTAGGCTTAGCACAGTGTTTCGCATATAGTTAGATGCTTAATAAATGCCTTTTCATTAATTTATCCTATGATTTATGAATTATAAAACTGTGGCCCTTGTAATCACACCTCTAATATCTTGAATTCTCTTCAGTATCTCTGTATTTTGTGTGGTCCAAATGTGACCTTGTTAACTCAATTTCATCTTCTATAAATTGAGGGAATTGGACTAAAGGACCTCCAAGGTCCATTCCAGCTTGAAATTTGTGAACTTAAGAGTTATTCAGAACATAAATAAAATAAATAAATAAATAAATTATGGTGGTCTCAGATCTGAACTTTTTCGAGTAAGGCATAAGAACAGTGTGTGTGTGTGTGTGTTTGTGTGTGTGTGTGTGTGTGTGTGTGTGTGTTTAAAGACTCAAGGTTAGGATTGGGCAAGGAGGCACACACCTGCAATTCCTGCTGTGGGGAGACTGAGGCAGATAGATTGCTTGCTTTCAGGAGTTCCTAGCTGCATGAGCTAAGCCAATCAGGTATCCACACTAGGTCTGGCACAAGTATGGTAAGCCCTCAAGAGTGGGGACTTATAAGCCCTATAAGGGAGGAGGAACCAGTCCTGGTCAAAAATAGAGCAGGTAGGGGCAGCTAGGTGGCACAGTGGATAGAGTACTGGCTTTGGAGTCAGGAGGACCTGAATTCAAATTCAACCTCAGACATTTCTCATATATTAGCTGTGTAACCCTGGGCAAGTCACTTAACCCTGACTGCCTCACCAAAAAAAAAAAATAGAGCAGATCAAAGTGTCCATAAAATGATTAGTGGTGGAATCAGGCCGGTGAGTGGCTACTGCACTTCCCACCTAGGTGAAAGAGGGAAACTCAGATTCAAAGTAAGGATTTTCACAAAAAACAACAACAACAAAAAAGTATAAGCCCACCTGTGAGCTTAAATAAAATGAACGTTCCAAAGAGGATGGACAGTCTGATTCTTCAGGTATCAGGATTTTTTTTAATGCTTCCCTCCAGGTGGGAAACAAGACATGAGAATCATTCCTTTTACTAGACACATGGAAAAAGGAAAACAGGCTGGTATTGCAGGAGATGAGTTCCTTTAGTTGAGTAAAAGATATTTTCTTTGTGCTTTCCAAAGCTAGAGTCATTGGAGGAGAGTTGTGGGAAAAGAGTTTTGTATAATGTACACATCAAAACTCTTGCCACTAGGCCTTTGACATGTAAATTTTCAATGCTGGTCAAGAAAATCTTAAAATGTTCCCTTTGGGAGAACATAACTCTGTTATCTCCAAAGAAAGAATACAGTCAGCTGTGTTTGCAAAACTGAAATATTTCCCAGATGTCAGGCTTACCTTTTCTGATTGCTAGAAAATTAGCAATTTAATGAAGATTTCTTTGAGGAGCCAGAATGACCAAGGTATTAATTCTTCACCATCTGAAAAATTAAATGTCTCCTATGGGGACTTGTACATTTTTTTCCACTCATTCCTCCTTCCCCAAACCATCAAAACAAGACAGCTTGTGAAACAAATTAGTCAGTTCGGCTAAATGAAAGCTGTTTCCTGGCAGTCAAAGGAAGCGTATGATCTTCAAAGCAGAAAGGGTTGTGTTAGTTGAAGTCCTGAATATACATGGTAGACAGCATGGCATAGCAGATAAGAAGAGATCCACCCTCTGAACTGGAAAGACCTGCTTTCACGTCCCAAATATACTGTCTGAGTGATTCTGGGCAAGCCACTTAGTGCTCTAACAATGATGTCTAACTCAGAAAGAAATGGATCCCTGTGGCATACTGACTCAGAAAACCACAAATTAACATGATCTATGCTGTGTTGTATTTTTATTTCTTTTTTTAAACATTTCCCAATTATATTTATTCTGGCATACCCCAATTAGGAATTTTCAAACTACTTGAGTTTGACATCTCTGTTTTAGGCACCTCTCTAAGATTATAACTCAAAGAGAGAGTGCTGACCTGCTGACCTGAGAGAGGCAATTCCTCTCCTGAGTTACCTATATCAATGCAAGTCACAAGCCCAGTCCCTATTCCTACATAGGAGACAAAGAGCAAGAAAAGATTAGCAGCCCTAGGTTATCAAGAGCAAATGCTTGTTCCATTTTACACATCATGAGCATTGAAGTCATTTGCACAAACCTATCTTATGAGTAGCTTTATGTGGAATGATTTTTAATGGCACTAGGAATGTACCATTTCCTCAAAAAATTCTTCCCGTCATTTATTTGCCACCGAGTCAGAAGAACCTGAGCAATCTCTCAGATACTTCCTAACTATTGACCTGGCAAGTCACTTATTCTCCCAACCTCAGTTTCCTCATCTATAAAATGGAGATATTAGTGCTATAATACAACTTCACAGTTTTGTCACTAAGGATCAGATGAGGTCATTGTAAAGATCATTTGTCTTTGTTTAGTTGTTTCAGTTGTGTCTGACTTTTCATGACCCCATTTGGGATTTTCTTGGCAAAGATACTAGAGTGGTTTGCCATTTCCTTCTCTAGCTCATTTACAGATGAGGAAACTGAGGCAAAAAAGGGTAAAGTGACTTTCCCAAGGTCACACAGCTACTAAGTATCTGAGGCCAGACCTAGTGACTCTATCCACTGCACCCTAAAATGCTATATAAATGTCAGCTATTGTTGTTATTACCCTTAGAGAGACATTCCTTTGTGTCTTAAATGTTTCTATTCTTTAAGAATTCCCCTTAAAGGAGAAAAACTTCCTTTTTTTCTTTTTCTTTTCTTTTTTTTAGAAAACACCCTAGCAGGAATTAGTTATCAGCTAGTTGAGAACAAAATAGGTTTCTAGGGAGTAATAGGCTAAGAAAATGGCTAGCAAAGGAAGAAGAGATGGCAGCATGCCAAAGACAAGTCCCTTTACTGTATAATTTTGTCATGGATTTAACAACTGGTCCTCAGAGTTGGCATTGAAAAGTCATTGGATTCAAAGTGAACTAGAACCTAGCATAGAATATTACTCTTGAGAACCAAATTTAATATCCAGGAAGTCCTTGGTAGGAGTGACACAGGTTTCTGAGAACAATGAGCATTTTGGTCCCACTCAATGTTGGACAAACCAAGCATTTGCCTCCTTTTTTTAGGTGAGGAAGAAAGTCCATAAATAGTTATAATAAAGAAGGATGCAGGGAAAGAACAAAAAGGAAGAAAATGTATGGATAGCCCATTTGACCTAAGGAAATGGATGCTGGAAATTGTTTCCTTACACTTTCTGTCTCTTCTTCTGCCCCCGCACAGTCCACTAATCTAGTGTTCAATCAACCAAAAAAGTATTGAATATCTATTATGTCTCTGAATTGTGGGTACCATGGGAAATACACACTAACTCGTCAATACACCTTGCCAAGACAAACCAGTTTTGCTCTAAACAGACCACCATTTTATTCAAAAAAGAAAGCAGAATCTTGGGACGTGGAGGCTTAAGCAAAGTGTTCAGTACCAATATATAGAACATAAGAGCAAGAGACAGCCTCTTTTTTTCCTAGAAAAAGGCTAACGCTGCCCCAAATGGTGGTAACTTGATACAACAGGAGGTACACTGGGCCCTCATCTTGTCCTCTGTAAAATAAGGGAGATAGACTTGATTATCCCCAAGGTCCCTTCCCTTCTAAGATTCTAATAGAGTATATCAGGGATGGGTTGGTCAAACCTACAAGCATGACCTCCTGACCAAAATGAGCCTTCAGCTCTTATTTCTCTTCTCCACTTACTTCTTTTATGTATTACTTTCTAAGTAAAAAAGAAAGGTTCAGAAGGAAATAATCTCTTTGTGAAGATGAGAGAAGGTAACAAAGCCATACTGAATGTTGTTTGTCTGTATTTCCTTTAGATCTGCCCATACCAGCACTTCCAGTCTTCTACTGTAATTCCCTAGATGGCAATTTCTATTGTTTTCTTGTTCATTCTTTATAATTTGTAACGCAGATCACTAGGGATATTAAGAGTAGTTAATATATCAGATTACCAAATCAGTATAAGGCAAACATGGTTAGGTGACTTGCCTAGGGTCACACAGCTACTAAATGTCTGAGGCCAGATTTGAACTCACAGAGATGATTCTTCCTGACTCCAGACTCAGTGTTCTGTCCACCTCATCACCCAGTTGCCCTCTAAGCACTTTACAAATATCTATTTGGTCTTCACAACGAGAGGCAAGTGCTATTATAATCCCCACTTGACAGATGAGGAAACTGAGGAAGATAGAGGCTAAATGACTTGCCCAGGGTCACACAGCTAGTAAGCGTCTGAGGTAGAATTTGAACCCTGGTATTACTGACTCTATGTCCAGCATTCTATAGGTCTTTAAGATTTACAAAGCACTTTCCTTACAACAACTCTATGAAGTACATAAAGGTAGGGGCAGACTCATGGTTTCATTGGTATAGGGAACACGCAGGTGAGGAAACTCCCTCTAATAATGTGGATCTGTCTCTTCTCTGCAACTCATGTGTCATTGTGTGTCTGGTCTGTTTCCAGTGATAGATGTCCTTGACAACATCTTTTAAAGCATTTTTCACATACAAATAAGTCATTACCAGCAATGTGCTTCAGCCTACTGACACCCACCGTGCATCCATTACCTCTTGAGGCACCTGCAGTTTTGATTCTTCTGAAATTGTTGTGTTACATAATTCATAGCTGTGTATGCTTCCAGGAGAATGTTATTCAAAAGATGAGCTTTTGTGACAAAGGGAAGCTTGGGGTGATTCAAAGTGGCACTTATTTCCCCAAATTCAGTCCAACTTAATATCTTCCTTCTCTTCAACCCTAAGTCAAGCTCACTACTTCTCTGTAGTTCCTGAATCTAATAAAGAAGAGGGAGAGGGAATGGACCTATGATTTCATAAGCATGTAAAAGTCATAGGCAAGGAAACTCCCTTTACCAATTCAGGTGGATTCCTTTGTGACTTACAGTCTTAGATGCCTATGCATTGAGAGGTTAAGTAACTTACCCAGGTGTGACTTCAACCTAGGTCTCCCTGGCCATCTCTCTATCCACTCTGACATACCACCTCTCCACTAAATATAGTGGAACTTAGTAGGGGCCCACATAATGTAAAATCAACAGCACAAAAGAATCCAAAAGGTATGACTAGATAATATCTCATGTGGAAACGAGGCAAAACGTCTTAGTAGACTGCCCATTCAATATGAATAAATCAGAAGAACACAAACTTTGGCAAGGCAGCTAAAAAGCTCAGGTGATCTGAGGCTGAATTAGTAAAGCATGGTGTTCAGAGCAAGGGAAGTGAAAGTAATACCAACCTCTGTGTTGGGGATCATGTTTGGAGTGCTTTCTGATACCACATTTTAGAACATTGGAAAATGTCCAAGGGATGATGGTTGGCATGAGGACTCAAAGCCACTGAAGGAGCTAAGGATATCTACCTTGGAGAAGAGGAAAATTAGGAGTCTCAGGTGTCTTCAGGTATCTGAAGGACTGTCGTATGGAAGGGGCTTAAACTTTTTCTGCTTGGTGTCAGAGGGGACAATGAGGAATGATCAGTGTAAGTCACAGAGTTGGAGGCAGCAAGGTGGCACAGAGTTCAAATTCTACCTCAGACACTTTCTAGCTGTGTGACCCTGGGCAAGTCATTTAGTCTCTAATTTCCTCAGTTTCCTCATCCATCAAGTGGGGATTATAATAACGCCTACCTCTCAGGGTTGTTATGAAGACCAACTAGATATTTGTAAAGTTCTTAGAGGGCAACTAGGTGATGAAGTGGATAGAATACCGAGTCTGGAGTCAGGAAGACTCATCTTTGTGAGTTCAAATCTGGCCTCAGACATTTAGTAGCTGTGTGACCCTGGGCAAGTCACCTAACCAGGTTTATCTTAGTCTCCTCATCTGTAAAATGAGCTGGGAAAGGAAACAACAAAGAACTCCAGTATCTTTGCCAAGAAAACACCAAATGGGGTTATGAAGAGTCAGACAAGACTGAAAAACAACTGAACAATAAAGTACCTAGGACAGTGTCAGGCACACAGTAGGCATTTAATAAATGCTTGTTTCCTTCTTTATAGAGATGCAGGTTTCTTACTAAATAGAATTGTCTAAAAGTGGAATGAACTGTCTGGTAAAGTCATGACTTTACCCTCAATAAAGGTACAAAAGCAGAATCCAGATTACTTGACAGACACATTGTAGGTAGGATTTGTGTTCATTTATGAGCTGGGGTAGATAATTTCTGAAATCTTCACAATGTTTAATTAGACTCCATGAGATATTTAATAAATGATGATGATGGAGAAAGTTATGTTACATTATATTATTATATCACATAATTATGTTATAATTATATAATGTGATATTATATTACATCCTATAGTAAGACAAATACTGAACTAAAAGCAAAGAGATTTGGGTTCCAATCCTGCTTTTATCATTTTTCTGTGTGACCTTAAACAAATTACTTCATTTTTTTGCAACTCAGATTCCTCCCATCTAATAGAGAATTCAATCTAGATATTGTGGTGATAGATGGAAAACTGGAATGAGCTCAAAAGTCATTCAGTTCAATTCCTTCAATTCAGAAATGAAAAATCTGAGGGCCATAGAGGTTAAGTGACTTGCCTCAAGGTCCAGAGGATCCTACATTTAGGGATAGGAACAACCATTTGTATAATCTAACCCAACCCTTTCATTTTACACTTGAGGAAATGGATGCTTTGGGAAGTTAAGTTACTTGCCTGGTGTTGCACAGGTCATAAAACTCAGATTCAGGGTTTGAGCCTAGATCCTCTGACTTTCAAATCCAATACTCAATGATACTATACTGCCTTAGGTAGGAGGAATTCAAACAAACCCAGGCACTCTGGCTTCAAATCTCCCAGTCTTTCTACTGCTGCCTGTTCAGCTGGGTACCTAGCACAGTACTGGTTGGTTAATAAATAAGATAAATATTTGTTGAATAAATGAATCTCTAAGGTTTCAACAGCTCCAAAGAGCTATGAATATATTTACAAATAAAACATCAGTATTAATGCTAGGAATCTTCATTCCATCTTTTGTGCCCATCAGGGCCAGTCAAATTGCATCTGGGGAAGTTCAGGCAAAGTGCTGCTCCTCTAATGGGCATCTAAGAATGAATTACAGCATCTTGACAGGGCAACATGTGCAAAGAGACCTCCTACACTCTGCTTTATTTATACAGGTCCAGAGACCGGACCTGTCGTTTTATTTGCATAGGGAATTCCTACATAAGGAAATTGCCTCTACCAAGGCAGGTCAACATCTTCTCTGCAACTGAGTCTTACAGGTGGGAAAGCTCTTAGAGGCCAGTGAGTCAAGTATCCCCATTTTAGAGGCCAACAAACATTCAGCAACTTGCCCAGCATCACACAGCTAGTAGCTATATGGAATGAGGTCTTCCTGACTCCAAGCTCAGTGCTCTATCCAATGAGCCACCTGATTTTGGAGAGCTGTCTTCAGCAGCGGTGTCAAAATCAAATAGAAACAGAACCATACAAAAGGATCCCTGATAGGCATATATTGACTTAGAAAACCATATATTAAGATTATCTGTGTTCTATTATATTTTTCTTTATTTTGTTAACTATTTCTCAATTGCATTTTAATCTGGTTCTGGTGTTGTGGTTATTGTTGTTTGTCATTGTTATTGTTTATCTTCTGTTCTCAAAGAGGAACAAACATTTTAATCTGGTTCTGATACTCGGCTGGCCCATTTTCTTGTTGTGGTTGAGTCTTTTTTCAGTTGTGTCTGACAGAGTTGGGTATTGAGGGATTGAGAGGAAAAGTTACTTGACTGGGATCAAACAGCCCATGTGTCAGAGTTATGATTTGAACTCAGATCTTCCCAACTCTATACCAAGGTGACACTTTCTCCAATTGATATACAGAAATACAGCCCAGAAGTGCTAAGTGAAAATACCAATGTTTACTTCAAACTTATGCAAATAGGATCCTCCATAGAAGCCTTCAGGGATGTATAAAATTTTCTAAAATCATACCTGGGTTGGGATGCTTAAATACTAAAAGAGAATTCTGCTCACTGAAGTAGAAAAGCTCTTTAGAAAAGAAACCCCAATGCAGGACAAGCCCAGGGAATTGACTTCAAACCTACAAAAGACTTGTTTTACCATATCAGTTCATTCTTACCACCCAACAGTGCCATTGTTGGGAAAGCAGTTTCAGAGTGGGCAGTTATTTACCTATGGGACATGATTTGTGGGGCATCAGGAAGGATATCTTGTCAAAAAAAAAAAACCATCCCTAACTTGACGTACATTTTCCAAAGGAAAACAGTAGCCTCAGTTTCCTAATCTATAAAATGAAAGGTGAACTAAATTATTTCTAAAGTCCCTTCCAGCTCAAAAATTCTGTAAATCTAGAATGTAACTACAGCCCAGATTAGGGAACATCTGTAATATAATGTGACTGTCCTTTTCTTCTAAAGCTTATTGCTTCACCCTGAGCAGTGGAAGGTAGAATTATGTACTCTGCTCGGCTTTTGCTGCAATCATCCCTTTCAAAGATGGTATTAAGTTTGCTGAAGTGCCTCAGTGACTTTGGCTGTTTTTTCTCTCTTTTCTTTAGCTAGGGAAAGAGAACCATTTTGAACTATTAGATGACAAGAGCTACTTTCCTTAAAGGATTTTCCCGACTTGGGTAAATTTACTATAACAAGAGTCACAGTAAGCTACAAGCATATGCTTTAGCCAAGGTCTAAAATATAAATGATTTGAAGGAAATCTTTCAGACATTGACAAGTAGTAGGCTGATCCCACACTGGAGGCATTCTGTGCCCATGCTGACCTCTCCCAAGATTTTAAATTCTTTTTAAAAAAATTAATTCACCTTTTATTTGCACTTACAGGAATTGCTTGAATTGAGGTGGCATTGAGCAGAATGCTACCATTTTCTTTCTAAGAGGGCCAAAAATCATCTTCTTACTACCTTAAAGTGAAGAAGACCTCTCTTCCTCTCTGACCTGCATAGCAGTCTTGGTTTATGCTTCTCTAATGTATTTATAATGTCACCATGATTATAGTTATCTCTAGAAGCAGCCTTGCAGGGTAGATAGGGTGCTCAGTTGGGAATCAGGAAGACCTGAGCTTAAATCTTGCCTCTGTTATTTATTTTTATATGACTATGGACAAATCATAAGCTCATAGATTTAAAGTTGGAAAGCATCTTAGAGGTCAGTGAGTCCAACCCCTTCATTTTATAGATGAGGAAGGTGAGGTATGCAGATATCAACTGTACATAGTTATCCATGTGAAGCAAAACTCACCCAAACTACTAAGGCATTAGCAGGTCAGATCTCCAGATTATGGCTCGGTACATCTCCCCCTCAAGGTTCTAGGTTATCCCCAAGGGGCTATGGGGTTCTTTTAAAGCTATCATCATGAGCCCTGATCCAGTGCATTCCCCTCAATATTAATTACCAGTGGTTACTACCCAATATCATTTTCCAGTGTCAGTTAGTTAGTAGTAGTAATCCAGTATCATTTAACCTGCTGACACCTCTTCAATATTACTAATCAATTAAAATCAGTTATCAAAAGGATATTTATTGAAAGATGTAACTAAAGCTAAAATATAAAAATCTCCCCATCCCCAAACTGGGACGCACTCTCCCCTCTACAACTCAACTCATCCTGAGGAGAGTGAACTCAGTTTTATAATGGTGGCTACAAACATTCCTCCCACCACCAAATGAATCAAATCCAGGTGAATCAAAGTAGATTAACGAAGTTACACCCTTATTTGCAGGCCTCCTCCTCAGGGTTGATTCCTCCTGGCCTTGTCTCCCAGACCTCTGCCGACTTTTCCAACCTTCCAAAGCTTACAAAGTTACAACCTGTTCCATTTAATCCCAATACTCACTCACCTAAAAACTATAATGAACAAATACACAGAGGCAAAAGACCATATATTCACAGCCATATGTTGGCTCAGGAGAAGAAAGCAGGTCCTAAGACCTTTTTCCTCACCCAGAAGCTTAAAGCATTTCTTCCTTCAGCTTCCATGGCCAGGATGGGGGAGAGTGGGGAGAGAAAGGGTGTGATTTAGCTGTTCAAGTCTTGTGTATGCATATTTTGTTCCATTTCAGCAGCCAATCTCTTTACCAAGCAGTAAGTGGACAGGAAACGATCATCACAGAATATCTATTTGTGAGTTGGCAACAGACAAAGCACACATCAGATTCTATGAGGACTAAGCCTCTGTTGGCCTGCCCACTGTTACATATGAATAATTTTCATTCCACTCAATTCTAGATTTACATGAATGAATGGTTCAATGTGGAGGTATTTGATATGATGATTATAATTTATCTTCTTTGGCTTAAGCCGGCACTCTATTTTCTGGGAATTTCTGGTGGCCAACTAATTTTAGCTTGCATCTTACAAACAGAACAGGCAAGGGCAATATATTAAAGTATTAAAATGCTTAATCAGAATCGCAAGCAATAGTAAAACATTTGTCAACACTCATTCCTGAACTAGTGTAACCTTATCCCTGATTATTACCAGAATAGCCTGAGAAACCATCTAAACCTCCAAAATAAACAAGAATAGGAATGATGATTCAGTCCCTGGTGCAGTGATACTACCCATACCAAAAAAAAAAAAAACCAAACAAGTGGACAGAGAATGCCAGTTATCCGTATTGTATGTAGTCAAACAGACAAAATACAAACTATGTAATCTTGGACAAATGCTACAGCTCAACAATGAACATGGCCCAAAGTTGAACTGGAGGAGAATGGACTGGATTGCTCTGGGAAATTGTAAAACTCTTTAAATGACACCTAGCTTCTCCCAAAACAAAGGCCTGTCTTTTTGACACCAATATCTTTCTTGTATTATATGATTTCAAGTCATGAAACAACTCAGTCTCTGGAGAAATGAAACTGAGGCTTAGCCAAAGTACAATGGAAAAGTACGTAGTTGTCTAATTGAGTTGATATACACTCAAAACAAGGAATTACTTGGTATAAAGCAGTGCTGTCAAACAAATAGAAACAGGGCCACTAAACCCCCTGTAGTACTTTTATTCACTCAGAAAACTATATATTAGTATTATTTATGGTCTACTGTCAAATATTTTCCAATTACATTTTAATCTGGTTCAGGTTTCGCTCTATTGCCTATAATATTGTTATCCACTGGATGTTTGACACCTTTAGTTTAAATTCTATCATTTTTAAAATGAACCAATAAAATAATAGTTAAGTAACAAGAGCAGGGAGGAACAAGATGTTCCATTTGGTATCTATGAAATAAAAAGAGAATCCAAGGAATACTCTCAGCATTTTGGGAAGACCCCTTTATGGGAAGAACTGGGAAGACACAGAGGAGGATCCCATAGGATGGGCAGTCATGGGCAGATTGCAGCATGCATTACTGAATGAAATACCCTCACCAATGCATTCACAGTTCATTTGAGAACTGAAATATCATCTGAAATTTAAAGTATTGGCTTGTGTTTCAGAGAGAAGTTTGGAATTGTCAAAAACTCTATGAAACTTTCCAGATCCAATCCAGCCCATTATATTGAATTTTGACTTTGGCTATCTGCATTGTCTGTTCAATGCATATGAACTGATATGCCAGCTCTATGAACCACACATCCAAATTCATGTACCATCATCAATACAATATGTATTCTTCTTCCATTTGAATTTTCCTGTGGGTAGTTAAGCTGATCTCTTTTGAATAATTGTAGATGTCATTTGGTAAGTCTGCAGTGCTCCTAGACTTTATGCAATCAGAACAAAGTCATCTGCAAACAGAAAAGACTTTACTATCCATAGAGTTTCCCATTCATTTGGACTCCTTCAGAACATCTTCCAGGAGAGTAGTAAACACTACGGATGAACATACTCCTCCCTGCTTTATGGCTCACTTGGTATTAATAATCAGACGATCATCCATCAAGGTTAACTCAGGTGCTGTGTCTTCCCAGGAATCTTATATGACCTTAATATATGCATAGGACACGCCTTGTTGTGGTAAGTTTCTGAGGCTGTATTTTTGCTCAACCAAATGAAATGGGTTTTTAAATAGTAGACAAATGAGCACAGCAGTGTCGTGTATTTTCTGAATTTTTCAAACAATTGCTTAACTACAAAAATGTGCTCTTCAGTAGAATATTTTTCCAAAGCCTGTTACCTTCTCACATTTTTATCAAGGATGCCCTTGATATATATTCTCATAAAGATTTTGTAGAGCTGAGAAAATAGGGATATGGGTTGGTGGTGGTTATTGATGTCCTCACAATTGCCTTTTTTCAGTAGCAATAACATTTGCGATTTTTTCCCAGTAATTCAGTGCCTTCCCTTCATTCATTTATATCAAAAATCAGTCCCTCACTGTCCCCAAAATTGTGTCCCCTCCAGCAGGGACCCCCTCTTCATATATTTGATCTGGTCTAGCTTCCACTTTCCCCTTTTTGTTTTTTTTTATATCATTTCTACATGCAACACATTGGGGACTATAATGTTAAAAATCAAAATGTGTTTCATTCATTACCATTGATGGAAAAAATAATTTTTTGTAGAAATGTTAAGAAATATTTTCTACTTTTGTCTGTCATTCCCCCTCCAGTTTAAACTTAAATTTTCATGGAACAGATTGGTCTATTAAGTTGACATCTTAATACTGGTATATCTAAAGTTCTATGCTTGGATCCAAAAACCTCAATTGTCAAGTACTGAATCGTAATCATAATGCTAACTAGTATTTGTATAGTGTTTCAAAGTTTGCAAAGGGCTTTACAAATATTATCTCCTTTACTAACCCTGGAAGGAAGGTGCTATGATTATCATCATTTTACAATTGAGGAAACTGAGGCAGACAAAAGTTAAGTGATTTTCTCGGGGATACACGCCTAGTAAGTGTCTGAGGCCAAATTTGGACTCAAGTATTCATGACTCCAGGATCAGTACTCAATCCACTGCAGGGGGAATATGGCCAAAAAGGTAGATCATCTGAAATATCTGTAGTAAGATTATAGAAATGATGCTAAAGAAAGTGAAGATGGGAAGAGCAGAACTAGACCAGCTCATGTGTCCACAGAGGTGGCCCACATGATACTACAAGTGTGCGTCAGCAGTGTGATGGGGCCACCCAGAAGGTTTTGTCTTAACCTTAAAATGGAAATGGTGAAGTACCCATAGAAGTGTAGTGAGAAGAATGAGAAAAGATGAACCTCTTCTTGCACTCTGCTCTTGTTCCATTATACCTGGAGCATCGTTTCCTATTCTGGAACATGGGCATCCTCTTCTGGGTTTCATATTCTAATAAAACTCATTAACAAATTGGTCTAGAGGCTGGTGTGGGAACCTGAGAGCATGCCACAGGAGAATTGGTTGAAGGACCTACATATGAAAAGACTTGGAGAAATCATGTTCCCTAAGCTCAGACATTTAGACAATACATTGTTGTATTGAAAAGGGATTGGATTTGCTCTTGTGGCCCTAGAGGGTAAAAGTGGATCCATGTATGGAAGTTATAGAAAGGAAGATTTTGGTTCAATAACAACTATCCCAAAATGTGTGGGACATCCAGGGCTTTGCTCCTGATTTAGAGGATACCAAATTTTGAGGGACTCTAATAATATCTAATCTTTCCTTGGGCAGGTACTGGCAAGCATCTATGGATCTATTCACAACAGGGTGACAGAGACAAAGGAGCCCCAGGACTGTCTCCCCATACGTATATGAAGCCATAACCATTCATATAAATCCTGTACCAACACTATTACAGCCTCTTCCAGCCACAGTTCACCTGCCACAGGGAATGAGGCCTGCCGAGGACCACCATCACCCATCTCTCTAATAGGGTCTACTAAGGACAGATACAAGTATCTCCTCTTTCCCAAGTTTAGGAAGGGCCTCAATATACTAATTGCATCCAAATCAAACCAAGGCTAGGAAGGATGATATGAGAGATGGGAACCCCCTGAATCCTTAAAACCTAATACCAAGTATGTGCTAGGTCATGGACATGTATTTGCCTGCCCCAGACCCATCTCATGTAGAGGCCTATCCATTTTATTGGAAGGAATGTTCGTATCGGGTAGTGGGGAGAATGATCAGAACCAAACGACCAGCAGAGAAGTAGAGCTCAGACATCTTGCCACTGTGGGGAAGGATGGAAAGTGGCAAAGAGGCCACTACTAGTATAAGCTCCACCTACTCTTAACTCACAGGAAAGCCCTAGAAACAAGAGGGGTCAGTATGGGAAGAAACAGAGTATCCATTCTCTAGCCCATAGGCTGCATAGTGTCAAGACACTCCCTTCTGCCAACATGGAAGAGATGAGACCATCAAGTACAACCACTGCTTGACCTCAATAAGGCTGGCACCAAGCTGGCGCAAGCTAGTACTTCCACCATCTCCACATCTTTGCAAAGGATTCTGGTCCTTTGCCGTATTCTACCTGGGGCCAAGTCTCACTCGTCATTGGTAGGAAGAGTGAGAAAGAGTGTCTGGGTTGTGTATGATTGATGATGGTAGAGCAGAGAGGTAAGTGGATGGCGAATGGTGTCTCCCCACCCCAGACTTTTCTACTATCCTAGGGGCCCTTGGCCCGCCAAGCACTGCCTGATTAGCCCCCAGTTATCAAGAATCATTAGTTAAAATAGGAATCTACCAAATGGTCCTCAGAGGTGGGCTCTTCCACTCCTCAACACCCTCATATACATACATGTACACATACAAGAAAGGAACCCTACCCACATAACTTCGTCTGGGATTTCTGTCTCACACTACCAGACCACATTCTAACCCCCCCCCCATATTCCTACACAATTCAGAGATTATTTCCTGAGTCTTTCTCAGGTACATTTTTTTTCCTAGTTATGGTTCTGTTGAAAAATGTAAGTAACTGGGAAAAGGGAGATACAGTGCTTCCTGCTGGGGCCCAAGCATACCCCAATGGAGCAATGCCTCCATGTGTCTGAATGTGGTCAGAGACTGGCTTTCATCCCAATTCATTGCATATCCAGAAGAAATGTAGCCTTGAAAATGAATTTTACCTAAAAGTCCTCCATGTAGGAGAGAAAAATGTGTCCCTGAAGTGGTCATTTGTAGCCAAGTCACATTTATTATCTTATTTAGCTCGATTTGCTTCATGCCCATTGAGGAAGTGAAGCCCAAAGGAAAGCCTGCTGATTGGAACATCCCTCCCATATGCTCAGGTAGCCCTGTCTCTGGACCCATTTCAGTTACTTTTCAATTCACAGAAGGGTTATTATAGCAAGCAGGAGAGGAGTAAGATTAATTTCCACACCCATCTTCAAGGCTGCAATCACAAAATGGAAAATGCCAAGGAAATGCCAGTGAGGCTAATGCTGCTTTTCTATTTCGGACAGAAAGGCAATCTGTGCTTGCCAGCTTCCATTGACATTTCTCTTCCTAGAATCAGACTGTGATGATGAGTTATCTTTGGATTAAAAACTATTATTGGGAGTTTGGGGAAGGAGAGAGAGACTGGGGAGGGGAGAACAGGACAACAAGGAGACTGGGTAGAGAAAATCAGAGTGAGTAAAAATGCCTTTGCATTAGGCATATATTCTGAGACCAGATGGTCTGGAAACAGCCGTGCCAGGCAATAAGCTACCAGTAAAAAGTGGTAAGTGAACTGCCATCTGACTATGGCAGCTAATGGTCCATTTGTGAAAGATTTCCTGCTTCTCAAAGTTGTATGTGCTTTTCTTAAAAATAATGCCCTGCCTAGGACCTGATTGAGAAGCCAGAAGACCATTTGAAGTCCTTTGTGTCATCCATTTATATCCCAAAGGGTCAATAGATGTGAGTCAAACAATGCATGAAATGTGTTCTCAAAAGAAACTCAAAAGAAAAAATTTTGATAACATCTCATTATTGGACATTTCAAATTGCATAACCCAAAGACATTTAAACTTAACATACACAATATTCTCCTACCCCCCCAAACCTAGCTCTCTCCCAGACTTCCCTATTTTTGCTAAAAGTGCCATCTTTCTACTCTCTGAGGTTCACCATCTAGACATGGTTCTTGATTTCTCCCTCTCCCCTCTATCATGTTGATTTGCGGTCAGTTGCTAAATAGTGTCCTTTCTTCTTCCATAAAATCCCCTGCACCATGATAGTCCAGGCCCTTGTTGTTTTGTCTCATCCTATTCCTATCAATCCTTCACCCTGCTATCAAAATTATTTTCTTCAATCCCAAATCTGATTACGTCACTCTCCCACTCAATAGTCAACAATGGCTCCCTATTGTCTCTAGACTCTTCTCTTTGGCATTTAAAGCCATTAACAATGTGGCCCTACCACTTTTTTTGACCTTATTTCAAATTATGCCCCTTGCCATATTCTATAACACAACCAAACCTGCCCAAGACTCTCCTTTGCCAATCTCCGTGCTTTTGTGCTAACTGTCCTCCATGCCTGGTACATAATCCCTCCTTGCCTCTGTCTCAGAATCCCTTGTTTTCTTCGATTCTCAGCCCAAGAATCACCTTTTAGAGGAAGGCTTTTTGGTTTCTCCTTGATCCTAGTGCTCTCCACCCAAAATTAACTTGTATGTATTTTGGTCATTTTTAGCTTATGCTTATTTGTGCACATGCTGTCTCCCCTGAAGAGATGTAAGCACCTTGAGGGCAGAGACTTTTTCATTTTGGTCTTTGTATTCTGATTGCCTAGAACAGTGCCCAGCAAATGGTTGGTATTTGTTGATTGATTAAATGTGTGTGTGTGTGTGTGTGTGTGTGTGTGTGTGTGTGAGTATACATATACATGGTATAAAAAGAGCCCAGAAGCAGTAAATGCCAAGAAAAAATTATAAGGTAGCATGACATAGTAACTAGAGAGCTAGCTTTGAAGCCAAGAAGATCTGGTTCATCTTACCTCTGACACATCATCATGATGAATATTTCATAGCACTTACTATGTGCCAGGCACTGTTCTAAATGCTTTATGAATATTATCTCATTTGATCCTCACAACCACCCTGAGAGGTAGGCATTATTATCATCATGGCCATCTTACAGATGAGAAAACTAAGGCAGGCAGAGGTTAAGAGATTTGCCCAGGGTCATACTGCTAGTAAGGGTTTCAGGCTGGATTTGAACTTGAGTCTTCCTGACTCCAGGCCCAGTACTCTATCCACTGCACCACCCAGATGCACCTCTAGGTAATTCTCTAAGTTGCAGAAAAAGGTGCTGACCTACATTAGTAGAGGAAGTTCTTGGATGAAAGAGTTTCCTATACCAATGAAATCCCATCGTCCAGTCCTCATCCCTTTCCCTCAAAAACAAAAAGACAAGATGACTTTTATTAGTACTATCTCTGATGCCAAAGATGCCCTCCCTCTACTTCCTCAAGTCTCTCCCATCTCTTGTGCATCCTGCCCATAGCTGCCAGAGTGACATTCCTAAAGCACAGTTCTGACCATGTCACTCTCCTGTTCAAGAAGCTCCAGGGTCTCCAGTTTGCTTCAAGGATATAAACTTCTATTTTTGGAAATTACAGCCTTTCACAAGCAGCTTCCAGCCTATCCTAGCTTATTACACTTTCCTTCTCCACATGAATTCCATGGTCCAACCAACTGACCTTCCTGGGACTCCCAATGCAGGAGAATCTGTCTCTCTTCTATATTCTTTTACACATGTTCTCCCCCATGCAAAGAATGCACTCCTCCTCACCTCTGTCTCTAAGAATCCCTTTTTGTTTGTTACTCAGACATTTTTCAGTAGTGTCCAACTCTTTGTGACCCCATTTAGGGTTTTCTTGGCAAAGATATTGGAGTGGTTTGCCATTTCCTTCTCCAGCTCATTTTACAGATGAGTATATGGAGGCAAACAGGGTTAAGTGACTTGCCTAGGGTCACATGGGAGTAAGTATCTGAGGGTGGATTTGAATTCAGGAAAATCAGTCTTCCTGATTCCAAGCACTAAATCCACTGCACCACCTCGCTGCACTCAGCTCAAAATACCACCTTTTACATGAGACTTTTCCTGATCCCTCTAAGTTGGTTGTCTTCCCCCAAAGTCACTTTGTCTTTACTTTGAATGTGTTTTCTATTTATTAAAATGTGTACATACTGTTTTTGCAATCAAGTGTTAGCTCCTTGAGGTCAGGGGCAGTTTTCTTTCTTGTTTCTGTATTCCCAGAGCCTCACACAGTGTCTGGTACATAGTAGGCATTTAATAAATGTTTATTGAATGAATGCATTTCTGTCCATTGAAATGCTACCTTTGGAACTACCTTTGAAATTCTGTCTTTGGAGTTGTGAATTGGCCCTGCCATTCTGTAAAACACTTTGTAACCATACCCTAAACTGTCCATAGTCTTTGATCTAGCATTATCAGTATTAGACCTCTACTCCCAAAGAGATCAAATAAAAAGGAAAAGAGTCCATATATACAATATTTTATAGCAGTTCTCTTTCAGAGTAGCCTCAAACTGGAAACTAATGGAATGCCAATTTATGGCTAAACAAATTATGACAGATGAATGTAATGGAATACTATTATAACATAAGAAGTGATGAGGCAGACATTTCAGAAAAAACTGGAAAGAACTCTATGAACTGATGCAAAGTGAAGTGAACAGAATGAGGAGAACAATTCACACAATGACACTGATGTTATAAAAGAATACAATCTTGGAAGAATTAAGAATTCTAATCAATGCAATAATAAACCACAGATCCAGAGGGCCTGAAGACGAAACATGCTACTGTCATCCTGCCAGAGAGGTGATGGATTTTAAACGCAGAATGAGACATACATTTTAAATATGGTCAATGTGAGGATTTGTTTTGCTGGATTTTGCTTGATTTTATGAGGGCTTTCTTTTTTTTTAATGCTCAATACAGAGGGAGTAGGAAAAAGGGAAAATACTTACAAAATGCTTGTAAAATTAAATGAATACTTAAAAAAAAACCTCTATCCATCAACCAAAGAGCAGGTCAAATGTCACCTCCACCATATTGCCTTTCCCAATTTCCTCAACCAATAACGACATCTTTCTTCTTTGAACTGTTACTTAATGTGATATCACTCATGTACTTTAACACTCTAATTTTGTATTTCATTTGCTTGCGTACACATTTCATTCCCCTTGCTCACTGTAAAAATAAAACCATCTTACAAGACTCTCTGCAGACCCTGTTGCACCTGGCATGGAACTGAGCATATTGCGGGCTCTCAATTAATGCTTATTGGAAGGAAGACTATTCAACAAATTAAAAGGCAGTTCAGCCTTTTAGTGGTTAAACCTCTAGAAAGCCAGGTTCCATGTCTCAATTGCTAGGTAACATCTCTGTGCCTTAGTAGTGACATTTACAAACACTATGGGAATGATGCCTTCTTCACCCCCAAAGCAGCCTCTAAATTCATTTTCCACATTATGCTTCCCAACAAGCCTTGCAAAGATTTAATAACATCCTACATGAATTTCCCATCTCCATGAAGCTTAGAGATAATGAAATGGATTGTGGATAGCTTAAAGTCCTTTAGTTTAATTTTCAAAATATGATATAACTTCAGTAAAAGAACTTGGTGATTTTCTTATGCAAATAAAAATGCTTATTAAAAGTTCTGGAAATATCTGCCACATGGATTTAATGCATTATACACTACATTGAGATCAATTTTCTCCTTCAGACTCTGGAGGGAGCCCACATTCCTCCCTCTGTCCAACTCCCAGATTCTAGGTACTAGATTAATACTTTACCTTCACTCACATTCCAAACTAAGGAGTAATTCCTTTCCTCATTTTCCTTATATGTCCTCAATTTCATTACATAAAAATTCCAACTCTGAGATGTCTTGGGAATGTATGTAGCCAAGTAATAGATACACCATCATTTCAAATTCCTTCATTCTGTTTCACCCAGCTCTTTTGTGCCCTGGGCTCTGTCCCCCAGCTCTGATCTCTACTATCTTGGAAATTCATGGATAATAGGGCACAAAACCACCAAAGCCATAGCTGCTCTATCCATGCTAAATTAGAAAATAATCTCACCTTTCGTAGGCACGTGTTGGCCCTCAGACATTTAGTAAATAAGAAATGCTCCTTCTCTCAAGAAGCTTCATTCTACAGGAGTTAAGGGTAAGTTTCCAGACCCCAGGCATCCATGTGTGTGCGTGTGTGTGTGTGGGGGGGGGTCCTGTATGTGATCCCAGAATTACCGTCAATAATCTTTAAGAACATGGGATGACAGAATCTCTTTGCTAAAACTAGCTTAATATACTACTTCATATTCATATATTCATATCCAAGATGTACTTGGCTATCCCATCTACAACATTACTGACAGGAAGGGAATAACAAAGATTCCAGAAGACAGTCCGTCTATAAGCATTTATTATTAAGTACTTACGATGTGCCAGATACTCTGATTAGCGCTTAGGATACAAAGAAAAACAGACAGTCTCTAATCTAAGGAGTTCACATTCTAATGGAGCAGGCATGGACCTGCAAATAACCACGTACAAACAACATACATAAAGGGTAAATTGGAAGTGATCAGAAGGAAGACACTGGCATTAATGGACATCTGGGAAAGGCTCCTTTTAGAGAACAGGATTTATGATGAGATTTTAAGCAAGCCAGGAAAACCAGGAGGTAGGAGTGAAGAAGAAGAGCAATCCAAGCATGGAGAACAGCCAGGAAAAATTCATGGAGTTGGGATTTGAAAAGGGAAGGAAGAGTAACAAGCATTTATTAAGCACCTACTATTTGCTATATACCATGCTAAATGCTTTACATTCTCATTTGATCCTTACAACAACCCTGAGAGCTAGGTCTTATTGCATACATTCTGTAACTGAGGAAACTGAGATACACAGAGGTTAAATGAATTACCCAGGGTCACATAGCTAATGAATGTCTGAGGGAGGATTTGAACTCAGGTCTTCCTGATTCTAGGTCTAGCATTCTATCCATTGCACTACCTAGCCGCCTAGAAGTGTCTTGTGTAACAGTAAAAAAATAATAGTAAACAGTAACAGAAAGTGTCAAGAAGCATCTATTAAGCACCTACTATATGCCAAGCATTATGTCACTTAACTATAGAGTACATGGAGGACAGTAAAGTATAAGAAGACTGGAAAGGCTAAAGATGATCAATGTTGTTCTAACAAACAAAAATTACCAACATAACAGCTACGTGGGATGTTTCTAACACCTAACATTGACCCCCGCTTTCACTCTTTGATCTCGCTTGCTCACTCCAATCTGCCTTCACACTGACAGGTGTAGAATCTTAGAGATAGATGACCACCGTATAGCTACAGGCAAATTTTCCCCAGTTGTAGGATAATACTCTCCTCCAGTGACTATCATAGCCCTCAAGACTTTCCTGGTATGATTCTATTTATACAAAACCAGCCATTCAAAATGATGCCTATTAAATTTTAAACATAATAATTTCCTTAAAAATAAGGTGAGAACAATTGCTAATAACATCACAAGCACTCATACAAAGCTAATTCAGGAATAATAAATGCATCACAGTCTACAGATAAATCTGGGTTGTTCTCTCCCACCTATGCACTCAATGCCTATGAGGAAGAGAAAGTACACACAGAATCCTGGCACATTACACATGAATGAGGAAAATCCATGTGCTCAAAGTATCTCATAATTATGAAACTATGAACTTTAGTGTCTTCTTTCTGTCTCAGGAGCTATCCATAAAATAGATATAATGAATACTATATTCCTTAATGAATATATTGTCTTGAACAGATTATCTCACTGCTAAACTGAGTTGAATTATGCTGTGTTTGACTAATACTTCACAAAGCACATTTCATTCAAACTAGTTGATCACTGGGTGATTTCTCTCATTCTCTCCTCCCAAGCTGTTCTTCTCAGCAGAAAATCACAACGGAAAACAGAGTATATTTTCTCTACCCTTATTTATTTTTCTCCATCGCAGCAAGTCACAAGAGAGCATAGTACATTCTCTATATTCCTTCTTCCTCTCAGCAGCAAGTAGTAGACTAAGCCAGGCTCTCATTGGTCAATCTGTCCAGCAACAAGTGATGGTATAGAAAAAAAAATCACCAGCTTTCATTATTTTTGTTATTAAATCTTTCCTTTCACTTCTCTTGCTTATCTTTCTAAATAAGCTCTGAATCCTCTCTGTAAAGGAATACCCTTTAGCATAGCAACCAACTTTTCATCTTCTGCCTATGATTAGATAAATGACATTTTCCCATAAGCATAAAACAGTACAGGTGTCTGTCTATTTATCCTCAGTTATTTACCTAAGATTTCTCTAGTTAATCATATAAGTATCATTAAAGCATACTGCCATCCCTATTTGAGCCAGTATTTTGCAACTTGTCACAATCAAATAAGTAATTGCTGTCTAATAAAAATGAACTGAAAATCTTCACTAATAGATTATCTTAAAACTGTGAGTAGGCATGGGTCCCAGACAAGTAAACTGTCAAAGCAAATTTAACTCATCAATCTTTTTTCTCAGATCAGACTTGTTTCACAGATGAATGAACTGACTCCTCTAAAGGGTCACTCCCTTTAGAGTTGGAGACATGTGGATTCATCGTCATAGGGAACTCATGCTCTGAAACTTAGACATTTAAAGAGTTGCCTGGGGCATTGAAAGGTTAAATGATTTGCCCAAGGTCACAGAGCCCATAAAAGGTAGGGTTTGAATTCATGGTGTTCTTTTTTTTTTTTTTGAGGCAGTCAGGGTTAAGCGATTTGCCCAGCTAGTAAGTGTCTGAGGCCAGATTTAAACTCAGTTCCTCCTGACTCCAGGGCTAGTGCTCTATCCACTGCACCACCCAGCTACCTTTCAAATTCAACTGTTCTTGACTTTGAGGTCTGTCCTCTATGCCAAGCTGTCTCTCTGTCCTAATTTTTGAAAGAAAAAAAAAGAATAGGATATCATAGACCACCAGCTTAGTGGATAGAGTGCCAGGCCTGGAGGCAGGAGGACTTCTCTTTCTGAGTTCAAATCTGGTTTTGGATACTTGTGTGACCCTGAGCAAATCACTTAACCCTGTTTGCCTCAGTTTCTTGATCTGTAAATGAGCTGGAGAAGGAAATGGAAAACCACTTCAATGTTTGCCAAGAAAACCCCAAATGGAGTCATGAAGAGTTGGACACAATGAACGACAAAACAAAAGCTTGATCTCCAATAAAATTCTAAATGAATTATTAAGCAGCTGGGCTGTGAGTGGCTAGAACAGATAGCAGTGGTCAATAGAAACCAGGACAGGTTTACAAAGAACAAATGATACCAGGTTATGGGTGGAAAAGCTAATGTATTAAAAATCACAAGATCTAGATTTGAATTCCAACTCCATTTACCAGACATGTAAATATCCTGTTAAGTTTACCTTGTAAGTTACTAAACCCCCCTACAAGCTTCAATTTCTTCACCTGAAAAATGAAGGAGCAGGACCAGATGGACTGACTCTAGCTCTAGAGCTATGACCCTACAATCCTTCATCTATAAAACAGAAACAATAATGTTTCTGCTCATATCACAGGATCATCTCGAAGACCAAAAATAGAAAACATGCATGAAAGTACTTTGAAATTTGTAAAAGATTGTACGGATGTTAAATAAATTGAGTTTCCTGTAAGGTTTTGGTGAAGGAGGCAATGTGATGTAATAGATAAAGAGCTGTTTGAAGAGCAAGAAACACCTGGTTTCAGTTTCCACCATGGACACAGCCTGGCTCTGTGACCCTCGCTTAACCTCTCAGGGTTCTAGACAAAACCTTAAGACAATAAATTGCAGAGAACGTACTAACCTGAATTCATATAGGGTGTTTCCTCATCTGAAAGTTCCCTACATCGATGAAATCAGTAGTCAAATCCCTATCCTATTTGATTAGTAGACCAGGGAAATGCTTTAACTCTACTGTCTCAATATTTCAACAAAGCATTTGATAAACTCGTTAATGATAACCCGGTGGCTAAAATGAAGAAATGTAGGCTAGATAATAGAACTGTTTGGATCCATGACTAGTTAAACAACTCTACAGGCATGCCTTAGAGATAGTGCAGATTCAGTTCCAGACCACTGCAATAAAGCAAATATCGCAATAAAGTGAGTCACATGAATTTTTTGATTTCCCAGTGCACATAAAAGTTGTTTACACTATGCTGTAGTCTATTAAGTATACAATAGTATCATGTCTAAAAAAATGTACATAATTAAAAATACTTTATTGCTAAAAAATAAAAATATGCTAACCGTCATCTGAGCCTTCAGCCAGTTGTAATTTTTTTGCTAGTGAAGGATCTTAACCTTAATGTTTATGGCTGCTGACTGATTAGGGTGGTGGTTCCTGAAGGTTAGGGTAGTTGTGGCAGTTTCTTAAAATAAGACAATAATGAAGTTTACTGCATCAATTGACTTTTCCTTTCATAAAAGGTTTCTCTGTGACATGCGACGTTGTTTGATAGCATTTTACCCATGATAGAACTTCTCTCAAAATTGGAGTCAATCCTCTCAAAACTTACCATTGCTTTATCAAGTAAGTTCATGTAATATTCTTCAATATTCTTGTGTCTCATGGATTAGGGAGGCCCAAGGAGAGGAAGAGAGATAGGGGAATGGCTGGTTGGTGGAGCAGTCAGAACACATACATTTCTTGTTTAAGTTTACCATCCTATATGGGCATGGTTCACGATACCTTAAAACAATTACAATAGATTACAAAGATCAATGATCATAGATCACCATAACAGATAGAATAATAATGCAAAAGTTTGAAATATTGTGGTAATTACCAAAATATGACACAGAGACATGATGTGAGCTCACACTGTCGGAAAAATGGCATAGACTTCTTGCACTCAGGGTTGCCACAAATCTTCATTTTGTGAAAACAAACAAACAAAAAACCCACAAGATCTGTGAAGTTCAATAAAGAGAAGCACAATTTTAAAAGGTATGGCTGTAACTGAGGAGTCGATCAATGTCACCTAATAGCGAGGTATGCAACATTATGCTTCATTTATCTATATTCAGCACTGTTCTATTAGACATTTTCATCAATGACTTTGATAAAGAGAATGGAACCTTCTCATCAACTTTGTCAATTTTTCCACTAAGTTTTGAATGATTGCTCACATAAAGGATGAGTAAATGAAGATTCAAAATGGTCTTGACAGGGCCTGGAAATCTGAATTTCCTTATAGAGTATCTACTTCTTCTTGGGCTACCATTCCTTACCATTTTACTCTATCTTTTCCAGTTCAAAAATCATTCTGCTTTGAGACAACAGACCTATAATTTCATTGGTTTAGAAAAATGGGCAGCTAGAGGTACAGTGGATAGAGTACTGGATTTGAAGTCAGGAAGACTCATCTTCCTGAGTTCAAATCTGGCTTCAGATACTTACTAGCTGTGTGACCCTGGGCAAGTCGTTTAAAACCTTCTTTGCCTCAGTTTCCTCATCTGTAAAATGAGATAGAGAAGGAAATGGCAAACCACTCCAGTACCTTTGCTGAGAGAATCCCAAATGGGGTCAGGAAGAGCCAGACATGACTGAAACTACTGAACAACAACAGGGAATTCCAGAGGAGAAAACTCCCTTTCCCAAAGCAGATCAGCAACTTCTCTATAATTTATGGTTGTGTAGAGTTGTGTAGAATCCTAAGAAATTAAATGTTTCCCCAGGGTCACAGTATGTACAAAGGAGGGACTTAAATGCCAGTCTTCCCAACACTGAGCCCAGCTCTATTCATTATACCCCTCTGCCTCTCATTTGAGAACATGGAAATAAACATGGAAACATGAAAGACAAATACAGGTCAAGTAGTTCTGCTTTCTCCATCATGTCTGTTAACATTACACTATCTGCTCTCGAAACTCTAGAGGGAGAATGGTTAAATGTGGTGTTAAATTCCTTCAGAAGCCAGGAAAAAGCTAGCTTCGGAGTCTGAAGGGACACATAAATTTTTCTTCAGGGTAGGTAGGAAAAGGATAATGGATCGCTCAATCAAGAAGCATTGGTGAAGGTTCTACTCTGTGCGAGGCCCTGTGCTAGATGCTCTGTAATCCAAAGACAAAAATGAAACAGTTCCTGACCCCATGGAGCTTAAGGTTATTGGGAGAAAACACATATAAGTTTAACTACATATTCCCTGCTGTGCCCAGGGCAACCAAAGTGTTTTTCCTCTTCCACTAAGAAACTCTTACCTCTGGGTTAATTCATACAGATCTGGACTTTGTACTGGGGAGCCCGGCAGCTAAAGGCATGGGTCAGAAACTTTCCAAGCACTGGAGGAAATAACTTAGAGCTTGGTTTGGCTTAAGTCTGGCATTTCCCCAAAGCACAGCATAAAGGTACTAAATGTATAATACAGCAAGTATAAAACAACTATTTATTTGTTCTCAAAATAAATGGTAAAAATATGGGTAGCAAGGTGGTGCAGTGGATAAGAGCACTGACCCTGGAGTCAGGAGGACCTGAGTTTAAATCTGGCCTCAGACACTTACTAGCTGTGTGACCCGGGGCAAGTCACTTAACCCCAAGTGCCTCAAAAAATAATAAATGCTAAAAATATTTTTTAAAAAGCTCAAATGTGAACATCAACAAGGACTTAAAACATGGCACAGTAGTCAATAATTCCTAATATATTCTCTGAGGACACTGATACAAAAAACATTTTTAAAAGGAACTTTTGAACAGACATTCGTTTTCATCTCAACTCTGCACTGACTAAACGACTTCTTTAAGGTTCCAATCAGACTAGCATTTGTTTAGGTTCACCCTCCTAACAGTGGTCATCTCTTCCAAAAAGCATTGTAATAGTGATTGAAAGACCCTCCCACAGTGCTAACAGGACCCAGGATATCCCAATATCTCAAATTAATGAGGTTGTCTCCTGGGTAATGTCCACTTCAGGATCACTGTTTTATCACCCATGCAATGAGAAAGAAAAACAACACAGAAAAGAAGCCTATTCCTTCAAAGCCTGAGTGGGCAGTCCTTCTCTGATGAAAGACCAGAATTGAATAGAAAATGTGACATTCAAACACAAGCCTCAAGAGAAACATAAAAAGGTAAACATGAAAGACTAATCATAAAGAACATAGTGAAGCTAAACTGTTCATATTCCCAAATGGGAAGATGATTCATGTAACTCCTTAAAACTTATTAAGGCAGTTAGAAGGAGTCTGCATAGATAGGAGGGCATGGGTTTGAGTCAACTATGTTGGGATGATCTCCAAAAAAAAGAACATAATGGTGAGGAAGAGGAATGGATTGGGAGAAAGGGAAGTGGGAAATAGAACGGGGTAAATTTTCTCACATGAAGGAGACATACAAGGAAGAGCTTTTATAGTAAAGGGGGAAGCGGGGAAGGGTAGATGATGCTTGAACCTCATTCTCATTAGAATTGATTCAAAGAGGATAGAAATATGCATACATACATGCACACACATATGTAGACAGGATGGGAAAAGATAAGAGATATGGACCCCTTACACAAGTACACACCTGCCTACCACTGGCCCCTTCCTCAAACACCATGTTCTCAATCAAATTTGCCAGATTTGGTCTCATCCAAACCCGCCCACTGGAAATACACTGGACATGTCTGGGGCCTGGCACTGCAAGGAGCTAAGCTTCCCGGGATGATAACAGGGAAGGCACATTGGAGCAAAACAGACTTTTGAGGAGGGACAGAATAAAAAGAGAGAAAGAAGGCTAAGCAGAGGAAAAGGGGATGGAGGGAAATGCATAGTTAGTGAATGCGAATGGGATGAGCATGGAATGGAAGCAAATGAGAGACATACTTGGAACAAAAAAAACAGAGTTGAAATAAAGGCCTACGGTAGATTCTATTTCACTTTAGCTGAAGCGAAAAGGGCAGGAGTGGCAAGCATCATTTTAGACAAAGCAAAAGCAAAAATAGACCTAATTGAAAGAGATAACCAGGGAAATTACATTTAATAAAATGTACCATGGACAATGAAGTAATCCAAAAAAATTTTACGTTAAGTTTCTCTGATAAAGGCCTCATTTTTCAACTATACAGTTGACTGAGTCAAAAAGAAGACTCATTCTGCAATTGATACATGATCAAAGGTCATGGACAGGCAGTTTTTAGAAGAAGAAATCAAAGCTATCTATCGTCACACGAAAAAATGTTCTAAATTGCTATAGATTGGAGAAAAGCAAATTAAAACAACACCTATCAGAAATGATAAATGCTGGAGGGAATGAGAGAAACTGGGTGCACCAATGAATTGTGGATGCAGTAATGAACTAGTCCAACCATTTTGGAGAAGAATTTGGAACTAGAACCAAAGGAATTAGGACCATAAAACTATGCCTACTCTTTGATCTAGCAATACCACTACTAGATCTGTATCCCAAAAAGATCAAAAGAAAAGGAAAAGGCCCTATACAAAAATATTTATAGCAGCTTTTTGTGTTGGCAGAGGATTGGAAATTGAGGGGATATTCATCAACTGGGGAATTGCTGAACAAGTCATGGCATATCATTGTAAGAGAGTACTATTTATTGTGCTACAAAAAATAATGATGAAGGGGTGGTTTCAGAAAATAACATGGCAAGACCTATATAAACTGATGAAAAGTGAAATGACAAGAACCAGAAGATCCACGAGTAAAGTAACTGCAATGTTGTAATGATGATCAACCGTGAAAGACTTGGCTACTCTGATCAATACAGTGATCCAAGACAATTTCAAAGGATTCATGATGAAAAAAAAAAATGCTGTCTACCTCCAGAGAAAGAACTAATAGACTCTGAGTACAAATTGAAATATGATTTTCTTGCTTACTTTTTTTTTGCTTTTTTTTTCAGAATGGCTAAATGATTTCACATGTAAAAAACCCCACAAATCATGACAGACTAATCTCATTTCCTTTGTAGACATGAGTATTTGGAAACAAGATAAGTGAAATGCCATAGACATAGTTTTTATAGGTTTCAGTGATTATTTGCCAAGATTTCATGATACTCTTGTGGAAAGGTTGAGAGATGTGGACTAAAATTGTTCTCTACCTCAATTGTAAAATCTGATGGTTTTTTCTCCTCCCGCATCATTCTCCACCTTCTTTGCCACATTTGACATTGGGGTATACCATCTCCTCCTAGACTCTGTCCTGTCTGGGCTTTCATGACACTTATTCTCTTCTGGTTTTCCTCCTACTCATCTGACCTCTATTTCTTAATGTCCTTGGCTGGCTCATAATTCACAACACGTTCTACTGTGGGAGTTCCTAAGAGATCTGTCCTGGGCCTTCTTCTTTTCTTCCTCTATGCTCTTTCTTGATAACCTCATCAACTATTACTGTATGCAGATGATTAAATCTGTACATTCAGCTGCAGTCTATCCCACAAGCTTCAGTCCTGGATCACCAATATCTTATTGCACATTTCAAACTCACTATCTCCTTCATAGAGCTTTTCCTGCTGCCTCCAACTGCAGTGCCCTCCCTCCCAAACCACCTCATATTGAACTTCTTTGCATCTATTTGTATTTTTCACTTTATAGTTGTACTGTATACATTTTAAGGCTTCCACATTTTTTTTAGGCAATTGGGGTTAAGTGACTAGCCCAGGGTCACACAGCTAGTAAGTGTCAAGTGTTTGGTCTGAGGCTGGATTTGAACTCAGGTCCTCCTGACTTCAGGGCCAGTGCTCTATCCACTGCGCCACCTAGCTGCCCCAGGCTTCCACATTTCTAAATTTCCCTATTTCTGTCAAAGGTAACATCATCTTTCCAAGATCTCAACATCATTGTCTCAGCATTATCCTGGTCTCCTCATTTTCCCTAACCTCCCCTTTACCAATCAGTTGCAAAATCTTGCCATTTCAACCTTCACATCTTCCACATCCCATCTCTTCTCTCCATCTAGATTCAAGTTATCATCACCTATTGCCTAAACTTCAGAGTTAGTAATGCTAGATTCCCTTTACTCCTATTTGCTTTCAAAAAACTTCTCTTTGCTCACATAGCCACCATCTTCATATAGGCCCTCACTACCTCTTCCTTGGACTATTACAATGTACTTCTAATAGGTCTCTCTACCTTGTTTCTTCTCAATGTAATCTATCCTATTCTCAGCTGTCAAAGTGATTTTCATAAAACATAGGCCTTTCTGATCATGTCACCAACACACCTTCTTCAATAAACTCCTGTGACTTCCTATTGCTTCCAAGATAAAAAGTAAACTCCTCCATTTAGCTTTTAAAGCTCTATATAACTTGCCCTCAACATTTATTTCCAGCCTCATTTTTGCCTTACCATATTTTTTTTAATTCAGCCAAACTAGCCTTCTCTCTCTTCCTCACTCAGGACATTTCATATCCCATCTCTATGTTTTTTAACTGGCCACACTCTAGTTCCTTGAAAGCATTCCCTTCTTATTTCTACCTCTCTTCCTTCAAGATGCAGCCTGTCAGGCACCATCTCCTACACAGAGCCTTTCCTGCTGCCTCCAACCATAGTGCCCTCCCTCCCAAACTACCTTATATTGAACTTCTTTGTACATATTTGCATTTTCACTTTATAGTTGTGCTGCATACCTTTTTTGTATGTACTTGTTGTAAAATGTCAACTCACTGCTAATAGGGATTGTTTTATACTTTGTACTTACATTCTCAGAGCCTGGCAAATAATAGGTCCCTGTAGATTGAATGATTCCTGCACTCTATGGTCCAGCCAAACTAGCCTTCTCTATGTTCCTTACATATAATACTCTACATTTGCTTTGGTCATTGCCCATGACTAAATGCACTCCTTCATCACTTTTAAATAATAATAATTAATTGCATATTGTGCTTACCCTGTGCCAGTCACTGTGCTTTAAAAATATGATCTTATTCAATCCTCCTAACAATCCCATTTTACATTTGAATAAACTGAGGTAAGGTTAAGAGACCTGCCCATGATCATACAGCTAGTCATTGTCTATAGCTAAATTTAAACTCAGGTCTTCCTGACTCCAGGCCCAGCACTCTATCCACTGTACTACTTAGCTGCCTTTGAAAATCCCTCACTTCGTTCAAGATGTGCTCAAGACTCACTTTCCTAATCTCTTCCAAATGCTAGTGTCCTCCCTCCCTCCCTCCCTCCCTTGTATTTACTTCATATTTCTTCTGTATATAGTCATTCTTAAGTCTATTTCTTTTTATGGATGTTGTCTTCCCCAATATAAAATAAACTCCTTAAAAACAGGGATTTTTTTTTTTGCCTTTGTATCCTTAACATCTAGCATGGTCCTTGGGACAGAAATGGTTGCTTAATCATTGCTTCTCATTTGGTTGATTAAAGATAGTCAAGTTACACAGATTCAAAACTAGTTTAATGAGTCTACCTAAGAGTAGTAATTAATGGATACTATGGTGATCTTGGCCTTAGTGTTCTATGTGACTTGGTCCTTCAGCACAAACAGGCTAAGTTTAGATTAGGACCCATTCCAATTAAGAATTTGAATAAACATCCCTAAATGGAACTTTAATCGATTTTAAGTCCTGAAAAGTCAAAATATCTTGCTTTCTTGGGTGAATGGAGAGCAAATAGGAAGGAAGAAATCACAAGATGGAAGGAATATATGGTCCATCACCATTTTGAAATTTTATCAAAATACCCATTATGTTCATGGCACTGTTTTGAGCTCTTGGGATGTAATCTGAAAAGATATGGGAAAATTTGATTTGTATTAAGGATGGTTAGTATGTCTCAATTTAGTACCCTGAACTTTACAAGTGCCAAATCTTGACTTGAAATTTTCATCAACTGCGTTTCTATCTGTGAAAGGTACCTGATCAATTCTATTCTAATTTTTATGGAATAATTTTTAACCCCGAGGTCACATATTGATTTTGACTTGACTGTACCATATGGTAAAGGATGTTCTTCCATACCTAATGTATGCCAAATCTCTTTCAAGTCAACCCAGAAGTTCTTGTCAAATGGAGAGTTACTCTCCAAGGACTGTACATTCTATGGTTTGTTAAACACTAGTTTATTAGTTCATTTGTTTATGATTCATTCCTGTCTAATCTGTTCCACTGATCTATATTTCTATTTTTTAACAGATATAAACAATTTTGATGATTGCTTCTTTATTGTAAAATTTGAGACCTGAAGGTGGGGTTCTTTTTTCATTCTTACCCCACACACACAACACACTTCTTATTTCCCTTGAGACTGTATACCATCCACTACACCAAACAAACTTCGTTATCATTTTGTTTAGCTCTATAACATTAACCTCTTGACAGTTTGATTGACATAGCACTAAACTGTAAATTAATTTAGGCAGTTTTATCACTTTTATTAGAATATCTTAGCTGAACCAGGAGCATTGACTATTGAGAGAGGCATATTTGGAAATTAATGTGATGTAAAAGCAAACGGTGTCCATAAATTTACAAACAGAAAGATCTAGTTTAAATGAAGATTATTGGAGACAAGGGAGCACACTACCTCCCTCAAACCCATTAATCCTTTACAAGGATTTTGGCAACTAACCAAGGGAGCCAACTCACTCTGGTTTTCCCTCAGGAAACCCCTCCTGAAGAAACATTGGATAGCCCACACATGCAAGAAAACAACAACAATCACTGACATCAATATAGTTTTATAGTCCTGCAAAGTGCTTTACATTCATCACCTCATTTTAGCTAGGCAACAATCCAGTGATGTAGGTACTAAGTTATTATTCCCATTTTACAGATAAGAACGCTTTTCTAATCACCCCCCAAATGCTAGTGTCCTCGCTATCTACCTATCTTGTATTTACTTCATATTTATTCTTCACATAGTCATTTATTCTGTTAAAATCATTCTTAAATATATTTCTCTATGTGAATGTTGTCTCTCCCAGTAGAAAGTAAGCTCCTTGAGAGAAGTTAAAAACAGTAATTAAGTACTGGCAGTAATCAAGGGGTGGGAGAAGGGATACCAGGAAAGAATTTGAGAGGTCTCTGTTAGGGGCTTTACAATGGGAAGGATAGACATATTAAAGCATATGCTTCCAGATCTCTGTTCAGAGAAGTGTAACCTTTGTAACCTCTTTCCTTCTGCTTAATGGGGCTATGGGCAAGAAAGTTTCTTGAGAGACACAATTAAAAATCTAAGTGTCCATATTACTTGAAACCCTAACTCTATGGGAGAAGAAAGGAAATCAAGACTAGAACATAGAATCAAGGGCAAACAGCTTGAGACAAGGGAATGTAAATATCAGCCCCATTTTGCAGAAAAGTACATTGAGACTCAAAGAGGTTAGTTGATCTCCCAACTCCCAAATGTCAGAGTCAGCACTTGAACCCAGATTTCATGACTCCAAAGTTAGTGTTCTTTCCCTATACCTTAGTTGCTTCTTGAGGGCTCTGATACCTCTTCTGAACACAAAATTCTGGGACACTCTGTTGCCTATTTACCTGCTAAGCTCCACTCTGGAAACACTGATGAAACGGGCTCTGAGTCATTTCCCCCAAAAAATTAGAAACACAATTCTCAAAATTTTAAATACAAACACTTCATCCTGAAATTAAGCCATTAGAAAGGACCTTCACATTGAGCTTAAGTGTTAACATTTACTCCAATTTAGTTCTTTAATACAAAATAATGAAAAGCTCTTGAACCGATAGATGATGGTATTAATCAGGAAGTGGAATAATTAATGGGAACATCATTTCCATGGCTTTTTGAAAGTTACAAAAAAAAAAGCTATTGCTGGTTTGGTTCAGGAAGTTCCATTCACACTGAACAGGAGATGTATTATTCATGGGGAGTTTAATAGGGAAGTCATTATGAGGAAAGTATGCAGTTGATTCTTCTCTGTTCCTACCCAACATAAAGAAAATGAGATTTTAAAAATTATTTTATGACATTTGCAAGAGTTAAATACCATCACTTCTGCCCACTAGTAAAATCTTAACTGAGAAGACCGCTCCTACCAGGCTCTAATTGATGAAAACCATATCCGAAATTTTAATTCAAGGGAAATTTTCTTCTTGCCCTTTTATTAATAGAGTTTAGCTAATCAAGGTGGTGTGTTTTCTCTGATAGACACTTGAAACACACACACATCATTTAAAATTTGGCACAAAAGTGGGATTTAGCAAGGAATTGATCAAGATGATCTGGGAGTAGATTTATTTTATTTCTGCACTAATTGATCTTATTCTCCATAAAGCATGTTTATTGGGGTGCCACCAACAAATCCTTTGAAGTCATTTAAGACAGTGTTAAAAGTTTAACTGAGAAAATATGAAGAGAACCAAACCAAGAACCAGTAATACTGAGCCTCTGAAAATAAATTGCTATGCATTTTCTTCCATGGATTCAGAAAAGAGAGATTTTTCCCCTGGAAAGATAAAACCACATTACTAAATTTATAAGCACTCTCACTGCTCTATTCAACAGCTGTCACAATCTGCTGTTTAACATGGACAAATTCAAGATAAGGACATCAGAATAAGACCATTAGACAGAGGGAAGAAACCAGGTCCAAAAAACTCTTCACTACCTTTTGAGCCCCTGACACAGAGATCCAGAGACCAAATCTGAGGACAATTAAGTCTTCATAGAAATATCAAGAAAAAGAAATGGATTGATTGTTACAAGCAGGAAGGAGGGAGCCTGAGGCAGAGACTTATGAGCTGGCATTCAGGCTGTGTACCAGAATGGGGAGATCCAGGTTTTGTACCAATAAAATCATAGGAGCTGAGAGCTAGAAAGGGGCTTGAAGGTCTAACCCAGGAGTGGGGAACCTGCAGCCTCAAGGCCACATGTGGCCCTCTAGATCCTCGGGTGCAGCTTTTTGACTGAGTCCAAGTTTTACAGAGCAAATCCTTTTATTAAGGGGATTTGTTCTGTGAAGTTTGTATTCAGTCAAAGGGCCGCACTTGAGGACCTAGAGGGCCACATGGGGCCTCAAGGCCACAGGTTCCCCATCCCTGGTCTAACCTCATACCCAGTGTAAAAATGTCTACCATAGCATCCCTTGATAGATAGTATCCAGCCTCTCCTCAAATACCTTCTTGTGATGGGGAGCTCACTACTCATAAGGCAGCTCTTTTGTTTACTGGAAAGGTCTAATTGCTAGAAAATTCTTTCTTCCATTAAGTCAAAATTCACCTGTCTACAATTTGCACTTATTATGTTGCACATTGGTTAAGGATTCAAGAGGAAAAATACTAATTCTTAGAGAATTTATATAACTACAATTTATCGAATATCAAAAAAGAGAGGATATAGCCAGTATACACGTCCACTGACTGTAGACAACCATAGGACTCTCTTCACCCTGATCCTGGGATACTCAGTAACATTTATCTAACCACGAATGGGCCAGCTCTGGCCAAGACTACAGACTGGTAAGATGGGCCCATGGACTCAAGAACACTCAGTGTTTTGTAAATAAGATATTATAGGATACTTTATGAATGCACCAATCTAGAGTTAACACCCCACCCCTGCACAATATTAATCATAAGTAAGCCATTTAAGAACACAGACTTGGATTGATGAAGTGTCTTTTGTCCTTAAAGGCCATCTGTGATCAATTCACCAGTGGTTTTTGGCTGTTCCTGATATGTTCCCCCTCCCCCAACAGACAAGGTCCAAGATGGCTAGTCTGTATCACAGTGATCTTGGTTCTGACTTCTGGAATGATTCAACTCAATTCAACAAACTTTTATTAAATATCTACTGTGTACAAGCCACTGTGCTAAGTGAGATGAGGCTACAAAAACAAAAAGGAGAAGTTCCTGACTTCAAGGAGCTTATATTCTACTATAAAAGATAGCTTTCATGTGTCCCTTTATCCCTCTCTTAACCCAATGAATCATCCCAATCACCTCAACTATTCCTTCTATGCTTTTTAGTTTTCTAATTTTCCTCTTCCAAATATCAGCTGTGGTGTGACCAAAGCAAAGAGACTCTCACCGTCCTAGTCCTAGACTCTATGCCTCTTATAATGAAGCTTAAGATTGAAATTTCTGCCTACCACATCCTAATATATGTTGATCCAAATGTCTCTTATGGCATTTTTCCCACAACTGCAAACACTTTTGAGCTTGTAAGTCAAGTAGTTAGTAAAGTATATTTCCTAACTATTGGACCATTCTTTCTTAGTACCACTTGCAGGATCTTCATCTATGTCACACCCAGTAACCATGGGTGCCCTCTTTCCTTCTTCTTCTGTCCTACTTCACTTAATGATTCATCAGCTCCCATAGGTTTAGTTATCTCCATGCAAATGATTCCCAAATCTATATATCCATCCTATGTCTCTCTTCTGAGATCTAATCTAGCATCATTAACTGCCTTTTGGACATCTCAAACCTATAGGCATCTCAAAGTTGACAAGTTCAAAATAGAACTCATCATCTTTCCTCAAATCCTCCCCACTTCTCAGCTTTCTTATTATGACTAGGGTACCACCGTCCTTTTGGTCCTTCAAGCTAAAACTCTTGATGTCTTTCTTGCATCCTCATTCTCACTCAGCTCCTGTGGCCATCGTATTGCAAAGTTTTGTCATTTCGAACTTCACAACATCCCTCACATGCATTCCCTTCTTTCCACTTGTACAGCCACACTCTAGTACAAGTTTTCATCAATTCTTGCCTGAGCTATTACAATTAGCTTTCTAATTTGGTCTCTGTGCCTCAAGTCTCTTTCCATTCCAATCTACCTTCTGCTCAACTGCCAAAGTAATAATTGCTTCACTCTAGTTCTGACTATGTCACCACCACTATTTCTCAGTAAACTCCAATGGCTCCCCAATATTGCCATCAAATCCTCTGGCATTTAAAATCATTCACAGCCTGGCTCCTTCTTACCTTTCTAGTCATCTTATATTTTACATGCTTCCAGGTGATCAGTTATATAGACTAATCTACTTGGTTTTTTTCTCTAACTTATCACTCTACTGTGCTCTCTCCCCTTCTACCACGGTACCATTTTCAGTCTGGATCTCCCTCTCCCCTTGAAAATCATCCAAGATCCTTGTTCCTCCTTCACTCTTCTGCCAATGCCTGGCTTTAAGCCATATCACCAGTAACTGGAAGGGGAAGACAAGGAGTGGCTGTTTAAATATTTATTACTTGTCCACAGCTTTCATAAGAGTTATGTTGGGGAGGAAAATGAAATGTTGGCCTGAAATGCCAGGATGATCCCTGTTTGCCCTTACCCGTGATATCAAAAATCCTTGTCCCCTAACCTTACTATGATTTTTGAAAGATCTGTGGATTTCCACTTGTCCTGTTAGTGCTATCCCCCACTGAGAATTTGCCATGAAGTAAACTGAGACTTAGATGCATTTATGCTAATTATCTAATGCATTCAAACAATATCTGCAGCTGATTTGCATTTTTAGCTTAAATTTTCCAGCCTCAACTTCCAAGCACAAATGATTGTTTCTTGACCCTCTTCTTGGCTTCATGGCCCTGCAAAGAGATGTTCTTTGCATAACAAGGTAAGGGGGACGTGACTTGCCAGTCTTGGGCTTAATTGCTCAACAGGGAGTAACAAACACACATAACTACTAAACATTAAATGTAATTGGATAACAAGATCATAGGGAAGAAAGGGAAACTTCTTTTCTGAGAAGTGAATAAAAAACTAATTAGACTGCAGAGATGTCAAGGAGAATGAAGATTGGAGGGAGAAAAGTCATTGATTTGGTGATTAGGAAGTCACTGGTGATTTTAGAAGTTTCAATATAACAGTCACAGTAGCAGAAAGGCAACAGAGTCCAAATAGCAAAAGACTGATGAGAAAGTAGATGACAGGATGCAATTCTTAACAATAACATTGATGAAAAGAACTAGAATTTACGAAGTGCTTAAATATTTGCAAAGCACTTTATATACGTAGGAGTACATTCTGGTTCTTACTCCCACAGCCAGGCAAACTGTATCTCCCCCCTGAGGGTACTAGAGATAAACCAGGGCTGTGGGAGTGTCTGTCCTATCAACCAGCTCTGTCCTTGTGCCCATCATTTGGTGACAATGACTAGTGCCCCAGTTCTATTTAACCACTTAATATCGATTAGTTTTTAGAAAATCATATTTGCTTTGAAGATATAGCAACAACAGAAGTACCGGTGATAACTAATTAGCATTTATGTAGCTCTTTATAAATATCATCTAAACATTCCCTCCTCCCCAACTCCTTTGTGCACACTCTTCCTTACAGGAGTAGGGAACCTGTGGCCTCGAGGTCACAGGCTCCTTGTCCCCACCCCGTATGGTGAAAGTAGGCTCAAACTTAGCTCAGTGCCTACGTAACACTGGTCCCACCAAGTTTATGTGCTAATTCACACTCATTGACAGATGAGTCCTTGCTTCAGCTACCCTGTCTAGGTCCCGTGGGTCAAGCCCAGAGGTCACTCCTTACTCTTCTGGACACTGACACTGAACTGGACACAAAATTCAGACTCTAGAAATCTGAGAAGCTGGGGTAGCTTCCTGACCTTTCAAAGCTCATATCACAAGATAATCTCTTTATCTAGAATAGAAAAGAGAAAATGCAAGAGGTCAAAAATGAAGGCCCATTTCACAGGGCCACAGTGGCTTAGAGGGGAGAAGGTCCCAAGACCTCTTCCCCTTACAGCATTCTCTCTCACCGGATATCATGAGTAAAGGAGTCAAAGCAGGAAATCAAAGGGCCAAAGAGACTAGGCTGAGGCTAACTCAAGTCTTCATGAAGATACTTCCAGTTTTGGCAACACAGCCAAGTCGAATGAGGCTGTCCTTCCTAACCAAAGCCAGTGACAGAATATCTATGCGTTCTCCATAGTCTATCTAGGGCATTTCTATTCCATGTCATCACTCCTCTCCCAAAAGCAGGCTCCCCCATCTCCATACAGGGAGACACCATTACACGATGTCCATTTGCCAGACCCCATTACACTATTTCATCTGATCCTCACAACAACCTTGTAAAGCAATTCCTATTATTATCTGCATTTTTATAGATGAGGAAACTAAAACTGAGAGATGTTAAGTGACTTGCCCAGGACCATACAATTAGTAGATGCCTGAGGCAGACTTGAAATCCAGTCTTTCTGACTTCACGTCCAACACTTTATCTTCTGTGTCACTTAATTTAATTAGCCAATAAGCTAATTTAATAAGTATGTAAATATGCAAGTCTCATTAAAGCACTTAAAATACCACCTTTGCTGCCTCCTCCTGATTGTGATTTCCTATCAGCTAATAAAACAAAATCAAATCAAATCAGGGTGGGGGGGAGAGAGAGAGGCAGAGGGAGGGGAAGAGAAGGGCAAAGGAAGAGGAGGTAGAGAGGAGACAAAGAGATGAAGGGAGGAGAAGGAGAGAGACAGAGACAGAGGACAAGGAAATGGAGAAAGAGGGGGGAAGAGGAGAAAGTGAGAGAGGAAGGATGGGAGAGACAGCACAGATGAGAAAGGCATTTATATTCTACAAATAATTTATATTTATTAGTAAAGTCTACCTCTTGGAATAGTATCACTCTTTCCTTAAGCATATACATGTCGCTGTCCTTGAGGGCAGGAATTGTTTCATTTTGGTTTTGTAACCCTAGCTTCTAGTAAAGAACCTGGCACATAGCCAGCCCTTAGCACATATTTATTAAACTAAAGTAATAAAAATAAAAAGTATTTAACCCAAAATTTTAAGACCCTCCACAATCTTTGTGAATATTGGATTCAAAGACAGTAGAAACCTGGGGTTGAATCCTCCCTCTGCCACTTAACATTTCTGAGCCTCAGTTTCACTATCTGTCAAGTAGGGAAATTAACAGAACCTATCTGAAATGAGATAATATGTATTAAGGCTTTACAAATCTTAAAGCCCTATAGAAATGTCAGCTATCATTATTGTGTGAAATACTCTGTAAGCCTTAAGACTTTTATAAGGGTCAGGTATAGTAACATTTATCATTGTAAGAGGCTGAACAGAAAAAGAGGCTTAGAATCCACTTGGACCTAAGAAAGTAACCAAAAATAGAGAAGAGAACATACTTGGTGTTCCAGATGTTTCAGAATAAAACAATTCGCCTCCTCCAGTGGAGGTGATTGAAACTGTGTGAGAAATAATCTGTGCGTCTGGCAAGGGTTTGTATCTAGCATCAAGAAACAAAACTAGAGAGGATGGGTCCCATATTTTTTTTTCTTTTTGAGAGGCAGACACTTTAATGAGGTCTTTTGCTTTTTTTTTTTTGTTTTGGTTTTTTTACAAATTCTTCTTTAGGAGAATCAAGCAATGCTGCTGGCATTAGATGCGCTCCTGGACCACAAGTCAGTACCGAATTTGGCAACAGGCCCCATTTTGCATCTTGCCTTTATTGCTTACTGTGACCCCTGCATTGTCTTCCAAATATAAGAATATACTTACGGCACCTAGATGGTTCAGTGGGCAGAGCACTGGGCCCAGACATGAGTTCAAACTGGCCTCCAACACTTAAACAGTTGTGTGACCCTGGGCAAGTCACTTAACCCTGTGTGCCTCAGTTTCCTCATCTGTAAAAATCCGTTAAAAAGCAATACTCCAATATCTTTGCCAAGAAAACTCCAGATGGGATCGTAAAGAGTCAGACAAGAGTGAAATGAGTGAACAACAAAACCATTTTTTCTGTGATATGACTTCAATTGCCATATTATCACTGCTAAATGAAGCTTCTTTCAGAGCTCTAGTTTTCCCTTTTTGACTGTGGTCATTGCCATGTCACCCACACCAGCTGCAGAAAACCTGTTCAGTCACTCCTTAATCCCTTTCACAGAGATGGCATATGTTCACGTGAAACTGAGGCCTCTCTCTCTCTCTCTCTCTCTCTCTCTCTCACTCTTTCTCTTGCAATTGTTCTTATCTAGGGAAGATCATGAAATCACAAATTTCGAGTAGGAAGGAAACTTTGAAAGCTCTAGTCCAACTCATTGACAGACAAAACTGAGGATGAGATAAATTATAAGTGACTAGTCCAAGGTAGTAAGTGATAGGGCTAGATTTGAACCCATGTCCTCTCCCTTCAAACACATCAGCCTTCCTATTACACCCTTCTGGTCTCTGATAACAGAGCCCTATGGCTTGATTATCTAGATGTGCTAGCTGAACTTGCTAACCTTTAATGATACAAGAAATTAGATTTATCCTGAGACTACTTCTACATAATAAAAAGTACAGTAGAAAGCCTGTAAATATCAGTTCATTTAGACAATTTAGAAAGTCACGCAGCTAATATATTTTATGCAGAAGGAAAAGACACAGTATCTATGTAATCCATAATTATTGCTGGAGTTTAACATGAATATCTACCTTGAAGGACTATGGCATACTCAGCAGGTATCTCTGGACCCAAGTCTATGAATGTGCACTTAAGCACTAGACAAAGATGAATCTAGGGTTATGACCAATTTCCCCAGGTACAACTTAGATTTATCAAGTACCTACTGTGGACAGAGCACATGCTAGGTACTTAGGAAGATGCAAATTTTAGGTCTGACACAATCTACATACTCAATGAACTTGTCGTCTTAGATAGGGTGATGGTGGAAGAATTAGACAGTCCCATTTTGGACAGCTTAATTGTTAGCACATTCTCCCTAATATCAAGCCTAAACTTGGCTCTTTGTAACTTCCACTCACTGCTCCTGGTTCTTTCCTATGGGGCCAAGCAGTGCAAATCAAGCCCATCTTCCACATGACCTCCTTTCCAGCATCTAAAAATGGCTGCCATGTCTTTCCTGAGCCTTCTCTTCTCCAGGCTATATGCCCCCAGCTCCTTCTACTGATCTTACTATGACGTGGATATAAGGCCCTTCACCATCCTTCTTTCCCCCCTGTGGATACTATCTAGTTTATCCATGTCCTTTTAAAAGTGTGGTCCCCAGAACTGAATGTGATACTCTAGATTTGGTATGACCTGGGCAGAGTAGAGAGGGACTACAAAATCTTTAATCTTGAAAGCTATGACTTTCATAACACAGCTCCAAAGTGCCTTAGCTTTCTCAGCTGCTATACCATACTTCTTACCCATTTTGAGCTTGTTGGCTACTTACATTCCTCCATCTTTTCCAAACCATTTTCTAATCATGCCTCCCCCATCTTGCACTTATGCAGCTTATTTCTTGAACTCAAATAAGTACACATTCCCTAGGTGTTTTCTTCTTCATATTTTTGTGACTTTACATTTCTCTCTATTCAATTCCAATTTTTTAAATGTTTTTATTTTATTTTTAATTTATAGAATTTATTATTGAATAATTTATCATTAATTTATTTATTATTGAATAATCTGTTATTAAATTTGGATCAAAGCTCTAGCCCAATGGCATCAAATTCAAATAGAAATGGGAGTCATGCATAAGCTCCCATTCATAAGACTCTGTGGGTCTCATATTGACTTAGTTTTTAAGTGTGTTATTACGTATGTTTTAGCATTTTTTAATTTATCTTGTTAAGTATTTCCCAATTACATTTTCATCTGGTTTGGGTCATAATTGGGACTGCTCTAGCCTGTAAGATTCCTTTTGGATCCTGGCTGTCATCCCTCTTAGCTTAGTTTCATCTATTCTATTCTAACGCTTTTGTTTAAGTCATTGATAAAAATTTTAAACAGCACATGGCCAAGCACAGATCCCTGATCATTCCACTGGACAACTACTTTCAGACTGAAGTTGAACCATTAAGACTATACTTTGAATTCAGCTATTCATCTAGTTCCAAATCAATCTAATTGTATTATCTAGATATAGACTATATCTCACTGCTTTTTCCACACGCAAAAAAAATAGCATAAGGTATTTTGCAAATGCTTTGCTGAAATCTAGGCCAACTATTTCTACAACTTCCCAAACTTTACTAGTTTAGTAGCCCTACTAAAAATGAAATAAAGTTACTCTGATACCATCTGTTCTGCATGAAACCATATTTTCCCTTTGCAATCACTTCCTCCTTTTCTGGATGTTTACTAACCATCCTTTTAAATTTCTGCTCTAGAATTTTCCTAGGAATCAAAGTCAGGCTCCCTGGCCAGGTAGTTCACAGACCCTATCATCTTTCCTTTTTTGAAAACTACAACATGTGCCCTTCTACAGTCCTTCAGTATCTCTCCTATTTTCCACGATCTTTCAAACATTACCGTAGTGGCCCAGTGATCACATCTGCCAGTTCTTTCAGTACCAATGATTTTTTCATCATGACCAGATGACTTAAATTCATCAAGCACAAGTTGGTGTTCTCTTACTCTCTCCTTCCTTATCTTAGTATCAACTCTCTATTATACAGTTTGATTCTGTGGTCTCCACTGCAAAAATCATTCTTCACTGAGAAAACAGAAGTAAAATAAGAATTGAGCTGCTCCATCATCTCTCTGTCATCAGTTAGCAATGTGCCATCCACTCTAAGCATCAGTTCTACGCCTTCATTGATACCCATTTTTCTCCCAATAGCTTAACTCTTTTTGTTGCCCTTTGTTTCCCATGCCAATATCAGCTCATCCTTCCCTTTAGCACTGACGCTGTCTCTTATAGGACCATGACATGTTTCTGTATTCATCCCTTGTTACCCACCCTTACATCTACCTTCTGCATATATATTATTTTAAATATCTGAATTAGGGATGTGCATCCATAAGTCTCCAAACACTTCCCTTTTTTTCTTTCACATTGGAATTGTTTCCCTTTGTGTCTTCAGAATATACCTGTAAAACTTTAGTCCATCAGAATCCACCTTTGTTTCCTCTGTTTTCCCCAAATCTAAGGTACATACACAGGGCAGCTAGGTGGTGCAGTGCCAGGCCTGAAGTCAGGAAGACTCATCTTCCCAACTTCAAAACTGGCCTCAGACTCTTACTAGTGGGCAAGTCACTTAACCCTGTTTGCCTCACTTCCTCATCTGTAAAATGAGCAGTAAAATGGCCAAACCTATCCAGTATCTTTGCCAAGAAAACCCCAAATGGAGTCACAAAGAGTTAGACACTACTGAAATAACTGAACAACCATAACAATCAGATGCATGTTAGACTAGGTTGAAATTCCCTCTCTAATGTTATAAACATAGGAGGCTTCCACTCACAGAGGTTTCCAACCATTTCTACTCCAATAACCAATTCCTCCCTGTAAGTAAAAATCAAATTTAGAACAGAAATGTGTTAGTTCCAGCATCATTTGAAGGATGAAATTACCATTAAGGCAAGTCAGAAATTTAGGAGTTATTTTGCTCTTGGTAGAGAGAGAAATCCAGTAGATGTTTGGGTAATAAGAAGTCATTCATCTAGTTCCAAATCAATCTAATTGTATTATCTAGATCTAGACTATATCTCACTGCTACATCATTACTACGGCATGCCTCTGTTCCAGGCTTGTTGTCCATTTCCCTAATTCCTCATCTATTTCCTCTGCCTATTTAAGTTGTCTCTAACGTAATCTGATGATGAAATGACTTATTTTTCCTTCCACTGAACTTCACTTAAATTCTCCCTATCTTATTTCCCCCAACTTGTTCCAGGCTTTCCTCACATGAGTATCTCTTCCTTACTATACAATGTCACCTCACTCAACCATGCTTTTGTTTATTACATTTTTTTTAAACAAAGTATACCCATCCAGAGCAATATTCTGGGCATGAGTTTCATTCCCCAAAACTCAATGATACCTATGTGGTCACATTTGTCACCTTGCCTTATGACTTCTAGTTTTGTTATGTTTTTGCCTAAACTTAGGCATTTGTGTATAGAGATTTGAGGTCCACAAGGGTTTTATAACTGGTTCCTTTCTTGGATTTTTTTCCTATGCAAACTCCTGCATGTAATAACTGGTACTATTCGTTCCTAATAATTACTCTCTAACTTGTAATCATATAATTTGTTGGATATACAGGCAGTTTGCTCTTTCCTCCTTAGTTTAAACCTCTTTAGATTAGATTTTAAAGCCATGTCAGACATGGAGTCACATGCCTGCAATTCCTGCTATTAAAGGAGACTGAAGCTAGTAGATTGCTTGAGTTCAGAAGTTTGGAGCCCCAATAAAGCTATAGCCAATGGGGTACCCATGTTGGTACCAAGATGGTGAGCTGCTAGAGAGCACTGGGGTGCCTGAGGAAGGGTGAAGTGGCCCACATCACAAGTGGAGTGGGGCAAAGCTTCTGTGCTGATCAGCAGTGAGGTCAGGCCTATAAGCAACCACTGTGCTTTCAGCTAGATATCTATAAATGTGTGTATGTGTGTATATACAAATACACACCCATATATCTTATATTTGTGTGTATGCATGTGTATGTGTGTGTGTGTGCGTGTGTGTGTGTGTGTGTGTGTGTGTGTGTGTGTGTGTGTGTAATACAAGGCAATTATACTATTTATAACATTTGTTAGGTATTCTCCATCCCTGGCCAGGAGTCTGTCATCCCTATATTTTAAGCCATTGTCCAGAAGTCCAAACCTCATTCTTTTTTTTTTTTAGGCAATTGGGGTTAAGTGACTTGCCCGGGTAACACAGCTAGTCACCACCTAGCTGCCCCAAAACATTATTCTTTTTCTGTTTTTTTGCTAGGCAATGGGGTTAAGTGACTCTCTCAGGGTCACACAGCTAGTAAGTGTCAAGGTCTGGATTTGAACTCAGGTCCTCCTGACTCCAGGGCTGGTGCTCTATCCACTGCGCCACCCAGCTGCCTCCCAGACCCCATTCTTAGACACCTTAATAGACAGCTGTTCACTTCCCAAATCAACTTTTCTCTTATGCATCCCTTGCTTCCAATCAACAACAGAAAGGGAAACACAATCTGTGCTCCAATGGTCTTCAGGGGTCTTGTCCAAGACTTTGTCATATTTGGCAATATTATTTATGTTCCTTCTAGTAGTATCATTTGTATCCACATGGATCAATAGAAAGTAGTAGTAATTATACAGTTTTATAAGTCTGGAGAGCATCTCTATTATATCTTGGAAAACCAGTGGTTAAACTGGCAGACACAAAGCTACCCTTCCTGAATCTAGCCAACCACGTACATTATTCAAGTACTTGGGTGCTTTAGGGACGGTGAGCTCCCAGCCTCTTTCAGAACTGTGTGACTCAGCTGCACTTTGAGCTGATGAAATTATCCCCTTATTGGCTACCTAATAGAAAGAACAAATGACTCAGTGGAACTTTAGAATGAAGTGACAGCCCCTATCATTCCCTTCGTTTCCTGGCTGCAGAGCACATCAAGACTGTTTCAGGCTGCTTCTCATGAAGGGGAAAAGAAGGCCAATACAGTAGTTCTAATCCTGGTTGTCATATAATCATGAGGATATGACAGCCAAGGCATAGGTGAGCCTGATCCTGGATCCAAGGCTGCATCTTTTGTGATTGCTCTTTTCTAATCTTAGGTGAGTGAACACCAGTTTTGAGATGGACAAGGCCAGGTTGGGAGGCCACTTTTTGAATTAGAGCTATATAAAATAATCAGATTGGATTTATTGGCTTTCTAAGATAATTTCCAGCTCTAAACGTTTGATCCTATGAGATTATGCATCCTTTAGTTGAACTCAGGACTGGTGGCAGGGAGAAAAGAGTCCCCTAGCAAATACTCCAGCACTTCTTGAAGAAGATAGCCACCAGCAGGATCATGAATCCAATTCCTAACTGAGCCTTCTAGAAGATATTCCCTATGTGGGGGACTATGCAGAGTTGAGGTGAAATGTGGTTTGGAATGCCTATTGAATAGTCCCAGAAATTATTTTGTATTCTGATAAATCTTAGGTATCAACCTCTTGAAAAGAGTATAATAGGGGCAGTTAGGTGGCATAGTGGATAGAGCAATGGCCCTGAAGTCAGGAAGACCTGAGTTCAAATCTGACCTCGGACCAAACACTTGACACTTACTAGCTGTGTGACCCTGGGCAAGTCACTTAACCCCAATTGCCCCCCCAAAAAAGAGTATATTAACAGTTATAAGCTAAGTATCTGAATCTGTTCTAAGTGTTTCTCTCAATATACTTGTGTTATATGGCTAACATTTATTTTATTAATAGACATAATTAATAATAAAATAACAAATTACTATAACTATAATACAATAATAAATTAACCATAAATAACTGCCCCATATCTGATTCATTTGCACTTTCTACTCTCCCCTTTGGGGGTATCTTAGACATGAGCCAAAACCTAAACCTTTGTGATTTTTTTTTCCCCTGGGGCATGATGGGGCATGAAATAAGCCAAAGAATGATAAAAGGGAGTCTAATACCCAGTCCATACCACAGGCTATAGAGCACAGGACCATAAACTAGAGCTGGAAGAGACATTAAAGTCTATCTGATCCAACTCCTCATTTTACAGTTAAGGAAACTGAGACCCAGGAAATTTAAGTGACTTGTCCATGCTCACATAGGTAGTAAGCACCAGAAGCATGATTTGAAGCAAGGTTCTCTGACTCTAGAGAACCATTTCAACTGTACCATCATGGGTTCAGGACAGCAGGAACCCTTTAGTGGAAAGGAAATTATCACAACCCCCTCTGGACTCAGCAGTGTTGTTCCATTGATAGACTTTGATACATACCCCAGGAAGACAACAGACCTCTCTACTTTTCTTTTCAGGCTGACAAATAACTACCTTAGAGCTCCTAAGCAGGTAATCAGCAACCAGTGCAACTGTATGATTTTTCCTCTGACCTTTACTAGGTGATTTCTTACTTGATACATCATTTCTAGAACTCAACTACATCATTCCCTAGTAGCTATTTCCTCTTTGGTGCACCCAGCTCCTTCCCCTTCAGGAAAGGTATTCTATCTTTTCTTAAGTTCTAAGTGTACTGTTGTCCTTTTCCTTCTATAATAAAGGGCTGGTGGAGAAGAGCTCATTCCTGGGAACATGCACAAGTGACCTATGTGGACATTCGGTGAGCCTGCTTCCATGCATAAGTAATCAAGGATCCTGCTCTCCACTCCAGAATGTGCAAAAGGATTTTATTATTGTTTCCAATTTGCTTACTGATTTTTTATTCAGAACTAGGAGTGCATACAAAAGACATCCACAGGGTCAACTCAGTTTCTTTTCCATGTGTTGACTGTGAGAAAATATTCTCTAAGTCTCTGGGTGGTAAGAGAGGCTTTAGACTTTGTCTGAATGAGGCCTATGAGCTTTGATCCTGCCATTGCTTCTACCATATTATGTCTATTCTTTTCTGTTATTAGGCAACTGATATTGGAGATAGTCGTGACCACGTGAGCTTCAAAAGGTCAGAGTTCAGTACTAGAGTTTGCTAGTGGTCATGCAAGGTGAGGAGCCCACAATATGCTTGAAGGACCTGCCAGACTCCCATGAGTACAGAATAAGAGCCCATGACAAAATTTGCCAGCAGCCAAGTCCAGCAAGACACCAGTGACTGACCCAGCCCAGAAATCAACCCCGAGATACAATGCCCTGCTGCAGCAAGGATCAGAAGGGGAGCTCAAGCCAATGGCAAAATAAAGACCACCCCCCAAACTCTTTAGGGACACCCCTAGAACCCTGAAGGGAAGATATAGTCATGCTCTAGGAACATAACTAGACAATAAGAGTAGGAATTACACTTTCTTCTTCTGTGTAGCACTCTTCCATTCTCTTACCTCTTAATTGGGCTTTCTCTCCAACTCTACTTCAGAGGCCTATTTCCCATTGAAGTTCTGCTTCTTTCCTTTAGTGATCTTTAATTGTCCCTAAAAAAGGTGAAGGATGGTAAGACAAGTCATTTCACTCTCTCACATAGAAAGATAAGCCTATATTCAGAATAGAGAACAGAAATTTGGTCCTATCCAAAACACAACTATTGCACGCTTAATACAAGTCACCACAAATTTCTTCCAGCTCTTGCTACTGGTTAAAATTTTCAGGTTTAATTACTTGTCAATTTTTCACTTCATCTCTTAGCTCCTCTCTAAAGTCTTTACAGTCAATTACTATCTCTTAATAATTTGACAATCCAACCCAATTTCACTTTCTTACTCTAAACAACTCCTTATGTTAACTTCCTATCTGTTTTACACTCTGCCAATGTTTTCCCCTTTAATTTGTCACATTTACCTTTTCTTACTTTGACAACTACCTATTCCTTGAATCTTCTACTTATATTTTGCTACTACTTAATCCTCCTTAATCCTCCTTAACCCTGTGATTTCCCTTTCAACCTCTTCTAACAGAAACCAAAAATAGAATCTGAACACAGAGATTGTTCTACAAATTTCCTCCAATTTCTTCCAAATTTTGCCTTCTCAGGTTTAATCCTTAGCTTTCACAAGTCCAAATCCCTCCAAATTGCTTTCACAATTTCCTTTTTTCTGATTCAGTGAAGTCCTTCTCTTCCCCTACTCCTCCCACAACCTTCTCCTATAGTAGTCAGAACAAATGCAATGTTTAAAAAAAAAAAAAGAAAAAAGAAAAGAAAACTAAAGTCCAGCCAAAATCTGCATTTCTGTAAAATCTACCTCATCGTTTCTAATTCTGCCCTCTAGGCCCAAACAGATCAAGTTTTCTCCTTCCATAAGACACCCCCTTCATACGTCTAAACACTGTTAGCATCTCTCCCCTCAGACATAACAAATATCCCAAATTCCTTCTATTGAGCCTCCATAGAAGCTGTTTCAGGAAACTGTTTCACTGTTTTCCCTCAAAGTGTGTAAACTTGTGATTACCCCTTCAGAAATATGGCACCTGAAATTGAACCTTATGGTACAGCCATAGTCAGATGAGGGCAGAGTATCAACTTTCTTGGTCTGGATGCCGTATTTCTACTGATTATAGCCCACTATAATATTAGCATTAGGGCTTGCTGCATCGCACTGATGTCTTGTATGGAGTTTGGAATCTTCTTAACCCTGTAGGTCTTTTCATTTCCTAGCTATATTTCCATCATTCTGTATTTGAGCAGGTTAGAATAACTCATTTATATAATGCCTTGCAGCTTTCAAAGCACTATCCTCACCTGAATCCTAGAAGGTAGATGGTTAGATTGCTACAAAATGTTCCATTTTGTAATATGTCTCCTTCATACTGGCTCATATGCATTTGTTTGTGATTAAAAACTTCGAGAGAACTGCTTCTTTTACACCTTGTTTTCTTGGTGTGTTTTTCCCCCCTGATGCTTTAAATGTAGCATCTGTTTTTCATCCACCAGGATGATCTCATTGTGTGTGTCCAATCTCCTGGGTAGCAATAGCAATCACTCATTCATCTGTCAGGAAGAGACAGACACTAATAATTCCATTTTCTATCTTCTTTCCCATCATCCTGCATCTGAGAATGATAAGGGTTAAGTCATAAACTGTTTTGCAACCAGATACTTGAAGCATAAACCTCAGGGACACAAAATTTAATTTTCCACCATTGTGCAGTGACAAGAGACCCCAGACTTGTGTATTGGATCAGAGCAATTGTAAATGGAAAAGTCAGGTGAAGGACATATTTAGGAGGCTAGCTAGAGCTAATCAGGAATAATTCAGAGGGAATTCTTCAAGTTCATGTTCAACTAATTGGCCACTAATCTCCTTTCCCACTTTGAAATGAGATATGATGATGATAAAACCTTTACCTAGCACTTATGTGTGCCAGGCACTATGTAAAGCATTTTACATCTCATTTGACGTACACAGCAACCTTAGGAAGTAGGTTCTACTATTATCTCCATTTTATAGATGAGGAAACTGAGAAAAAATAGAGGTTAAGTGACTTGCCCAGGGTCACACAGCTAGAAAGTCTCAGAGGCCATATTTGAACTTGGGTTTTCCTGCCTCCAATTACCAACTAGAACTGTGATTTCTTTAGTATAAGGAACCAAGTACCAGGTTAGGTACTCACCTCTATCAATTCAGGTCAGCACCTTATCTCCCATTTCATCTTGGAGATTTTCTCGGGCCAATGAAAGATTAAATGACTAGCTCAGAACTTGAACTCATGTCTTTCCGGCTCTAAGGTTGGCTCTTTATCCAATAGGCCGCCCTGTCTCATTGTGAGATGAGAACCATAAAAAAATGCTTTTAATAAAATTCTTAATGATTTTAAAAGTACTTAGGCCTCTAGCTTTTCCTTGATAGCAACTGTGATTCTAGCCATGCCCAGTAGCTGACACCTTCTCCATATCCACGATCATCTTGTATTTATTGTATAATGTTTTTCCTTATATATACACATACACACATACACATACATATATATGTAAATATGTGTGTATAAATATTTTCTGTCAATGGGTACCAGCCAATGTCCTCCCCATCATCCCCTGAATGCAGCCTGTGATCAGTTCCAGTTAACCTCTTCTTTGGGAACCCCTCGAGGCAGGGATAGCTCTATGCCCCTTGCCAGCAGGAAACAGTTTCAGAACCTGAGACCTTCACTTCTTACCCCAAAAGAATTTGTGTGCCATTTGTTTGAGAAGGGAATGTTGGGATGAGGGCCCTGGAAACCTCCCCTGAATCCCAAGTCTCCTTGGAGTTTTCTCCTTTTCCTACCTGGTCCAGTCTCTGGCATTCGCCTGAGGCATCACCCCAGTAATCCCCTCAACTGGTCTTTCTTTGTGGCTACTTTCATTGAGCTATGCCCAACCTCCCAATTCAGCCCAACCTTCATTGTCTGTTACATCAGGATTGCCCCTGGCCACTTCCCACCCTTAATCCTATCTGGACTCCATTCTCCCTTGGCCAGGTGGTCCAGGTCCCTGGCACTCCATTAACTCACAGTCACCCCAGTTTACTGGCCACTCCCATCCAGATCACCTCAGACTTCTCGGCCACTCCTAGCTCCCTCCCACAGTCTTTCTTTATGTAAGCTCCATCTTGGCGGCCATTACAATGCTCAGATTTAATGGCTGAGATTCAATCCAGCCCACTTGTCAATACAAGCATCCCAAATGTTCAGATTCCTTAAGAGTCTGGTCAATATGGCAGATTTTTAATAAACCTTGTTTTTGGCTGGAAAACATTTTTTTTGTAAGTGTGGATAGATAGATATAGAGAGACAGAGAGGGGGAGAGGAAGAAAGGAAAAAAGTCAGAGAGAGAGAGAGTCATATATGGTAGCCATGGCATAGGAGTAAGGAAGCCCTGATCTCAAACCCTGCCTCTAAAACATAGAGGCAGTGACCTTGGGTAATTCACTTAATCTTTTAGCCTCCCTCCCTTTTAGCTCCCCCTACCCCAGACAACTAAGATAATAAACTGAAACACAGGTGCTAATTTCAATTAATTTAGTTTCCCAAATGCATGAAATCACAAATTAGTTTCCCCACACACAATATCCCCCCAAAAAAGTACTGCAAACCTATGTATATGCATGGCCCCACCCTAAAATATAAGACCCCCAAGGGCAAGCTTTATTTCACTTTTGTCTTTGTTTCCCCAGGGCCTAAGCAGTGCTAAGCACATAACAAACACTTGTTAATTGATGCATTTCCATCTTGCATCTTTCTAGCCTTCATCCCTTCTGATCTGGTTTCTCTAATATTGCCAATGGACCATTGGGTCATTCTTTTACAAATATGAGGCAGGGGGCAGCTAGGTGGCACGGTGGATAGAGCGCTGGCCCTGAAGTCAGGAGGACCTGAGTTCAAACACAGCCTCAGACCAAAACACTTGACACTTACTAGCTGTGTGACCCTGGGCAAGTCACTTAACCCCAACTGCCTAAAAAAAAAAAATTAAAAAAAAAAGAAATTTGAGACAGTCCTGGATTTTGGAGTCAGAGATCCTGTATTTAAGTCTTTGCTGGATAACTTGCTACCCTCTATTATGTTGGGAAAGTCACTTAACTTCCATGAGGTTAACTTCCTGAGACCCAGCAGGATTAAAAGACTTGCCAATGGTCACACAGACAGATGGGAATATAAACTGAAGGATCAGAGAGACTCGTCTGCAGACTAGGCCTACCTTGTTGTCTGGTCTGAGCCGAAGGAAAGAAGCAGAGAGGAACCAGACAGTGAATACTGATTACTCTACTTAACTGGCGAGAGGAGCTAGCTAGAACAGACTAGGCTTGGATGACTGGACAGCAGCATTCAGAAATCAATCAACAAGTAATTACTGAGCTTTGCCCCTGTGCTTGTTGCTATGGTGGACACAAAGAACCAGACGGTTTGGTCCCTGCCCTATCCACGTTTACAGTATAGTCAGGGAGACAGGATACAAGGGCATGGAAACCTTAAGGATAAAATAAGAGGTGACAGCTCAGCACAAGAAATGTCACAAGACAGTAGAAAAATAGCATATATTTGGAAGAGATTGGGAGTGATACGGGAAGTCAGAAAGAAAGAAAGAAAGAGCACACAGGGAGCTGAAAAGGAAGCACTGTGTTGGGGTAGAAATAGTATTGGCTTTGGAGGGAAAAGACTCAGGTCTGAATCCCAGCTTTGTCACTTACTTGTGTGACCCTGGGCAAATCACTACATCTCTTTAGGCCTGTTTCCTCATCTGTAAAATGAAGAGACTGGGCTAGATGAACTCTTAAGTTCTCGTACAGCTCTAAAATCTTTACGATTCCCCAGTGCATAGCACAGTAGTAGGTACTTAATAGACACGTGTTGACTTATGACCTTCTGACTCCTAGATAGTATCTCCAAAATTGGACTAAGCTGTAGCCCACAGAAGCTCAAGAAAGCCTCAGGGAGGTTTTCCCCTACCCCTACAAGGAGGTCATCCCACCCTGGACCCACAAGTAGAATATAAGCTCCCTGAAGATAGGAACTGTTTCATTTTTCATCTGTATCTCAAGCACCCAACATGGAGCCTAGCCCATACTAGGTCCTTAATAAATATTTATTGAATTGAATCAAATTGAATTGTGAACTTAGCTTAGAGTCAAGAAGAATGAGGTTTGAATTTTGCCTCAAATACTTGCTAGCCTCACAATCCTGGGTTATCACTTAACTTTTCTAAGCCTCAGTTTTTTTCACTGTTAAAACAGGGCTGATGATAGGACCTCCTACAGGGTGATTGAGAAGCTCAAATGAGATAATATACACAAAGTACTTTCAAAACTGAAAGCACTACACAATGTGAGGGGAAAATAAAAATCCTGAATAAAAGTATTAAATTATGGGGAAAGGCAGGAAACATCATCACAGAGCATTGAACAAGTTTTGGGAATAACAGCATCAGAGTTGGAAGGAAACTCAGAGATCACGTACACCAGGGATGCTTAACTTGAGGTCTAAAAACTTTTTTAAAAAAATATTTTGGCAGCCGTACTTCAATATAATTTTGTAATCCTAAGGATGTTATTTAATGAATTTAAAAACATTCTTCTGAGAAGGGTCCATGGATTCCCCAGATTGCCTATGATAAAAAGAGGTTAAGAATCCCTATTCTAGACCAAACCATACTTGAAGAGGCACCCCCAATTACACACCCAACAGGGGGTCATCCAACCTATGCAGACTTCCTAATGGGGGAGGCTACCATCTCCTGAGGCAGCAGCTCATTTTCTAGGATGTGATAGTTTGAAAAATGGGACAAGAAAAAAAAAGTCATCTGTGGTAGGCTCACAATGCACAACAACCATTTATTGAGCTATTACTGGTGCAAAGTAATGAATGTTCTAGGATTTATATACAGTAAATATCACACTACATGTTCAGCATCTTATTAAAACAAAGAAATCAATGAAGAGTTATTGTCATCAGAATATTGCTAGGAGAGATCATGCTATATAGCCTTGAAACTGTGGGATACTTTTATACATTCATGCATTCACACTCATCTGAATCCTGGCACTGAAAACAAGGGTACTCTTCCAGCCCGTCCCCAGAATCAAACTCAAAAGCCACGACAATGTAATAATGAGAAACATGAACTCTGTTGAGACTTTTTATTTGCCTACCAAGGGCAAAAGGTGATACGTGGTGATTCAATACTCAATACTCAATGAATCATGAGCAAAGAACCTTTTGAAAGAAAAAGCAAGTAAATCTGACCAAGGTGTGTTAATGTGCTATCTGGGGAAAACAATTTAAGAATCCCTGTTGGAAAAGCTTTGACCTTCATCTACTGTGCATCTACAAGGGGGACACTTCATAAGGAATATGGACTTCACCACTGGCACAGGTACACACTCCAACTCTAAGAATAGGAATTTGCTGTCCAGGGTATTTTCAAAAGCGTCAAGTTCTGAGCAGTGTGAATTAAGCTAATAAAGAATAAAACATACAAAGACATGGGAACTCGGGAGCACCCTCTGACTTGTGTCTATTACAAAGGAAGAATTTTCAAGGAGGGGGCATACTATTTAAGGACCAAAGAGGATTATGAAAATAACACAAATATGCAGTGAGAAAATGACAGTGACCTCAAATTAAATTATTTTCAACATAAAAGGCAAAAATCATCTTTGAAGGTAGTCCACTGATAAGAAATCTATATGACCCTGGATTCAGTAAGCTGCTTGTTATAATATCTTTGTGAATCATAATGCATCTATCACTTGGGAAAATGACAAACAAAAAGGAAAATATTGGAAAGATTGACAAAAGTTAAGGAAGCACAGCATTTTATTTTTCTTTGTAAATAGCATTTTATTTTTTTCTAATTACACATAAACATAGTTTCCAACATTCGTTTTTTATAAGATTTTGAGTTTCAAATTTTTCTCCCTTTCTCACCTCCCCCTCTTCCCCCCCAGACAGCAAGCAATCTGATAGAGGTTATACATGTGCAATCATGTTAATTGTATTTCCACATTAGTCAAGTTGTGAATGTAGAAATAGAACAAAAAAAGAAAAACTATGGGAAAAAAACAAAAAAGTAAAAATATTATATTTTGATCTGCATTCAGACTCCGTAGTTCTTTCTCTGGATGTGGAGAGCATTTTTCATCATGAGTCTTTTGGAATTGTCTTGGATCATTGTATTGTTGAGAAGAGCTAAGTCTATCGTAGATGATCATCACACAATGTTGCCATTACTGTGTACAATGTTCTCGTGGTTCTGCTCATTTCACTCAGCATCAGCTCATGTAAGTCTTTTCCAGCTTTTTTATGAAATCATCATTTCTTATAGCACAATAGTATTCCATTACACTCATACACCACAAGTTGTTCCCAGTTAAAGAGCATCCCCTCAATTTCCAATTCTTTGCCACCATAAAAAAGAGCTGCTATAAATATTTTTGTACATGTAGGCTCTTTTCCCTTTTTAATGATATCTTTGGGATACAGACCTAGTGGTATTGCTGAGTCAAAGGATATGCACAGTTTGATTGCCCTTTGGGCACAGTTCCAAATAAAGCATAGCATTTTAAAATTTTTTCTTGATACCTTTTGTTTTCTATACCATGTCATTTTCTAATATACTAACTCCCCAAACAGAACCATCCTGACCAATAAAAAAACTGTCCAACTACACAGACAACATTCTGCACTCATAGCCCTCTACCTTCCTACCAAGAGAAAGGTGCGTTGCATTATCTCTTCTCTGAAACTTAGATTGGTCATAGAAATTTGGTTTGGATTCCTTGCAGTGCTATTTACATTGATATCATTGCAGTCACTATGTCTATTCTCCACATTCTGTTTGTTTTGCTCTATCTCAGTTCACAGATCTTCCCATGTTTTTCTGAATTCCTTGCTTTCATCCTCCCTAACATTCCTATGTCAAAATTTGTTCAGCCTTTCACCAGTTGATGGAAACCCAAATTGTTTCCAGTTCTTTACTACTGCCAAAAATACTATCATGAATTTTGTAATATACATGAAACCTTTCCATCTTTGTCATTGCCAGGATATATGCCCAGTAGTGAATTCACAAGGTGAAAGAATATAAAGTTTATTTGCTTTTTGCTTTTTTCTTTTTTTTGCACGGGTGCAAGTTCTTTTTGGAATAGTTTTTCCACAGCATTTACAAGTGACTCTTCCTACACCCCCTCTAATATTGACTATCTTTGCCTTTATCTTCCTTGGCAATGTTCTGAGCATACGGTGAAACCTCAGAGTTCTTTTTACTTGCATTTCTCCTATAATTATTTATGTTACCATTTTTCATAATTGCTGCATGTTCATAAATGTAGAAAGCTTGTATTTCTTTTTTTTGAAATTGTTAATTCTCTTTGACCACTTATCTATTAGTTCTTTGTCTTATGTATTTGTGTCAATTCTCTGCATCTTGTTTATTAGAGATATAGGATGCAAAGATTTTTTTCTCACTTGACATTTTCTTTTCTAATTCTAGGAACACTGATTTTGAGAAAAAAGCTTTTTTAAAAATGTTAGGTAACTAGAATTGCATCTTTTCTCCTATTTGATCTTTTCTACCACTGGTTTGATTAAGAATTTTCTCTTACGATCATAAAAAATGGGAAAGGACCCACATGTACAAAAATACAGCAGTTATTTTTGTGGTGTCAAAGAATTGGAAATTGAGGGTATGCCCATCAATTGGGGAATAGCTGAACAAGTTGTGGTATATGAATGTAATGGAATACTATTGTGCTATAAGAAATGATGAGCAGCTGGATTTCAGAAAAAAACCTGAAAAGACTTACATGAGCTGATGCTGAGTGAAATGAGCAGAACTAGGAGAACATTGTACACAGTAATGACAACACTGTGTGATGATCATCCATGATAGACTTAGCTCTTCTCAACAATACAATGATTTAAGACAATTCCAAAAGACTCATGATGGAAAATCCTATCATGAGTGGGGAACCTGCAGCCTCGAGGCCACATGTGACCCTCTAGGTCCTCAAGGGCAGCCCTTTGACTGAATCCAAACTTCACAGAACAGATCTCCTTAATAAAAGGATTTGTTCTGGAAAACTTGGACTTAGTCAAAAAGCTGCACCTAAAGACCCAGATAGCCAGCTATCCACATCCAGACAAAGAATTATGGTCTGGATGCGGATCAAAGCAAACTATTTTATCTTTTTGTTTTTGTTTTTGTTTTTTCTTTCTCATGGTTTTTCCCTTTTGTTCTGATTCTTCTTTCACAACATGACTAATATGGAAATATGTTTAATATGATTGCACATGTATATAGCACAGGTTGCTTGTCATCTTGGAGAGGGAGAAAGGGAGAAAAATTTGGAACTCAAAATCTTATAAAATTGAATGTTGAAAACTGTCTTTACATGTAAGTAGAAAAAATAAAATACTATTAAGTGGAGGAAAAAAAGATTTTTCTTTTAACCATAGTTGCGAGAGCTACCTCCTTTGGTCCCCTCTTATTTTTCTTATGATATAACCCTATCTTGTTTGGAACTTATTATGGCTCATGGTATAAGATGTTAATCTAAGTTTATAGTCTGTCACATTGCTTTCTAGTTTTCCCAGTAGTTCTTATCAAATAGAAAGTCCTTCCCCATGTAGTTTGTATTATTCGATTTATCAAACATGAGCTTCCTGTTTTCAATTGCTACTGGGTAATGTTTATCTAAACAGTCCTATGGATCAGCTTTTCAATTTTAAGTGATAATAGCAATAGTTGGCATTTGTCCAGCGCTTTACAACTCAAAAAGTATTTCACATACATGACTTGATTTGATCCTCCAGGCAAGCCTGTGAAGCAGTTACTACAAGTATTATTATCCACACTTTACAAATGAGAAAATGCATTTTTTAAAACTCATAAAAAAACTGAGGCTCCAAATTTTGATGCTTACTGTTCCATAATATATAGCACCCCAAATGACTTAATGTGGTTTTAAGGTTATATATGCTTTAACAAGCTTTAAAACACACAGACTCTTGGGACACCCTGTATTTTGAAATGTGCGGTAATGCCAGACCACTCCTTTCACTCCTAGTTTCTTTCATTCTTTCTCTGCTCAGTCAGCCACCACCCTGATACAAGCCCTCAACACTAGGATTACTGCAATAGTCTGTTGGTTAAACTCTCTGCCACAAGTCCCTCCCACTCCAGTATATCCTCCACTCAGCTGTCAAAGTGACCTTCCTAAAACACAGTCATCCTTCTACTCAGTAAATCCCAGTATCTTCCGATTCCCTCCAGGACGGAATATAAAATCTCTATTTGGCTTTTAAAACCCTTCACAACCTGGCCACTTCCTCATTTTCCAGTCTTCTTACACCCTACTCCCCTCCATGTTCTTTATAATCGACACTGGTCTTGTCGCCCATATGACATTCCATTTTCAAACTCCGTGTCTTTTCACTAGCTATTTCCCACATCTGAAATGCTGTCTGCTGGTTTTGCTGGGTTCCTTCAAGACTCAGCTTAAGTCCAAACTTCTACAAGAGGATTAGGAAAGTCTGCTGTTAGTCTCATCTCTTTGCTATTACTTCCATTTTGTCCCGTATATGACCTAGTTTATACAAAACTATATAGAATACACTCGAATATAAGCTGCTTGAAGGCAGTGGCCATGATTTTGCCTTTCTTTGTGTCCCCAGTGCTTAGCACAGTGCCTGACACACAGTAAGTATTTAGTGAATTCTCACTGATGACAATAATTCTTACTCTGGACTTTCCAAATCTTTTGTACTTCCAAATGAATTTTGCTATTTTTTTTAACTTCATTAATCTATTTTGATTTATCAACAATCACTTCCATAAGCTTTTGAGTTTTAAATTTTTCTCCCCCTCTCTCCCCTTGGTAGTTTGATATGGCATCTAATATATAAATTGAGTAACATAGCACAATGGATTAGCCTCCGAATCAAGAAGTGCAGTGTTCAGGGACTGCCTCTGACACATGCTGACTTTTGATCCTGGGCAGGTCACTTAATCTCTTAATGCTCTAGGCAAATCTCAAGACCAAGACTATAAATTGTGGAGAGGTGGTGGAGCTTCCTACATTGATGATATCACAGGTCTGGATTTTTTAAAAGTATATTATCATTTTTATTATACAGAACAATGAAGGATTTGAATCTCACCTCTAAGGCTCACTACCTACACAAACTTAGGCAAGGCACAACCTCTGTGGACCGCAATCTTTACATATCTAAAATGAAGCCTTTGGACTACTACAAAATTTTTTTTGGAATAGTTGTGCCAATTCACAGCCTCACAAAAAGGCTCAGTTTTGGTGGCACATAATTTTATGTAGTATCTTCTGTTAAGTCATTTTATTTCCTCTCCTTTCATTGTAAATTAATTTTATTTAACTCCTATTTTGGTGACTTATTTTTTTCTCTCTCCTTTTAAAAATCAATTTGAATAATGACTTATCAGTTTTGTTAAGCTTTAATTAAAAAGTTATTGGTTTTGTTAATCATTTCTATAGTAGTTTTCTTTTTAATTTTATCTTTTACCTCTAATTGTCAAAAAGTCTTTTGTGCCTATGATGGGTTTATCAATTGCTTAGGTTTATTTTCTAGGTTCTTTCACTGTATGCTCCTTAATTTCTATATTATTTCAGGGAGAATATTTTTCCTCTAGGGATTATATTAATTGCATCCAAAAATTTTAGTATGTTCTATCACTGTTATCATTCTCTTTAACATAGTTGTTATTTTTATGACTTCTTGATTCACATGTTACTCAGGATGTCATTACTTAGTCTCCATTTGTATCCTTTGATTCTATCACTTACATTTACTGTGATTTTATTGTTATGGACTGCAAAAGAATGATGTTTCTTTTTTATATTTATTTATGATTACTTTGTGTCTGAGCACAAGATGAATTTATATAATAAAATCATGATATCAAGAAGTATATATTTTCTTTTATATTATCATTCAGAAGACAGCATATTTCAATCTTATTTTTTTCAACAGCCCTCTTCAGAGTTAGGAAGGCCTAGGTTCAAGTGTAGCCTCAGACACATACTAGGTAAGTGCCCCAAGCAACTCTCTATATTTTCAGAAGAGTCAGTGAGACAGAGTTTCCTTCCTATGAGTTCCTAAGCCAATGAAACCAAACGTCTTGTCAAGAAAAAAAAAGACAAAAAAAGCATTTTTGTAATTCTGTAAGCTTTTCTTTTAAAAATTTAAATGCTATAACATTTAGCGCAATTAACCAGGATTCCTGAATATGCCACTGTTGACAAAATAGTCTAGCTCACCATTCAATATTCCTTTGCCCTTTAAATTATCTATAATCTTTCTTTCTTCTATGGACATAAAATTCTGTAATTTCCATCTGTATAACATCACAGAGAGAATATCAGTGTTATGTAATCATTAAAAGTGCTATATGACCACCTCCAACAAATAAATATATAGCTAGTTATAGATATAGCTATGGTCATAGGAAGATATACATATTGATAGAAATAGAAGAGATTTAATTACCTCCTCAATAGTTGATTTAATCACAGAAAATAAAAGTTAGATAACAAATATATTTACTATGCAAATGAAGTACAAAACATGTTTAAGCCTTGTCACTTTTTTATGAAGTAGGAAGTTCTCTGATTGAATTGGAAAAACAGATGGTTATTGGCTAGGTGAAGATTGATCATGTCTCTTGAGTTAACGTGAAGCCAGAATTAGAGCCAGACTCTTATCAGAAATACCTAGACAATGTGTTTAAGGTATAATGAAGCTTCAAGGAGTGAACCTTTTGTCAGGAGAGAGTGTATATTGAAGAGACAGCCAATCCATGGAGCCAAATGTAGAGCTATAGAGAAGAATAGACCCATAGGCCCATCAACTGAATAATGGCTAAACAAACTGTGTTATATGAATGTTCTAGAATATAACTCTGCTGTAAGAAATGATTCATATAAAAATAAAGAGAAACTATTTTTTATAATCTCTTGAAATTGCTTACTTGACCATGGATTTTAAGGGATCCATGATTCTTAAATTATCTCCCTGACTTGTTTTCTAGATCAGTTTCTGATAGTAGGTATCATATTTTCTTCTATTTTTTTTTTATATTTTGACCTTGTCCTAATATAGCAGTATAAAAAAAATAAAACCAGAATAACCAACAGCCTTTCTTTACATTGCCAACAAAACCCAGCAGAAAGATGTATTCAAAATAACTATACAATGTATAAAATACTAGTGTACAAACAAAAATAAAACTACATGGCACTCTTTTCAGAAATAAAGACAAATCTGAATAATTAGAGAGCTCATAATTGCTTATGGTTGGGCCATGTTAATAATATAAAAGACAATAATAATACTTTGACATTAATTCACAGATCCAATTCTATTTCAATCAAAATACCAATGGGTTACTTTATAGAACTAGAAAAAACAATATCAAAATGCATCTGGGGAATAAAAAGTCAAGAATCTAAAGAGAAATAATGAAAAAATATTGGAAAGGAATATAAATCTCACATGATACTGCAAGACAGTGGTAATCAAAACTATTTGGTATTAGTTTTAAAAACAAAAGTTGATAGGTGGAATAGATTAGTTACACAAGACCCAGCAGCAGAAAAACTTAGTAACACAGTATTAACAAATGTAAGCACTCTAGCTCTTATGGTAAGGACTTATTATTTGACAAAAGCTGTTGGGAAAATTGGAAAGCAGTCTGACAAAAATTATGTTTAGACCATCACCACATACCATATACCACAACAAGTTCCAAATGAAGTCAAGACCTAGACTTAAAAGGATATATCATAAAAATATTAGAGAAGGGGGAAAGACAGACCTTTCAAAACTATGGAGATTGGAAGTACCTCTGAACAAACAAAGAACAAAGAATCAAAAAGATAAAATAAAAAATTTTAATTACACAACATGGAAAGGTTTTACATGCACAAAATCAATGTAATTACAAAACGGTTAATGGAAATAAATGGCTTTGTAGTAGTTTTCTCTGATAAAGATCTTATATTGAAGATATATCAGGAATTGATGCAAATATATAAGAGAGTCATTCTCCTACTACATAAATGGTCAAAGGATAGAAACAGGTAGTTCTCACAAGAAAAAAGGTAAGCTATCAACAACCATATTAGAGAATGCCCAAAATCACTAATAATAATAGAAATGAACATGAAAACAACTAAGTTCTAACTCAAACTCATCAGATTGGCAAACATAGCACAAAAGGAAAATTACAATAGTTGGAAGGGATATGAGGGGACAATCACACTCTTATATTATTGGTTGAGCTCTGAAGTGCTGTAACCATTCTGGAAAATAATTTGGAATTATAACCAAAGTCACTAAAACTGTTCAAACCCTTTGACCCAGTGGTACCAATACTAGACTTATACTCCCAAGAGATCAAAGGAAGAGAGAAAGAAAGTAATGCATAAATACACACATGTATAGAAATAGATAGATGTGTGTGTGTGTGTGTGTGTGTGTGTGTGTGTGTGTGTGTGTGTGTGGAGGGAGGGGGAGAGAAAAGGAAAAGAGAGAGAGGGAGGGAGAGGGGAAGGGGGAGGGAGAGGGAGAGACTTGTTGTAGCAGAAACCTGTAAACAAAGTAGGTAATACCCATTGATTTGGCAGTAGCTAAATGGATGAGGGTATTAGAATGTGATAGAATATTATTGTTTCATAAGAAATTGTGAAAAGGATAGATTCATTGAAACTGGGAAGAACTTATATGAACTGATGCAAAGTGAAGTGGACAGAACCAGAAAAATGACTTATGCAATACCTACTATTATAGGAAAGCAATTCTATTTTTTGTATTTTGGGGGTTTTTTGGCAATTGGGGTTGAGTGACTTGCCCAGGGTCACACAGCTAGTTAAGTGTCAAGTGGTTGATCTGAGGCCAGATTTGAACTCAGGTCCTCCTGACTTCAAGGCCAGTGCTCTGTCCACTGTACCACCTAGCTGCCCTGGAAAACAATTTTAAAAGACTTAAAATTGTAATCAATGAAATGATCAATTATGACTCCAGAGAACTGATGATGAATCATGCTTCTTGCTTTTTGGCATAGATGTGATGGACTAGAGGTTTAAAATGAATATGTAATCTCAGATTCAGAAAATTCATATACTTGTTTTGCATATTTATTCTTATTTGTCACAAAGAAAGGCATTTATTTTGGAGGGCAGAGGAAAGTTGGAGATAACGATTGTGATAAATAAAAATAATGAAACAAAAATAGCATAAATGAATCATTGAAAAACAAACAGAACAGAGCAAAGAAAATTCAGGAAATACAGATAAGAAGGGCAATGTTGAAATTAGTATGTTAAATCTGATATATAAAAAAAATCAGTAGAATTAAAATAGTGGAAATTCACTGTTTTATGAAGTTCTCTTTTTCTGTTCTTTTTATGTGTGGCAAAATATAAATGTTTGTTTATGGTTATCAGGTTGATAACAATAAAAAGGAAAATTATTTTTTTTAAATCAAGTCCACCTATCATGAACTCCCTCCTCTCTCCTACTTTGTACCTCAAAACTCCTACATCTTCTCCAGTATTTTCTTTCTTAGTTGTAGTCTGTGAGAAGTCTCCTGGACTAACCTCTTAATTACTGCCCTTGATCCCATTTCCTCCCAACTCTTCAAGAAGTCTGGCATACTGGTTCCCTCACTGCTCCACTAAAAAATGCTCTTGCCTACCCCATTCTCAAGAAACTTTCACTTGACTTTGCTGCTCCTTCAAATTATCATTCTACATCTCTCCTTTTTGTTTTTTTAAATCAAACAATCCTAGAAAGCCACTTAGAAACTCCAATTCAATAGCCAATCAACTATTATTCCAGAGAACTAATGATAAAACATGGTTCCCACCTTCTGACAGAGAAATGCAGAAGAAGATATAAAATTTTCAAATTATGTAAATATACATATTTCCATTTGTCATGGAACTGGATTGTAGTCAATGTGTAAATTTATTTGGCTTGATTACACTTATTTAAAACAAGGAAGGGGATGGGGGGTATAAATTCAAGAAGAAATGGGAACTAGCAATAGTGATGACAAAAATAAGAAAAAAAGCAGAGAAACATATTTCAATGAAGCATTTTTAATGCACAAAAGAGAATTAAGCACAGGAAGAGACACAACCAAGCGGGAGAATTTTGGAGCTAGCAAGTAAAATCATCATATACTTTAAACAAAACCACCTAATAAGCTATTCTTAATAGAGATTTACATTTCAAATATAATTTGAATATAATTTCAAATATCCTCTGTTTCTGTCCTGCATATGTGGAACTGTCCAGGTCTTTTGGTCTTTCAAGTTCAGAATAATAAAAAGAAAAATTTTAAAGAATCATCTCCAATCACTGTCTCTACTTCTTTGCCATCCAATCACTCCTCAACCCTTCCAGTCAGACTTTCAACTCTACCACTCAATTGAATTTATTCTCTCCAAGGGTGCCAATGATCTCTTAAAACGACCAAGGGTTCTTAACCTGGAGACCATGAACCTTTCCCCCGAGGGGCCCATGGATAGATCTCAGGGGTCCATGAATTTGGATGGAAAAAAATTACATTTTTGTTTTCACTAACCTCTGAGATTTAGCATTGCCTTCAATTATTTGAAAACATTATTTTAAGAAGGGGTTCATGGGCTTCATCAGAATTTCAAAGGGTCCATGACATAAAAAAGATTAAAAACTCCTGTCTTAAACCATGCCTTTATATCAATCCTCATTCTTGCAGTACTCTTTGCAACATCCCATCCTCCTGGAGGCGTTTCCTTGCCTTCTCTTTCTCCTAGTTTTCTTGATCACTTCTTAGCTTTCTTTGTTGACTCATTATCTGTCTCTCGTCCCAAAGTAGAGGCATCCTCTGTCCTAGACCCTTTTCTCTCTCTCCATTTTCTCCCTTGATGATTTCATCTGCTTCTATGAATTCAATTATAATTTCAAATATATTTATAAACTACCAGTATATATGTCATATCTCTCAGTCACTTATAAGTTCTTTCACATAGGGATGGCTTGTTGCTTTGCTTTGTTTTTTGTCTTTACATCTCTATCACTTAGCACAAAGTCTTGCATATAGGAGAGCCTTATGCATGTTTATCAAATTATACTTTATTACACTCATTTTTATTTTGCCCCATTAAAAGGATATTTCATTTTAAAAGTTGATTTTATATTCTCCCCTCCCACACAAATAAAATATTGTTGTAATGACACTGAGATTTCTTTTTAATCTTATTTTTATTAATACATTTTGTTGTTACATCATCTTCTTTTCCAAATATATCCTTCTTCCTCCCAAACCATCGAGTCATCCTTTGTAACAAAGATGTTTTAAAGAAGAATAGCAATAA